>NC_071289.1:27926000-28564000 GCF_943734705.1 Anopheles coustani
TCTAACCACGTTTCGATGGCGTCATGCAAGGCGTCCCCATTATCTTGGCAACCCCTTCAAACCTCCCCCAACCATTGGAAGATCCAACAATCGATGACGACAAAACCGGTTACCGCGCGGCTGGCGATCCCGAGGATTCGTATCGTAGTAGCGCGTGGTTTTCGTCGGCCGTTCGGCTCGCGGCGCAACAGTTTCTCTCAACGCCTCCGTCGTGACGGTTGTGTGTACTCCGTAATATAGCAACGCGCTGGTCGGGGCACCAAAAAGTTGCGCCAAGTTGCGGTACGGCATTACGACGACGGAATCCAATTGCAAACGGGAAAACCAACCCTAACGTGGAGGCGCGTGGTTGTATCGATACAGGCGTGTAGCAGAAAAAAGCATTGTCCTCAATCCGTGTCTACTTTCGACGAATTAAGGAATCTGTGCATGAAACAGTGTTGGTGGGGAGATTAAGAACAAACGCAAAGGTGTCACGGCGAGTTGGTGCTGGCTTCCCCTTCGGTGACCGTGACCCAGCTAGACCGCAATACCGACCGGCTGCCTCCTTCCCTTGTTCAAGTGTAACGGTGTGCTCCACGTGTGTTCGTCCGTTGGCAATAAGGGAAGAACGTGGTGTAATAGTTGAAGGTTTCCCCGAAAGAACGAAAAAAGACCAACCCAAGAAAAGTTCCTCACCTACGACGATAGGGTTTCTCTTGTGCCAACACTAGCGGCCGGAATAGGAACACAGGAACGTCGTTCGCGTGTGTACCCGTTATTCTTCCGTGCTGTCTCGTCCCGGGCCGGCCGGGGTCATTTGTATTCGTGTGATAGAGTGCTGTGCCAGGGCGCACAACCATCGCTCGGTTGCGTTATCCTTCGTGGAGCAGCTAATAGGACGTAGAACGGCGGTTCGGTGGTGACTTTTGCTTCTTCTGTCAACAGACGGAGGGAACGTTGCGAGTTCCCCGGTAACGGCCATTAATCGGTTATCGATTAAACACCCGCCGCTATTTGCCAGCGAGCAACGACTCCAGAGTGCCCTAGAATATGGATCCACTAAGGTAGGTTCGCCATGAGTTTGGTGGGACTTTAAGGATGATTACACCGACGAAAGGAAGCCAATTAAAGTGGCCTCTGAACAAACACTACCCGAATGGCAGCTTGGGAGAAACGTGGACAGAATTAATTTAATTACTTTGTCGAACAAAGAGTATTCTTTACGGGTTTTCGTAATTTTTGTGGATGCCTAGAAAAATGGCAAGCTTAGATTTCGCACACCAACACAGTTTTGAACAGTTACACCACAGGTCTTCAAAGTGCATTTCTGCCTCAAGTGCACCTTTGCTCGCACGTTTCCGACTCACGTTGCAATTTGTTTTGTTTTTCTTCGTACCTACTTAGAAACACTGTTTACCTAAACGGTACATTTTCCCTGCAAACACGGCGTGTCTAGGGTTTCGATGAGTTGGCGAGTTGTAATTTACCGACGATCGTCACTCGTACCATTACGCCACCCAGTGAGATTGACATGTTTTTGCATAAATAGAAAAACCCCAAATTGTGACTCTACCAAATTTTCAGTTATATGGTAATCGTCAAGTAAAGCTTTTATTTAAATAAAATTTATTGTGGAAACCGAAAGAATTCCAATCCAATTGAGTTGTTTTTTATGATGTTTTCACTCCTAGATGAGCTGGGTTATTTATAGGTGGCACAATTTTTGCTGTGTCCATGGGGATAGGCCTCTTTGTTGTTCGGAAAATAAGCGAGAAAATTACTTCCGGCCGGCGGTTTTGCCCTTGATGTTTAGATATTGTAGAAATTAGTCCACCAAGCCGCCGGTATGACCAATAACGTGTTTCAAACGCGACTTGAGCAGCTCAAACAAGCTAATGAATAAGTTCAAAACGGCTGACAACTTTGTCACTTCAGTAAATGATTAAAAAATATATTTTAAAAACACGTACGAAATCTTCGGGAAAGTCCAACCAACACCCCCGGGCAAGTTTAATGACGGACGTTAAAAAATTAACAGTGTCTCTATCCATCGCCTTTCTTTCCTCGAACAACCCGGAAAGGTCACCCTGAACGCAAGATTTCTGACTTGTTTTTAGATGGGTTCTGGTCCGGCGTGCTTGTCGGCTGGAGCAATTATGTATCGGAAAGGCCTTAGATGGGATTCTAGCGAACGAAAGGAAAGAGATAATTTTAAGACGAAACATGCGCCAACCCGGTACAAAACCGGAAAGTAATCTTTGCGGTCAGGCGATCATTCGTGCTTCGTAAATCCTTCCACCACAATTTTGCAGTCATAATTATAAGCCGAAGCCATCTTTGATTTCATATGCCGGAGGTAATGAAGAAGGTTCTAAGAAACCTTTTCGGTCACTGAAAAAAAAACCCGATAGAAGCTGACGACATGCATGAGCAATCATTTACACCGGGGCGACACAGAACGTTGGCAGTTTCATCATCATTTTCGCACAAGTGTGCCTCGAGAACATCATCAGCTCCACATACGATCATGCTATCAAACGAATGAGCTGCAAATTCATGCTATTATGGTTCGCCATCACAAGGGTTTTCCTTTTGTTTCATACAATTTTGTCATTTGCTTGTCGTTCCGTTGACAAGGTCAGGGTGTGTGTGTGTGTGTGTTCGCCACGGTCTATCGACTCAGCTCGGCGATGGTCATTGTCATCTGTTCATTACATCCGCTTCCGGGGCGAGGGAAAATGTGCCACATTACCGGCATAAATCTATCCGAGGTTTGCCGCGTATGCAAAACCGTACCGTTTTATTACCATTGTACCTTGCTAATTTAGTCTCTTTTTTCCGCTTTTCACAGTATTGGCTCCAGCGTTCTCAGTTTACATCAGCGGTAAGTAGAAAATGCTCTCATCTTCCGGTTTGTTTTCCGGGCAAGGGTTGGTTGGTAAGAGAAGCCCTAGGGGATAAGAACTCCAACTCAATCGGCGTTATTTATTTCCAGTGTTTGGATTTCATTCCATCGATAAAAAAAAACAAAAATGCATCCATTGCATTTCAAGACATGCATATTTTCTTCCGCGACAAACGGAACCACTACATCATGGCCGGCAATCTCAACATGGTTGCGAAGTGTTTTACCACCACAACACTCGGTTTTGTTTTGCCTTCCGCGGAGCAAACACCGATCCGAGTTAGTGCAGTGTGTATCCACAATCAGTTAATCATTTGTCGAAGGAAAAGAAAAACACTTACATACCCCAAATGGTGGGGGCTGCTAAAGGGTGGACATTGGGTGGGTGGGGACAAATTATCTCTGCAATAGCGAAGAAGGAGGAATAAGAAACGGTTTACATTTGTATGCGCGCCAGCTGGACGAAAGAAAGACGTCGTACGAGCAAGCGGACCACTGCCGGTCGTCGGCTTACGATCCAAAACTGGCGCACAACAAACAGTTTCGTTGTCGTACATAGGCTTACACACACACATGGCAACACATGCGTGCCGGTCACCGGGTGTGCAGTGAAGTGCAGCATCGTTGCAACATGCGAATGCACTTCGCCTGGGGCCGGCTGGAACGATGCATCGCTGTAAGCCCAGCAAACCCAGGCCCGGGACATTGAATGGTAACATCGGGCCGAGAGTGCGGTTGATTGAACACAAATGGTCCTCCTTCTGCCGGGCGGCGGTTCATCGATACAAGTTTATCGTTTATAAATTGCTTCACTGGAAATGGGCGAGTCCTCCATCAAGCTGGAATGCTTTGAAGATGGGTTGGTGACAGCATACTGCACGGCGCATTTGAAGTCGAAATCTAACGCCCCGGGGTAATATGTCTACGATTCTATCGCTTCTGCGTCGCCGTCTGGCCCAGAATAACGGAACGGGTGGTCGTTTTATGACCGATCAAAACCCCATTTCAAGTTCACATCCCGATACCCGCTGGAGCTTATCGGTGACGTCAGGTTACCTACATTTGTCTCCGGAACGTAGCTGAAGAGCACTTGAAAGATAAAGCAGGCGCGCACAGACAACATTATCGGGAGCTCTGGCCATGTTTTTTGCAGCCCCTTGTTGGCCCGCGAATGGTGCGTAAATATCGGAACATTTTGCCGTGGGTAAACAACATGTCTTCCAGTTTTAAGTTTTAACAAATTAAAGTTCGTTTGTTTGTTGGAATAGAACTTAAACTTTAATACTGTTTAACTAGTACATCACTTATACTGGAAATCGATTGAGAAATCGGTCACGATCAGTTGGAAATCGTTGCTATCGGAACTCACATTACAAAGACAACTGGAAACGATGGAGCCCAAGGGTTTCATATTCGTTCCAATCCGCCGGACGGATCGTGAGGGACAGTTTATGAAGTATGTTGTCAGCGCATGATGTTTACTGCCTTCTCGAACATTCCACTCTATGCGCGTTGTTACACACTCCTACTGGGTCGTTATTGTTCTGGCGGAGGAGAGCGGAGGGAAACACAAGAGAAACCGCTGTATGGGGCTTTCGTCATCTACTATACTTTCGCCATAGTGTCATTTCACCACCGAACACAAACGGGGTCAGTACTGCGATAACAATTTCGATGAGCATACGAACTGACTCATCCCAGATATGGCGGATCAAGGATTTCGAATCCCCACCAAAGGGCGCGTGCGAAATTAATCAGAAGGAATTCAAGGGGATTATTCGAGGGTGTACGATTGTATTGTATTTGTATTTATTGGCTTACTGGTGTCTGCATCAAGCTTCACACTCTATAAAGTCTTAAATCTAACAAATTCTTAGCGGGGGCATACAGTTTAACAGAACAGTGATGGAAATGGCGATGTTGCAAAAATGGAACAGGAATAGAACGGATACAGTTTATGAGGAAGGAGAATGGCGAAGGTTGGCACGGAAGGTGGAGAGGGAGGTGTTGAAGTCGAACAAATCAGCAGACTCATTAAATTCCCGCACTGCACGGAGAAACGGGTCATTGGCGCCGAACTGGGTTCGACGCCTAGCCAGGGAGAGGATAGGACGAGGTCTAAGTGGGCGTGATGGGGTGTAAAAATTTAGGGAGGATAAAAGGAAGGGAACGTCCAACGATTGGGATAGCAGGCCGGCTACAAAGAGAGCTTGAGAGGCCCGCCACCTCAGCTCCAATGGTTCAAGATTCAAAACCTGACAACGGACAGCATAGGGGGGCAACGGGGTGCTTGGACCAAACACTCTACGAACCGCAAAGCGCGTGAAAGCTCGCTGGACGCTTTCAAACCTTGCAATGACAGAAGGAGAGGACGGGATCCAAATGACACTCGCGAACTCCAGATGGGACCTGACCAAGCTACAGTAGAGGGTTCTGAGACACATGGGATCTGTGAAATCAGATGCCATGCGTCGGATGAGTCCAAGAGTTTGATAAGCCTTACTTATCACTTTGTCATGATGCAAAGTGAAAGAAAGCCGATCGTCAATCCAGACACCAAGATCTTTGATGACGGACACTCTGGATAATAGCTCATTACCAAGCTTGTACTCATACTGCAGCGGGCGGCCAGATCGGCAAAAGGAGATCGAAGCACACTTGGGGAGGGACAGGGATAATCCATTAGCGGAACACCAGATGGAAAACTGGTCAATAAGGAGTTGAAAAGCAAGACAATCAGCTACAGAGGATATAGGACTGAACAGTTTTAGATCGTCAGCAAACATAAGGAATGAATCAGGAGGAAGTACGTGGCTAACATCATTTACAAACAAGAGGAATAGCAAAGGGCTAAGGACACTACCCTGAGGCACACCAGAGCCGCTAGAAAACTGATCGGATAAGGCAGATTCCAACTTGACGTGATATACCCTATCTGATACAAACGACTCGAACCAGGCCAACATCGGGTTGCCAAATCCCAGTCTCTCCAGCTTGACCAACAACAGATCGTGGGGGAGCCTGTCGAAGGCAGCTTTAAAATCCGTCTGGATGGCGTCGAATTGGAGACCAGCATCGATTGATACTGAGGCCCGAGTGACGAAACACATAAGGTTAGTCACGACAGAACGTTTAGGCAGAAAGCCATGTTGGTTGAACGAGATGACTCTGCTGGTATGGGAGAGGATATGGGAATGGATAGAAGTTTCAAGGATCTTGGCACAGGTGCAAATTTTGGATATACCGCGGTAATTAGAGACCGAATTACGCGCTCCTTTTTTTAGGATTGGTACCAGCCAGCAAGACTTCCACAAGGATGGGAAGCAGGAGGAGGAAAGGGAAAGGTTAAACAATTTACAGAGATGAGGGGCAAGGATATCGCTACAAGATTTGTATATGATGGCAGGAATACCATCAGGACCAAGGGAGCATCCTCCCTTAATTTTGCGAATAGCCCGGAGTATCGAGGCCTCGTCAAGCACCACACTATTAATGTCCAAGACACCCACAGGCGCGTTAGACAAACCATCAGATCGAGGAGTTGAGGTTGCAGAGGAATTCGCAAAGGTATCCGAAAAATGAATTTTGAAAAGGTCGCAGATTTCGGTGGGTGAAGAGGCGCTAACATTGCCCAAAGTCATTGTAGACGGGATGGAATATAACGATATTATTCATATCTGTGTAATGAATCGATAGAAAGGGCATTTTGCTTTCATTAAACATAATCTAATCACTTTCCTATCGTTTCATTTTTTGCACATGTAAACCTTACAAAAACAATTTAACGTCACCAGTCGAGTGTGGTAACGTCACTTGTAAGAGAAAAATTAACACCCAATCACATTGACCTCCCACCGTGACGTGCCCCCTGGGTGGGTGGTAAATTGAGCCGTCGTGGTGAAGCGGTACGGAAAATTGCGGTGGAGGGTTTTAATTTTAAACCAAGCCAATGTATCACACCAACCATCACCACCACCATCACCACCTAGATGAAGGGTTGGTTGACGGATTATCGCGATCGGATACGCCAATTAAATATAACGTTGTGAAAGTGGAAAATGCACGTACTTATGCTCGACCGCTCGACCGGGGTTGATGGCACTTAGTTGATCGTTAGTGGCATGGCTGATGAGGGTGAGCTGAGTAATTGCAACCGATAGCCAACCGGTAATACGACCGGTAATATGTCTCTGTATCGAACCTGGCTGATGATGGCCCTGTTTGAGCGTGGCCTTTTGCCGACGAGCGCTAAGCAGGATTGTTGATGAAGATGTTTTAATTGACAGCAAGGAGGTTTACTTTCTTTCGTGTAAAAAAACAGTTGAGCTCCCACGTGATTTCACATGCCATATATATATATATATTTTAATAACGCTTCATAAAACAAACCCCAAGAAGCCGTGCGAAGTTTCCACAAGAAAAATCAATTTATACTTCACGTGGGAAAACCGTTTACCACCACCCTGGCTGGTGGGAGGCGGCTGTTTTGCTCCAAAAGCAAGCCACACAACATCCTTTCCAGTGGCAATAACAGCGTTTTCTTTCTCAATCGTGCGTGACGGTCGTGGGCGTGATAGAATCATCCTTTCATAAAATTCCACCGATGATAGCTGGCAAAACAAACAACTTTCCGAACGGTTACGGCCCGCGGGCTTCTTGGAGGCGGTTCGTCAAATATAAACTTTCTGGCATAAGATGTGATGAAGTTTGGGGTTTTTCTTGATAAATCAAACACGTGCGAACAACCAATGACGTACCTCATTATTGCATATTGTGTTGCTCGTGGGTGAAAAGTGGTTGAAAGACTGCTTGGTTTCTTATCGGGAGTTCCTCCTGAGAATCATCCGAAGTTCTTTGTCCGCACTGGGTTTATTAATGGACGCCAAACGGACCTGGTACTGTTCGGTTTTTTTGTTTTTGACCCGCAGCTTCACGACAGAAAAGAAAACAGTTACGGTTCAAGTTCAAAGTTCCGGGTTGGTTTGCGCCTACGTAAGCAGCCCTGCTACCGGAAAGATAATATCGTTGGCCAAAGTCAATAAATCTATCTCCACCGATGAAAGACGATGCTTGTTTGTTTGTTTCGATGGGAAACTCCATTTTTCCTTCCCTTCCCCTAACCATCATCGTTTGATCATCGATCGGCGATGATCGCGAAAGGGGCAAATCTTATCGTTGCGGAAGAAGCGAAATTCTGGAGAATCTCCTTGAAAAGATATTCGAAAACCTACTCGAAAACGATCAGTTGCACGGGGGAGGTGGTTCTAGTCCGCGATCGCCGTTGTTTATGTTTGCTGCTTATCACCCACACCTCCCCCCAGCAGGAAAATCCCAATTTGGCATCGTACTTTCACTCACCAGCTCGCTCTAGCGTCCGGTTCGCTCGTCAATCAGCCGGTGAGTTTCCTCTGATGTATCAACACACGGCCGCGGCCTGCCAAATGCGCAGGGTGAGGAACGGGACGGGGTGGGGTGTAGGGAAAATTTATTTTTGCCTGCCAGAAAGGAAAACACTACTACCTCGGCCCTCGGCCGAAATCAAGGGAGTCTCAAGCCAAGTACTCTTCGCAATCCGGTAGACTATTTTATTTACCATTGGCCACAAATACACACACACACACATGCACACAACCACGAGCTGTTTGAGTCCTTCTGTTTCGTTCTCTGCGTCTCGCTCGTTCTATTGGTTTCCAACCGATTTTCCGACTCGGCCAGAGACCAGTGAGCCTGGCTGGCTGACAGACGGTTCAGCAGGCCAGCTGATTTTAGTCGCTCGGTCACGGTCGTCCTGACCTAAAGCAAGTTTGGGTCCTTTCTCCTACTCCGGAGTGTATTTGTAAAATACACCGACATTCAATGGAGTGTGAATTTACGTATTACCAGTGTTGAATAATGTGAATTCCAGTGGATTCGTAGTGCCCAAGATTGACGAAGTTGCCCACGGAGGACTCCTATTTCCGAAAGGAGTCCCCTAAGAGTCACCTTCGAACCACCAACCTCGAAAGTTGCATGTGCATCGTAACGTCCTTGGATTGAACCGAACGAAAAAAATAATACATAACCGGGAAGGTTTCCCGGCCCAAACGTCCACCATCGATCCAATATTCATGAACGGAATCGTCTATTGCGGAATGTTGTGACGTGAAGTGGAGTGCACGGTGACGCAAGGTCATCGCCAACCGTAAACGGACCGAACGATTTCCAAACGGAACCACATTTTTCCTCGCGTTGCAAGTCCTTTGGTGTTGTTTCCGGCGCTCGACAAACAAGGCATTCCGTGCAACCAACCGACATAGTCGGCCGTGAGTCCTGTGATTGCTACGATTGCTGGTCAGGAAACCGGTGGAAACCGGATCACTCGGCTTCCTCGGATTGGATGCATTCGATTTAGTTGCAGTCGTTTGCAAAGTGAAACTTTATGATTTTGTCATAAAACCGCATAATTGCTGTGAACTTCCCAAAGCAATTAAAAGTTTCTATACTCTATAGTAATATCTTCGAATGGAAGTGTGTGGTGAAAGTGTGTCAAGGAGGAAAACACCATTTATCCCAAATCCCGAAACGATGATTTAATCCCGTTTGTATTAGTACAACCACAATCGATAGACTTCAACATCGTAAAGCTTACCCAGGGCGGCCTCGTGGTGCAACATTGTACAACAACCGATCCTGTCCCCGGAGCTGGCCGGACCTCCAGCTAGGACGACGCAATCGTTCGCACGACAACGTGTCGCCGAAGGGACCGGAAAATTCCGACAGCATTGAATGGAAATAAGGTGATAATGGGGGCACCGCCACCGAGCATTAGGAAACAATCGACATTCAAACATATCTACATATTAAACACGGTTCATGAACTCGTCGAACATGTCGCTCGGAATAAATTAATTGAATTGCGGGGCACGGATAACGGGAGGGGGTGGGTGGCGCTTACGATAGCGATGGGTTTTCCACGGGCGGAGGGGGGATCGAACCGATGCGGCATTCCTTTCCGGTGACACTGGGAGTGCAACCACTAGTCAGGGTCAATGTCATTGTCCTTTCACCATGCACACACAACCGCACGAACAAGGTCAGGTTGACTTGTCTGTTAGTTGTTGCCGATATTTAATGGAAAAATTAAAAAAAAATGTGCAGGCATTTCCGTTATGGATTTAAATTTCATACGTGCTATGAATTTTATTTAATTTTTTCTTGTTCGATTAGAATTTATTCGAACTATCAAAATTAAGTTTTAGGACGAAACGAATGTGTCACATAGCCTAACTTTCCCTTCAATTATTACACTAATTCCCTGTTATGTTCTCAAAAACCTTTCGTATTAGGGTTATCACAACACGATTAAAAACATCCTTTCACTGACACCTACCCAATAGTATTGATTTGATTTTCGAACCCATTAATTGGCACAAGCAGTTGAAACGGAACGTTTCGATCAAACATCATGACGAATTCGGGCTTGGTGCACCGGATACTCTGGGTAACCCTCCTAGTTGGGACGGTTGAATCGATGCCAGCTCGCACAAGCTGGTCTGAACCGGGTTCGGTCGAACTCTAAGGGGACATTGCTAGTACACACCTGTTCGTTGCATGGTGGGTTTGCCAAGATCTAAATCGCGAACGGTATCCGTTTTTGGGGTGGGTAGACACACATGGGACAACCTTCCGCCAGCGACTAATGAGCAGATATATGCATGCACCGATGCATGTATAGTTCCGACCGAGGGGCAATAAACATGGATTGTCGTGCAACGGTTGAAGTTTCCTCGTGAGCAAATACCGAGAGATCGTAGGTTTTTTTATGATCAGACTAGAAGATAGCTATTAAAAAATCGTGCTGCTTATGGTTAGGAAGGAAGTCGGAAGTGGGTTTGTTCTATAAACAACCAACATTCCTTATTAAGCCATTTAATATTCGATTAGATAAATTTTTTTCAATGGTTCGAGAACACTAAAAAACGCTCATAATTTTTATTGATTCAAACAGAACATTCCATAAATCCGGTTTTTCACAATAGAATCACCAATTCTTTACGGACCAGTACTTAAATGTACAACGACCGAACCTTCAACGGTCACCGGCAGCAATCTTACGGAAACATTCGGCGTTGAATATTCATTCGCCCACTTCGCTAAACTCTCCAAAAAATCTCTTCAAGTTCCACTGGCAAGGTGCAGAACAGAACCGCCAAAGCGCACGCTTCGCGCATTTCCAATGCTCATGCCGGCCGCCGTAAAAATCCGTACGCGATCGGCATCCAAAATCAAGTTATAAAAAAAAACCGGCACCCTATAACGTCATCTATCTAATTCGCGTATCGGAGAGAGATATGGAACTGTTCTATTCCAGACATCAAATGAGGCGAGCGAGCTGCGGGTGGAAAAATTAACGATCAATCGATCGAACGATCCGCGATTTCTGGCACCGTCCAAAAATAGCTACCGGGAACGTAAAGTTGGGGTGCTGCTACCCGTTGGAAAGACTACGGCAAGCTTCAATTAATAATCAGTATTTACAATGTAATCTATCGTGTTATTACCGCTTCGCTTACGTTTTATCGGACAATCTTGTAACTTTCGGGAAATGTGCTCAAAAAGTTGATCACGATCTTGGTTGGTCATGATCTTAGCCTTTATTAAATGTGAAGTGGATAAAGCTGAATGTTTTTTTCCTTGTCAAAAATTCCTTGTGCTAAAATGGTTTTTAACAACTATTTTAAACGTAGGGTGATTCATTCATTTTTGAAGTTAAAAATACAGCACAACATCACCCTGGATCGAGAAATTTATTCCACCGAACTGAACTGTTTTGCTCAGCATAAAATCAAAACAGACGCCACAAATGAGTCAGTCCTGCCTGGTCGATCTGGAAGAGTCTCTAGCGGTTGGGTCCGGATCGTTCGGTCTTGATTGAAGCGTTTGGCATGGCAAAGCCAACCTCCTCCGGTTGATCGTCGCAATTTCTTCTGGCCAACAGTTGCCCCACTTCGCAAACCCGCGTTCCGCCCGGAGTAAGCAAAGTTGGCAGTAATTACAGTTACCAGTTACGAACACACGTCTCCCGAGGAACCGGTTTGTACCTCCGTGAACCGGAGACGATCCCTTTCTGCTTTGTCATGCCGTTTCGCAATGCCATCTCCTATAGGCCGGCGGCGGATCGTGCAGCTGACGGGGCTGGTATGGCTTCGTTGCCAGCTGATGTGCAGAAGTCGCGGGGCACGACTTTGGGCGTGATGAAACCGAGTAAGATGGATGGGAAAGCAGAAAGCGATTTCCGTCAGGGTATTTTTTTTTTCAAATTCTTTTATGATCGCCGAGTTGAAGACAAAGAGGCACATATGGTGTTAATTTTACAGAGTGTTTGTGCTAACTTAATTGTGCTACAATGATATCCAATGATTTTTTTTAAATACTTGAAGTTTTTATCTTCACGAATTACGGATTAGCATGTTTCATGTTTCCTTCTATATTGTGTTCGCACTTTTGATAAAGAGGCCAAGGTTTTACCATGCAACAATCATTGTTGTTTCTGCTAACGCAATATTAATTGCGTCCTGAAAAGTACCTTCAACCTGTTGATGGTTTTGTGATGCGTTTTTTTTTATTGTTGTACATCATGTACCTCATGTTGATGATGAAATTTATTCAAGCCTGAAGCTATTGTATATCTACATGGAAAAGATCCAATTCCAACTATCTCTTTGTTAAACAAAATTTATTGATCGAATGAAAACATCGCCAACAACATATGGACAGCATTGATTTATGGTGCCACGAGACTGAGCCTAAGCCTGACCCGAATTGGATGCGATTACAGTCATCATAAAACGAATGATAACGTTTCAACCTGCGGCAACCAAGCCGATGCGGGCGGGATCGATTCACGGGCAGATCGATCATATTCACACGCTTATCGAAAAAAAAACGGCGCTGACTCCCGGCGCTGATGGTGACGGAGAAAACCCATGGCACCGAGCATTTTCTCCGCTGCCACACGTGACCAACCTGCGCACCGTGACGCGTCTTTGCGAAGGAAACAAACATATCATTCATCCGCTTGACTGGCGATTGCTGGTAAGTGATAATAAATTACGCTCCTTGGCGTGGCTCCGAGGGGAGGGAGGAAGTTGGCTGGAATTTGAAGAGGATCGATGAGCATGAGGAGCAAAACGCCGTTGTTTGCCGCGGGAATTGGTCATCTGTCAGGTTAATAATGGTTCGATTACCTGATAATAAGACGTCAAGGTTAGCGGCCGGCAGAATGACCCATCTTATGCTACCGCGCGGTGGTGTTGTTTATCTCGACGAAGATAGAGGTGAAACAACAGAGCGCGCACCAGGGACTTGCCTTGGACTTTTGGAACGACCTGAGCAACCGTACTGCCAAGGGGAGATACCAAAAAATACCATGTAGGAAGCACAACAATTTATTCACATCACTTTAAGCACGTGCTGCTAAGTGATGATAATCTTGAATGAATTTCATACCGTTCGGTCACCAAATCGCTGTGAATTAATTTACACATTTTGTTTTGCTTTCTTGGTTTCGCCCAAATTGTTTTTGTTGAGGTCCCGCTCGGTTGAGGAGTGAATTTATGGTCGTACAAAAAACCTCACATACGTCGGTTCTCCTCGTGCCAATTTTGCCTAACCGGTTTCATGCGCTCACTCGCGGCCGGCCATATCGACCGACAAATATTTAAACCATTTCCCAGACAACGCGACGCCACCATGTTTTGAAGGTCAACATGGCGCTTCTTGTCAAGAACACATTCCAAGGATGTTCCGGCTGGCGCCGCCGACGACGAGATCGTTCACGGACGACCGATGCGTCGATGCTGTAGAACCGCCGAGAAAGAGAAAACAGTGTACTAGGGGAAAAGAAAAGAAAAAGCCCGCGATAAAGAATCCTGGCAAAAAGTCGCGGCTTAACTATGCTCTCGCCAGTTTCTTGTCAGACTCCCCGTGGAGTGGAGGAGGCGAGTTATGGCGAGTAACATTGAACCGAATGCGAAGATTCTCAAGAGCAGCAAGATCAATATAGTGAGGATATCCAGCATCGAAGGTAGTTGCACTGCCGCGAGACGCCCCTGTCCGCGAATCCCTCGGTGTATGCTTTCTCATAACTGTCACAAAAAATGGCCCCCAAACGCGCCAAGGGGGGAATCGGAATGTTTTCCATTTTCGGTCGCGAAGATGGTTCGATCACATTTGGTGCTATTATTGATGACTTACGATACACGAGAGCTGTGGCGGATTTTGGTAATGGAAGATAAGATACCATTACTTTTAACGATAGACAACTTATGGAAGGGAAAGATCGTGCCGCTAAAAGGCGGTGTTTGACAAAAAATCAAACTAACGATAAGTTGTTGTCTATGGATGTAGTACGCAAACAAATTCCCTGGTGTACCGTGTAATATTTTTTGGCTGTGTAGTTGAACTTTTTTTTTATTTAAATTTTTAAATATTTGTACACTAAATATATAAAAAACGAAGCGTTGCAGATTCTCGCCAATATAGTGCACTAAATTCCTATAATCCAATAATAAGATTGATTGTTCTTCGACCACATTGGTTAGAAAGTTTCCTAGGCATTTTTACCATGTTTAAAAGAATAAATATTGTTATCCTAAAGGGAAATTCTCTAAACGCAACATAATTAGTTTCAATTAAACGTGGTTCATAAATTTATAACTTTATTTGAAATTTTTTAAAGTTTTTCAAAAAGGACTTCGTGCAGGCTAATCTGAAGGAGTGAAATTTTGCCCCAAAAACTATCTTTGAAATGCCTCACTTACGTGAATCGTGGATGCTCTATGTTTTTCTTGTTTCGATCTTTTTTTGTTTCTCGATCTTTTGTGGATCCATCAAATCTTGCTTGACGATCTTTTGTTTACTACTTTTATTGGTTTTAATACGATTTATAGCACTTGTAAATCTGATCACAATTTTCAACTCCTCGCCTCTCGTGCAACATCTTTAATTGGTGCAGTTAGAACAATTAACCATTGACCGCACCCGCCATAAATATGCATCGTTACGTGAACCAGTTTGCGTGTAAAGTCCAGCTGTACAACACCCTCGCGATTCAATTTCTGGAGCATGCAAAAGGGAAATCTTCAAATGAAACGTGTTGTAACAAAGCGCTGCGTTGGAGATTCTATTGGCCTATATCGGGCACGGTGACTGCTGGCGCCAGCCTTGACCTCCTTTTGAACCGGCACAACCAGCCCAACCGGTCAATTGAGCACAATTCTACTGCCCACCCGAGCGGGCGATAGGGCACTACAGGTCCTTTACAGCCGTTCATCCATTAACCGTCGTGCAATGTTTGTGTGGTCATTCGCAGAGAAAACAGCGAGCAGCACAAAGACGATGCCTTCCGAGAGATCATTGCCAGCTGCCGGTCGCTGAGCAAGTATGAGACGAACATCAAGTCCGCCCTGCCCCAGATCCTGTCGGCGATCGTGGCCGCCTCGTTCCACATCGTCATCGGCATCTCGCTGGCGTACTCGGCCATCCTGATCCCGCAGCTGGAAATGCCGGACAGCGACATCCCGATCACCAAGGGCCAATCGTCGTGGATCGCGTCCATCATCGTGATCATGGTGCCGATCGGATCGCTCGTGGCGGGTGTCATGATGGAGTTCCTCGGGCGCCTGAACACGATCAAGCTGGCGGCGGTTCCGTGCGTGGCCGGCTGGGTGTCGATTGCCCTCGCCGAAAACTTCACCTGGATCATGGTCGGGCGGGTACTGACCGGTTTCGCCTGCGCTCTCGGAACCAGCCCTGCGATCGTGTACATTACGGAGGTGGCCCGGCCCGATATGCGCGGTTCGCTAATCTCATCCGGTCCAACGTTGGCCTCCCTGGGTAAGTCCAGCTGTCTGGGTGGAGATTCATGCGTCGTAGACTCTAACTATTACTAACTCCTTTTGCTCCTTCTTTCTCCCCCTCTCCCTTACAGGCATGGTCATCGCCTACGCCAAAGGTGCCTTCATGCACTGGCGGTTGGTGTCGTGGATCTGCATCATCTACACCGTCGTACCGGTGCTACTGATTCAACTCTTCGTGCCAGAGTCACCCGTTTGGTTGGTGTCGAAGGGGCGCATCGAGGATGCGGCCCGCTCGCTCCGCTTCCTGTACAAAAAATATCCCCAGCCAGAGCACACGGTAATTTTATCTGCCATTCAGCTACGCCGGCCACAAACAATCAAACCATTTCCTCGCACACCGGATATCGGTATCCAATTAGCGATTCATTCCACCTCCGAAGGTTTACGCCGCGGAGGTTGTTTGGATAACACTTGACTGGCGTTGTTGGCTCCGTTGTAGCAAACAAGCGACGGGAAAGCGCACTTAAAAGATGATAGTTTATTTCATCGCAAAGCACAAACAAACGGTGCCGATACCGGAACACAAGTAGTTTGCAGTAACCCTTCTGTTGGGGCTGTGAAGAATCCCCATTTATTATCTTGTAACATGTCGTTGGCTTTCTTTCAAGTGCTGCCGTCCTGATCGACTCGAAGAAGAATGATTGATTTGTTTTTTTTTCAACCTTAAATTCCTTTCAGGATCAGCCACTCTCGGAGATGCACCTGAACGCACTGCTCAAGGAACGTGAAACCAAAATTGCCGAAGCGCAGAAGAACGTCGACCGGCACGGGGTGCAGCAGTCGAAGCTGCGCGGGTTCCTCAAGCCCACCGGCTACAAACCGATGATCATCCTGTTCTGGTTCTTCCTGATCCAGCAGTTCAGTGGCATCTACATCACGCTCTTCTTCGCCGTCACCTTTATCCAGGACGTCGGCACGGAGGTGAACGCGTTCACGGCGTCCATCTTCGTCGGGCTGACGCGCTTCACCATGTCCTTGCTGAATGCCTGGTTGTTGAAGCGGTTCCCCCGCCGGCAGCTGGTCATGGTTTCGACGACCGGCATGGCGATCTGCATGTTCGTGTCCGGTTTGTTCACCCTCTGGATCAAGGAGGGTACGACTACGCTGACGTGGATACCAGTCGTTGGACTGCTGCTGTACGTGTGCTCCTCCATGATCGGACTCCTCACCATCCCCTGGACGATGACGGCCGAGCTGTTCCCGACGGACATCCGCGGCATTGCGCACTCCATTTCGTACTCGATGGCCAATCTTCTGATGTTCTTTGCCGTCCAGAGCTACCGGTAGTAGCATCGTGAACGGTTGTTACCTGTTTTACCATCAACTAAATGCTTGTTTGCTTTCTGTTTTAGAACCATCACGGACCTGCTTGGCGGTGCCTACGCGGTCCAGTGGATGTTTGCGGTCGTGTCGGTGATCGGATTTTTCTTCGCCCTCTTCTTCCTGCCGGAAACGCAGGGTAAGAGTTTGGCCGAAATTGAGGCGTTCTTTGCGGGCAAAGCGCCAACGACACAGCGCACACCGGCGGCCGAACGAGCGGCCAAACCGTCCGTTACCGAACATCTCATACGCAGCCCGAGCCGGGAGGCTAAGCTTAAGGAGGTGGAACTGATGCTGAAGAACAAAAACGGTGCATAAAACGGGGCACAAGTGCCAGTACCGGGATAGTAGGTTTCAAACAAATCGAAAGGCTGGAAGTATATTTTGCGACAGTATTCGAAATGCTGTAGAGCACGAAATCGTTATGTACTTAAGTAGAATGAGAACAAGAGAGTTAGTAAGAAGACACAAAAAAGAGAGAAAGAGAGCGTTGCTGAGGCCAGCTGCCGACTTAGACGCGTGTGTCCTTGCGCGGGCACAAGAGGATATATACATATTTATTTATAGTATTTTCACATTTAGGTCACACATTTCGTACAATTTTCTCAAGCACCTGGAACTGGTAGTGCGAAACGTTTTCTCCGGTAAGCCACGGCGCTTATCTGTGCGGAAGTATTTTCTATATTGATAAACTTTACTTTAGCCTGCCGCCACGCTGTGTGCTGTGTGAAATTATTCAGCGGACTGAGTTCAGCGAAGCCACTGAAATGACGGCAAAACACAGCACCGCACTGATGAAGCCATTTAATGCAATCGAAGTTCAAACCCAGTGTATTAATCGTATTCGAAGCATTGCAAGTATGTAGCCTTAATGCGGAATAATAAACTGTTGATGAAAGGAGCGAAGCAAATGTGTGTATTGGTTATTTTCGCAAAAGAAGCGCATTGTTTGAATGTTCGCAACGCTTTGAAGTGGATCCTTTGATTGATTTTAAATTAACACAGAGAGTTTCGGCGATGGTTTAAGCCAGAGGTCGACAAAAGTTTCCTGGTAGAAGTCCGATAAACAATCCAAAACTGCGGGCAAGATACCTTAAATCGTGATTTTATGTTTTGAAAATTGTATTAAAACCATTGTAAATTGACTATCAATTTTCTTATCCAATTATTGCTAAGTGTTACAATTAATAACTCCTTTTTTTTACCTTTTTTCGTTGAATTTTGTACAGTTTTCAAATTATAACTGTTTGTTCGTTGTAACTGTAACGAAATTTGTTTTGCTTCTAGATGTTTTGAATATTGTGAGCTATTGAATACCTCATTTAAAATCATCGTGACATCCTGAACAAGACATACAAGAGTTTAGATGTGTTTTGTTTTAGTTTATTGCGCTACGATTAACTTAGGGACCACTCTTTGCCGACCCCTTGTTTTAACGAAATTTCGTGCAGCGCCACCTAGTGTCAACTGTACGAAATTATTCCGAATGTTCCTAACTGAAAAATTTTATAAATTAAAAAGGAAGCAATCAACACGAAAGATTTTATGAAAGAATTTATTACGAGTTCATAATATTGTATAAATCCTTGAAACAAGTTTATATTCGTACGGTATAGTACTAGATCGCAAGGAGCTTTTTCGAAAAGCTTTCCATCGTTTTGTTTTTCTCACACCCTGTGCTGGCAAAATATCCTGGCAAATTCGTGATGTGTGTGTGTGTGTAGCTTGTACTTTGTGTTCCACCCTTCCACTTTTCCACCCAACATTTTTTTTCCTTTTTCGTATCACAAACACTTTGATCCGAGGCGCTTCACAACCACAACCACACCCGGAAGCGGTGTGTCCTGACGGCGTTTGAGCGCAGGATTGTTTTGGACTTTGCCGGAAAGCTTTTCCGACGCCGGGAGAAACTCTCCACCCAAAAACGGGGTTGCTCCGCGGTTCGTCAAAGATACATCTGTTGTTTTCATACTATTAAACTCTCCCAGGCTGGATCTGCTCGCAAGACCGAGAGATGTTTGCTCCAACGAGACTGATCCTAGCCGAAGTTAAAGGGCCCGCACGATGTCTTCCCATGATTTTTTTTATATGTTTTCGCAATCGAAATAACTGCGGCATATCCGCTCTCAGGGTTTCAGTTGTCTCGCAGCGGTGCTTGAAGCAGTACGGCAATTTTAGGCGACAGGCGTCGTGAGTGCGGTTGATAAAACAAGGGGTTTTTTTGCTCTACAGTTAAAAGTGTGTGAATGGGTCAACAACCATCGGCGGTGCGCTTGGCGGATCAATAGTTGAAAGGATAGTTTTCCAACTTTTCAGAAAGTGCAGAAAGTGGCTGACGTTAGCTTTTCCAAAAATTGCGTCGAAAGAAGCGTTTCCTGTCTGGCAGAAAAAAACAGACCCAGTTTTCAATGTGACACTTAACCGTGGTGAGCGTTGATGCGGATAAAACTAAGCTGGAAAAACCCAAATCGGGGGTTCGGGGGGGGGTGAAAAATACGGCACGTACGCAGTCTACGATGGGCGACGGCAACGCTTGCTGCGCCGATCCCGCGAGTCTCCTGAGAGCCAAACCCTGCGACGACGTTGGTGTAAAACTTCGATAGGTGGAAGGAAGGAAATTTGGTTGCTGGGAAAAATAGTGAAGCGATAAAGAAAAGGCGGTCCGTGTCCCTGTGCCGTGTACGTGTGCAGTAACGTTCGGTGAAAGTCAAAAGTACGGATCCCTTCGGAGCGGAAACGATGCGCGAGTTGGTGCATGTGTGTGCGGTGTGTGCTACTCGCTAAAGTTCCTGTTGCAAGAATGCACCAAGTGCAGCTTACTTTGTTATTGTTTTTGTGATGGGAAAATTCCGGCATTGAAGAATTTCGTGCGACGAAAATTGCATTTGCTACAACTTGCCGTTGGTTGGTGGCTCTCAAATGCAAATCGTTCTGCAGCGTCAAAACCAGCAACAGTTACGACGGCAATTAGAATTTCAAAGAATCCCTGTGTAAGAAGTGTATGATAAAGAAAGACACACATACAAGTTAATGCGATAGAAACGCAAGAAAATAGGTGCACCTAGAAAATCTTCAAAGCTACCGCACAAAGAAGGCGCTGCTTGGTGGGGCAGTGTGTTTCTGCCACATCAAGTCCTTTATTTACAGCGTCAAGATTGTTCTGCACAGTCGAAGTCGTCAGCATCCACCCGCTGCATTACAGTGTGTGAATAAAGCCACATAAACTACAAAAAGAAACCGACTGCAAGTGCCGACTGCGCTCTTGGGAGGGTTGCAAAAGTAGTCCATTCTAAAAAGGTAAGATGAGAGTTTAGCACATTCCGCCTTACACATTGTTTATTTTTCTCCCCTAAGACTCTTTGTTTGGTTTTCGCCTTACTAACGGTGTCGGGGAAAGAGATTTTCGCAGTGTTTCGATTTGCCTGGCACTTTTTATTATACTTGTCACATCCGAAAGCTCCATCACTTGAGCGTCCGTTCTCCCCCGCCCCTTCATACACCACGGGGTCAGCAGGAAACGGTGGCGTGAAAATATAGGTCAATAAACTTACCCATCTAGCACATCGTGGAAAATGGCTCAGAAAAAAAACCGTACACAAAATATCCTACCGGACAGGGGATGCCCTCTCTATACCCGAAAATTTTTGGTAGGAAAAGCCGATGACACACAGAGAGCGTACCGTATGCCTCGTCAGAGAGCGCCAGGAATTGGGCTGACAAAAAAGAGAGCCGGAACAGTACCGGAGCGTGCAGGACTAAATGGAAGCGAACAGGGGAACGCCAACGGAAGCACACAAGAAAAGCATTCATCGAACGGCCTGCTTATTTTCCTGTGTAGATGGTTCGGTTGAAGCATTTCTCCCGCGGGAAATGGGAATATAATGTCCGGAGGATGTGGTACGAAGGAAGGATGAAGTTTTTCCCACCCCCGTTACGCTCCGGTACATCACAACGGTACGGTGCACAAATGCCGGTGGAACAAAGAGGTTTCCCTGGCTTCCTGGGGTTTCCCTTGCGCGGTTACCATTTCCATGGAGTGCATGTCTTCGTCCTTGCGTGCTGGCTTTGTTGTGCTTCACCGTCGTTACGATTTGGAGACGATTTGCGCTTTGTGCTAAACCCATAACCATTTTCATCGAGGTGTTTTTTTATTATTTTCTTCACTTCCCATATGTTAATTAATATGCTACCGAAATGGAAAATGTTTGTACGCCGAGCCGAAAGTTTTCCGTTTCAGTGAGTCAATAAAAGAAGTCAACGGCGCCCGGTGCCCATTCATGCGGTGAGGTGGAAAACCACCCGATGCCACCCAAAAATGGTAATCATCTTCTGGTATTCGGTCCCATTCATTTTTTCATGTGTTTGATGCTTTGCCTCTTGCGCTGGTGATAATTATCATCTTCATAACGTCCCTCCCCACGCATTCCGTTCGCTTGGGATTAGTGCCCGTTAAACACTATCAAAAATCTGCTCACGTTCCACGTCGTGCCGCCCACAAATGGTGGTGTGGTTCGTTTGTTTGTCTTGCCTTGATATAAACAGACGACCGCCCTTTCCCGGGAGTATTGCACAATGTTTTCACAATTACAACTTGAACAGCGATTCCCAGGGCACATTAACAGGACGCCATTCTCCAAATGGAACGGCTAATCCTGTGAGATTGGGTGGAAAAAAAATGAAAGAAGTCGCCAAACACGGGATCATAACCACCGAAGATACTTTTGTTATTAAAAGCACACTTTGGAGTCCATTCTTTCTCTGTGTCCAGTTTTTCACTTCTCCAAGCCATCGCTTTTCTAACGGTGAGGAGTAGAAATTAGATATCCTGGGCGGAGGCATCTCGAGAAACGCTGTAATTGCGCCGCCAAAGAGGAAATACTCATTTTCTCGTTTTTGGCTTAGTTTGCTCTCGTGTGCTTTATCTTCCCCCAGCGCGATTTCCTATTCATCTCAGGCGCAAGGAGGATAAAATGGGCTATCGGGAAAACAAGAGATGGTATGATTTTTCTTCACATCAAAAGTTGCTGATGGAACAGATTTCATCACGCTAAGTGATAGGGAGCACGGAAAGTGGAAGCCTGCTAGAGAACGTTGGACCGAGAGGGGCCATAACTTTGAAGAAAAGTTTTGTTTTTAACAAGATCTCCATTGCGATGACCACCGAGCAAAAGGATCGTAATGAGATTCGTATTCGGGTTTTGCATCGTACGATTTTATTTCTCCGCCACAGATGGCATAAAACAAAGCAGTGTATCTCAATGTATTTTTGCGTAAAAATTAAATTGGAAAATATTTACTTCTCTACTCTTTTTGGGGGTGCTAAAATTATCTTTTTGTTAAACTGAATTTGTCATGCACAAAAAAGTTAATCCACTCACCGGGGGCTTAACGAGCGCCGGTGGTGTATAGTTTGTGTAATAAATTCGGTGCTCTCTCGGGTCGTTTCGATTGAAAAGCGAGCTCAGAAGCTCAGGTGGTGGGTAACAGGTTTGTTTTTTCTTCTATATCCACTTTACACTTTGAGTACCATAGAGTTGGACGCAAGATGCGATGCGTATCCAATTAGAGTGATTAGAATGGATAGATCCAATCCGACATCCTTCGAAAAGGGGCAAAATATAAAAGTACCCCCGGCAAAGGTACAAAACATTAATCTAAATAATGCTTTCACCACAGCATTTGAACGTGACGGTGGGAGTTTTCCTTTTTGGGCTGGTTTATCGTTCGGATGTGTTTTTTCCCTTCTGTTTTCAAATACAGAAAATAAATCTTGTTATTCTAACCAGTTCAAATTATTGCCCAACCAGAGGATAACATCTCGCTAACTTGGTGGGGTGTACTTTTTTGTACTGTTTAAATTTACAACTTCCCGTGAGCAAAAAGTTCTCCAATTTCCCACCCGATAACGGGACGCCTGTTTGTCATCCGGTGTTGATTAAACAGTTGTTCAATTTCGGGTTCGGGGGTTTTGAATGAACGAAACTTCTTCGACAGTAATTTCATCAGTTTCAATTTATCCTTCACCAGAACCAAGTTTTCCGTCGGCAGAAGGAAGCTGCCTATCGGTAACAAATACATAGTTCCGGCTGTGGATGACGTCATGGCCACTCATCATTCGTCTACGTCGGGCAACCGGCACCCTGCGTTACTTTACTACGAAGTAACCAAATGTGCATCTATAAAGTTGCACGCAAAGTGCACGATAACGAGGCACGGGAGTGGATGCAATGCGTTCGACTAATGAGCAAGTGTAGGTTGAAGTATGTAACACTTGGTGTCTAGCGTACGAAAATTTCACTATGCATAAGGTTGTTCGGAAAGAGCAAAGGGAAGTGTATGCCTGAAGTGATCAGCATTCAAATTAAACCCACGCGCTAAAGAACCCGGCAAGTTGAAGCATCTTCCATTCCCAGTAACGTCATCGTGTTTGCGTGATTTTTGCAAATGTATTCAACAACGTGGCATAGATGCATACAAATGTCTTTCCACCACATTCAAGGAGTGGAAACCACTCGATGCAACGATGTTTCTAACTGAAAAAAGCATATCAGATTTCATTAAAACCAACCCGCGCATCATTCCTTCCACAGCATTCCCAGAACATCTGTTACCGAAGGCAAGCGGGTGTGCCAAATTAAACGTTCAGCTGCAGCTGGATGTCGAGAGCGGTTCGGAAATAGTACCCCAATCGGCGACGGAAATGAAAACGGACAGTTTCGATTGTGCAAACTGCACCTCCTTCCGAATGCAACGGTCGGGGATGGCTGCACAAAAGGAGATTCGAGATCTAATTGCACCGTATTACAGCCGGGCGCACCACGATTGGATCCACGGTTTGGTGAGCCACGGAAGTAGTTCGTGCGCTTGGATCGATGCCGTTCCGATTAGGCTTGGAACGTTGGCGGAAATAATAAATTTGTTATCGAACCGATGATGCTTATCGGAACCGTTTGCGGGTTTTGAATCCTTTCAGGGAAAGGCATGTTCCATATTTAATTAGCGCACGTTTTGAAATTAATTTAACACATCGGTCGCGTGATTATGCATTCTTTAGCATTTTGCATCGTGCATGCCCCGTTTAACATGCAAACGTATTTTAATTTCTGCGAAACGGAAAATTTTTCTCCACGGGCAAGAAAATTAACCTTCTAAAGCTCCATCCTATGATTGCCGTGAAGCACTTAACAACATAAGCAATTCGCAGAGCTCGTGAAAGCCGTGGATTAATTAACCTCTACTTCATGAATGCCTAATGAGCCTGGCACCGCGTGAAATGCGATGCCTCATCTTATGGTTCGTTAGGTCGGATTGATTATTCTTTGCCACCAGGAGAAATTTTTAATTGCATGCCCCTGCGACCCAGCGCGGATGGGTAAATATCGGGTCTGCTTACGGGGTATCCGCCTTTCGTGTTTCACGGTGCAGTAACTTGCCATTGTTGCCAAGCCCAGCGAAAATAAAACCTCACATGAAACCCGTGGGCGAGCGAGAAATGGAAGGCGAGTCATTAACTTTTTCCCCAGTGAAATGTTAAAAAGTACTACAGGATATACAAACCGTAAAGTAAGCTTACCACCGCTGGTATCGCGCTATAGGATGGAGCTCGCCTTAGTAATGCTTCGAACCTTCTTCTTCTTGGTCTACTCCCGGGGGTCTTTATTAAAGGAACTTGCAGTCGCGTTGAACGTGTCGGAAAATTTTTACACGACAACGAACAAACAGCGAACGAGCGGCTTCGATCATGTTAACTTTACAGCTGTGTTGGGGTTTGCTTCTCCGGGCGAAGGCTGTTCCTTCCACTGTCTCACAGCCCCACAAAGGTACGTGAATCGCACAAATTTTCCGTGAAAAACCAAACAGCTAGCTCAAACATTGTGTGATGCAGTAATGTGTGTGTTTGTGTAGGCGCTCCTTGCTCCGGGCAACCTGTAGAGCACGGTGGAACATGTTTCCGTTCCGTGTCTTTGGCTTTTGCACGAGTCAGCAACTTTCCTGCGCCCCAAAACGGTGACGACGCCCGCCGTGGGAATCGCGCTGGCAGTCAGCACAATTTTACCTCCACACAAACAACTCGCCGGCGGTGCCGGTGTGCTAGGGTTCGCTGGTCGGCTGGCGCCTTTCGCCCCGCGTACTGTCTGGGAGGATGGAGGATGATTGTCGGATTATTTGGCGGCAATAAAGAACAGGGGGTACAATTCCAACGAACGAATCAACCGGCACCGAAATGTGTTCGCAGTCGGGTAACTACGGGGGAGGAGGGGGGGGGGGGGGGGAGGCGATCCCCTTTTGGAGCGAAGGACGACCTGGTTTCCTTTTTGCCGAAACATGCAACATACGCGATTGCGATGGGTTGTGTGCACACATGGGAACAAAGGTTAGCCGATATTATCCTCGTAACAGGTGTGCCGAGGCCATCCTTTCGGATGCCCAGTTCCCAGTGGAGCGGTGAAACACCACGGACCGAATCGAGTCTAATAGTAGCGCTTTCCCATGAACCTTCTGATGTGTCCCGTGATGATAATTTGTGGTCCGTTTTAAACAGATGATTAATCGCATGGCGGGCCATTACATGGTTCTTGAAATGCCGGGGAGCGAATGACAATTTGCAGAAGCTTTCAAGTTATTATAATCGATTCAACGCCAACATCAGTAGTTGGTTCAGTCACTATAGTCAGCTAAGTAATATTGCATAAATTCGCATAAATTAAAATAACTTAACCAACTGCTCGCATTTTTCGCAATGGGACTGGGGAATAGTTTTTTGCTCCGACAATCCAGAACGTCCCGTTCTCTTCTGATTCGTGGGTGGTCGATAGCTGGACATCATCGCTTTTATTTTTGGTACCATTACACAGTGGTAAAACGTAACAAAACCGGGAGTGGGAATTTCATTTTTTTGTAGTAAATTCCCCTGTGTTTGTGGGTTTCCATTGAATCCGGTTGAATCCGGTAGAATCATGTTGAATCCGGCTTTAATTCGGTTTAATACGGGTTGAATCCGGTTGAATCCGGTTGAATGCAATGGAATCCGGGATGAATCCGGGTGAATCCGGTTGAATCTGGTTGAATCCGGTTGAATCCGGGTTAAATTCGGTTGAATCCGGTTTTAATCCGCATGAATCCGGTTGAATCCTGTTGAATCCGGGTTGCATCCGGTTTTAATCCGGTTGAATCCGGGTGAATCCGGGTTGAATCCGGGATGAATCCTGTTGAAACTGGTTGAGTCCGATTGAATCCGGGATGAATCCTGTTGAAACAGGTTAAATTCGGTTGAATCTGGTTGAATTCGGTTGAATCCGGTTGAATCCGGTTGAATCCGATGGAATCCTAATTATTATTGAAAAACAATGACAAACTATCAAAAGTTAACGTAAACATAGATGGTTTAATCGATGGTGATGCAGTAAAGGATTAATGAAGTGAAATATAATAAGGACGAACATATATTTTGTAGCATTCAATATGCTGCTCAGCGCCATCTCCCTCCCGCCTCGTCTCCTCTCCTCCCCTTTAACATTGCATTAAATAGCACTACACAATAAACTGTAGTAGTTTATAGTTTTTCTCATTTATATTAATGGCACATAGCACTACAATAGTCCGACCACAGCTCAACATTCAAACACTTAATTTTCTATGAAATGTCCACTCGTTGTGCCACTATGCGTTGTCGACATTTATCACGTCGGTGATGAAGGAACGCCGGTGGAGACAAAATGCGAAAAACTTAAGCCCCCAGCTTGAAAAGCAATAGTAGACGACTAAGTCAAGGGCCTATAACAATCGCCCTGGTCGGTCGGTAAGTGCCCAAGTGCTCGGTTGCAATGTAATCTGTCAAGATCCATCCAATTGCTGTTGGTCTGAGTGGTGCACGGTGTTGGTCGGTTGTGCTGGTTACCTGGCAGTTTGCTGCGAAATTGCTCCATCATGCGAACCTGCGCGCGATAGGGAAGGACACAAAATGGAGCCATATTGCATTTGGTTTCTTTTTCACCGAATGAGAAAGTACTCGTTGGAGGTGAAGTGCAACAGCAACTATAATCCTGGACGATGAAAAAATCCCCCTTGGGAGACACGCCTTGGTCAACCCATGTGCCATTGCAGGACAAATCCTACTTCAGTGTTTCCATGTTCTATTAGCGTTTGGCTTATGACTCGCGTGGAGTTGTTGTTTTTCATTCGACCGCATCGTTGGGTGCCTTCGAGACTCGGAAGTAGCTGAAACGAAACTCATTCTTCTGCAAAAAGCCACTTCCGTGGCTGTTTTCCGGTGGCTTTGAGCGCACGGGAAGGATGCCATTTCCTAGAGCCAAGTTAGATTTCCCCCGAGAGAAGGGACACCACATAAAGCTTCACGGACGAACGTTATGGTTATGATAAGGCTCAGGTTCGCTGGAGTATTGTTTTCGGGGGGAACTCTCATAACACACATTTGCCACCGAAGGTCGTATCGCTTCCGGGTCGCCGGGAGCAGCCAAAATTAAAGCACACCCGACACGTGCCTACGGATGCTGCAGAGTGTGCCCGACCGAGCAGTCTTCTGTTGTGATAAATTATACTCTTCAGCAAGCAAACAACAGCAATCATTAGTCTTGCATCCGTGAAGGTACCCGGCGCAGGCGTCAAACCTACAAATCACACTCTGCCCGCCCGGAAAAGGGCATAGGCAAATTTATGCGTCGGTTGTTCGACTCTGGCGGGGCGTGCTGTCCTGCTACTGTGGGGTCTTCAGCAACGGAAGCGTTTTGTATGCTTTCCTTTTTTTCCAGTGTTTTTATTCCCTCCGATACCGCTGATTGACGGGTTGATTGGCAGAAGCCGTCCGTGGCATAAAGGACAGCCATAAATTTTCAGTTCCTGAAATGAAAAATAATGAAAGGAAAGCACCGGATTGACTGTTACCACATGACGCAACAGGCCCTCCGAAAGGCCACCACCAGTGTTAGGCTTCAACAACGTGACCCTGTTTTTTCTCCTTCTGATGCTGGAAGAGGATGAGCAAAACGTGCCTCAGAGGATGTTTGCTTTAAGTTTAAGCCTTCGAAAAAGATCTACCACCGCATGGTGTTGTAAAAGCATGTCAATCGGCATGTGTGAGTGTGTGTTTTTGAAAGATTCGAACATGATGCGCTTGAAGCAGTGCCACTCAATGGTTGGTGAATAAAACCCACTGAACAGCCGCTATCGAGAACCCGTTCCAAAGAAAGGGCAAGTGGTTGTTTGGTAGTACTATTTTTCCTTTCTTCCACATGCACTGAAAGACCTCTTGCTTGCCCTTTTCGAGTATTCTATTGACACTGACGTTCCCGTTCAGAGTGCAGCTGGCCTGTCAGTTGCAGCAGGCGACTATGCGGGCTTTTCTTTTTCCCCAGCACTGCGCATAGGAAATGCACTTTCCCGGAGCTAAAGCCAAACCTGCCCTGCATGACAAACGAGCAGTGGAGACAAGCCGTAGCTTAACACCCGGTGGCTTATGCTTGCCTTTCGGGCTTTTGTCTGGTAATACATGTGTTGCACACGTACAGAATAAAATGCTTCCCTTTATCTTGCCTGGATGTCCATTTCGTCCCGTAAGTATGGACTGTTCACATACAAGTCCCAGTTACATCAATTACTGGTCGGAGTGTACACAAGATGCGCCACACTTCCGGAAACCAGATAGAAGTACGAGGAGGACAAATTGATTAGCAGCATCCGAGCAATGATGAATGGGGCTTATGGTTGTATGGCTGAACTTATCTACTCAAAGGGACTGGTTGGTTTATCTTTGAAGGCAATCAGTGCACTCGTCTATTGACCGACCGACAAAAGGTAAATAAGTAGTGAATATGTCATTACCTTATGCTGAGTCACTAATCTCTAAAGGGCACCCTTAAAAATCATTCCACCTTCAGACCAAACATTCCATTCTCTAGCATCATCATTATGTTAAGGAATTTACTATGTCACTCGGTCTCGAGGCCGAGCAGAAGTGGAATCTTATTTTCCCGTTTCCAAACCCCGGCCAACCTTGACTCCTAAGCCCGTCCATTAGTTATTGCTCACTTGGGGATGATGAGAAACTCTACTACAACAATCTAATTAAACATTCATAATCATTAGTCAGGGCCGCGAGGGCTTTACCCAGAAGGATGAAGCGATGAGCAAAAGCCTTTATCCTGCCATACCCGCACTTGCCAATGTCAAGGTTGGGAAATGTGGGCGAAAGGTTAAAAGAGATAATACAAATTTCCCGTGAAAACCCACCGCTGACACTTCAAAGGGAAGGTGTGTTGCCCACCCAACCTTCCGCGAAGCATCTGTTCGAAAGGGATCTCGAAGGGACACCGTTGGAAATGGTGTGAAACGACAAATTTCTTGAGCCGGCACAGATTCCGACTGTTTTGTGGTCGCCATAAAAGGTTGCTTTCATCTTCCCAGAATAATAAACCCGTGTCAATAATAGCGTGCATGTGAAATATCCTTTATGATAGTAGAGGAAAATTCCACACCGTTGCTAGCCTTGCTGGGAAGTTGGAATATGCAAATATTTTAATCAAATTAATTTTAAATGGTTGAGCAAATGTAAAATTCCAAACTAACTGACAAAGATATTTCCAAAATTATAAAAAAGAATAGTTTCGGCAATTGTTCGGCCTTGTTTTTAGAATCTCAGACCTCTATAGAAATGGCAAGACAAATTGAAATCAGTGTAAATATCGTGTAAATATTTTACGATTTGCTGATATCTGTTTTTTTAAATATTCGTGTGTAACTCACCCACAGAGTTACGTAGATAACTAAAACACAGAAAATAGTTTATTGTTACGATCAGCCCAGTTTCCAAAACAAATCATGTATTCACCTTTTTCCTGTCACGAAAAACCAAATCCAATTCAACCGGATCCGCACATTTTTATGTTATGGGATTTTCCTCAATGTCATACGTTTCATGATCGCCAGACAACCGGAACGGAAACAAAGTCAATCGCAAATCGTCTTCAATTACCTTCTTTATAGCGTGCGTGTTTCGGTTCGGTAAAAAGGGACATGTAAGGAAAAGCTCCCGGTGCCGCCGATTGGGGGGGATAAAACAATTGTCCGGATCACGCCCGCTGCCGATGGATCCTTGCTGAAAAATGACCATTCGCTTAGACACGATCGGTCGAAGCGACGTGTGTCCGTGTATGCAAAAACCGGACGTGATTCCGTGCGTCAAATAGGAATGGTGGCGTGACTAAAGCATATCGGGGCGGTTGTTATCTTCGTTCGCTTCCATTCCAGCCGGATTTATTCTCGCACCGATAGTGGGTTTCGTTTTCCGTGCCCGAACAGCGTGCCCTGAATTGACGGATGGATTTTTCACAGCAACTACGAAAAAATGTGAAATAAATAACGATAAATTGCTGCGTTTGACAGGGGCAAATTTATTTGCACGTGCTTCCTTCTGACAAATACTCGTGGTTTACCTTTTATCGCCGGTCACGGGGAAACATTACTCGTCAATTTCCTTCCCCACCACATTCAAATACGCGGAAACATTCCATTACTGTGCAAATCACATTCCACTCCCGGATCGGAGTTCATTTTGGGGCGCTTTGTGCCATTTGGAGCCACTTGGAACCGTGTATGATCGATTCGATTTCAAAGCAAATATGTTGGTATCCTTCCTGAAACTTCGGGCAGGTTGGAAAAGAGGATTGGACAAAAAAATAGTCATGGTTACACCGCGAGAGAAGCGAATGGGATTTGCAGGGTGACAACGAGTGAACAATTCTTTCGGGCGCCATTGAAAAGCCAGCCCAAGGTCATCGACGGCTCGGTGGGTTTCGAACGGAATATAACAATCGGGCTCCCTTCTCGCAACATCTCGGTGGCTCGTCGGCAACATCTCGGGGGTTTGGGTTTTTCTTTTTCCACCCAGCTTCCTAGAATGTTTCCTCAGCGGGTTTCTTGGGGACGCTTGTGAGTACCGTAAGGGTGTTCTTGACAGGGTTTCTGGTGAGAAAAGCAAAGCAATCCCTATCCATTTCCCCCGGGGATGCCAGTGTGTCGCCGAAATCCAGAAAGAAGAGCATTAGAAGAAATTGGGATCAAAAGCGAAAAAATAAGAACGTTGCTCCTCGGACCCAAAGTGGCACCATCGAAAACGCACAAGTGCGCCGAAAGGACACAAAAGCCGCCCGGCCAGCCGAGAATGGCAAAAGCAAACGATCTTTCATTAAAGGCCAAAGAAATCACACACACACACGCGCGCGCGTGCTACGATAAGAAGAAACCAATTTTTCAACCCCGATTTGCACAGCTGGCAAAAAAACGGAACCTTACCGAGACGGGCGGCATCTGGAGCCAACGTGGTTTGCCGAAATAAAGTGCTGAACGGAAAGCGAACACGCCATAGGCACGCACGCAGCCAGCGATCCATTTTCGATTTTTCTGGCAGCCGGTTTGCCTTTAATCTCGGGTCCGTTTTCTCGCTCGGCTGAGGCCATTCTCGTTCCACTTTTTCTTTTGTTTTTACCATGGAAGGACCTTTTCATATTTGCGAGAGATTTCTCTCCCAAACGCCAATCGTTGCTTTGTGAACTTATTTAGCCTCATTAACCCTCAAAAGCCCGCGGGGTCCGCGACAGCCGAGCGGTAGCGCCGGTTAGAAAATCGGCCCATGAGCGCCGGGGCTCACCACCTCGACGGCGTGGGTTCGAATCCCAACCGAGACCGGACCCTCCCCTGTACGAGAGGACTGACTATCCACGTACAACAGGGAAACAAGTCTCGTAAGCCCTTAACGGGCAGGCATGACCAAGAGGTCGTTACGCCAAGAAGAAGAAGAACCCTCAAAAGCGGGAAACGGAGCGAAGCCTTTTTCCTTCCTAACTGGCGTTCCGCCGCAAAGCCTTTGAACCGAAGAATCGTCGGTTCATCGAAAGCGCCAAATTGATTGTAAAATCAATAGAAGGGTTCCCCTCATCCCCCCTCCTGTGGAGGGCCGTACATCGTGGCATTCGGGTGCGCCACTCCCAGCGGGGTGGTTCTCCTCGCAGGAAACGGGGAGGCAAAACGCAAATTAATGTAAATAAGGTTCTACCAACCACCGGCCCGCTCTATCGGCTCCGGCGGTCCGGCTGACAAACGACAATCGGACGGCCGTTTATCCGCAACACACCAGCTGACAGCCGGTAGTGACGGGGCCTGTCGGTGTGCGAACGTGGCCAACGCGCGGGTTTTGCGGTTGTGGAGCTGTCAGAAATTACGGCCATCGTGGGTCTTTCCTGACCGGGAGACCTAGTCACCCGGGACGAATGATAAAACGACTGCCCCGCGAAACGGTCGGCGCGTCGTGGAAAACTAGCTGCCGGTGTAGGCAACAAATTCAATATGGTTGAAAGCGTTTTGCAAGCTCCATTATTCGGCGAACGTCGGCAGCGTTCATACTGCTTCGCTTTATTTATTCGATTTTTGACCAAAGGTGAATCACTGAAGGACTGAAATAGATTAAATTAAAATTAATAATTTATTTTTTTATCGATCGTTCACTTGATTTACAGCGCAAAGTTCTAGATTTCGATTTTTAAGCCCCAATTTATTGGTTTTTAACATAACAAGCTGTTATGAATGCAAAGTTATTATATTATAGATGCTTTCCAGGGGAATGTTCTCGATTTAGATTTTTCAGCTCTGTGAAAAGTATTTATTAGTTTTAATTTCGATTTGTTTAGCCGTAAAGTCCCAATTTATTAACTTTTAACATGACCAATTAGCTGTTGTGACTGTAAAGTTGTTGTACCGCAGATGTTTCCGCGGTAAAGTTCAAGATTTCGATTTCTAAGCCCCAATTTATTGGTTTTTAACATAACAAGCTGTTAAGAATGTAAAGTTATTATATTAGAGATGATTTTCAGGGTAATGTTCTAGATTTCGATTTTTAAGCTTCGTGAAAAGTATTTACTAGTCGATTTTGTTTGTTTAGCCGTAAAAACCCAATTTATTGATTTTTAACATGACAAGCGGTTATGACTGTAAAGTTGATCTACTACAGATGTTTTCCAGAGTAAAGTTCTAGATTTCGATATTTAAGATCAGTAACTAGTGTAATTAACTAGTTTTAATTTTATTGGTTTAGCTATAACTACCCAGATTATTATAAATTAAACATGACCAACAACAGGGCAAAGTTTTGATGTTTATATTTAGTAAATACAATATCTCTGGATCAATAATTATGATACGTTTTGAAATCATACCAAAACCGAACCAAAATCATGAAAAATACCTAAATCAAACAGTTATGTAATTCGTGATGAGTAATTATGACACATTTTACAATCATGACAAACTGCAAGATGTTGAAAAATGCCAAAAAGATTTGTGTAATTAGTCCACATACATTGTATTTCTGGGAGAATTTTATAAGATTCAGGAGAGTCCTTATTACATTGCATGTTTGGTTCTTCCTTCCAAATGCGTTGCAGCAATCAGTTAGTCATATTTCCTGCGAATACGTGTTTGTATGTCTCTATTTTCATTTGATTTCTTTTTTTGTCATAGTTGACAGTTAAAACAGCCGCATCGTCGGCGGGTCTTAGCAGACATGCGCGACTCATTCCACGTGCCAGTTGTTGGCGAATGCAAAGAATAAAAAAAAAAGCACACATACACAGTTCTGCGAAAGCTCAGGACCCGCGGTCCGATTTGGTGGGCCGGTCTGGATGGAGCCCGCTGGATGCCGAAGTTACCACGGTCACTCGTCCCACAGTAATAGGATAGTATAGTAGTCCCCGCGTATTGGCGATGTGTTCGTGCGGGCGAATGGTATGTTTTCCCCGCCTAGGAACTCCCCACCAATGGTAGGAAAAACAGGGCGAGAACAGCGAACGCGATCGGCCGGATTCATGTAGAATGGATGCGCGCAGCGTCGTGGTGCTTTGCCGAAGGGACGCTAACCGGCCGCTAAATGGTTTGTTATGGGGTCGTTGTCTACGTACGTCAAATTTGCTCCTACGTTGGCGGATATTTTGACTTCATTACGAGAGTCGCCAGGGTACGTAGGGATTGATTACCTTCTCGTTTTACTTACCCTTCCCCAGTATACCGCCGTGTGAGTCAGAGCCGCAGGGAAAAAAAGAGGAAGGAAGCAAGCGGACAGGCCTGCTCGAAATTGAATTTCGCATTAAGTTTGGTGGCCCTCCTTCGTGTTGAGACGTCCTGCGGTGCGCTTTCGCCCTGGTATCCACCTGTGCCGGGTGTTTCAATTCAATCAGCAACGGCGTTTTATGCGTTACAGCATTCGGCATTCGGTTCCGCCGGTTGTGACACATTCGCACAACCGTGAACCATAACTCAATTCCAAGCCCAGGGCCCCCGGGAGACCATGCGTGCGTGCGTGCGTGTGTGGATACGCACTACAAAGTACAAGCCCCTGCTGGCGGATATTTGTTAACGCGCCCAACCCTCCCAATCGGACAGGGTGGGTTGGGTTGAATGCGAAGCTTTATTGATTTTCATTTGCGTACACGCGCTTGTATGTGTGTTCAAGCGTAGATCAAAAACAGTCCAATAGTTTCCAGCGTTATTGACATTTAATTAAAAAAAGGAAGCGTAATTTGAGATATGAAAACCCATTCCGCTGGATTAATATTTCATTCGGTCGCACATTTCATAACCCTACGCTGGATGTCGAGCATGCTTACCTACCATGGAATAGCTACATCCTTCGTTACGCTGGAATTACATGCTGCTCGTGGGTATTTTTCAGCACACTCCCATCTGCTTAGGAATGTTGCCGTTACCATTCCCATGAGAAATCAGCTACTAATTGCCCTAGCTTAAGAAAATCAAATTAACGTAGAAAATCAACGATATCTAATGCCCGCTGCTAACTAGACACAGGCCCGGAAACTCTATCCGAGTTGCTAATTGGATCGCCTTTCGCTGCCGATGGATCGATCGATTGATAGCTGGAGATGGGAGAAGATAACTGCTTCGGAAAGGGGCTTTCCGGGTCAGTCAATTCTTTCGATCGATTCGTTAACAATTTATCTTTCCTTTCCGTTCCCGTGAGACGTTATATCGAGCGTGTGCGTTGTGTGGCAACTAAGTACTAAGCCCACGGTCCCGGTGAACAGGTGATTTTCTTATCAACGGATTATCTTCATCGGGTGAAGGTAGATGTATTTAATGAGCCTGCGAATGAGTCAACCGTGGCAGTCACTTGCAGCGCACTAATTGCATTGGATTTACAATGAAATGTAATTTATAGAAAATCGGTTTTACCCATCATGTAGGTATGTACATTTTATGGTATGTTTCAGATGGATCCATTTCTAGTTTCGTACGACTCCGTTTAAATTGTTATAAATTAAACACAGTGATATTTCGCTAACCTTCTACGGAGGCGCCAAATCGTCGGGACGTTGTGAATTTAACAGCCAAACGATGATGACTCCCATGGAGTTGCCTGCTCTAGCTCATAAGAACTTCCGTCCCGTGTAGCCATATAAAATGGTATTCAAACGGCGATAAAGCTACGGATTGATTACGAGCCTCATAAGCACAACGCGTTTGAATGAAATAAAACGTTACAGCTCCCGCTTCCTGGGAACCAGCGCCATTCGCTGCTAGGCTACGAGGCATGTGCATTGGTTGTATTTCTGCGAGGGTGATGATAAGAGCTGCAAACTACTCGTAGCCTTTACATTCTGTGGCATTTCGGCAGTGATCGGTGAGTTTGTGGGTTTAGTGGTTTGTGGTGCTAAAGTATTTGGAGCGAAACGTACCTCGACGTCCATCAGGGAACGTTTATGATTTTCAACCATTATCGGATTGTTTCCCACCGTTTGCCGTTTGCGTCGGAGAACTAATAGGAATCCTTCAAACACCTCCCGGAACACGTCATAAACCACCTCTTGTCATTAAAACGGATGAGTTGCTCTTCTCACTCGAGAGCTGCTCTCGGACACGCCAGCAGCCATCTTCTTACCAGTCTACCATCTTCTCCCAACCCGACAGGTCGGCAAGGTAACGCACGGTGCAAGATGCATTCGGTGGGCATCCATTCGGCGCTTGCCATCAAGCGGCAGCGCAAGAGACGCGACAATCAACGCAAGGCCCGGGAGCGGCGCTACAGCATACAGAGCTCGGAAAGCGGCGACACCCACTCGCCCCATGGCTCCACCCGGCGGAAATTCCATCCCCAGAAAGTGCACATCACCGATAACAATAATTTAGATACGAAAGTAAGTACATTCAGGGGATGAAAGCGGCGGGTCGTGATAGAGGCGATCACCCCAAAGTTCACCACCACCTCAACGCCCGAGTGACACTTGGCTTTGGGGGACAGGAAATTGGATTGAGCCACATCACGCAACGCAGCGCATCCTCTTCTCTGATGCCCGCGAGAACCGCCGTCATACTGATAACCTTCCAATTCTTTCTCTTGGATCCTCTCAACCCCGTAGGTAGTCACTAGCATTGGCATGCTGCACATAGGGGTCGTGTTCGTAGTTTTCGGAATCTTTTTACTAGGGGCTGGATTTTTTCCAGATAATGTATCCAATCAGCCGCAACAATCCTGGCACATCCTAGGTTCGTATCGACCGACACCAGGGGATGGAATGAACCTATTTTCACCTCATCTGTTCTACTACTCCTACGCAGGCAAAGGCTCCTGGTGGAACGAGCTGGTCTGCACCGGCCTGTTCGCCGTCGGGCTGGGCATCTTTCTCATCATCCTCAACTGTGTGATAAGCAATCGGGAGGAGCAGGATCTCGAGAGCTACGTCCAGCGGCAGCTGACGCGATCCCGGTCCGGTAAGTACCCGGCTCGCCGGAAGCATCCGATCCGACGGTTGGCCGCGCCTCACGGGCCGGTCAACTGTCACTCGACGTTATCGTCCGCGTCCAACACGGCTCGGAAGGTACCCTTCAAGGGTATAAATAAATGATTAGCTCACCACAGGCGGCTAAGCCGTCGGTAAGGTACTATTGGCATCTTAACCCAAACAGCTTGCACTCTCCGTTCGGACCGTCCTCAACGACCGGTGCTCGTAAAATTGAGGCTTTGCTTGGGAAGGGAAATCCACGTGACCACGTGGGTATGTAGCGACGCACGTGACACTTCCAATTCGTACGATTTTCGCCCGAACGAACGTACACTGATATCTTATGTATGTTTAATGCAGCCATCGAGACATGCGGCGGTCGTGGCGGGTGCAAGGACGAACCAACCCCACTGGTAATGTTGGTGAAGGTCGTCTTGGGTATATTTTATTCATTATATTAATGGTCATGCCTTACGGGTTTGTTTGCCTCGGCAGAATCGATGGGTTTCGAAACTATCGTTCGCAATATGAGATACCACCCGTGAGATGGTTTGTTATGGTTTAGAATTAGCTCACATTTGTCAGGGTTTTGTTGTGCTAAAGAACTTTAAAGCACGATATAAATGGTTAGAGTATTCGAAAGAAACGCATACTGTCGTGCAATAATTGGCCAGATGTGATTGTTTACCGTCCACCTTCCTCAGCGGTGAATCCCCCTCGAACCGATAAAACTGTAGTTAAAACGCGTCACTTCATTTGTTGACCATTCGATTTGGTCAAATTTTATTGCAAATTGAGCGAATGGTAAAACGATACCGAGCAGGAGCGTAAAATATTAATCATTTTCGCGACCGGAAAGAAAAAGTATAACCCCAAGAAAGAACTCCAATTGCGCAGGGAAAATAAAGGCTTTCCGGAAACCTCGAGTCATAATATAAGTTTCAAATGGAGCAAAACTTTTGGCGAAGACATTTTTAGCTCCCTTTTTTATGACTCTCCTTGCCTGTTTTTCGCGCGGCCAATCGACGTTCTTATCAGGGTGGGCAGAGGAAATGCCAAAGTTTAGCACTTTGCACCCACTTCCTTTCCTTCAAATGCTGCCCTTTTATTTTCGCCCCCCCTCTCCCAGTTGGTCGACCCTCAGAATGTCCAGTTAAAAGGCTTCCGATACGGTTTCGGCTCATTTCTTTTCTTCCTGCCAAAAACACCTGCTGTTTACTCGTCCAAGGTATGCGAGAAAGGGTCCTTTCTTGGAAGCGGCCAAAGGATCAAAACAAACCGGGGACTTCGGAGCGCTAGAGGTTCTTCCGCTTGGTAGCTTAGATTTCCGAGCCGGTATCGATTAGGAATGCTCTGACGGCATACATAGCGACATTCCGAAAAAAGAACAAATCTGCCGACTTCGGCTTAACCGATGAGGTATTCTCGTGTCGTGACGAACGCATTTTTTGGGCTGGAATTTTTCCAACGGCGTCCCTTTTCTGCGCCGGACGTTCTTACGATACATCGTTTATGAGGACGTCATAACCAGGAGCCCGTTTGGCATTAATGGGCAGTTAGTGCGATCGGTCAATCGGATTATCGATTCCATCTTACCTGTTCTTCTCAACTCTCTCTCTCTCTCTCTCTCACACACACACACACTAGGTCATCGGCTGGAGCGTGACGTCGAAACTGGCGGACTGACCACACGCCACCACCGCAAGGCCATGCAAATCCAGAAGGGCGCCGCCGAGCGGGGTCTGGACGATCTGTCCAACTCGAACGTCCTGCTGACGCCGACCAGCAGCGAGGTGGTCACCCCGACGACTCCATCCGGAGGTAAGCGATCGAAAATAAGAATGAACGGTGCTTTCTCTTTTCTCCTTTCTCTCTCTCTCTCTCTCTCTCCACCCCCTTCTTGCTCTCTCTCGTTACGAGACGGAGGGCACGGACGACCTTCCGTCGTTGCTTAGCAGAACAACACCACCACCACCACCCGCACCACCACCATCACCATCATCATGTTTCGTTCATGCTTGCTTCTCCAAAGTTCATTAGGTCATTTTATGTTCCACGTCTTCACACATTCACATCCATTGGCCCGTTTTTCGTCATGTCATTAGCTGCAAATACCATCGCACCGTCAGCCGGCCACTGTTGCAAACCCCCCACTCCGAAACTTTCCCCACCATTCCGTCGGGGTCCTGAGCCGAACGACTTCATAAATCGCATCGTATCACACCCCGGGATGCACATTAATCTTATTTTATGTTTCAAACATGGCCGTTCTTCTGTTTCCATCAGGCGACTTTTCCGGGATGCTTGTCCCTCCTGCTCCTACCAAACTCTCACGCACCCCCACCCCAACCCTACCCTCTAACTCTCTTTCTGCATCATTTCATCTGCTCACATTTCTGCTTTTTTATGCCCAACGTACATCTTGCGTTCCGATACTGCTTTAGTGTGGCTCGGTTTAGTGAAAGACGAGAGTTGTTTTTTTCTACTGTTGTTGTTCGCTCCGCTAGTCCGGGTTTCACAGCGCAAGGAGACAACCACTGCAGCGGGCACAAGGTTGCTGCTGTCTCATGGTGCATCCGCGATCGATAGGAGCGGCTAGTCCGCATGCCGAGACCGTACACCATCCTACATTTTATCCGACCATTATCATTTTTTATTTCTTCTTCCCCTCCCCATTCGTTTTCGTTTCGCTGGCATCCTCGTTTCCGTTGTGTCTTGTTTTCGTTTTGGTTCGTTGACAAGAAATCCCCACGATGAGTGGGAAACGGTCTACCATTCAAGTAACATATTTCACTCTCTATTGGGTAGATTAAAATGAAATTAGTTTCAATCTCGCCCTGCCACCCGCGACCCGGGATACCCAAGCGAAGGGCATACAAAATGTAAATTCATCACCAAAGGAAAAGGCGCCAGGAAAATCCATCAGCTGCTGGCGTCGCTTAGGGCTGGGCCGTTTTTTTTTCAAAAAGCTTTTTTATCGATATTTTCTAAGTAATAATTTATGTCTGAAATAATAACTGATGACAACAAGAGAAAGCGAAATTAATGCTTCCACTTCGTTGGTTCGTTGGCGAAGGGCATATAACTGTATGCGAAGAAGGCGTCTTTAAAATGATCGGCATTATGTTAAACACGTGTCTTGGTGAATTAATGTTATTTCGTGAATCAAAACATTGCATCCCAAATGCGTCCAATTAAACCATATTGCCCGTTGGTTTAATCAAACGGTTCAAATAAGCCGCGACACACCACCGGTCTCGGGCGCTCCCAGCATCGGCGACTTCGGTTCGGTTAATGGAGACGCCTGGTGATTCATGCGGTACCTTACAAGCGACCAGGCACCTCCATCCTTCGTACGTCATTTGCATCACTCGTTCGTAATAACGTGTCGCGACAGCGCCCATGTGGAACGCGACGGGGGTAATGAATATTCATGCCCACGCTGGGGCGTTACCAATTCCAACCGAAGCTCGAGACGGCCCCCTGCAAAATGTACTGAGTGTCAGTCCGGCCGGCTGACAGCGGAACCGCCGACTCGGTACCAGCAGCTTTCCCGCCACCGAACGGCCTCGAGCAATACAGTGAATTGCTCACCCGTGCACCGGCAACAATTGCAACCGTCATGTTCCAATTTCATACGGAGCCAAATTAATGCTGAAGGCTATTAATACACCCAAAACAACGGGGTGCTGGTTTGATTCTTTTCCTTTTTTTCTCTTGCTGTGGCTGTTTCGCCAAACTTTTCGATTGATGGGCTCCAACTGGCCAACGTGCTCGCCAAAGGGTGGAAAAAATAGAAAATTTTGCCAAAAGTTCTTCTTCATGCTCTTCGGCTACGCTGTAGTTGGGCTGTTTTAGTCGAGTTGCCTGCCATGGGGGTCTCAAATGAAAGGTGCCCATTTGGAAAACAACTGTACCGTATTCGCCGTGCCGTATGGTGGGAAATGGCAATCTAAATTGTGTACATACGAGTCCAATTGAATAGTCGGAAATTGCCCAACAGCATGAAACTTCACTCATGCAACTTGTTCACTCGTTGAACCGTGAACACTCCGGGAAAGATAGCAACAGTTTTGATACTTTTTTTTCGTTTTTTCTTCGTATCATTAATGAATTCACAGTTCGTTGACATGTTTATAAACATCTTCACAGAATGCTTTAGGATATTTTTTTATAAATCATTTCATTGAACGTCGAGCTTTATGCATCATCTAAAAAAAGCTCATGCTCAAAAACGTGTTAACCGTATTCCTTGCAATACATATGTCCATCTCGCTTATTCTCGTTCTATCTATCTGTCTTTCTATCTTGAACCCTTTTTCATTTCCTGTTTCATCGTGTGCTCGCAATGAATTGAATGTCAAACGCGGGGCCACAACTGTTGCTTTGCAATCAAAACCCCATTTCATTCCATTTGCCACGCTGCATTGAATGAAACAATCATCATGTTCGCAACACAAACTCTGCCGCTGCTGTATGAACCTGCTGCAATATTTGCAAACGATACAATTTAATTGGATGAATGTACACATATGAACTACAAAATTTAAACTGCAATCGAATCAATGCATTCGTAAATTTCGTAAAGGTTATGCTTTGTAAGACCGCCAATGCACGAGAGAATTCATCCCAGTGGTCCAGCAGGAGCTGCCAAGGCAAGGCAAGTGCAGCAACCAGTTCGTTCCCATCGAGCATCGTTTCTCGTTTCGTTCCGAACGTTTGATGTCCTGTGTCAGTTTTTTTTAAACGTTTTGGTTTTGCTCGCTGTCTTGCTGTCCAACGTGTGCAACTGCAGCATGTCTGATCATCATGATTACATGTGCCAGACTTGTCTTCGATTCGTTCTATCTGTGTTTTTTTGCTTTTTGTACTGTTGCTTCTTTCGGTCCCCACCAACTCTAGTACTCATGTTTACTTTTATCATCCTCGAACGATACCTTTGCCCTATTCTTCACTCCCCTCCGTGTGTGTATGCTGTCTTCAGCGAATCCGAACCCGAATGCATTTCCTCGGAACGTTCATTCCAATCGTGGTCGGTTCCCTTTTCCCATATCTCAATTTTGATTCCTAGAGATGGATGCGCTCGCTGTACTGTATCTTTTACATAGTTCAATATTAAGATACCTCGGTTGATTGGCCACATCTTAAACATTGTTATTGTTCAAAATGCTTCAATTGCGCTGAACTGATTGCATCGCATTGATCTGCTTTGGCTTCAAGTATTTACGCGATTTCGCTACCTTTATCTTAACGCCGATGATATTTGATATTAAGACAATGTTAGATATTTGTCCGATGTTTTTCTTTGCGCTATTCGAATGTGAAAAGATGGTGAACAAGAAGAATTTGGGTGAATCATGTTTGCCTTCTTTAGGTTTTATGTTTAGCATTTTGTATTTATATTCATTAAAATATTGGTTTATAATTGCTTTAATCGTAATTAAAACGTGCACAGATGATAACAGAAAAAGATTTGGCAGTAGTCACAATGCAGTTTACTGATACAACAATGTGGGAAAAGAGGTTAACAATATTTTTTAAAACACCATGAAGCTGCTTCTTTGATCATTCTGCTTCCCCAAGCTTGCGAAATACTTGAACAATAGATACTATGTTTAAACAACCCGCTTTAACACAACAAACGATTGGCACGAGTATTCTCAAACTTCTCCTGAGTGTTTCTAACCATTTCAAAATGGTAATTGAAATTGGGAAAAAGAGTCCATTGTTAAGTTGTGGAATAGCTAGCGTGCAGCACGTAAAGCCGTTTCAAAGAAATTCGCTATTTTTTTTTATTTTCAAACTCAACACCATAAAACCTAACACCCCGTGAATTTAACGTATCATTTATTACTCCTTGAGTTTCTTTTTATTCATTTGCAAACCATAACAGTAACGGTTCCGCTTATAATCGAATGGAAGGGTTATTTGATCAAGGGAACACCTTTGCATTACAACTTTGCTTACTTATGTTGCTCTCATTTTCATTGCTTTCATCCCAACAATTAGATTGTCTATTGCAGATTGCTGGCAAACCGATAGCAAACCATTCGCGTTCGGCTGTTCGATATTGAAGCTCAAGTGAATATTGATTAGGACTGCTTTTTAAGGCTTTTCGCGATACATTCGTATTTAGTGCTCGATCCGTAGGAACGGTAGACCAGGCAGATGCTATAACGGGTGTGTCGGCTTTGGGCAAACTGCCCAACGGTTCGGTTCCGGTGTATCTAGTTCAATTTGCGCTGGTACGTTTTTTGTAGTTTCATTTGCAGATTGACACATAACATGGTGGTTGCTCGGTGTTGCCTTCTATAATTTAACAGAATATCAATCTTTTCTGTCTGTTTTCCCTCGCTCTAATACTTTTTTTTCTCTTCTCCTTCTCTCTATAATCTTCTTCTTCGTCCCTTTGTTACGCTCCTCCTTTCTTTTCCCCATTTATTTCCACTTCCTGGTGTGAATCATGTGTGCACATTCCTTTTGTCCTTCTCATTGGTCTTCTTCAAATCGTTTCATTTATCAACTGAATAAAGTTGCTTTAATAATGCCAGCTAACTACAAACCACACGTTGAAATATTAATGTGATACTGCCACCGTTACATTCGCTTCGCGTTATGCGTCGCTCAAGTGTTATCTTAACTCCTCCACCTTTTTACTACGAAATAATTCCAAAGATCAACCAAACATATTAATTGTACGATCTCGTTAGCCGATAATATAAAATTTAAATCTACATCGTATCAATTCTACATCGCAATTAAAGTTAAACGAATATAAAAAAGGAATAAATAAATGTAAATTGTAACAAATCACGAAAGCAATCACTACCGCAAAGTACAAACTAAAAAATTGAAAACACACTGATTAACGTCTACCAAATAACCAACAGCAACGATTAACGACAACGCCAATAAAACTGTCATTTAAAAAATATTTAAAGAAGGGTAAAACTATCGGAATAATATAAAAAAACACGTTACTCCCTTCGTTGTCCGTTACAATGGAAGTAACAGAAAAGCTTCAAGAAGCGCATGCACAATGTTATCGAAGGCACGACCATTTAAAAACAATTGTAAGATACTTGTTTTTGTTCCCTTAACACTGCTTTAGTATTTTCGTTTCGTTACCCTCCGTTCATGTCCTTTCCCAGCCAGCCCCTTTCCAAACCTGCTCGACCAACTTGAAGCCCCTCTAGGTGTGTTGACCGCAAGCAGCATCCAATGGTCGACAAACTAATTGTAATACTCGTGCAATCGAAGAGAGAGGTAGCACTAGAATTGAGCTGTTAACATTGCCTTTATTTCGTTTACAAACAAACATCAATCAAGAATTAAGAACAGTGATGCCAATGTTAAATGTGTTGAAAATTTGTTTCATATGTTAAAGTATGTTTCTTGCGTTGCCTTGCATACCGGTTGGTATCGTGTTCATTCGAAGAAGAATCGCATCTGTAATATTCTAGCATCGGGTTCAGTGTTTTGCCAGACGTAGGGAATTTTATGGCACATGGTTTTATTTACGTCACGCTGGGTTTAAAAAGTTTTTAAATTACATTTTTCGTTTTTGTTTTTTTTTTTTTGCTATGTGAGCCTCATGCATCAAGCTTGGTTTTGGTTGCGCTTTTTTCTAATTTAATCCCACAAACAGGATTCAGACCTTGCACATTTCTCTATCTTGTCCAGTCCCTCAAATGCGTCCAGAGCCCTGTTTTGCGTATCTGTTAACTGCTTATTTCCGAAATATCTCAGCTTGATAGCTGACCCTTCCGCCTTCGCAATTTCCGGAAAAGTTATCGCCCGGGTGATCAGCTCTTCTTGCTTGACGAAACTGTTTCCCCGTGACTGTGAAACATCTCAAATTCTTTTTGGACTACTTTTTTTTTGGTATTTCCGGTCCATTTGCTTCCTTACTACCGTGGTGTTGTTGTTGCTGTATTAAGTAAAGAATTAATTTGTTTTTGTCTTAACTTAACCAATCCAACGCTGTTAAAACGTGTTGGAATATGTGGAAATTTTATTGTGCTAATTTTACAACCAAATTTCAGTTTTCATTTTTCTATATTCGTATGTTTTGAAACAAATTGAATAAGCAAGTTATTGAAAAAAAACTTCTGAATATTTTGATACCATTCCATGCCTGTGTATGTGTGTGTAAACCTTTTGTGAGCATTGGTGTTCGTTAGTCAGTATTCTTGTTACTAATTACATGTATTATTGTTTTTTTTTTCTTGAGTTCAAACGCTTCTCTCTGTATCGCAAAGACATCGATCAACCAATGCTAACGGTTTTTGTTTGCACTCTACTCCATCTGCCAACTGTCGCCTGCTTGCACCCTCCGCTGGACACACGCAGTGCTCGGTGCTTCGGGTGAAATCCTGCTGGAGAAAATTTTGGAAGAGGACAGCAGCTACGGCGACCCAGACTACTACTCCCGAAACGTGGGCCAATCGCCCCCCGGAGCGGACAACGATAAGCGGTTGCTACTGGGCAACGGCCATACCGGCGCCATCCACATGACCGACATCTAAGATGTGACCCGAGCCGCTCCCCTGGGGTTTTCCCGAGCCGCTGCCTCCCTATAATCTGATAGAAATCTGTGTTTATCGTATCGGTAGGTCGACGCGAATTGTGATGACGATTTACGACGTAGTTTGGGTGAGAGGCTTTTTGCTCTGTGGCAACCTTTATTGCAATGAGAATGTGACGAACAGGCTGATAGATTTATTTAAGGGAAAATGGGCACTGTGTGAATCTCACATCTCGATCATCTCTTAACACTCGCTTTATACCGCAGTATCGTGTTTCTTTATAAAAAAAAGCCCTTTACAAATGGGAGGGACCGGAAATTGCACCAGATGTGACAATGAGTTACAAATCTTCGTCACAACTGGTATTATGAAACTGGAAGCAAAAAAAAAATAGTCCTAATCCCTCGACAACCGATAGTTCAGATTCAGTTTTCCTTCACGCACAATAACAATCTGCCCACGTTTGCGGGGCTGCGTAAATGTCAAACCATCAACTTCATTTACTGATGACATAAAATAAGCCCCAATTGATGAAACGTTGAGCAAGCGAACGAATATCATTACCGAACATGCGAATTCGGAAACTGTGAAACTCTGTCACTGTTTGAACCGAGTAAGCCCGGAGGTTTTTTGGCAAACATAACACAAAAAATCGATCACTTGATTGATTGACATCCGCTTGACTCAAATGAAACCCCCCATGGATTAATCACAGCGCGATCATCATAATCGATGGGAAAATTACGCCCATCTCAGCAAATGCCAATACCCAAAACCGGTGTAGCCAGTGGATAAAAGAAACTTATGGTTACAACCAATACCTTCGATTGATAAAGACATTTACAGTGCAATTGTTAATTTTCCCTCGAGAAGAAGCGTTCACTTCGGTTTGACAGTAAATGAATAATGTTAATTTTCTAAGAAAACATGAAAAATCCAAGTAAAATTTCGCCTGAATTCATTTCTCACACAGTGCACGGAATAATCATACTCTAATTTCACGATTCCCAAAAATGCTCCTCCACTCTAGGCTAGACCACATTTATGAAAGGAGAGAGACTTTAAAGTTAGTAATAAAATATCGTTTCATATTTCGTGATTGAGAAGCGGGTCTATCAGCTCATGCATCGCAATGACATGCATCAACGGAAGTAAAATAATTAATTCAGTGTAAAACGATAACAATACAAAACAAACATTCTTCACCAAACAACATTCTGATCGTATCGCATCGTATACTTGAATGTGAGTGCAAGTAATGCCATTGATTACATTTTTGATGTATAATATTTTCATTTGTCTCACAACACATTTGTGACAACACGAATCACAATACTGCAAACAACATAAACCAGCACTTAAAATATATATATCTAGCAACAGAGAATGATAAATCTGAGAGGTGAATCGTATTTTAGAATGTGTACAAACAGACGGGAGAACACTCATTCGGCGCATCGATCGAGGGGGATGATAGTTGACGCTACAGAAATAAGACGATAAACGCGGGACATGCTTCCTACATTATATGCGATAGAATATAAGGTACTTGCTGCCCGAAGGCAATTAAGATTCAGAATTCAGGCTGCAAAATAGCTGCGATGACGCTCTAGTCACTTCTGATTCTAAACTACTTTCTCACCCTACGTAGAATGCAACGGTCGGTGCTTTCCATCGTTCTTTTTTTACATTCGCCAAACAGAGAAGAAAGTAGGACGAAAGACCGAGATTGAAGGTCTTAAGTCGTTCAGAGTTACGGCTTTTCGTTACAAATAACGAATAATCCGAAACTGTACCACGAGCATTTACATTAGCGCTTTCAGACAGGCAGAAATGCAGCTAAAGCTAAATAAAATTAGGAAACGAAAACTCGGTAGCACTGAGGGCGCATTACAAGCGGGTGATTCACATCCGCAACCACATAGTAACATTCAACTAAATCACAAAACTACACCAAAGAAAACTCGTACACCACTATGAATGAATGAATGAATACAGCATACCTTCATCTAATCGCAACAAATAGATAGTGTCAATACTGTTCAATGTTGAATGTAATCGTTTTAATGTGCGAGCTTTGCGATTGTTAATTTTGTATTCTTTTACGCTGGCAGGTGAATGATAAATATTAAAGAAAACACTTATGAAAAGTGTCTTACTATATAATTGCTGCCTCACGGGCGAATAGTTTAACAAAAACCAACCACACTGATAACGGTAATACTTCGATTGGCGTTTTCATGAAAACTATCGATGGAAGAAAGGAAAAAGAATAAGTTGAAAAGCGAGGAAACCGATCTAATTTGCATCTCCAATCAACACCAGACATCGGATCAATCTAGTGAAAATGTGATTGTTTGCCATTTCTGACTTATCGTGTTTCACATGGCGTAATGTATACATGCCACCAAGTGGAAGTACGTGCATCCGTACGATGATCCCAAAACACTCCCTACATTTCGCAGGCACGTGTTAATTGGCCCTAATTTCGGATAGATGCCTTCCCCCCGAAAACGGACTCAGCATAACGACTGCTACGTTGGCAAATGCTTCATGATAGACAATGTCCCTTCGTGACGTGTTTGAACTGCTGGGTGAGAAGTTTTGCTAGCATCCCCGGCACCGTCACATCAGCTGACGCATTGGGATTGGCGAGTAAACATTGACTCGTTCGGAACGACATAAGCACCCTTTGCTAGCCAAATAACTTCGTACAACGAGAGCACAAGTCACTGGTGAAGATTTTCCGTGCTTGGGTGGAAATGTGGTTCACGTGGCGCTAGATAATTTTACGCTGCCACTTTTTGCGACATCCCCTAATGGGCAAATGAATGAAAGTTTATGAAAGCGAATTTGGGTTCAACTTCGGATAAGTTCACCCAGCTGAGCTTCCTGTTGTATTGTTTATCGGCGCTCCAGATGAGAGTTCTCCTTTATCTAAGGTGTTTGAAACTGTCTGATGACATTCGACAAAAACCCATTTTACTTACGATTCATTGGATTGAGGACACGATAGCACCATGCTGTGATGAGCTTCAAAGCAAATTGATATTTTTACTGTGCTACTCCCTTACATCTTTTGCTTATACGATAAGTAAACATTTATGAGTGTGTACAGCAAAAATCGGAACACACTCATCCGAGCTCCCGATCCTATCTGATAATGTTTAGCGGTAGAAAAATCCATCGACGTATCGCAGATTATATTGCGATAAAACATCACCACAACTTGCTTCCATATTCATAACGCAGATAAGCCGCCCGCTATCGCCCAGTTCGTTTGGTTGCCCACGGTTGCCTTCGAGGCGCCAACGGTGTGATGATGTTTGTCCATTATTCCTCACCACGCTCCATAGCGTCTCCGTTCAATTCCATTCGCTCCCACAAAGCTTTTTTGCCAGCTTATAACTTCATTCACACACCCTGCCCCAAGCATACCAGGCACTGGGCGCCTCCATCACGTAACTAAAGCCGAAGCTGAAAATGAAAATGTTTAGACAGAAATATATCTGACAGGTGATGGAATGCTTTAGATGCTTAGGCTTTTGTCAAGCAGCTTGTTGTTGTGACAAAGGATGTGGTGGTTGGTTACCGGTTACCGGCCAGAACGTACCTTTGGGACGGCCATCAAATGTTTGTGGTTATGTGGCCGACAGCACGGAAACCTTGACGGCATGAAAAACTTGTGGTTCTTGTTTCATTGTTCGTTTGGTTTGAAATTAATTTCATACTTCAGCAGTGACGGGGACATCCTGCTGGTAGCCTTTCGTTCGGGGTACGAAAGAACTATTAAGAACTGGAATAACCACATTTTGTTGTTCAAGAAACCACTCAAAAAATACCATCCACATTGAAACCAGCTGCTCACTGTGTATTCCTTATCCGATCTCACCGTGTGCTGGGTATCTCTCAAACTCTACGGGGAAGAAATGTCACGACCGATAGGATGCAGAATTCGGAAAGTTTGCTAGCTCTTGCCAATATATATATATATTTCCGAAAGGTCGTATGGACGTGCTGATCGAATTTGGTGTGTTTCGTTTTCAAAGAAATGGGAGAAGAAAAGTTTATCACCATTTCTCCCCGCGCAGCAACCGATTTCTAGCGTAAGGAAAAACTTTGCCAGCTCGAATGTCGAATGTTTATGTGGCCTTTTTGCTGCGCCCGACAGAAGCAAAAATGTATGCATGAAACTTTCCGTTTCTATTTCATTCGAAATGCAGAAACAACCGAATGTTTTCCTATATTTCAAGATTACCGTCAAGCCTGGATGAATCGATTGGATTTTAATGATTCGTACATGATAAGCTAGGGTTAATTGTGACGGAATAAAATTATCACTTTGAACTATAATCGCGCTGATGAGGATAACCCCAAGCTGGATTACCACAACAAAAGCGTATTAATAACTGTTGTTTTAATCAATTTGGCCGCACGTTTGCATCCGTCGTCACGTTTGCTGTCCGAATAGTTTATCTGTCTCGTTGAATAGAACGGTGCAATTGGCAAGGAATAATTAATGAAAATCGAAAGCGTACATAACATCCAAATAATCAAAAATCATTTCATATCGAGACCTGTACCAGCGATGACCTGATGAAAATAAGCCTGAAGAAAGTGTAACTAGTTTACTGAATCGGTGTAACAGAGACGCAAAATATATTGACGAAATTTACTATGTACGCCGTTAAACGTTGTCGAAATTTTAACAAACCTTGATGTGACCATTTGCGTTTATAAAGTTTTCTCGATGGTTTATGATCGTGCTCTTCCGTTTTTGCTGCTGTTAAAAATATAAAAAAAAAATCTAATGAATTTATCGCCTGTGAATAGTCATGTACAAGCAAGTGCGTTCCGTGCATCTAACATAAGCATGCACATCACGAAAACGGTCGCCAAACTCGCTGCTTATGTCTGTTGCGTCACATAAATCGTATGTTTTCCTTAATTGCGCAATACCGTGCAGAACATTCCTCGGCGAAGGACTGAGGAAGGACATGAAACAAGAAATATATACATATACTTAACTTATATAACACAACATATACTCCGACCAATTTATAGCTAAGAACTATTTTCAATCTTTTTCTATAAGCATGTTTAAGCGAATGAACGAAATGTTGTTTGGTTGATCGGAAAACCGGAACTAAATAGGTTGCCAGTTGGAAACGTTGCAGTTGAGAAGGGGAATGGGAAAATGATAAAGAAAAACAATTGCTACCGAAGTAAAATAGAAGCATGCAGCATACCAAACTGGTTCATACAAATGTTAAAAGCTCGTTTTTCTACAATCAATTCTACCACTGTTTCAAATAAATGACAAAAAAACAACACTTCAAACAACCATTTAAAAAAAGCAAGGAACGGTCAGCAATGATCTAGCTTGACACGATATCTAGTTGCTGCAAATTAAAATCCGCAGCAAACAGAAGTATGACCATAATGACAAATGTAGTGTATTGTATATCCCAACAGTAGCAATAAGGCTACTAAAACAGAATCGTACCATCTACTGGAATAACAATAAAGCCGAATAAATGAGATGTAAAGCATGTAAATTCGTAAGGAAAAAGGTGACAGAAAGTACATCTTTAGTACATAACTATAATCAGAAAAGTGAGAATGTATGAACACATAACATTAGACTAAGGCAGCATCAATCACAGACAAACGTTCTTCTCATGTACACGTCACAATTTTTTAAATTTATTAAAACAAATGTTGAGATGAATACCGGCAACAACTGATCCAACACGTAAGGAAAACAATAACAAGCACAATGTCTCATAACAATATAATGCATTACTAGGCGTGTTAGGTGTTGAATAGAATTTTCATTATGTTCTACGAAAAGATTCAATTTGTTTTTAGATTTCGAGATTAGAACATTAAAACGACATTAATTTTCAGACATTAAGTTTCTTCTATGCAAATATTAAAGTCGTTGTATGTGATATGATTTACAAGGCGATGGAAAGATGTTCATTACTGTGTCCTTTTCCAGTTACGTTAACAATGAAGAAACTAATCCTACCACCAATCGAAAGATCCCCTCCGTTTGCCAACGATCCATCGAATTATTTCACCACCGTAGGGAATGATTTCTGAGCATCCACTAAAACCAGTTCTAGTTCAGTTTAGGTGTAGATGCCAAACATAATTTTAACATTTGTATCTCTCTTTTTACCGCTAACATTAGACAGATAGTATTCCACCGGTTGTTTCATAAATCAACATGCATCCCACAATTATGGTTTTCCTGTCGTGATCAACCAAAACTAGTACATTTAGTTTCAGTTTATATAATTATGTTTACTGATGTAGTAAATCGAATATGAAACATAGATAAATATATAGGACACTAGCACAGACTATTTTTCGTCGACTGAATTCTTGATTAACTTAATTGACTGCGTCAACATGTGATCGATCGTGTGTGTAAAAGTATTGAAAATCAATAGCAAAACAAAACCAACTAAATATTCGCCATCGCTATTTCAACTTCGTGGACAAAGTAATACGGTTATGTAGCTCATGCACAGAAGGATTTATCATTAATAACACACCGTTCTACTGGAAGTGAATCAAACGAAACGAATGTAGAGCGCATGGTGCAGAGATTTATAGAGCGTCCTGGGCGAAATTCCAGAACAACGTTCTAAGAAAAAGTGCATGAGCATAAACTTAAGACACACATTACACCGAAGGGTCTGGTTAAGGAGGGGGTACTTAATTTCTTCCGGTACAACTAAAGTGTCATTAAGCTTCGATCAGAACATTAGATAACAAATACCAGCGATAAGCGACAAAGGAAGCAGCGTGGGGTGAGTAGTAGAAAAAGAAAAATTAAAAAGACCTACCAGACAGTAAAAACGCTTGCTTAGATCAAGATCAACAACTTCATCGCTACGCTTTTATGAAGCAAACGAGAATCACAAATTGATTGTGTAGCCATGCATACGAATACTACAGTGGACAGACAAAAAGGTCCGTGCGTGCGTTTGGAAATGCAAAATTAAGCTATAAGAGACAAGAAGCAAGGTACCCATACCAAATCGCAGAGAACCGCAAAACTAATAATCGAACAGCATTTAGTTAATATGAAGAGAGAGTAAATATACATTGAGCTACGTGAGTAATAAATCGAACATTCTTGGGAAATAAAACATTGGTTACAGAACTGGCTGTTCAATGATGACGCTTTGATGACATTTTGAATGCTTCATGCTAACAAATGGTTCCTTTTATTCGTTATCGATCCGATACACGGCATCACCTCGTCGGTGAACACGCTTTATACGCAGCATCATTTTTACTGACTTCCAGGCGCATTTTTTTGTTGCCACGTTTAATAGCTTTCTGCTCCATCTCCTCAAAGTGACTGATAAACATAGCCTTCAGTGCGGGATAGAACTTGCACAACGCGGGCAAATCGTCCAGTGTTACCTCCATGTTGTCGAAAGCAATTCCCAGATCCGTGCCCAACCCCGACTGGTGCTGTTCTGGTTGAAGGCGCGGAATTTTCGCGTACCGTTGGCTAAAGTGCGTCAACAATGTGTACCTCGCGTTCATTTTCCTTCCCTGCTCGATGGCCTGTGAGAGGGTGCTGTGCATCTTGAGGCGCGCCTCCGCGGCCAGCTCGTCCTCCATAGTTGCCTCGTGGATGAGCACCGTCGAGTCTCGGCCCAGCTGAATAAGGCTTTCGCAAGGCATCGTATCACCGCTGTAGGTGATTTTTACATCCCCCTCGATTCCTGTGTCGCGGTGAGTGCCAAGGGACACCATTTTCAAGGCTAACCCGAACGAATGCGGACAGTGGCGGACGCGACAGGTGGCTACTTCCTTGATACCCATTTCCAGCAGTCGTTCATCGTTCAAGGGACTTTCCAACTGGCGAAAAACAAAGGCTTGTTAGTATAAGCAAAAGAGGACTGATGGAAAACGAGCTACTACTTACAAGATCGGCATTTTTAACGAGATCATAACCCCTTTGGATAGTCTCGAATCTACAATCGTACAACCGTAGCCAGTAGGAGATTTGTTCCGGTGCAAAAAGCATCACTTTTTCGCAATCATCTCCAAACAGCTTTCTACGTACTTGCAAAAGACCTATTAAACCTGTAAAACGTTTAAAATCGGCAGTAGTAAAAGGTCTAATCTGAAGTGCGAGGAAATTTCCCTTACCTAAGTGATGGTCGGCATGAAGATGAGAAATGTAGACCGCCTTGATGGAACGAAGCACACTTTCTGCTTGAGTGTTGCCGAAAAATCGCACTATCTGACCAACAGTTCCCTCGCCACAATCCAAAAGGATTGACGAATGCGCACTTTAAAAAATAAACAAAAAATACGTTAGCTTCCTCTATCGCATATCGTTGTACAAGCATAAGAAACTTACTTTGTCAAAATCAAAATTGCGCTCACGTTACGAGTTTTGTTCGGTATCGACGATCCCGTGCCTAGAAAAATCATTCGAGGAAACTGTTCCGTTCGTAACGTGACGGATCGCCGCTCGTGGAACGGAAGTAGTTCAAGTTTCAAATCGGTCAACGCACTTTTGAATTCCGGTAAAAGATCCAACTCATTCAGATACTCGGTTGGGTTTAGTAGGGCTTCTTGTGCTCTGAAAATGTAAAAGAATAGATCAAAATTTTCAAAAAAAAAAACAAAATAAAAATTCAAACCAAATTTACCTATCAATTCCCTTCGAAGGTCGTATGTGCAGACAACTCAAGGAAGATGAACGTAAAAGATTACTATCACTTGCTGGGGGATTTTGATAATCATTATTTTCTTCTCTGAAATAAAATAGAAACGTATTTTACGTGAGTGACAGCGGTTATATAAAGCAACCAAAATTCTGCAACAATACCTTAACAACGGAAACATTTTGTCATCAAGCTGATTCAAGTGATGCTGTATACGATGGGCCGCAATGTATCCCGAAAAGCCGTTCACCTCGTTCAGCGCTATGTGCCTGGTGCTGGCCGAGAAAGAATCGTTAAATTTCCTGTACTCGTCACAGCGCATCACTTCCAGGGGGCTGAAGTGCATGACAAACATTGCTTGATCAGATGCCTCGGTTGCTCCTTGTTGGTAAGGGGCAAACAGGTCAGCCTTCGCTTGAAAGTCTTTAAAATACTCCCGGCTAGGAATGTCAAGAAAGATGAACACCGGACCTGGATCGTCCGGGGCTCGTACGTCACTCGATTTCACGATGCGCCCATCGGGTAGCGTAATATCGTTGCCGTTTTTAAGCTGTCCCAGCAGTGGGCCCGCTGGAACGCCAAAGTCTACGCATTTTTCCAACGATAGCTGTCCGAGTCGTGGTTTTAGCTTGCATATGTACGCCATAACCGATTGCTCTTCTCGCCTGGTCCAGTTTTGTCCACCGGTGGTCGAGGAAGCTTCCTGTTTGGTGTAATCTTTTTTCCTCTCGTATGCGTAATAATCTGTCTCATCTACCAATGCTTCTTCTTCCTCCTGTGCTTCGGTAGTGTTTGCCTCAATGTTGGCAGTATCCCGTTTGATGCTAATGTACCGTACAGTCATTACGTGGTCCTCGTACACATATCCCGTGCTGTACTCCGAAGCATCCACTTTCATATCCTTCAATATCACGAACCGGCGCATCGCTTTGAACAGCTCCTCCAAACCGGGCGGTCCATGCAACGATACTGCTGGCACTCCGACGTCCTGCATGGTCAAACAGATTCCCGGCAGTCCACCGATGCGCTCCCAGCTGGTGCGGGTCATAAAAATATTCTCCAAACAGGACAGTTTTGTCTTGTGCTCGTACGCTAACCTTTGCGTACCTTCGCCACAGTTGAACAGATAGCGTGTCTGATCGGTGAACAGATACACCGATGCCGGGGTTCCGGGTGCTCCGCATCCAAGCACCTGCAGGTTAACGATTCCCGGCGAAACTTTGGACACTTTTTGCTTCAGCTTCAGCCGTTGTTTCTGTGCTTCGGCGATGTGTTTGGGGTCCAGGGGCATTTTGCTTAGCAGTTTGTATAATTTTTTGTTAGTAGAGTTCCACCTCGTTGATTGCAAAAAACTAACTACATTCGAGTACGCTAAATAACGGGATTTATACATAGATTAAGGAAATCACTTTTCTGCTTGAATGACTAAACCGAAATCAACGTGTTTCACCGGATCATATGTTTGGAAAACCAAATTGCATCAGCCATTGACAGCTGTCATACTATTTTATGGTCAAGATCGGTAAAAGACAGGTCGGGTTAAAGCTATTATTTTGACAGTATTGCTTTCATAATTTTCGAATCTCTGAAATTTCCGAATCTTCCGAATTTCAATTTTGGCAACACTGCTCGAGCAAGTTCGAAACGCCGCCATCTTCTTCTGCTCCAGAAGCGCTTCTGTAAAAGGTGTAGTGATGGGGAAACTGAATCCCTACAGGGATTCGAATCTTTCGATTCAAATCCTTTCTGAGATCCGGATCTTCGAATCCGAATCCCAATCCGTCATATCATACATGCTCATCTAATGCCGATTTTTCATATGATGTGTTAGAATGAATAGAATAGAATGAATGAGTCTACATAATTTTGAGACACGCGCGCATTGGTGGTCATGGCTGTACGAAAAAAACTAATAGTATCTACACATCTCGCTGTAGTTGGGTCCCTTTCTGTCCTTGATAGTGGCACCACATTATCAACCAATGGTAATTGGTAATGGCGGGGGGAACTACAAACAGAGCAGAAATATCCTCTTACACTCCGGAAAGTGGTGCCTCGTTAACCTTGGGGGACTCGGCGATTTACCTTTCGTCCATGGGAAGGAACACAAATATACTTTCGTGCCTCTCAATCCTATGTAGGGGTAAGCGGTGGGACTCATCATCATCTTCATGTAAACTTTTGTATTTTGGGGATAAAACAATGAACTTTATTATTCTAACACGTTAAAATACAGGATACTAAGGTTACAGATTAAAATTGGCGGACCGTCACGACGACGCGTCGGCTCCGCACGAGATGCCGATCAGAAGAGATCTTCTTTTCATCTCTTCACACCGCAGGACACTTCTCCACTGACAGCGCTCTCGAGTCCCAATCGAATCAAATCTTTAGAATCCGTCAAAAGGGATTCGAATCTTTAGAATCCGTCAAATGGGATTCGAATCTTTAGAATCCGTCTAGGGATCGAATCTTCGAATCTTCCGAATCCCGATTCTACCAACACTTGAGGGTATTATGATTGGAAGCGCGGAAACGATAAACTTCTCGACGCTGGCCCATACAAAAGGTAAACAACACTTTGAAAAAAGCGAAAAAATGGCTGGGCGTCTCGACGATCCAAAACGACGCCACCTGCGTGTCGAGACGATGCGCGGATACGAAACGACGCGCGTCGTTATCGTCGAGCAGTTTCAAGCACCTCCTGGTCGATGGATCTCTATAGACCGTATGTGTCCGAAGCATATGTGGGTTCTATGGATCTTGGTATTTACCAAGAACATGATAATTCAGGATGCACTTTTCATATCACCGTTGTGTTTAGACAAGTCACTTTGATTTATTTAGCCATTTAGCCATAGTATAAAACACACCAATAACTCGATCGTTTTGAAAATTGATTAAAAATCAAAGTGCTCGAAACTTGTTAAAAACTATATATTTACATACCTTGAAATACTTGTATAAATACCCAGGTTGCTATTCGAGCAAATATGCGGAAACTTTCGAGCAATAACGCGGAACTGGATCATAATACCCTCAACTATTCGAAACGCCGCCATCTTCTTTTGAGCAGAAGCGCTTCTGTAAAAGGTGCTCGTAATCAGGTCGACTATTTCCGCGTAATAAAAGTTATTCTGTTGACAAAGAACGTTCAATACGTTTAGTAAAAGTATTGTGAGTTAGTGACGATTGTTCAAACACACGAGTAATCATTTAGCGGTCCAAAAATGAGCGGATACGCACGACCTCCTCCAAGGATAGATGGGATGATCTCATTGAAGGTAAGACAAATTGTAAAATGGAGGACGAAATAGATAAAACTCGTGTCTTCTAAATACGCTTAACGATGGTAGTAAAAGAAGCATAACATTTAAGTTGGTTCAAAACGACGTATTCTGCTTGCTTTTGTAAAACCGGATTGTGTTTTACGAGGTACAGTTACTGCGCAGTTTGGAGAAAGTTTCGCCACACGCTTCGTTGCCGACGATGCCGCCATTTTGGTAGACCTGAGCAGGGTAATAAAATTTGGGTTTGTTTTTTCACAGGTCGATAACTTGACTTACCGTACCACGCCTGATGATTTGCGACGGGTTTTTGAGCGTTGTGGCGAAGTCGGCGATATTTACATTCCCCGCGACAGGCACACGCGCGAAAGCCGTGGATTTGCATTTGTTCGGTAAGGGCCCGAAAAGCGCACAGCCTTTTCTTCGATTTGCGGTGAAACTGGAATGTGCGCTAATTCGATGGTATCGTCCTTTTCATACAGCTTCTATGACAAACGTGATGCCGAAGACGCACTAGACGCCATGGATGGCCGCATGCTGGACGGCAGGGAGCTCCGCGTACAAATGGCTCGCTATGGACGGCCAACTTCTCCCCAACGCCGCGGAGGTAACCGACATAATGGACGCGAAAGAGGACGCTCACGCGAACGCTACCGTCGCCGTTCGCGGTCCCGCAGCCCCGAGCATCGCCGCCGGTCGTATTCCCGCTCGAAGTCACGAACACCACGATCGCGCTCCGGTAGTAAATCGTCCCGCGGTAAGGATTCTCGTTCCCGCAGTCCCGCCGAGCGCGGACACTATTGAAGCGTTTAAGCGCACATTCATTTTTCAGGTTCGTTTTGCATATTCGCAAAGTTTAGTTCCTACTTTTATCACGTGGCATGCTTCGATAACTAACCGCTTGCTCTGTTTTCCAGCTCGCCCTTGATGCAGAGAAGACTATATTGACGACGAAAGGCTTCCGCTGAAAATAAGGTAAGGATCGGTTTGCGATCTGTAGCTTTGCTCTTTTAATCATTTCAATAAGAATAATTTTGACTCTGGTTTGTCACAACCATTTCGAAATTTGCTGTTAGTTTGTAAAGTAATATTACAAGCTATAACACATCGTCACCCTTTTACATCCGTCACCTTAACACACTTTCTAGTAGAATCGTGACCACACTGAGTAAGTTGCAACATTGCACAGTACGTCCATCCGCGCGGGAAAGTTTACTTTATCACGTAAGACGAAAAGACCCCCAAACAACTCAGTGAGGAGCGAAAAGGGAATAAGTTAAGGAAAGTTTCCCGAGAGTCGTATGTGTTAAAAGAAATTGAACGATGGTGCGATCCGTGCTCGGTATATAGTTTAGACATGACCGGTGCGATTCTTGCGAAAGTTTTCCTTATAACTACTCTCTCCACCCCTTAACAGCATATACAGACTGTTGGTTTCAGTTGCTTTTCGGTTTCTCGAGTTTTGTTTGATTGTTTTTGGTTTAATCAAAAATAATAACCATTGCGCGTACCATCCGATATGGAAATATGGTAACACACTTGTGTGTTGTTATTTTGTTTACAAGCTATTCAAAACAGAACACAGTTCTATCATAACCAACCCCAATGCCGGTTCGAATGCATCGCTGGAAGGGGAAGGATATGATAAAAGAGGGACTGCGTGCGCGCATATCCTGTATCTGTTCCGACACAAACCCCTACCGTCCATACTAAATGAATACCTATTTCACTCATATAGGGCAAGTTGCGGTTTTGCTGCTGCTGGCCTGCAGAGAGAGAGATTTGTCCATCCGGTCACAGACTTCTTTCTCCTTCCCGTGTTCTTCCTCTCTTCTAAATGCTGTCTATATTTTGCGTCACCTTTTGCGATGATGAGAAAGCAGAGTCAATGGAAGAGGGAAAGGCGCGGATATGGTCGCGTCCCGGGTGTGTGGTGGTACAGCTGCGCTTCCGCCGTGCCTATATCATATCATTGTAGCGAGCAGTCATGTGTGGAGGAAGTGTGATGATCGACAGAAGAAGGGAACGAGCTGCGTAGGTGCGTTTGCGGTTTGGCATCCTGCGTCAGCGCGCATTGCACTTGCAGAGGCAGAGGCCGATTCTCGGAGAGGGATATTTTCCTGGAGGGCGGCAAAAACGAGTGCGGTGTTTGAAAAAATAATACGAGCTGTTGGCCGGCCGGTGTATCTCGAAGGCGCTTTCCGACAGGACGCGTACTTCACGGGAGTCTTCTGGAGTACGACGTGCACTAATCGGAATCGTTCCGGGGGAGAGAGAGAGAGAAAAGATTCAGTAATTCGTCCTCCAGCTTCGAGAGTACGTGTAGCAGCCGTGTGGAAGTAATGTAGGACGAACATATTGGTCAGCGGTTATGCGGTCCTGTTGGCAGAGGAGATGGAGAAATTCTTCGTTTCGGGGGAACTGCACGGCTGTCGCTGCTACTGCACTGCAATGCCGAGAATGTCCGATACGACTCGATTGTTCCAAGTAGTTCCGGTCGACGCGACACTCGACTTTCAGCAGTCGCCGACGCCGACGCCGGATTCCAGACCAAAGTCGTCGAGGGTGGTGTAGAAGAGCCTGCTGAAGAGTACCAGTTTTTGATTTGCCGTCTACTGCACGTACCGGTCTGATGCCTTCCGCTGCGGTTGCATGCTGGTCCGTCCCCGGAATTAAAGTGGGATGGCGGCGGCGGATGCCCACCCTCCTGGTGATGGTTCCCTGTATCGTCCTTGGCGAGATGAAACGTTTCCTCCGTATTGTGTGTTTTTCTTCTCTCTCTCTCACTCTATTTCTTTTCTTCCAGCTGAAGTTGTAGTGTGTCACTTTTTATTATTCTTTCGCCACCGCTCCTCCCTTTGTAACTTTCCATCTCTTCTTATGTTCAGTCCCATTTTTAGTTTGTTTGCTTCGTTTATTTTGAAGAACCATATCGCACTGGTGACAATTATACAATCCTTTTGCACACATACACACCCTTAAACATACACACACGCACACAGAATACCCTTCACCTAACAGATTAACGATCGTATTATTTACATGTCTGTGCGATCGAGTCTGAAAGCATCGGGATATCGACCTCACTGCCACGGCTGTTTTGGAATGTTTCCTGAGGCTGACGAGGAGAGAGTCCTGTAGAACTGGAAGCTGGGCCTAAAACAGACGGGACGGCTGAATGAAAAGACGATAAAGAATCATTGTACTGTTCGCGTGGAATGGAGAAAGGAGAGAGAGCAGACTTTGCGCCTTCGAGTACCGGAGTTTGCCGTTTGCTGATTCGACCTTATGCGAGCATTTACATTATAGCATCGTCGACGGCACATGGCATTTAGGAGTAGAATGGTTTTTCCATTCAGTGCTCTCAAGGATATACCGGGGAACCAGGGGATCGCGTCAGTAAACGAGAGCAGAAAAGCGTGGTGGGGTTGCACCTGGAACGAGCCGTGTAATGTACGGGGGGAAAAGTAACAGAAATCAAGGGCGTCTCTTACGGATCCGTTCACCCATTTCACCCGTGCATTGTTGCTGTTTGAATTTAGAGACATCGAGCGACACTTGTTGCAGCTACTGGTAGGCTGAACGCAGAACCACTGTTTCCTGTGTGTTCCTGGTGTTTTTGCCTTTTCGAGACGTTCGAGAGCTGTAGCTGGGCCAAGCGGACACTACGAAGGTGAAGTGAAGGCCGTATTGTTTGGGGTTGCGATTGATTTTAATCCCCTGACCCCTGTGAACTTTTATAGGTTGCTTTTCCTCTAACCTTCTTTCCTATATAATTAAATGTCCATCATAGATGTTGCGGCGCGCTGAACTCTTCCTGTTTGTTTGTGTCTGACCGTCGCCGAAAACTTTGTTAATAAGCAAAGCCTTCATTCGAACTATTTCCAAACAGTGTGCAGTTTTATATTTGCAGATTTTTCCCTACCCATACACCCGACGGCATACCCGAATGAGACGCTTACACAAAAGCCAGCAACAAACAACAATCAGCAGTACTTGTGAGATCGCTAATGGCGCGGGATTCGTTTTGTCCGCAACCACTTTCCATTGTGCGCTTCGAAAAACGAGTGGCCCACAAATTTTGATCAGATACTAAATATTAGCGAGAGCAGTGAGGTGGAAGGATACAAAGTTTATGAAATGGAAGGCGAATGTAAATGATGTCAAGCTCTAATAGCTCCTGTAGAACCGAAGTTTTTTTTACTTGCGTTAGTTTTCTTTCGAATAAGGAATTGTAGGAACGTGAGAGGGATCGTAAGGATAACATAATTCCATCTACACGTGGAAACAAAGGTACACACACGCACGACAGTCCCTTATCGGCGGTATGACCAGTTGGGAAACTGTCATCAAAAGCGGCTTGTAAAATTTTAAAATTACTAAACGCGAACAGATGAGATACATTATAATATTTAGGCAAACCTCAAGCAGCAGCAGATTAATTTACTACTACAATGCATTTCAAACAATAATTCTTCCTCCTCCTTATGCGGCCATGCTAATGATTCCTTTTGACACGTTAAGAATTCCTCACGTCTGACACTGACCCAAATGGATCGCTTCTCTGCTACAATCAACCAAGCGCGCTCGCGAATACCGCGCCATCGACCACTATTTTACTTGGCAACACACAATATTATCAGAAATGTTCCAGCACTACTTCGGGCGTATTCTATCTTCATCTGAAATCATCGTGGGAAGGAAAAGCGAGAGCAATCAATAACAGGTGAGTGTTAGGAATCACGCCGCGTGGCCCCAAAAGGAAAAAAAGGAAGATAGTTCTTACAACATCTAGGTTAATTGAATTTATTTCCACTAGGAAATGTTAAAGGAGCTGACATACATAATTTGTAGTAAACATAGTAAAGTACATAAGAAGTTTATGAAATAATTGAGCATTTTTAAGGATGCTTGAGTAACATATTTTGTGGATTTTAGGGTACATTTCTTTACTGAGTGTAAGTTCTTTATCATTTTCAAGCCATCCAAAGCATTGATTGAAATGTGAATTCGCTTTTTTATGTGTCTTCAGCCACATATTCCTTTTCTCACATGAGTTGAAAATGCTTGCACGTCCTTTTTGTTTCTAAAATGAGTTCACTAAGAACGTTTGAAATGTGCTGTATAATCCGTAAAAAGTTTTACGTATGACAAAATGCGCTGCGTTAGTTTCGATAATTATGTTCAATCGGGCATTAAAAAAATGCTGCATGGACTTTGGATGTAATATTAGATTTTGTTTCCGATAATAGGATTCTTAAACTATAATTTTGATATAAAACAACGACATGGTTTTGACTTTATTCGTGTCTCTAATATGTACACACTAATTCAGTGACCTGTGACCACTTCACTAAACTTATTTGAAAGAGGGTTGTGTTTCCCATTCACAACCACTGCTGTTGCGGAGGATGCAAATAAATAAAATCAAGTGACACCAAAAACAACTGGTTTTGTCTATCTTTCTGTCCAAAAGAAAATTTAAGCTTTATTTGTAACAATGTTAACTTTGCGGATGTTTTTAGTAATTGAAGAAGTTTCCATCACCTGTTTGGCGCGAATAGCCCGGGTTTGTGAGCGGTGTATGCGGTCCGGTATTCATGAGCTTCACGCTGTTCGGTGATGCCTTTTCTCGTAAACCACCAACGAGCAACGGGTGTTTCAGTGGGATGATCTTCTCCGGGCTGAGATCGCGCGTGTTCCGAAGACGACGAAACGTGCTCCGGCCAAGCGTTTCCTCCTGAAGAACGACGTCGTTTTTGCCCAGGAAAAGATCATCCGAGTGGTTGTACTGAGCGGCAAGGTTGATGTCCAATGAGTCTAGAGGAATGTTTCTATCAGCATAAAATGTAAAGAACTCCATTATCCAAAGCCGCAAAATAGGATGGAAGAGTTTTAGTTTGTACTTACGCGTGATTAACAAAATGCGCCGCTCGGCGGGCGGAACTCAATGTTTGGTGGTAAAACACCCGCTCGTTCGGGGGCAACGAGTCGGACCAACGTTTCGACGAATGCGTTTTCGGTGGAACAGGTAAATCCTTACGGTAGCTGCCTTCCCCATCGATACAGGGTATGTGCTCTTCGTTTCTTTCCCGCTTCAGCGATGTTTCACGTTCCTTCAGCACCATAGTGTTTTTTTTTCGATTTCTCCAAAAACAACTCGAAACAATAAATGTTTTAAAAATGTATTCCTTTTAATAGAAATTTTAAACACGTCTACGAAATCTTCTGTCGTTAAATGTACTTTTCACAGTCACAGATGTAACTCGTAACGCAGCATGCTCAGTTATCGCACCGTTTTATGCTTGCACGATACTATTCCCCCTGCCGCCGTGTGCATAGGAATGCGTAGAATGTTTAATCGATTTTTCGAACCTAGTAACCGTTGAGTCGGCAACATTCCTCACACATGACATTCTTTTAAATTGACGATACCGTATTTTACCCTTCCGTGCTGACCGTTTTGGGTACCTTTCGTTCAGGCGAGTTACTAGCCTCAGCCTTGACATCGTTTTCCTCGACATCGGTGTCGCTGCGTTCCTTTTGCTCACGCTTTTGTTTCCGCTTGTTCTGATTTTGCGTACTTTTAAGCATTTTATTATCGCTTAACCTAGGGAATGGAGAGAAATAAAAGCAGTTGAGGAAAGGTTGAATAAATTAAATAGAAAAAAATTGCTCACATCTGCATCGCCCTAGTGCCCGGGCCCCAATGAGCGGCGGGATTTTCCGGGAAGCGTGAAAGCGATTCTTTCCGGCTCGTTGGATTCGCCTGCGGGTGGATGTCTTCGATGTTGTATTCTTTCGCCGGTTGCTTCGACAGGATAGCCGTTAGGGGAACGTTCTCCAGGAATCGTTCTTCTTTAACAGGATGTATTCGGTGCCAGCAGCGAAGTATGTCCCACAACACACCCACGGGGGCATCTGTTTTAATGGACGTCCTGCTAGCATGCGAGAACGACACTCGGTAGCCTTCGTGTAGCAGGGCCGACCGCAGTTTGAGCATACCGATCGATTCCAGTTTCAATATTCCGCACATGCGATCCAGCGTGTAGTAGAGCGGAACATCGTGCAGCTCCTCCCCAATGACCGCAAGCGTTCCATAGATGCGCCGGATCGTAGTCAGACGTTTCGCTTCTTCCTGCTCAAGCGTGTGCATCAGTTCAGTTAGAAATTCTTCATCGTGCATCGGTGCAGACCAAATCGGTCCTCCCATGTGGTGCTGGTGATTGCAGTGCTCACACCGACTCCCGACGAACGGGCCCGTCGGTGTGCCAAACTTTATTTGCTGAGGATTGGCTTCGGTGGGATTAGGCTTAAGCACACCGAGCGGTTGAAGGGTAAGGGCCTCACAACCGGTACACTGAAACACCATAGACTGCTTGCTACTGCTTTTCTTGCACGCGTACTGCCCAGTGTAGACGCGGACGAAAACCCGAATATAAAAATCGGCCGATATGCTGAGCAACGGTTTGATGTACCGCCCGTATCGGGTTGCCGTCGTTTCAATGCAGCGAAGCAGAATGCGTAGCGCAAACTCGTGACATGCTTTCGTTTTAAGAGGTACAGAACCGTATTTAACATAGCATGCCTCCGGTGAGTTTCCAGCGAGCACGGCCATATCTGTGGCAGTGATTAGAAGTAATCCTCCGTCCTCAATGCTTTGTACGGCCCCATCCAGAAACCTTGTCGGGTGTCCATAGGGATCGAGATCAATTGCCGTAAAACGCTTGTCCGGTTTCGTTGACATGTACATCAGCGTCCTGCAATGTCGAGCCGTTGAGCTAATCAGGTTCCGACTCACGTTCGGGGGTTTTGCTTGTACTTACATTGCGTCGTTAAAACTCGGCGTTATTAGATGCTCAATATTGTTTTGCTTAACATTCTTTTCGATCGATTCAACCGCCGATTTAGATAAATCGTTGGCAATGATCTCTTTCACACCAGGGATTTCCTTCGCATACCGTATGCTACGCAATCCGGTCGCGGAAAGCGCTTCCAGTATCCGGAGTCCATTCTGATAAGAAGATAAAGCATTTAGAGTAGACTTGAAGAGCCGGTTAAAGCACGATAACATACCTCATGTTTAACGCCTGCCTGTAGCGAAGCTTCTCCGTTCGGTGCAGCGTATGAAGGATCTTTGCTTTTACGTTCCTCTTCCTTTTCACGTTGAAATATCCTGGAGAACGTCCTAAGGACACATATGCTCAGATCGCGATTGAATTCCTGCACCGGATTGTAGAACACATGATCGGCCAGGAGAATCTCGGCACTGCCTTCGCGAATGGTTTTTAGCATTGCATTGCCATCGCCTTTCTCGTCCATTTTTCTGGCAGTGGAATGCTTTTCAGACCTCGAGATGATGAATATACGACTGAGAACTATTCTTTGAAGAAATTGTGCTGATTGAAACGTAAACAAAGTTGCACGTGCCATCGGCAATCGTTCTCTGACAGCCGGTTTGACAATGAACACAGCAAAATGGTATTCAAATCTTTTCTGTTGCTGTTATGTTATTGAGAAGTTTTATGTTTCTAACAAGAATAAAATCGTTTCAATTTTATTTAAAACTATTTTCTACTTGTTGAACCTTGCAAATTATACGACAAAAAGTCAAATTCATTTGAGAAAAAAAGACCATGCAGCAAAACGACGGTGCTCATGCAGCAAAAACATCGCAATTGACATTTGTCCCTTTTTCTGTTTTGTTTACGTAGCCGTAGAGTGTCATTCCAGATGACAAATTATTGTTCAGATGTGTTTTGATTGTTCACGGAAGAAAGTAACATACGCTAGAATTATTGGGTGTATTTTAGCGTAATTATATAAACGCTACACAATGGCAGAGGCCGCACTGATCAGCGAGCAAATAGAAGATGACGAGGTGCAGGAAATTCTCAAAACGGGAACCGACCTGCGGCAGTATTCGGCTCAGATCGAAAAGGAATTTAAGGAGGTCGAAAATCGGTCCATCGACGATTACATCAAGGAGAGCCAGAACATTGCCAACCTGCACTACCAGATTGGCAGCACATCGAACATCCTCGAGCGGATGGAGTCGATGCTGATGGACATACAGGGCGCTCTGAACAACATCAGCACCGAGATAACGTCGCTGCAGAAGAAATCGGTCTCGATGTCGGTTCAGCTCACCAACCGTCAGTCGATCCGGGCACAAATCTCACAGTTCGTAGAAGACATGGCGGTGCCGGAGGAAATGGTGGCCACCATCATGGACAGCCCGGTGACGGAGAAGGAATTCATGAACCACCTGAATGAGCTAAACCACAAGCTCAATCTTATGAAGGAGCTTAACTTTAAAGAATCCAAATCCTCTCAGGACGTTAGCGACGTGCTGCAGAAGCTGAAAGTGAAAGCGATGAGTAAACTGCGGCTCTACCTGATGGAGCAGATCTACAAGTTCCGCAAACCGATGGCCAACTACCAGATACCGCAGAATGCGATGTTGAAGTACAAGTTTTTCTTTGAGTTCATCCTGTCCAACGAGCGCGTGGTGGCGCAGGAAATTTGCAACGAGTACGTTGACACCATGGGAAAAATCTACTACAGCTACTTCAAAAGCTACTCGACCCGACTGGCCGCGCTCAAGTTCGAGGAAGCCGTCTCGAAGGACGATCTGATGGGATTGGATGATTCCGTTCCGAAGAGTATATTTTCGAAGGCGAGTTCGCTGAAGAACAAGAGCACAGTGTTTTCCATCGGTGATCGTGGTGACGTACTTAATCAGCAGCTAGAGGCCCCAATAATCGTGCCCCATGCGCAGCAAAAATCCCGCTATGCCTACGAAGCACTGTTCCGCTCGGAACAGTACGCCCTGGTCGACAACGCCTGCCGGGAGTATCTGTTCGTGACGGAGTTCTTCATTCTACGCGGCCAACAGGCGCAGGAGCTCTTCAATCAGATTATGGGAAAAACGACTGCTCTTTTAATTGTAAGCTTACGAGTGGAGTTCCCGTTGAATATTATAAAACGTCCTCTTATATTTTGCAGAAAAATTTAGAAACCTATGTTCAGGATTGCTACGACACGATAGCTCTCTTTCTTTGCATTCAACTGTGCCTACGGTATCAGCTGATGTGCCACAAAAGATGTGTTCCGGCATTGGACAAGTATGGATTCTTCCATAGATTTCCTTCCACTCCTTGTGATCCTCGAAAATCGTTTTGATTGTCCTATTTACAATTCAAGGTACTGGGACAATCTTCAAGCGGTCATATGGCCACGGTTCGAGCAGGTGTTTCGAATGAATATTCAAAGCATCCTCGATTGTGATCCAACCAAATTTCCCAAAGAAACTGGTCCCCACTATGTAAGTATCGATCATAAATCTCGTAAGGACGCACTGGTTAATTTGAGAAAAATTCGTTCCAAAATAAGATCACCCGCCGTTATGCCGAGTTTTCGGCCGCCATCGTTGGGATTTCGGAGAACTTCCCCAACGAGCTGGTCAGCCATCTGCTGCTAGAACTTCAGGAGGAGGTAAAGTGCTTCATGCTGCGCATGGCCGCCATCTTCACCACCCGCAAGGAGCAGCTAATTTACCTGATCAACAACTACGACCTGGTGCTCGGTGTGCTGATGGAGCGCACGCGTGACAACTCGAAGGAAGCGGAAGCGTTCCGTGAACTGCTCAGCACGCGCAGTGCGGAGTACGTGGAAGAGATCCTTGCCCCGCACCTCGGGGGCATCATTCAGTTCGTGAAAGACTGCGAACAGATGCGTGACAAGGAGCAGACAGAGGAGCTTAAACGGCAGGAGCGGCGATCGTTGCAGCTGGTTGCAAACTTTTCCGCCAACTGGAAGAAATCGTTGGAAGATCTGAACCGGGAGGTATTTCTGTCCTTTCCCTCGCTGGTCACCGGTTCGCAGCTGTTGCAGCTGGCGCTGGCACAGCTCGTACAGTATTATCACAAGTTCTACAAGCTGCTCACACCGAACGCTCGGGCCCAGCTGGTAAACATTCATGTGATAATGATCGAGATAAAAAAGTATAAGAGTAATTATTAGGCAGGGAAATTGGTAGGAAGTGCAATTGAGAGGGTGTCATAGAGTATTTGGGAAAATTACCACGTATGTACTTCACTTTTTAATATTTATTGGTTGAGTAGAAAAGACAAGCTCTAAAAAACACATTATAATATTGACCAATACGCTCCTTTGCTCTTCCTGAAACAGGGAGACCTCGGGGGAAAATAATATTGCAAATAAAATCCTTCATTCCAACGGCTACGGAAACATGGGGCGCACACGTGCTTCTCTTCTCCCTTTAATCTTCATCCTGCAACAGCATGTCTACCAGATCTTCATTGGCGCACTGAGAACCATCCAAGCGCTGGGGCGATCGCCACCTCAGCAGGGTTGGAAGAAACACCAGATGGGTTCGGGGATCCTTACGGTAGGGACAGTTTTGATCCTTCCAGCTGCAATGCAACGAGTTTAATGATTAATGGTCCATGACATCACCGAGAGACAGCTCAAGTGTGTCCGATGACAAAGCACAACTTGTGTTATCACCGCCCGTAATACTCACAATGGACGCTCAATTTCAACCGTTATGAAATGACTTTTTTCCGGCGCATTTTCCAGAGCCTTCGTCACTACTGGTGCGGCTGAAACGAACAATTTGATTGGAAAGGAATGATATTTAAATTACTTTGTGTAATTTCGAGTCGGGAGGCGTCGAGAGTTGTACATCTTTTATCTTATCAATGAATTGTTTGTGATAGAACTAATCACTTTAGGTGGATCACTGTAGTCCACCTATTTTTTCCCCGGCGAACAAAAAGACTTACCCTTGACGCAGTACGGACACCAGCTTTCCCCATTTTCGTCCTTGCTCCCGGTGAACAAGATATGGACCGGCTCGCCGCTGCTTTCCAAACTTTCCGCCAGCTTGGTAAACTCCTCGTATCCAGTGACCTTATGTTTCACAACCATTCTTGCGAACCTTATCAGCGATAGGCGCATTCACAAATGAAACGAATGGTATAAAAAAGGAGTATTTATACTGACGATCACGATAAACTTAGCAAGCTATTCGTTGTGCAACCAGAAGGCAACACAAATCTGCACAGTGTGGTAAATGTTTAGGAAAGTAGAATGTTGTGCTATGCTTCAATCGCTGTTGACAATTCACAATTGACCAGCTCAGCTGACTCACTTTCCGCTGGAGCTTCAAAAATCTTGGTCATAACTAATGGCTAAAGCAACTAATTTTTAATAACTTTTTAGTGGCTTGCCCAATTTTAGCGCCATACTCCTCAAATGAAAGGTCTTTTAAAGAATGATAACTCTGTGCAACAAAGACTCTTCCGTAATTCTTGTCGCTAAAATTCGATGTTTTTCATGAGAACAAAAACTTCGTTTTCTTTTTGTTCTAAGCAATCCATTGAACGTTCTACGTTTTTATTGAAAAATTGAAATTATCAGAAGGATAATTTTAATATTTTTCACACAAAATATAAAAAAATGTTATTCCTACAGGTCCAGTGAAAATATAAACTCCATGCCAATGTGACCCCAATTCGAGGCATACTTTTCACCGGGCAGTGTGTTATTGTTGCCAATGTCAATATCTGTCAAAAACAGACAAGCGCATTTTGCAGTCCTTCTGTGCCGGGTGTTGTGGAATTATCACAAATTGCGTAAAATAAACGCAGTTTTAAATAGTTTTACCAGAACGGCAGTTCGGGGAGTGTACGATGACCATTAGTAATCTGATCAGATCACGATGCAGTCTGGCGGCCGCGAAAACGTTCCTGGAGGTAAAGGAAACCATTCCGGTGGAGCACGTTACATAATTTTACATGCGGTTATTCATTTTTTATTTCACTATTAGAATGTGAAATCGTTTTCCAGCCATGCGACTTTCGCGGAGCACAAACCGCTAGAAAAGATTCGTAACATCGGTATCTCGGCGCATATCGACAGTGGTAAGACGACGCTGACCGAGCGTATCCTGTTCTACACTGGCCGCATCAAGGAAATGCACGAGGTGAAGGGCAAGGATAACGTCGGTGCTACGATGGATTCGATGGAGCTGGAGCGGCAGCGAGGTATCACCATCCAATCGGCTGCAACGTATACGATCTGGAAGGATCACAACATCAACATCATCGATACGCCCGGACACGTGGACTTCACGGTGGAGGTAGAGCGCGCACTGCGTGTCCTCGACGGTGCCATCCTGGTGCTGTGCAGTGTCGGTGGAGTGCAGAGTCAAACGCTTACCGTGAACAGGCAGATGAAGCGTTACAATGTACCCTGCCTGGGGTTCATTAACAAGCTCGATCGATCCGGTGCAAACCCGTACCGTGTGCTCGGACAGATGCGCTCCAAGTTGAACCACAATGCCGCGTTCGTGCAGCTACCGATCGGTGTTGAGAGTAACTGCAAGGGTGTGATCGATCTGGTCAAACAGAAGGCGCTATACTTTGAGGAGCCGTATGGGTTGAAGATCCGAGAGGATGAAATCCCTGCCGATATGCGCACGGAGAGTGCCGAACGGCGCCAGGAACTGATCGAACATCTATCGAACGTGGATGAGCGAATCGGTGAGCTGTTTCTGGAGGAAAGGGAAGCCACAGTGGAGGATATTATGGGTGCAATTAGGAGGTCGACACTGAAGCGCACCTTCACGCCGGTTCTCGTGGGTACGGCGCTGAAAAACAAAGGTGTTCAACCCCTGCTGGACGCCGTGCTGAACTACTTGCCACACCCGGGCGAGGTGGAGAATATTGCACTGGTAGAGAAGAAAGAGCAGGAAGCACAGAAGGTTATCCTTAACCCGGCCCGAGACGGAAAGGAACCGTTCGTGGGGTTGGCCTTCAAGTTGGAAGCGGGACGTTTCGGACAGCTTACCTACCTGCGCTGCTACCAGGGGGTGTTGCGGAAGGGCGACAACATTTACAACTCGCGATCGGGCAAGAAGATCCGTCTGGCGCGACTGGTTCGGCTACACTCGAACCAAATGGAGGACGTAAACGAGGTGTACGCGGGCGATATATTTGCCCTGTTCGGTGTCGATTGTGCCTCGGGCGATACGTTCGTGACGAACCCAAAGCTGGAGCTTTCGATGGAATCGATCTTCGTGCCCGATCCGGTCGTCTCGATGGCGATCAAACCGAACAACTCGAAGGATCGCGACAACTTCGCCAAAGCGATCGCACGCTTCACAAAGGAAGATCCCACGTTTCACTTTGAGTATGATCCGGACATCAAGGAGACGCTCGTGTCGGGCATGGGTGAGTTGCATCTGGAAATCTACGCCCAGCGGATGGAGCGCGAGTACAACTGCCCGGTAACGCTCGGTAAACCGAAGGTGGCGTTCCGTGAAACGCTCATCGCGCCGTGCGAGTTTGACTACCTGCACAAGAAGCAATCGGGTGGTCAGGGACAGTTTGGTAGGGTTACCGGCGTGCTAGAGCCGCTACCACCGCACCAGAACACGTTGGTAGAGTTCGTGGATGAAACGATGGGCACGAACGTGCCGAAACAGTTCATCCCGGGTATCGAGAAGGGCTTCCGGCAGATGGCGGAAAAGGGTCTGCTGTCCGGGCATAAGCTATCCGGCATTAAGTTCCGACTGCAGGATGGTGCGCATCACATTGTCGACTCGAGCGAGCTGGCGTTTATGCTGGCGGCCCAGGGTGCACTCAAGAGTGTGTTCGAAAACGGAAGCTGGCAGATTCTCGAGCCGGTCATGATGGTGGAGGTGACCGCCCCGGAGGAGTTTCAGGGTACGGTGATTGGACAGTTGAACAAACGGCACGGTATCATCACCGGCACCGAGGGTGCCGAAGGGTGGTTCACGGTGTACGCCGAGGTTCCGCTGAACGATATGTTCGGGTACGCCGGTGAGTTGCGCTCGAGCACGCAGGGTAAGGGCGAGTTCAGTATGGAGTACAGCCGGTACTCGCCTTGCATGCCAGAGGTGCAGGAGAAGCTGGTGCACGACTATCAGGTTTCGCAGGGGTTGGCCGTAGATAAGAAGCAGAAGAAAAAGAACTAAATCCGTAGGCACTTGGTGTCGTTCCCCCCCTTACCCCCATGAATTTGTACATAGTTTTGTTTTCGTCATGCTAAGATTATATGCTGTAAACGTATTATAAGCGAAATATATCAAACACTCGACACGACGTTCGGTGCTAAAACGAAAAAGCGAACACTCTCTCAGTCAACACAGCGACTCTGATGGCATAGGTTGTAAATGGAATAGTTATAATGTGGTACTTTATTTTTTTTTAAATTACTTTCACATAACTCCATTCCTGCTACGGGGGACAATTTGGTGGAATATCCAACAGTTTATTTTTTTTCAATTTACTTAAATCCTATAAAAATGCTATGCCTCACAATTGTCGAATGGTGTGTCGGGTTGGTTGCCCACTGAATGTCGTTTGTTGGTTTGTAAATTGTCCACCTTTTAAAAAATCCTTCACCAAAGGGGTATAATGTTAGTAATTTGTCTAGTGGAAATTAGTCTATTTGTGGTTCGGCCACTAATCGACGACGACGGAGGGTGCCTCTTACCCGGGTAAATCTTCTGTTTGTCTTGTATTAGAAGTATAATGCTTCTTCCATTCGGCTCAACAACAACGTTCGGTCGGAGAGATCGATAAGTACATGCATTTTCCTTCGTCAGCCTTTCCTTATACCCTGCACAGTAAACCAACGAGGTTTGTTACCTCGGTTCCCCGCCCCACCTAACCTATTCCTAAAACACTCCTTCACACCCTCGTTTCGGAAGCCCTATCGCCTCCGCATCCCCCCGGGAAAGCGAACGTTCCACCACCGGGATTGCTGCAATTGCTATTGACACCACGACCGTTGCTGCTGCCGGATCGCGAATTCATCCAAAACTCTCGCTTCATTTTCTGCAATAATTGGTTGATGATTGATTGACCAGTTTTAGTAAAACGTACCGTGGCGGTTTTACGGTCGAAGCAGAAATACATAAACGCGCAGTATTACAGTAGCGTCCGGTGACTGTTTCTAAGCCAGTTATTACGAGTGTAACGGCATGGGTAACTATGATGATCGTGTTCAATGGTTAAAGGAAAAATAATAGGGATGATCTATCCAAGCAAGCTACACGTGGCGTGGGCTTCCAGTAGCTGACTGTGGTGAAAGCAATCGATAAAGGTTTTTTTAACTGCCAAGCTACTTTCATGCTATGAGTATGATATTATTTAATTCTTTACTAGGTAAAACATTATTCTCATTAAGACCTATTCTCTTTGAACCGGCAAAATATTGTGTGTAATTGTGCGGGCTCATACATGATGTGCATGCCTTAACGTATCCTTGAAGTAACGACTATTGCATAAAACATTTTCTAGTTGTTTTGGGACGATATTTTAACCGAATTACATAAATCAATTTTAAGTTAGTTAATGTTTTGAACATGGTGTTTTTTTAAACTACCGAAGCTGTAACGTTCACAACAAATGGCCTACTTCTATTCCGTTTTCTCGAGCACATACTACCACTAGCGCAACCAAGCGTGTCCAATGATGCTTTTAGACGTATACTGTCTACTAGCGGTACGCCGCATTCGCCTTCTAACTACGGACCATCCACAGGATGCATTATGCATGTACACTTCCGCCAACCGCGGGACACACATTCGACATACGATAACGATACGACGAGCAGAGAGGGCACAATGGATGGACTCACAACACAACGGGGAGACGTTAGTGTAAGTGCTTGGAGTGGTGGGCTGCAGTGGTTCTGGAAGTCGAGTGGCGAGTGATTCGTGTATCTTCTGTCCATTCTGATGTTGTACTGCGAGCGCGCACGGATACGCCATTGGAGTGTTACTATGTTCCGGAATTTAAGTTTGTTTCTTAGCGCGGGGTTTCTTCACGTGGTTTTTTAAATGTGAGGGGAAAAGTGTGAAAATAGTGCGATCGACATTTCTGTTAGTACTCAACGCACACTGTACTTTGATAACGCACACTCACATACATGCATACACACACACACATACACCCATACTTATGCCAGCGCGTGCAGATCGCGAAAAATGCTTAGACCTGTGTCTTTTTCTGGTGACTTAATTGACGCCCCTGCTCATCCACCTCATCCTCCTCGCGCATAGTGGACAGTCTTTTTTCGTTTTCACTAGTTTTTAATCTGCGAAAGAGTAGTGAAATGTGGAAAAGATTTTTCGCTTTAGAGAACCAAAAACCACAAGGACCTTCCGCACCACCATCGACTTACAATTGTTGCGATAATTTCTGACGATCACCCGACTGCGTGGTCGGTTTTTTCGTGAACAGCACGTTGCAGTCGTTGACCTGCTTCCAGATCGTCGTCCGGTTCACCTCTTCGGATATGTTGATTTTGGCCTTCTCGTTGAGCGTCCCGTTCTCCAGTGGCAGCTGCAGATTGTCGGCGGAATGTTGTCCCGAGTCCTGCAGGGAGGGACGATTTCAACGGAAACGGTGTTCAGATTGCAATGTTCGCAATGGTGGATCTGCTGGGGTCGGGGGTTGACTTGACTTGACCGAAGTCCGAAGTGTGAAGGTTGGTTAGGGCGGGAGTGTAGTTTTACGTTCTGTTTCCACTATGCTTTTCTTTGGGGAAACTTTCGGTGCACTCGGTCAAAGCTGCCATGCAATTAATGGCGGTGGATAGTGTTCAAAAATAGTCGGCAACAAAGCGATAACTTTGCAAGCATAGAGAGAGTTAGAGTCAGAGGTCAGAAAGCATTCGCAATATGCAAACAATAAAATGTAACAAAGTGCATGCACGAATCAAACATTTGTTATCTTCTCCCAAAGAGGAGAAAAGTTCTCGGGAGTCTAGTGATTGGTAACGATGATTTGTGTTCGCTGTGCAGTTAGTAGAGTACGGTTTTCCTGCCAAGAAAAGAAAACAGACAAAGTTAAACGATCAAGCTAGAGAGTGGGACAACGGAAGCATTGAGTAGAATGAATTAATTTTCCTTTGTAGTGTGTTCGGTGCTCGTAACTAACGTAAAAAACATCGAAAAGGTGCCTTAAGTTCTGGAACTGTTTTTCTACATCCCAGAGAAATAGGTGATCACATTATTTATTACTTTGGGCAGTTTAATACTTTGCATTCTAAAATTTAGAATGCAGAAAATGTCTCATAATTATTCACGATGGGGAAAACATTATCGTCCAACTGGTTAGATAGATACATTCAATGTAACTTTAAGGAGCTAATTTACAATCATTAGTAGCGGAATTTTGAAGCCGTTGGTGCAATATAGTTCAACGGGATGGGATATCGTATTTCGGATTACTGTTTAAACTAGAATCTGCATCAGCTTAGTTTAATAGTATGTACATAAAAATAACAACAAAAAAAACCGTGCAACTGCGAGAGATACGTTGTCGATAGGGTAATAGGGGGAAATAAATCAAAATGGAACATAAATTTCAGGTGATGCGGGTTGTTTATTCAGTGTAATGCTTAGCTACTATATTACAGAAATGAACCAAACTAACTAACTTAAATCATAGATCAAATAATTGCATGATATTAAACAGCTTATGGTAGGGTTCGTTGGAAGCGTTAAATGATGCACTGATCATCCGTCGTGTTCGTTTTACGAAATTTTAAAAATCATACTAAAATTAAAAATTGGTGTACCAACGGTATATGTGTATGTGGGACTGTTCGTTTCTTTATTGTTTTCCATTGATGTCCAGATTTTGCGAATTTTTGTTGTAGTTTTTCTTGTTGGTATACTTGTGTTCATGAATTATTAAAAGCATCGTTAGATTTGGTACAAATTGTTAAATGGGAAAATAGGAAATAAAGTTTGCAGAGAGGGAAGCGTTAAAATCGAGGAAAGCCTAGTAGATTTGCGTATAGTAAGAATAAAAGGGGATTTAAAGTGCATAAGTTAATCAAACGTAAGGGCGAGTGCGGGGGGGATAAATCTTAAATACTTATAGCTATGAAGCGATAAAATTAACTAACGGAATGTACTGTTTTACTAGCGTTTCATAACACGCGAATTGCACTAGGAGGAGCACTAAAATACAAGCTGCGTTAGGGGGGGTTACTGAAATACTACCACACTCGGTAACGTTTGAAGCCCGAGGCGTTCCGAACTGGCCAGAGCTAGTGGGTGGAAGCAAAACAAATCGGAAGCTAACAAAGGCGTAACACGTGTCGAGAACACGGGGGAAAGTGGAACGGTCTACTAGCTATCGGGGTTGGTGGTGTTGTTCGATTTGTTCGTCTGTTCGGTCACTTTAGTCACACTGATCGTGGTGACGGGCTGCTGCTGTGCCGGTTTGCCACCGATACAGCAGCCAAGCAGACGTCGATAGAATCCCACCTCGCCATCCTCGAGCTGGTGCAGGTCGTCCGCCCGGGCGCGCTTGGTCATCTCCGGCATGATGTCGTCCAGGATCTTCAGCTCGCGCTTGGTGAAAATGTAGTCGAGCGACTTCCGCACGCCGATCATCACCACCAGCATCAGCGGGAAGAGGATCGAGGTGATCGAGAAGGACTTGATCAGCCACAGGACGACGAAGCAGGCCAGCTGGATGATGGTGAACAGATGGACGCGTCTGATCGGAACCTGTTACACGGGAGGAAAGACAGATGTATAGAAAGGAGAGTCCCTTCACCTCGGTTTGGGGGGGTGTAAACCTGTCGGAGGAACATGTAGTCCGGCTGGTATTTGGCGGGCATGAACATGATCAGCAACCGGTCGAAAAACTGGAGCCCCTTGAGCGCCGAAACGCCCATGTAGAGGAACACGCCGTACAGCACCGGCATGGGAATGTGGGAGAGCAGTGGCGTCAGCAGCACCGAGCAGCCGATCGTCAGGAAGATCAGTATGTGCGTGACACGCTGCTCGCGCACCCCAATAAACTGTGGCTTCTCGCCGGGGGCGGCCGTTTCCGATTCCTTCTTCAGCGAATTGACATGATTAATACTGAGCACGGTGGCAGCAACGAACCTGTCGGCGAGGCGGAATCGGTTAACGGATCACCAAGGGAGTCGTCGTGTATGGGGTGGTAACTCACCATGGCAGGCCCATGACGGTGCAGATCTGTATGAGACAGGACAGCACGAACAGGTCCAGATGGTAGCCACAACCTTTGGTGAGTTTGTGTTCCTTCCTATTGATTATCACAGCCGTTATTTGTTGATCCATGAATATCAGTATGGTGCCGAGCAGGGCGGGCAGGAGCGCCAGGACCGACGACCACATCGGGTTGTCCTCGTGGAACGGCATGATCAGCCAGCCGCGCGTCGGTATCGTGCGCTTGAACTCGTTCGGCACGTCCAGCTTCGGGGTGGCGATGTGCGTGAAGAAGTCGAGCAGCGTCATCGAGAAGATCGCGATCGTGACCGAGAAGTCGCTGATGAACTGGCGCACGACGGCCGGGAAGAACAGTGCGTTCTTGAAGTCCTTCAGGATGACCGAGATGATGTAGGTGCCGAGAAAGAGCACGATCGACATCAGGAAGACGTCCGACACGTACTCCGGCTTGTCGCAATCGGCCCCGACCAGTGTTCCGTTGAGTGTCTAATCGAGGATATTCAATGCATTATTTGGTTATCGTTAAAATATGTAGTTATTTTTTAAAGGTAACTCAACGTATTCACTTTCTAGCGCTCAATTTTTTTTGATTCACGTTAAACATTTTGAAAAATTTAAGTTTAAAACAACTAAAATGCGATCTTTTTTGCTTCGCCACGAGCAAATGGAGTGAAGGAGAGAACGCAAATGGAGTGAAGGAGGTGCGTCAAAGAGAAAAAAAAAACCCCGCTATAAAATATTTAAAAAATATACTATAACAACCGGTTACGGAATTAAAAAATCATCCAACATGATGAAGTTAAAGCGTATTAAAAAGAGCGGTCAAAATGACCACTAAAGACATTCGGGCTATGTCAGTTTGATTCTCGCAACTGGTCGAACAGAAAAGTCTCCATTGTCCTAGATGTAGCTTTGGATTAGCAAGAAAACCATTGAAAACATAATTTTGAAAAGACGAATAATTGAAATTTCATAGCAGTGAAAGTGACCGCTATTTGGATTCTAGTGTGAAGAAGCCCTTAAAGGGAAGCGTGTTTAATGGTTCTACAAATTGTCTGCAATTAATCTCCTTATGCTGAAAAACTTCTTATTTTCGTTAAATTAAACGATTTTCATTTGACGAGCTATAAGAGGGGCTTAACATAATCCTCCCAAAAACCAAAAGCTTAAATAATTGTCCTTTCCCCCAAATCTTTAGACCTTTTTTAATGAATGACCATGTGACATATTCAAATGATTAAATTAAAACAGAATTGAAGCTACATTTGAGCTCAGTAAAATATTAAATTTAGGAACGACTCTCCAAATATCCAACGATCAAAGAAAAATATTTGAAAAATATAGGATACAATTTGCAGAATTTTTAAAAATTATCAAGCTTATTCCGTTTGTTTTTCGAAGAACTAATATTTTCGGGATGACTTACAGAAAGTAAAGGTTCTTTGCACAACAATCAGCGTTTGTACTGTACCAACCTTGCACGTCCGCATACCATACTGCGCCCACTGGTGTACGGCTTCCGGTGTGAGCGATTGACCCGCCGGTGGAAGGCAGGCACAGTCCATCTTCCCGCCGGCCATATTTATCGGGTAGTCCTGCCCAATGTGGAACACGTTCTCGATCGCCTTGTAGATGAAGATCACGGCGATGAGGCAGGCAAAGTTTTCCTCCGTAAACCGCGTGATGTAGCACACGAGCGCGCTCGCATCGACCGCGACCAGAATGACGAGGATGATCGATATCCAGGTGCCGATCCAGAAGCGGAACGTCAAGTAGTCCCAGCCCACCTGCAGGCAGAACTCGTACACGATCGTCTCGAAGACGAGTACGGGCCCGGTCGATCCGAGAATGGTCAGCGGCTGGCCGGAGAAGAACCCGTACCCGATGCCGCACACGAACCCGGACACCAGCGACTCCATCGCGGCAATGTTGTTCCCGGTGGCCGTCCCCAGCAGTCCGCCGAAGGTGATGATCGGCGACAGGCAGGCGAAGTACAGGAAAATCCAAGACGCGACGCACTGCATCGACAGGCCATCCTTGAAGTCGGACAGATAGAACGGGGCCTTGCGCTTCAGATCGTTGACCAACCCTCCGAACAGGCGCCCGGTTCGGGACAGACCCGCCTCCTCGCGTTGCCTCTGCTCCTCCAGCTCCTCGTCGACCTCCTCCTTGGGGTTCTTCTCCGGCGGTCGTTTGCGAACCTCCTGTGACGGTATGGCGGCCGGTGGTTCGATGCGAATCGACGGATCCCACTCCCCGGGCGGGAGGACCGTGACGGCGTCCAGAAACTCGTCAATTCCCGCCAGCAAGTGTTCCCGCTTTTTCGCCCGGTACGCGACTTCGTGGAAAATTTCATCCGACATCAGCGTCGCCATGGCGCGCCCGATCTCGTGGAAGCTGCCATGACTTCCGGGCGGTCCGAGCAGGATAAATATGAACCTGTGTGTGTTGGAGCGGGGGAAGATCGCACCCAGAACGGTGAAAGTTTGGACGGATTAGTTAAACCTCTCGCGCTTACCTCGTCGGAACCGGAACCTCCGTCAGGTCGCCCATCACCGAGGCGGAGTTGAGCCGCAGGAACGCGGACAGCGTTTTGTCGAGAAAGTCCACCTCGCCGACGAGAATGTTGCTCGCCTCGGCACCCGGGGGAATTTTGCGCATAAAGTGTGTGTTGCTCTTATGCTCGCCGTTCTGCAGCTCGCCGGAGCTGGTGTTCCGCGGCATCGACACGCTGCTCGGGCTCTGGCTCATGTGCTCTCCTTTTGGGTGGGCGGGAGGCACATTTCACCGAAAGCAAAAGAACAAAAGACGACAACAAATGTAGAGTAATTTTAACACCAAATCGGCCCCAGTTCCGGCGTCAGCGTCGCCATTTTCATATGCGAGCCAACGGGGAACAGCGCACGGGGACGAGCTTTTCGAGAACTGACGAGAACGAGTTTGGATGTTCGTTCGGTAAAGCGTAGGAATGTTCTGTTTTCCGAGAAAATTGTACAACAGTAGAAAGCTACAGGGGCTAATGTCGCTAGTTGTAAAATATATAGCACACACCAAGAGAGAGAGTAAGAGCACAAAATTCGAACAAAATACCACGAAACTACGGACCGTTCGGGTCGGTATGAGGTCCTATGAAGAATGGAAGCTTTATCCTTTAAGTAGGATGTGTTTAAACTGGAATTACGTGAAACATGCATAAATGTGAGGTGGATGTTAAAATTAAACACTACTACTAGTTATTGTGTTAGGATCTCTAAAACTACTAGAACATTTACTTTTGGTTTAGTGCAGTTGTAAAAAGTGTTAATGTGCTGACTCAATTGATGTTGATTTGTTTGATGTGAGGTAGTGTTACAATCGGTTTTGATCGGTTCAAAACCGGCGAGCTGGAAAACTGAAATCATAAAAACCACAAATGTTGAATTCTCCGACATATTTTACTTAATTTCACAACACGAAACGCTTTACTTGGGATTATACGTGCGGGTATTCATCCCCCTTCCATGTAATGGAAAAAAAATTGGAACAAAAAAATTGGATGTAATTGATAATTGATAAATAATAGCCATTAAGCTTGAAGGTTCTCGTTTGTCTGTCGTTGTTTTATCTTAGTTATGAATGCAAAAGAATCACATTTCTTCTTTGAAATGAGTTTTACTGTCATTAGCAGTCTGACTGTTCCTATGAATAAACATGTTCATATTGAACTAGTTTTCATCAGAAATAGTTTTGTAGATTTTTCCTACTTACATTTTTTTAAATCCAAAAAATTGGAAAATATTTCACACGCTGTCAAAACTAAAAGGAACAAAAAATCAATCAATGTTAGCCCAAGTAATTAACGTAGTAACGCTGGTCATCTCGGTTCGTAATAGAAGCAACCTCTACTCATTCAATTTGGGCTGAAACACATATATTCCCTAGTTATTACGTTACAATTAGCAAACCATTTTGCATCTGTTAGAAACGTTCTGTAAAATCCTTTTCAAAAAAGACTGTCTGAACCATTAAAAAAAGTCAAATTCCTGGAAATAAACCATTTGCGTTTTAAATAACAATCCTTAGCTGCCTTTTGCATCACAACGTGCTTGGTGTGGGGGCAATAATCTGACCCAATTAGAGGCTCACATATGCCGGTACGCATAGTTCTGCCCTGTAAACGATTTCCACCTGTCATACCGAGATATAATGGCAGCCCATCGAACGGTCTGGTGTCGTGTCGGTTCACTAGTCCCGGCAGAAACCGGGTCAGAACAATTTGGCATGGGGAAATTACGGCTGTTCCGGTGCAAACTGGAGGGATGTATTTTTTACACCCCTGTTGCAAAAAAAAACTATTGATTTGTGCTTCAACCCTTGCGGCCATGCGGACTGCGAAGACGGTGGGAGAGGCACGGAATAAACTGTACGATCCTACCAGATGCGGCAGGGATGCAAAAATGCCAGTAACTAACGATGTGCTGACTTGGCCAGGCTAGGATTTTTTATCCTTTCCCCCCCCTTGGAAGCCGGGACGGTCTCAGGTGTTTGTTACTATCTGCAAAGCGGGCCTTGAAAACCCCTCGAGTAAGTGGTTGCGATGGTGATACGGAAATAAAAAACGAAAGTAAAACGAGCGCCAGCTTTTCAATCCATGCTGCTGCTGGATCCTCGAAGGAAACGACTTCTACGTGACGTGTATCTCCCGTTGTGCATGACACTCAGTTGTGCGTGCGTGTGGGTGTGCGGGTCTCTACGAAACGTGCATGGTGTCCTGGGTTTTTTTTTGTTTTCAACAGTTCTTTGCAATCCATGACTACAGGATAGGTGTGTGTGGGGCGTGTGACGATAGAGCGATAGAGAGGGAGTTCATTTACCGGCGGCTTTTCCGGGCACGGTTAAGTGTTTGCTGCCGTTGCTGCCGTTGGCCGATTTGTTGCTGGATGCGTTCTGGTTGCCGCCATTGCTAGCACTATTCGGTGGACTGTTAGTATTCGTTGGGTCCTCAACTGGAAGTAGGATTACGAAGGGAGAGGGAGAGAGTGTTGTGTTTGGTTTTTTGGTTTTGGTTGAATACACAGGTTTTGCGGCAGGCCGAGCACGATTATGGCGAGCTTACGAGCTCTCGAGACGAGGATGAGAGTTAGTTGCAAACTACGTCGTTTGCCATCGAGCACACATCCAACACCAGTACAATAAAATACACATTTTTAAACTGTTCCCTTACGGCTACGGTGAGTACATTAAAAATCGAATGAGACCTTCTACGATGCTCTATGGTTTACTATGTGTGTATGTGATTTCTAATGAATGTTTGCTTTGAAATATGTGCCCTTCAAAATGTCCCGTGTTGTGATTTCACCATCATCTATGTGCTGTTTGTACATCTCACGGATGATTTGGTTTTTGGTAATTTTTCCAACTTCACATTCAACTTCAGGCTACTTGTTTGTTCAACTGAATTATGCTTTTGTGAAACCCACACCTAGGCACGTGCCAAAGTTAACGTGTTCAGTGAACTTTGATGCATGGTACGGAACATAGGTCTTCACTCAATCATGAATCTGTGTTTTGCAAAACTTGCTTGCGGTAGCTTGACTTTTGTACACAAACAATTCGTTGTAATAAAATGCAATACGGCGATGGTTTCAGATGGAAAAACGTTCATGTCAAGTGTGTGAAACGTTTTGATGGCTGTTGGCAGATGGACTCAAATGTTGGTGAATGATGACGATGGCTTGTGCGGTGCAAAACATTACATTGATATAACACCGAGAGTAACAAATTACACCTACATGGTGAATGGTTCATCAAGTGTGACGTAAGAGGGAGTGTGACGAAAAACCAAATGTGAAACAGATGCCGATGACGATGGTGATGGTTTCCTATTTATCACAATGGACCAAAAGGCGGGTGGGGTGCCCTTTTGCCAATGAAATAGTACACCGGATGTGGGGTGAGATGTGAGAAAGAAAGGCAAGGTGACAAATGGTGAGAAACATTTCTGCAACATTCTAAAGTGGCTGCCATCGGCCATCGGTGCTGACTGAGTAGTTATAAGACAGATAGCCAGCTGGTCAGTAGTATGTGATGGCACTCGAGCAGGACTAACAGCTAACAGTCAGTAAGAACACGATTCCAAAGTGGTATTCCACGTAAAAAAAGTGGGAAAGAAAAACACGAAAGAAGGAGTAAGTATCTACCAGTAAAGGAAAATAGAAGAGCACACAGCAGAGACTCGATTGTAAAGGGAGAGTCAAAGAAATCGAACACCAAGAACAGTAGAAAGAACAAGATATACACGGAGAAGAGAAAAGAACGAATTGAAAAAGTAGCTATTTTTGTAAACCTCTTCCAGGGACCGAACTCGTTGAGGCGGCAGCGCCCGAAGCACCGGCATGGAACCAGGTGGTAACTCCAACGGACGGTCCTGCGATGCTTGCACCACCACCACCACCACCACCTGCTCCAGTACCGCTGCCTGCACCGCCATGGGAAGCCGTTGGGGAAATGTCACCTAGCGTTTCCCGCGTGATAAAGGATCGGAAAGAACGGACATGAGGGAAGAAGCTTTATTTACCGTGGCGCACAATGGTGCCGAGGCAATGGCATATTGACGGAAATAAGACACCGACCGTGGAGGCTCGTGCTACCTGCTGCCACCGAGCGGGGAAACGGACAAACACCAAACGGCTAGACACGGGTCGGACGCATAAGGATCGGATGACGCCTCCCCGCTTGCGAGGGATGCAACAAGGTTGAGGCCCTTTCTTCGACTAATCATCATCCATCTTGCCACGTTGCCGCACGTCTACGGCAGCCTAATGATGGACGAGACACCTCACACTCTCTTCCCGCACCTTCCCGCCATAAAATGAGCTTTTCAACGCAACACTTCGTGGCCTGAAAGAGTGGCCTTTAACGAACCACAAATGTTCCACCGGAGAAGATACACTCATTAAAACGGGGTTCTAATTTTCCACCGAAACGATGAAGGTAGACAGCCCGCAATGGACCGGTTCTGTGGAAAGGTGTCAGCTAGCTTTTAACCTAACTGGATACCCGAACACTTTTGAGGTCACACGTGGTAAATGGAGGCGCACGGTGTTTTGTTCGGCGTGTGGGAAAATTGGCACACCGACACGAGTGAGTGATGGAAGTTGCGCTTTGACGTGAGCGACTGGTAAATTTTGGATTTTGCGTAAATATTTACAATTAGCTAACAAAAATTACGTTTATACTCTCTTCCATTCGGGCCATATTTGGTGGTTTGTAGCGCACTTTTTTCCTTAACCATCAATATGTACACAAATTATTATGAAGTGAGAGATATTTAATTTCAATGATGTTTTGCATTTGCGAAATCTATGTTAAGCTATGTTTCTAAACATGTCAATTGGTGTTTGAATACGTTGGTAGTTAAAAAGCCATTTAGAGGTCTTAGGGAGCAAATAATTTTCGCATATTTATGAAACTTTGTTGTAATTCTCTTGATTTTTCCACAGTTGAGAGAAAAAAAGCTTTTAAATAAAATTCTGAGAGCCTCGATCAACACCCAAAACGTATTGAACTAGATATGGAATAATGCTTTCCACAAAAGAAAATATTGAACGAGCTTAATAAAGATTTGAAATAGTTTTGTGATAGCTTAGTTTGATTGGCTTTCGATCAGCTAGCTCTAATCTTAGTTTATTGGATTAAAACTAAGGGAAATAGTCAACTGGAGTTATATCGCACCAGACGAACGTTGGTATAATGATTGAAAAAGTCTCTGGCGCTCGTTTTTAGTGGTAGAAAACTGCTCTAAGTGTTTGTTGCGCTCTACAGTTGGTACAATATGATTCGTTTGATAGTTGATGAACATAAAATACTTTTATTGGATTTGAATTGTTTCCATTTTATCTAGCAATAGATAAGATTATCTCACGTTGGAAATTAATTTCCCATCACCATGTTGTATTTATCCTGAAGCGGGTATTTTTAATAGCTGCGCAACAGTGTTTGTACAGGTATTGGTACGAAAATACTTACAGACACGTTTTTGACATATCAATCGATACAAGCAGTACAATATGGTACAACGTAGGCACGTTCGTGGTTAAGGAGCCTTGTTCCATCTTTAGCCACCACCAAACAGTTGGGAAAACAGAACGAGCGAGCGGAGGAACGGAGGCGCTTTGGGGCGCCAAAAAGGGATGGTTGTGTACCTGTGGGCAGTGCGAGATAGTGACCCCGCTGGTCCTTGCTACCGTACAGCAGGGCCGTATGGGGCGATGGTGCCGACGACGCCGGTTCGTCCTCGTCGTGCATGCCCGACGGTGCCGAAGAAACGACGTGCATAGGGAATGAGTTGGCCGACGCGATGCTGCTTTTGCTGGTGGATGAGCGTGGCATATCTGGAGAGGGCAAGCGTGTGCGTTGACAGACAGTTGATCAATCAATGTTTCGACCCGTAGGCTTCCCGCCCATCTGATCCCCAAAATTCCCAGTGATCGCGTGATGCCGGAGGTTCCTGCTTTCGTTGGGTGCTTTTTTTGTGTCTTGCGGCACTACCCAATCTAATTCCCGATGCAAGTACTAATACACACACACAAAGACACACCCAGGGTGGACAGAGTGACACGGTGACACCGTACCTTCGAATCGTACCCCCGCACCCCCGTACTTACTCTTCGATGACGAGTGGTTCTTGCCGATGTCAGCCAGCGAACGGATGAGCGGAAGCCGGCTCTTCTTGCTGCCGAACTCGTGCTGGTGCTTGTGGCGCTTCAGCAGCGCCTCGATCACCTTCTCCCGCGCCTCCACGGGCAGCATGCCCGAGTTGACCATGTTCTCGCAGGCCAGCTCGGCGATCTGCTCCAGACTGGTCGCCTCCATGTCCAGCATCACGGTACCGTTCAGCAGCAGACTGCGCAGCTCGAACAGCGAGTGCAGCGAGAGGGTGGCCACGTGCGGCTTCGACCACCGGTTGCCGCCCTCCTCGACGTCCTCCTCGAACTTTACCCAGCGGGCCGTCTCCTTCCAGGCCATCTCGTCGCCCTCCTTGACCAGCTCCTCCATCTCCGAGAACAGCGGGTGCGACTCGTGCTGGCCACCGTCGTCGCCGACCTCTCCGCCCAGGATGAACTGGACCCTTTGTGCAGGCGGTGTAACTGGTGTTGGTGGAGGATTTGCGAGAAAGAAGGAAAATTTTTGAATTTCGAAAAAGAAAACCCCCAAACGAAGTAAATAAAACTAATCAGCTAAACCCGCACGCGGGGTTGGACAGGAAGGCTCGAGGAAGCAATCAAAGTTCAACGTAAACAAACGCCACAACCGAACGCCCTGAGTCCGGTTCGGTTCCGTTTGTTTTGCCCAAACTAGCTTCAAACGATACCGAACCGGCCGCCAAGACAAACAATCAGTGTCGGACGCGAACGAATACCGTCAGCCAGTGTTATCATAGGTCCCGGGAGGGGGACTGGCGGGAGTTTGACCGTTATGACAGCCGGTAGCTGGCCGGTTCGGGTGTAATAAGTGTCAAGATGGCTCAGTATAAATTATATTATGTTGTGTGCACTGCGATAGTGGGTGTGTGCTGAGGAGCCGAGGAGTGAAATTGATGGGCGCTGTAATCGTTTCAATTAGGTTTTGGTTTGGCTTCCATTTGATGAAGCTTCCCTCGTGCTGATAGCGACGATAACGGGCGGTTATCTATGGTGTCGAATGAGTGATGACTACTGTCTATTGGCCGAGCTGCCAGTTAGAGACGCGGGTGCAATGGTTTATGATCGTGCAATGGGAATGTGTATAATTTATCGAATCAAGGAGTCATAGGCGATTATAATTTTATTCATAAAACAATAGATATGTTTCAACTTGTTTTAAACAAGCTTGGTAAAGGGGGAAAATTAGGAGTGATGCATCTGTTGGGTTCAATAACTTGCATAACAAAATAATTATTTAGTGGCAATGTCTCACATTTAATGGAAAATATGTGTTTTGGTGTTATGATGGTGAATTGTACTTTTCAACATGGAATTGTGCGTTGTGCGTGAACAGTAGAATTATGGTTGCAAAAACATGAGAAAGTTATTTATTAGAATAAATTCGTCTTTTGGTCAATCTTGAGAAAATTGCTACTGAGACTAGTCAATAAAGTTATGCAAAAAATAAGATAAAATTTATAGCTGAATTTGTAATTTTGTGTGATGACACAGTAAAAATTACTTTGTGGCAATGTCTTGGTATAGAAATGGTTTAAAATATACATATCGCTTCCATTTTATTTCCCACTACCTCTTTATAAATGAAATACATAGAGAAAGAGGAAAAAGATTCAAATATAGTAAAAAAACTGTAAAAATTATCTTATTTTAAAACCGCAAAGAGTGTTGCTAAAAATATTTCAAATAATACATCCGGCCATGCAAAATGAAAAACTATTTTTTAATATGCAAGCGAAACACAGAAAAACACACTATCTTACAAGATTCGCCATCATCAACGATGCTGATTCTTCGTTGTGTGACGATGTGCGGTTTCGGAACAACTATACAGCGATACGACAGAAGTCAGAAGGTTTGTAGAAGGTGGCATTACGGGAAGAAGATAGCAGAAACAGTTAGGAGGTGATATGAATTGTTGCTAAACCAACCGTGGAGAGGAGAATTTTTAAAATAAAATGAAGGTAATTTTGTGTCAATTCCGATACTTGTAACTAATATTGCAATTTAATTTCCAATAGAAGCCCACACATGAAATCGAATCGAATCATCAGAACAGAAGAGCAGGAGTTTTAAATTACATTCCGGAAAATGTTCCCTTACCAGGACGATCGGATTCCGATCCGGCGCTGTTTTTGTCGCCATTGTCGCGGCCCGGCTGGTGGTGCTTGTGGCGGCGTCGCTGTGAGTGTCGCCTAGAGGAGCCCGGAATGTGCACGCCAACGAAAACGGTGTGTGCTCGGTGACCTGAAAGGATTGGAATAGGAAAAAAAAAAATAGATTGACGAGGCGTTAATTATTACCACCCTACCGATGCTGACCCCCACGTTCCATGTTTTGGTCCCTAGAAATTGTCCATCAATTAAAAGCTCCAAACATTATTTGCATACAGCTGCCCTGCCTCTACGGGCAGTTTTCCTCCTATTAAACGGGGCTCTGCGATAACCTTTGTGCCGGTGGCCATCGGCTAAATCACTCGACATTATTCATGGACTTGTTGAACGGGGTGTCTCGTGTTTTTCCACCAGGCGAGTGTGGTTCATTGAACGACATCCTCGTGGGCGAAAGTAGGTTGGGCATGGGGAAGTTTCCACCTCGTGTCAACCAGGTTGCACACGCGCCCGCTCTCGACGTCCAATCATTTCGCCATCGTTGCTGTCACCAGTTGCTGCACACATTTCGCTTTCGATAAATTTAACAATTATCAAGCTCTCAATCCACCATGGAGATGTTTGCCGAGGGCTCAAAGGGACGATGGGGGATGGGCATGTGTGCTGCCGTCGCACTTCTGCGCGTGTTAGGTAACAACAATCATACAGGCACTGTGAAAAGCTCCGTTCAAACAACTCGGGCGGGCTTTTTTTTATACCCCCTCGAGAAACGGCGGGAAACGTTTTTAATTCACCCGTTCGAGAGATGCGTTTTCCCATCCAATAATGCCGCACGCACCGCATGTTTCTCTGACGCATTGGCCGCATTCCAGCTACGCAAATACGCACCGAAACATCACTATCATTGCACGTTGAGATCATGGCACGTGTGCAAAATATGTTTTAATGGATTCTCGTTCGAAGAAACGACCCACAACACCCCCTTTTCCCTGCGCAAGGGCTTCCCGGTTGGCGTGTTTTGATCACATTTTAACTCGATTAGAATGGGCCGTTTGTGTGCCACGATTAACACCTACCTTCGAAATCCTGGTCGGCCGGAAAGGCTCGATTTTTGAGCCTCGGATCGATCGGTGCCTCCTCGTCGACCCCGCCGTGATCCATCATCCAGGGCCTGGAAGGAAATTTGTACGGTAGAGAGAGAGAAAGAGAGAGAGCAATGAATGATGTGTTAATTTGACTAAACCTCATTAACTTGTTGGCAAAATAAAAATCCGAAAATCACATGATGGAAATTAGAGCCCATTTTAAAATGGCAAAGCTGCGTTAGCTACCAAAAAATCGTCGCCTACTTCCTGCTGGGACCATCTGTCACGTGGGTTTGTGGAGGGGAAAAAAAACCACGACTCTGTTTACCGTCCGATGGTTAGAGTGCTGAATCACGAGAACCGGTGAACAATCGCGCATCTGGAACAATATCGCCGGTCCAGAAATGATCGTAATTTGTGCTATCATTAGCTCACTTTAGAGCGCTAATGTGATCAACATGCCGTCCGCCGCGGGCTGCGCAGAAGCGGCTCCAACGAGCCCGAGTTGAAGACCGTTATGTTTTATACCTCTGAAATTAGCCTGACCGCTCGTCGGCGGCACCGGTTGACTACTGTTTGTCCGGTTTGTATTTACCGGGCCCTTCAGCTACCAATTTCCAGCCTTTGCCACCTGCTTTAAATGTTTGTCGATCGAACTGGAAAAGCTCGTCTGTAGGAAGCGAGGGGAATTCACAACGATTGAAGGTGGTTCGGTTCGGACTGGACGCTGTTGTGGTGGAGAACAATCTGATAAGAACTACTTCCGCTCATTGTGGCAACATACTCGGCGCGGGCTCCATGTGACAAGTGACGGCATCCTCTCTGAGTCAATTAATAAAGATCCGGCAGTCGTGCGAGGTTTCTTACTCTGGGATGGCATAGATAAAATGCTCATGAAGTAGTGTACATGACGGAATGGGAAGAGAAATTCCACTAACTATATAATTACTGGCCATTAATGGTGTGAGCTTGGGCGTGTCGTTTTTTTTTCTTTTTTCCCTCACAATTTGAATCACTCATCGAGTTATTAGCACTTTCCATCGACATAATTATGTGTATCTTCATTTGGAGACCTCGCTGGCAATTACAGTCGGCAACTGATAAGACGGGTTGCATTGGAAAAGCTAAAATTGTAGCAGCTTTATTTAAGATAAATAAACAGTCCACGCAATATTTGAATTTGATTCGATTGTTTTTTCATCAGGGCTTGTGATTCCTGTATCAAATGTAACTAAATCATAAATCTTGAAGGCCAGCCTCACTCAATAGCATTAAAGTTGTGTCATTCCGATTCAGATTCATGAATCTGAATGATCATTTGCATCGATTTCGAGATTCATAAATCTTTCAATGAGCGATTCATGAATCCCAAAGAACGGAAAAGTAGAACCCAAAAACTGGGTAGACAGACACCCTTTTTGTAATTTTTTAGTCCCTTGATGCAATCATGAAAATTCGTGAAAGATCCATGAAAGATTCGTAAAGATTCATAAAGGTTTCAAAATATTCATAAATGTTTCAAAATTCGAATCTTTAAACATGCGTGAACCTATCTGAATGAATCTTAGGTGAAAAATTCATATGAAAAAATCTCCCCTAAAGATTCATAAGGCACAGCACTAACATTACACCACACAGCATCTATTACACCAATCTCGGGCTTACATTTACATACATTTTGCCGGAAACAATTACTAGTTGCCGATGCAGCAATCTTTTCTGAACGTTGCCCATCTTTCCATTCCGTTGACACCAGAAGTCGATAAGATCTCACACGGTGGGAAAAACGGTTTTCAACGTGGAACAATAAGCTTTCGGTGTGTCCTTCCCACCCCTTCGAAGTTTTCCATCGGAAGCTATCATGTACTTGCACTTGCATACTGGATCTGATCGGGGCGAAGTAGCGAAGGTCGGTGTGTTGCAAAACAAACGGGGCAATAGTTCACCTTCCAGCGCGCGATAAGGTGGTGAGACATTGGCTGGGATCTGTATCAATACCGTCGCCCATAAATCAACCCACCATCGTGCGAGGGTAAGATTGATGTGATAAAATATTAATGCAAATATCGGTTCGCCAATGTCCGGAATGCATTTCCACCACGCTGCGTGCCGGAGCCCTACTCTTGCGAAGGTTCATAAATAATGGTGACGGGAGTTGACGAGGAATTCTTTGAAATGATATGTTTTAATACACTATGCAAATATTCACGAATTATTTATTTACACTGCAGTACACCAACCTCCTGCCCCTGCTGGGGGTAAAGTTTTACGAACTTGTTTATTAAAATCGACGCACAAACAACTCGTGGCTCGTGCTCTTGTTTCCAGCCCGACCGGCTCCACCACATTTTCTTCTTATCGCCCGGGGCTGCATTCTGGAGTGAATAATTCCGGCGTCATAATGATGGGCTGTAATTTACATGCTTGCAGTCGGATTACCTCTCACCGGTCGGTGGCTGACCGATAGCGGGGTGGTAACAGGTGGGTTCGCTACCATTTGCGAAACCTACCAGAACGGGGGGTTTGTGCTCCATCAGGCGTCAGCCTCCGAGTGGTCTCCTACTCGTATGTTTCAAGGGAACCTGGCGAAGTACTATAAAAAGTAATACACGTTCCCGCTTTGTTGTACTACCTTCAGCAAACAAACATCCTGAGTTTGCTCTATGCAATAGGGTAATGTTTGCGGGGTTGTAAAGCAGACAAATAAACATAGCGCAAATGATGGGGCTCCGGGCGGATACAAGAGTGGAGATTCACACCTGGTAGTAATCAGTACCAGATTTGTAGTACGGCTCAAACAATAAAAAGAGCTACATGTTCGGAGCAGCAAATTGAAAAAGAAAATCCTTGCCCTGAAACCGTCGAGATATCAGCAAGTTGAGATCCAATCGTTCTGAGATTTAATAACCCCAGTTTACAACCTTCAATCAACGAGTGCTGGATTGGTCAAAAAGATCCAATTAGTGGCGCACTACACAGGCATGTGTTGGCGCAACGAATGGCCACTGTGATTCCCACTGCGAGAACCTTTACGATCGATAAGCCATCGCTGATAACCGAAGCGGGCCGGCCTCTTTACGACGGGTCAATGTAATCCCGCGGGCCCGGTTGTAATCTGAGCTATATTTGCGCGCGATCTTGATACCGAGACCTATCAGGTGCCCATCTCGTCGGGCACGGACTGTGCCCCGTCCGATTAAAGGGACGATTTACGATCGAGAGACGTACGGCGAACAGGCGCCAATGATCGGCCCGAACGTGTTGGAATGTGAGATTCCGAGAAGCAGCTGAATACGTGCAGCACACACATCGATCTGTTAGACTATCAAGGGCTGGAGCCCACCAGCTGTTGCTACCTTTCCGTCAGCTCCATCGATTCCCGTTTCTTCATCGCGTCGAGGTCACTTTTTCCCCCGGCAAAATACTGATAATCCGTCTACACTGGGCACACTCGATAACGTTCGTTTTGGAAGCTGCTGCACTGCACTTGTGATGACTCTTGCGGATCGAGTCCTGAGGTGGTCTGTCAGTATGACTGGTGGCCTACCCTAGCCCACAACACTGCACACTTCCATCGCTGCCCGAGGCTCTCGACGACTGATTGTGGACTTCCGCGGGACGTCGTGAAGAGCCGGTTTGTCACACCCGGTGCTGCTGGGTTGACAGCGCACTACCGATTGTCACCACCCTGCGGGGACCTTAGGTTCCCTGCACGTTCATTGTGCCTCGCGGGAGACAAACACAAAGAGACGTAACGACAGATAGACAGAGCACGCGCACGTGAGAGAGAGAGATACGGCGCCCGATGGTTGATATTATAAATCGCTTAAGGCTTTATGACTGTTCAGACAGCTTCTGCACTTCCGCAGAGAGAGAGCCGTGGACACTGGACCTAACTTTGCGCACTGCGTGTACGTGTCAGATGCTCAACTCTACCGACTTCTTATCACCGGGTAGGCCATCGAATTCCGCTAGTTTGACCGCAATAGCGTAGCGTTGTTCTCGATGACACTAGACAAATTCCGGCAGCTTCAGGATAACGCGGGTCTCTGGCGAGTAAACACAAACAAACACACGCGTTGACTCCGGGCCAGATCCGTCTCGGTCGGGGTTTGCGCGCGAACTGTGTGAGGCATCCATCCACCCTCGTGGGGCGGGAATCGCGGAACGAGAACGCGAGAGTAGCTTTATGAGCATACGACATGTCATCGGGCTGGCATTGCGTGTGCCGCCCTTATCAGCACCGTGGTGGTGGTGGTGGGGTAGACGGAATTCTACCGCCGGGGACCGATTAGCCCTAAGGGGTTTGATTAGCGAAGATGGCACACAACACAGCGGCACCAAAGATCAGGCTTCGCTAGCCTCTAATCATAGCTTGTAAAGTGCGTCCCAACGCATGTATTTGATGCCTAATAGTGGCAACTATCGACGTCGTAAAATAGATTGAGATAGTGTGAGTTTAATTCCCGGTTACCTCCGGCAGTTCCGTTTGCATGGATCGTGCGAATGATCGCCCTGAATCGCTGGAGTACTGGAAAGACCTCGAGTGGCGCCATTCTTCTGCTCGATTGTTCACTTTGGGAACGGCCATCGGGTGTGTTACCGGCCTCTACGCGTCATACCTTGTGAAGGTTACGTGTGTCGGATTTGCTCCACGCAATCCAGTTCGAACGGGATCCATCCAGATATGCAAAAGGGCCCCATATCCAAACGGGTATTTCGGTGGACCCCCCCCTCGTTTTTGGATGTTTCGAATTTTTATACCAATTTTGCATTTGGGGTCGGAGGCATGTGCGCCAACACACGAAAGTAATTCTCATTTCCAGAAAACGTGTTTCATGGGTTGAAAACAAACTTTTTCGTAAAACCTGTTCCACGCGGGCGCTCCATTCCGGTCGGGCATGTGTACGTCAATGCCATTTGGGTTATGCTGTAGGACCGTGGGAGAAGGTGGTTGGGTTGAAGTGTAGATTAGCCCGGGGATTTTTCTGCAGGGTAGCATGTGCTGGAACTTCAATTAAACTTTCAATCGAACCGGTATTTCATGTGCAAGCGGTTAACCTTTCCTTTACCTGCATTGGAAAGCCGTGTTTAATCGAAAGCATGAACAAATGTCTTCTGTTTCCGGTGGACCTTGCTCTAGTTCGTAGGCGATTGTGACGTGCTTCAAGTCCCCGAATGTGGGTCACACTTGAAGTGGGATGGAACCAAAGAACAAACAACTCTACTTACAGTCGGAAGCCTCCTACAATCTAACTCTTTCGTTCAGACGCGGTGCAGTTGCAGCAAGAACATAGTTCTTTTCGTCAGGGGACATGGAACAGGGGTGAATGGCTTGGCGTGAACCGTTCGCGTACCGCCATTCACCGATTGCGCGACAGTTTACAATATACTAACACACGCAAGAACACAAAGACACATTATGTGTCCGTCGGCGGTTTCGCGGTTTCCTACGAACATTGATAAAGCACAAGCAAAGAATCGCGTTCGGCGAACACAAAATCCGCCTCACGATTGGTGTTTCTGTGGTTTTGATTTCCTTCGATTATCTCTAGGCTGGATTCTATCGAACAGTACCATCCCTTCCCTCGTGGTTACGGGACGTTGGTGTGGGTCCCCCTCAACGGGTCCTATTTGCATCTTACGCCTGAATAACGCGCCCGTTTAAATCGGAGTGGTATGAAAAAACCTCAACCCAAGAGGCAGATGTTAAAAAGAAGTATTTATACACATGGCGCCAGCGTGACTCCGATGCGCTCCCGAGCCGTTTCCGTGTCGACGTTCCCCCCCCCCAAGCCGGCTTCCAGTTGATAGAGCATTGCGATGTTTTTGTTCTGTTTTGTTTCTGCTGGTTCACTGACCTACGAGAACACGATGTCCGGATACGGGGGGTCGGGGGATGTATGAAAATAAAGTGTACAAATTGCGGATTGTTCTGGGATGGAGTTTCACTTTTATTGGCGTCGGAGTAGCTAGACAAGTTTAAGAATAATCTTTTACGTCTGGTTGGCTTCAATTTGGTCTCCCCTGGGTAAAAGTTTGTATGGAACGGTGTTTGAAATGAGCCAACCGTTGTTTTGCGTTTAACATTTCATCCGTAAGACTGGCATTCGGCCAAACGTTTCCTTTATGACCGCCGACGGTCTCAGAACGGTTGGCTTCAACGTTCAACAGGTTCCACGAGAGTCACCGGTTGTCTAAAACCCACCCCGGACAGGGTTTGAAGTATGCTTCATCAGCTCCCCGAAGCCCTAAGGGCAAGAACTTCGAGCAGCTCTAACCTACCTACGCCAAAGCTGTATGACTAATGCCACAGAGTCAAGCCCCGGCCTGTTATGGGCTCAAAAGTCTGAGAAGTCTGGTCCGGAATGCAAATCAGTAGTCGTCCGACTGGACCGCACATGCATGAGTTTGCTGGTGGTGTGAGTGATTCCATCGTTGTGGTAGCAGTCGATCGCCCTTTCCGCAGTGGCAACTATCTTGGAGCTTGTTCTTCGAATGTTTTCCTGTAGCGCCGTTGTTTGGAACAAACGAATACAATGTCCCAAACTGATAAGCAGTGCTGGTGGTTTTTGGTGTTCAGCATAAAATGAACAGTCGATAGACCCATGAGGTAGTACACTGAATGGGTCGCTTTCTTCAACCCGATCGAATCGAAATGCGTTGTGTAGCTGGTTGTGTTCCAGTGCACTATACTTTAGTGCAGCCTCAAGTGCTCACTTAATTAGGTTAGCGAGGTTGAACGCTGGCGCAGAATAATAAGCAGTCTTTGATTAGTTCTCGAGAGGAGCCGAGGGTGCTGTGCAAGGGTGACCTGTTTTGACGTCCGTGGTTGGCGTTATTTGCTCATTATTCACCACCGTTTGGTGTCACCAATCAGTGGATTGGAAAATAAACATTTATGACCCTGCGTGCCTGCGCCTGTGTGCGCTGCGTTCGCATGCGGGACCCGGCACCCCATCATCAAAGTCAATCGTTTAACGTTTAATGTGATGCGCTCTCAGGGCCCCGGAGCTCATTAGCGGACGAGCTATCGCGCCTACACGAGAGGCGGTTTCTTTTTAAACGGAATCCAAGAGGAATCGATGGTACACACGCCACGCTTTGTTCCACCCGCCCTTCTTTCTCTCCATCTCCTCCGTCGGGACCGTCGACTGGGACACTTTCCCCTGGGGTTTCCTTTCCAAACTAACCCCACCCTGGCCGGGCAGGGGGTGGTTGATCGTGCTGCAAGAAATTGCGATCGCCCGCGTTCATGGTCAGCGATCATCGTCCGCCTTGCCCTGACCATGGCCAACATGGAGACGACGTACGACGCGTGAGAGCGCGATTGCTCATCGGAGCGCTGCATGCAGTTTCATTGAGATACGTTTCTTTACCCCACCCCCTCTCTCTCTCTCCCTCCGCCAGGGTCGGAAATCGGAATCCATCAACATCTCTCCCACCCTCGGGTGTTTTCGTTGCGATGCACTTGCGTGCACTTTCCGATTGCAGCTTCAAGATCTTGATCTTTCACAACGACCGTCACCTGAATCGCCGTCACCGGGATGAGGACGATGCGCCCGTCATTGCGAATACCGACACGCGGTTTCAGTTTTGTTTAGTCTATGAATGCGGGCAGTGCTCTTAGCTTCCTGGCCGAGCGGCCTGAAGGCATTGCACGGAAAGATATATATTTTCTCCTTCGCTTGAAGACGATTCCCACTTGAAGAGCTCCAAACGGAAACGCAGTCCGTCCGATGGAACGATTTTTGTTGGCACCAAAAGTGCCGTTTTGATTTCCTTTCCTTCTTTTGGATTTTAAACTCCACTTCTATCGAACCAAACCGCCTTGACCGCGCAGTTGATGGAAATCGGTGCGCACTTGCAGTAGAGGGCAACTGTGTGTTTATGGCAAAAAATAAGCCAGTCGTTAAGATGAGGCTCTTATTGATATTGAGTGATTTAGATTTGATGGATAATCTTTAATGGATAATCATAAAAATGGTTGATGGACGGGTTACGTTTGCCTTGAAGCTCTCAAAATTGAAAAAGGATTCGTTGATAATTTTTAATATTGTTTACTCTTGGATTTTTTGCTTCTCTCACCGAAAAGCGTTATTTTTAATTTGGATAATAACCATGAATTAAATATGAAGGATGCGAAACATTGCCCGGGGCTTCAAGGCTAATGAATAAATCGCAAAGATTGTAGATAACCCATCCCGACGGATAAGAGAAGTTAGAGGCGCTTAATTTCCAATTATGGTCTATAAAACCCCTTCTGAAGACATCGGTCGCTTTTCATCGGAAAGCTTCTTGCGGGGTAAATCCTTCCTGGAACGAGCGAAATCTCGACAGCACGAAAGCCCTTCCTCAACATCATGCAAACAAAGGAGAGTGAACTAATGGAGGTTCAGATATGAAACCCCCAGCGGGTGAGAGTGGTCAGGATTTTGCGGAGAATCTGCTTGGACCGATAAATATTGATAAGCGTGTTCCGTTTATCGCATGAAAACGGAGTTTTTGACCTTCCAACCGGTTCAACTTCTTCCCCGGAAGGAACTGCACATACACTAGTCAACACACAGTCCGTGCGTACAAGACACACTTCCGGTCTCCTACTTACCGCTGCGACCGATAGCGACGATTAGATTTGTCCTTCATGTTTACGATTCAGCTATTCCTTGCGGCGAACGAAACAAACCGACCCCAAACCGACACGGATGTGGGAAAATGGAGGAAAAACGGGTACCGATGTCGAAGGTGGTAACCTTTAATCCTCCCCCTTGTGCACTCTGTCCACAAGCTCGCCGTTCACGTCTCAATCAGTGAAAACATTCACTTTACGGCTATTTCGACATAAAGCTGAATCCTGCCCGGAGCGACGGTGGAAAGGGATAAAGGAAAATCCACCAAACAACCGGAAGCCTCCCGGATGTGGTCAGTGTAATTCGCAGAACACACCGAGTTGAGTTGATGCTAGCGATTTGTTATATCCTTCCTTGATTATAATTGAAGACAGCGCGGGGGAAGACAGCCCCAACCGTGACGGTGGTTTGTAATACTTTTTTTCTAAGCTTTTCTCAAACACGAGCACAATCAGGTTATCACTATCATTACTGAAGCATGTCTCGGAAGCCTCCGGTTCCGTTCGCCGGGGGTAGGTCCGCCTTTGTACCATTCACTTTGAAGCTTTTCTTTTGCGATATGACTTTGATTCGGCCATAAAACGATATTCAGCTTTCAACAAACGACGATCGATCGTTGGAAACAGCCATGTGGGGGAGTCGGTTTTCAAACGCACTTGTAATGCAAATAGGCTTTTTCACTTTCTAACTACTTTCACTCAACGCGGCTAAAAGGTTTCCGACGTTGAATTCTTATTTTTTTAATTTTTTTCATACAAACGAAAGTGCGGTTTTGTTAAAACAAGCAATCGAATTTTATTCACAGTTCTCATACACCCACAAATCAGATCAAACGCTGACTAAGTAACACGATTGAAACACTTGAGGCGATACCGACCCTTCGACTATGCGTTCGACTACGTCTGGTTGGATTCTAACACCCCCTCTTTGTTGCCAACCCTCAAACGTCGAACGGGAATTTTCTATCCTCTTTCACCCGGAACAAAGACAAAGTCTTCACTACATAAGACGGGTGGTATGCAATATGAAGACAAACGGTCGCGTTTGTCGTACTGACGCCGTCGTGATGCCCTTTTTTATCCGAAGGGTAAAGAGTAACGCTTCCGTCACCGCCGCTGAGGCACTGGTTTTTCCGAGCTCGCAAACATTGCCAATGCCCAGCGTTGAAAAGAGATTTTCCCGTTTGCTGCAGAACCGGTTCTAGTCGGAAGCTACCACAGATCACGAACGCCACGCAAAATCACTCCAGCTAAAGGCACAGGTGGGGTAGACACAACAAAAGCGACGGTGAAAAATGAGTACGCTTTTCCCGACCCGAAAGAAAGTGGGCACTGCTGGTGTCTGGGCACGATCTGCCAACGCTCCTGCTATACAACGGGTCGACCGGGTCGTGCAGACGACCAACGCGCATTCCGAACTGTCGCGCACGGCGCTGAACGAAGAAATGAGCGCCTCGAAGCGCTACGAAACGCTGCCAACGACTGGCCGCCATGTGCGTCGATGTGTATCGTCGCTGGTACCAACGCCCGCTGGTGCTGGTGCTGATGTGGTTTCTTTATGCGGCCAGTGGGGGGGAAGGGGGGAGGTGGCCGCCTTCGCCACCACACGCGGTTCGCGTTCCATTTCCAGTGGAAAACCGGGAGATTGCGTTTGTTGTTGCCGGCAGTAGTAGTAAGGTCGGTTGCAATCGACTCGCCCACCACCACCACCGAGGCGCGCTCCTGGGTGCACATCCGCCCGCTTCATCTCCCCCCCCCCCCCCCCTCCCCGCTTCTTCCTTCCTCTGCCCTGAAGGGAAAGCACGGCGGCTGCGCGGACAGCGAGGAAGTGAACGGAACAGGGAGATTGGCGGTGGCTGGTTTGTTGACGTACTCGTATAAGAGGGAGAGCTGCTGCTGCTGCTGCTGCTCGCTAGGGTTGATGTTATGCCGGCATCGCGTTAGGGAGAGAAGCGAAAATATGCTTCCGAACGGCAACATACTATACTAGTTGCTACAGTGCGTCACGATTTTTGCTTTGATTTCGAATAATTGAAATTGTGGTGCCGGGTAATGAAAAATCAATCAAAAATCAGTTCGTACCACTGTGTTCAAACGATTTGTACCAAATTACTAAGCCAAAACTTATTTAGTTTTAAATATTATTTTACTCATATTTAAAGGACTACCCTTTCGACAACAATTTGCAATAATTTATGTAGTTTTTTTTTCTTAAAAACTTGACAAACTTTTTCTTAAACCCCATTCAATTTATCCTTTAACGATAGGTGTTTAAAAATTGGTGACGATGTCAGTCATGTATGAGGGTGTAGCATAATCGTGCAATGCTAAAATTTACTTAGTTAAAGGATTAATCATTCATACCCTCTATCATATGTATTTATAATTAAAATTCGTGTTATTATGATTTACGTTGTGTTCAATTTTGTGGTGCACTTTTTTTTAATAAATAAATGGGATATAGTTTCAGGTAAAAGGGATAACAATTTTGAAAATCGTACAGGGTTTTGCTATTCCATTCATAGATATTAAAAGTTTATTCTTAAATATTATTTGAGTTTTATTTTATGAATTATCCTTTTGACAGCAATTTGCAAAAATCTATTCAGTTCAAAAAAAAAACGCGCTAAATTCTTTATATTTTAAATGCATGCAATGTAGCCTTCAGAGATAGGTGTTTAAAAATTAGTGATAGTGTCAGTATGTATGAAGGTGTAGCATAATCGTTCAATGATAAAATTAACATAGTTAAGATGTAAATACTTTCATACCATCTATCAAATGTATTTATAATTCGAGTTTTGTTATTCCATTCACAGATATTAAAAGAATAAAATGAAACAAACACTCTCAAAATTCGTAAAATATCAACTGTTGCACAATATCGTCCTCCACTGTGCTATGCAATAAAACTCGCGTTAAGGGCGAGGAAGGGCGCGTTTAGCTGTGTTAAACTGTGCGCTATAAGGATCGACGGCTGCTGTTTGGAAAGCATATCGTCACGTCGGGCACGGACTGGACAGGACCGACACCAACACAACCACCCGGACATGCGCATCCGAAGGAAGCTCCTGACCTCATCCCACACTTCGTTCGGCTCTGGCCATCAAGACGTAGCGCAGAGATACTGTTTGTGCAAGTGAATGTGTTGGGGCGCACGTGTGCTCGTCGATATGGGTGTTGGGTTAGTGTTGCCCGCAATCATATGGCACCCGCCGAAGAAAGTACAGGGTGATGCGGAAAATGGCTTCAGTCTAGGAATGGGAGTTGAAACTAGTTTTTCGTTACTATTTTCTTCTTCAATTTACTTTTCCTGGAAGTAAGTTCCGTTTCTGCGATAGGCGTGGGGTTGGGGGAAGTGAATTAAACGCTTGAATGGTTTAATAGTTCCAGGAAAATTGTCACCGGCACGTGGAAACGATCTCACACCGAAGAGGGTAAGGAAGTTAATTAGAAAGGCGTTATTCTAGCAACAGTTTCTTGCCTTCAACACGTTTTATAGGTCGTAGGAACTGGCATGAAACGCTGGCTACAGTATGGAGAATATTCCGATTTTTAAGCCTCCGATGAGTTTGCGATTTTATATTTTTCCCTGCGTTTTCATGATCACTTTAAATTTTCTCTTTCTTCTAGACCTTCAAGGTAAATGCGGTCCGTTGTCACCGGCTTGTGCGGAAAACAATGGGCCGTCATTATCGCAGCATCATATTCACCCACTACACACCCTTCCTGCACATATTAATCGCATAATTAAGCACCATCAACCGTCTCGGCTAATGGGTAAATCATACAGTTCGAGGCTCCTGGAGAAGCTCAATGCCGATCTTCCCACACCGGTGGAAGTCGCTCTGTAGACTCGATTGTCGCCGACTGTGGGTGGCAGTTTGTAATTTTCCACGTGAGCTGATAAGGTTCGCCCGTTGCTGTAAGTGTCACCGAGTGGATGATGTGCTCGTGTGTTGTGTATCGTTTTGTAATTAATTTCCACCATTCCACAAGTGCCGCTATACCAATCGGGCTTCATTTTCCACGACTCATTTTCTCGCCTGGAGTGATGGAGGGATTGTATAAAAAAAATTAACGATTTTGCAGTGTTGGTGTAAATTACCATCACCAACGTTTCATCTTTCGGCGTATTACTTTTTGCGAGAAAAATGGAAACCCATTGCTTGTTAGGAAAATCGATTGGGTGATGAAAAATGTGTTCTACATTCCCAGTGTAAACAGTACATTATTTTCGTTTTTTTTTCGAATCGTTTGTTTGTTCAGTTTGATGGAGAACGTTATGGAACATACAAAAAAGAGGTACTTATTTGAAATCAATTTCAACGAAAAAGATATGCTGGAAAAGACCGTAAATACTCAGCAATGGTTGGGATCTGTCGAGACGGACTTGTACAAACAAGCAATTACTTTTCTACCAACTTTACGACAAATATTATGAATTTCTTCAAATGATATCAACCTGATTTTCTACGTCTAATATTTTATGCCGTGCGCATGGCTCCATCTTTTTTACTTTTGTTGCGGCCGCCCGATGTAACATTTACAGGGCACGCTCGGTTGCCAACTAGTACTTCGGTCTAGTTCAACTGTGCAAAGAATGAATCCCAACAAATGCAAATAAAATCAATAGTTTCCCATCATTTTCCTTGGCCAACGATGGTTCGTCAACATGTGTACTAGTATCGGATGTCACTATGAAACCATCACAACACAACTAATGAGACAGGCCAGACCAGAAAGAGCGGAGTCAAGAGCGGAAACTCCATTTGAATTGAATAATTAACTCGACCGTGTATGCACTGGCAATCGTTTCATATCAGCCTTTTCGGTATATCGTTGAGTGTTAAAAAAGGAAACCAGAATCATAGCACAATCAAAAGGCTCATTAGTTGATTTAAGATAAAACTTGATAGCATTAAATTAAAGTTTTCCGGCAATTTGCTAGACCTTTTGAAAGGGCAAATAAATTTGAAGCTATAATGTCCTTTTCAAATTCGTATAAGTTTTCCATTTCGTGCTACTTCAAGAGTACAAGAAACTGCCATTCAAAGCTACCAAATAAAGAATCTGTTGAGCTAAGCTTCAATGTTCCGATGAAAGTGTGATGAAAGCGATGGACTAAATATTCGTCAAAATGAAATATTCAAATACACATCCAGAAAAGATTATTTCAAAATGAACCAAAGGAAACGAATACAAATTTCCGGTCCAGAAAAGTGCTTCAACATTTTTCCAAGCCCTGGCACAGCACGTGCAACATAGTGTCCTTTACTTCTTGAACACGTTAGCCTTCTGCTCTCCTTAACCTTCGAAACCTATAGCCCACTTTGCTGCCGATGCAATATCTTAACGCGCAACTCGACCGAGCCACCGATTCTGGCCGGGTGCTTCAAAGCAATGCTGCACTTGTTCGCCTCGCACAAGAGGCAACCTATCCGTGCAATCTTCGAACGTGTCCTTTGCCGCTAGCTCTCTGGCTGAAAAGAGCCTTATAAAATCGTGTCAAATGGGCCGGATTTAGCCGCGGACAAAAGAGCAAAACCCTTAAGTGTCGCTGCGCCCACGATGAGCTTCGATAAGCATTTCCAACGGCCCATATGCTCATCAAATAGGAACTTGTGTGAAAGGAGGGAAAGGATTTAGTTCTCGCTTTCAATTTGTCCGCTGCTGAGTCAGATGCAGTATGCCTTGGTGGTACACATCCGTTCGCCAAACTAGATCCGCTAATTTGCATAACCATCACCGGGCCGTGCGTAGACGATGCTAGAATCTAAACACACATCCGACCAACTGGAAGCGACAGTACGGTTCGGGTGTATGCTGCCCTAATCTACGCCAATCTGCAGAACCGGCGACAACGTCTAAATTAAACTTTCATTCGACAAAATTGGCCTCATGTGAGCTGCAAAAAGCCGAGACCCTAATGTGGGCCGCACCAGCGTTTTGCTACTCCCACGTATGGTTTTGGAGTTCAGGTTTGTGCGAAGCCTTCGAGCTGCAGAACGCCGTCGGCTGCGGTTGGTAGCAAAAGTAGTACGACCAGTCGTGAAGGTGACCTTTCCGAGGTACTTGACTCGAGCTGGGGAGGTGACGGTGTACTAATTGGGACTTGGGCTAGTACACGCGCGCGTCTTGGAGTCGAGAGATTCGACGGCCAGATATGATTGGCGAATAAAAACTGATCACCGTGCGACGCGTCTAATAGCGCGCGCGGGGGAGTTAACGTAATTGGAGAATTCGTTAATCGACTATCAGGCGACCTTCCAAGATATCAAAATTGACATTGTGTAATTGAATGTAATTAGATATTTTTTAGCGATATGATACGACCAGCATAAGTGCCTATGATGAGACTCATTTAGATCAATCACTGGGTTTAATTTTCATTGAAACACAAATACATACTACACACCCTTTTTCTGTCGTTCCGATCATAAAAATTATGTTCGATAATAGCGACGATAAAAAGAGGGTTCCCACGGACTCAAAGTGATAGTTCAATCAATACTGTTAAATATTTAATCAACACACACAGCAAACCCTAACCTTCCACTATCCCGCACGGAAACACATCCTTCGGTTTGCGTTTTATTTTTCCCATTTTCATCGTTTCCCCGTTCGTACTAAACCTAAGTTTGTCGGGATGGACACTACCGTTCGCCGGTGCAGCCAGGTTGCCCATAAAGAACGTGACACGCCGTCACACCGTTAGTTATCATCGCCGGTCACATCACAAACCCGGTCGCTCCTGCTGGTCATCACCCACGAACGCTGGATTATCTGCGATATGATTAAATCGTTGTGGCAGAGTAATTTTTCTTCTTAATAACTGCTTTAATTAAGTCATCCCACTGGTGAGGTGCTGGCGAAACGGCTGCCATCGGAGTAGTAACTACTTCTTGGCCAGAAGTAAATGAAGCGAACGAGTGCACTCGCCGGGCAAATAAAAGGTAATGGAGAATAATGGCCCACCAGCCCACGTGTCATATTTTGAAGCAAAAATAACCCTTTAAACCGTGCAAATATCTTCTGCATTCTATAGAGGGAATCATGATGGATTGAAGTGATGTAGAATTCTGCTTCTCTTGTTTATCAAACATAAATATTCATTTAGAAAAAGGTTACTGTTGGCGGCAGACCGGAACTGCGAGTACGGACTCCCTCTAAGAGCACCAGTCAAAGGAAAAAGGGAACTATTAGAGAGAGGAAAAGAGTTAAAAAAAGGCGCAGAAAGGAGCAAAATGGCCTTCTTTTTACTAGCAATGATCGGGAAAAATAAAGACTAAAATGTAGCTTGTTTTCCCAACCATAGTTGACAACTTCCGAAGATTTTTCCTAATTCTACCGATTGCTTAGTAATAGTTACCTTCAAGCATTACCAACAAGTGAAGAATTATCGTATTTATCATGCAATTATTATCGTATCTAGAAGTTAAAGGTTATCGAATTTGATTCACCTTGACAGCTTTTGGAAATCCTTCTCGGCACACTCACTGTCGTCGACTTGAACCGCCCTTAATCAGTTAGCACTATTTGTTAAATCGTGTGTTATCATGAGCAATCGTGTTAAATAAATATAACTTAATCAACTGATGCACCCGGCTGAATCACCAGCCACATCGTTGACTCCCAATGTGCAGCAAAGTGCGGTCGCACTTTAAAGCATGAATTTATTTATGATACCGCTCGAGAGCGCGCCCACCACGTCTTATCATCGCCCGTGGGTGGTGGAGACGACCTCACAAACGATGAGTGGCGTGAAGGAAGGTCAGAACCAACGGTCACGCAATCTCGGTGTCCACCGTGCGCTCTAGGATGTACCATTCATACGGTCACCAACTAAACGGGGGATGGGAGACGGAAAATGGGGACTACATGTGAGGCTAACGGCCTCGGCAGGACCGGCTGTCCGGTTGATAATGCAATGCCGCTCGGGACGGCACAGAAACATAAACATATTTAGATGCCTGGATGGGTTATGCGCTCGTTCCAGCGGCCGTTGCTTGCCTTCCGTGCGGGTGCCGTGCGCCGATTGTTTGTCGCACGCCGAGAAAAACCCCACCTATTGGACATGGTTAGAAGACCCTCTGGCCCGTGGGAGAAAAGAAACCCCGAAAACACATCTCAACCACGAAGACTAAATCACTTGACTTCGCCGGGAGGAACGGACCGGCACGGAGCGGTGGGAAGGCGGGATAAAATCCGGACCAAAATAGATTTGCTTGACCTCCTGCTGTCACCGAGTGTTTGGAATCTGTGCGTGTCGGTTTGTTTTTTGTGTGTCTTTATTGTTGAGGGTGGACAGGAGAAATGAAACCATCGTTTCCTTACGTCGCCGGTGCGGAGATTGCTTTTTCACGTCTTTGTTGGCCACCCGAGTGCCGCTGTTTTGCTGAAGGCATCCGGCATTGTTTGCGGACACACTGTCGGGATGGCGAAACCCTTTTCAAGGATTCAACCCGTTCCTTGCGGGCAGTGCATTGTCGTTGTGAGGGCGTGGCGCCGGAAGACAGCACCGTCCCGATGCGCACAGAACCTCAACATTGGATTTACTGTTGTTTCCTTTCGTTCGTACTGTTGCGCCCTGCCAAGAACGAGTAAATATGGTTGCCCCGTGCACCAAAGACAGACGATACTGCTGCAGCAAACATGAAGGATGAACTAATTTGATCGGCGGTATTATTAAAGCACGAAAGAAACGTTGGATGGTGTAATAGCGCACCGCCCAACGTGACCGTTGTTTGAGCATAATTTTATGCCCGTTTTTATCTCTTGGAATGTCCAAGTTTTCCACCACTCCCTCGACAAATCACCAACGTGGTCGCCCACGAAGATCCTTGAGAGCACTTGTGAGTGATAAAATGCGAAACATGCCGAAACCTTATTTGTTCCGCCTGCCAAAACACCGAATCGACCGTCAAGCTGTGGACATCGATTCGATCTAATTTGACGCAATTTGTTACACGATCGTCGCTGTTTTACGACGCGTCGTCGGCACGACGGGTCACTTGGATGTGTTGTTATTAATTCTCATCTCATATTGGCCTTACAGTAGAGTGTGTTCGGGAGCTTCAAGGAATATTTTCTTTTCCAGCATTCGAGTAGTATTCGAGTATTTTCTTTTTATATGAAACCTTTTTCGAGGTCTTGTTTCGAATAAACATTTTTTAAGGAAATTTTCTCCACAGAAAAGGATGAACAGAGAAAAATCACCAGTTTAGACAAACCCATTGTAAGTTATTTTTTTTTTTTTTGTACAATCGTGGACCTTCCTTCGACATGCTGCGCAAGCGGCTACCCAAAGAAAGTTAATGTGTTTGGAATTTCCCCTCCAGTGGGAGGCCATTTTCCCGCTCGCCTTTCGCCGGGAAGGATCGTTGTGCGAGTGAGATTGCCCTCGTTTGGCTGTCCGGCTGACTGTGTGGATTCCTCCGTCTAACGTTTTGATGGTCATCATTATGCACGCCGGTTTTCTTCACGCCCAACACACCGCCGTCCAACCAAGAAGATGATTGCTTTCCTCTTTGTCCTCAGCAGAGGTTCCGCACGAGAAGCATAACAAAGCTGTACGCGTGGTGGAAGGAAACAATAGAAGTAGGAAAAAATAAGCCGACGTGTCTGGGTTTGGGGATAGTTGAATTTTTATGAGCATACTGATTATCATATCCTGTAGTCGCGGAGAGTTGCGAGCCAACGCGGAGCGTTCATTGTCAAACGAGGAAAAAAAACTCGTTACGTCAACTTGGTCAGGCGTCTTATCAAATGAGACGTGCTGAATGAAGTGTGCTAAACGTTCCAGACACAAGGCAGTGCGCTTTTAAAGGTGCAATCTTTGTAGCGACTAAAAATGGTAGAAACACCCAAACACAGTGGATGATAGAAACCGAAATCCATTTCTTTGTAGTAAGCATCTAACATTAATCGAATAAATCCACTGCTGGTAAACAAGAGATAGAATTCACGGAATCATGGTCGGCTTTTTGCTTTTTGTCGGCGCCCAGTATTGAATCACAAATCAAAATGTAGCGAACCGCTGTAATACCGATTACAATGGTAACGTTGGCAACAAGAGCAGCGCCAGCGTGATTACATTACAGTTTCCTGGTATTGTATCGTCGTTTTGCTCCACCGCCGGATGACATCTGTCGGATGAAGTGGACACATTTTTACTGCCATTGGACGCCCGATTTGATTAGGATGAAACCTGGGATCTGGATATTAACATGCTTTTCTTTTGTAGCTTAGGGTAGACGATAATAAACCGGGCGAAAACAGTGAACGTCTCGACGTGGTGACGGGCCATATTAGTTGCATTTGCGAGGAACGTTTGTGCCGATGTGTGGTGCTTGACCGACGTAGATATATGCTGTTCTGATTTGTGCACTCTTTAAGCCACACTATCCTCTTTTCGCCCGACAGTCGGGTCTAGCCGTCGAGCTAGTTATTAACCCATTGATTACATTGTGGCCAACAGGTTGCTCTGCGAATTTGCATCCATTAGAGTGCATTACATTGCGTTTCAATGGAGCGTGGCAACTCATGCAGCCGGTCTACGGTCGCCATCGTAAATGTTTGCCGTTCGTAACGCTTGTTTGCCCACAACAACGAGTTTTTCTATCTTTTTTACAACTTGTGGAGCTTGCAGAAAAATAAAGTTCGACGTGCAGCAAAAGGTACCAAGTAACCCTGTGCTTTCTTTTACGCGTTCTGAATTTTGTGCAAACACTTCAAGGATTTCCTCTCCGTCCACCCATATTTGGATCCAGGCCAGAGTTGGTTAAAAATGGACTTGGAAAGTCGAGTTTAAATCAGTTTTTAATTACTGTTGAATGACAGGATTAACAATCGAACGAATAAGAAACCTAAAATAGAGTGATGGCCGTTTTTGACTTTGCACGACGTCATCTTGTTCCTAAGCCTTTTCGTACACATCGTTTCACACATAGAAAACACAGAACATTACGCAAAGAGTTGGCCAAAAGTTCACAAAAAATCAATTCCTAGACTAGGAGTCTCGTTTTGAGAAGACGATGAACTTTCTGTTAGTCTTCTTGTATCTTCATGCTGTTGCGATTGGCACTTCTCCTTTAAGTTACCATCTCTGACAATGTTCTCCACCGGAAATATCCCTTTGCCAATTTTGATCCTCTAGCGACCAACATTGCTCCTCTAGCGGCCAACAGTAAGGAACCTACTGGTTGGAAATATAACTTGTTTCGCATGGGGTTCTTCGCCGAGGACTAATGTTATTTTTAGCCTGGAGGGAATTTTATAAAAATATTTCTTTATTTATGTGACCGTTACCTTGTATTCGACTGGTGTAGAAGGGTTGGATTGAAGGGAACTTTCGCAACGTTGAGGCTCTTTCTTCACACGATGAAATTCTCCTATCGTCCCCAGCTTCCCTGTCAACCGGTTGTGGTTGTGTGCTGATGCGGATTTCACTTTAACTTTTGAGGATGAATTTTCACTTCACTCCCACCAAAAATGGGAACGTTATCCTTCAGATGTCAATTAGCAGCTGGCAGGGACACCTTTTACGATACTTTTCGATCGTGACAAGCGTACACCGGCCGTTGGCTATGCTTTACGTTAATTCAATTAAAGCTCCTCTGAGCTAAGGCTCCCCCTCGGGGCGTGGGTGGATTCACGGTCGATACGGACGAGCACGGTGGGTCCAGCACGGTATGGTTGCCTGAACAACAGACCTCCCTAGCACGGGAGGAAGAAAAGTGCACAAACACTCACACACACACACACACCCACAGTTTCACCATTAATCACGTTCGCTATTGAATCGAAGCGGCGGCGCGTTTTATCGTCACCGGATGCTGGAGAATTTCCCGTGCTGAATGAAGATACAAGATAAATGATGAGGTGAAGCTCACGGTTACTTCGCGGTGCACGAACTTTTCCTGACAAGCCCCAAATTGATATGGATATTGATATTCACACGAACACGCGTCTGCTCAACATTCGCACCGCAAGAAGATGTTGTGGTCTGTTGACAGGTTTTATTTTCTATTTCTTCGCCAACCTGGCCCCACTCAACTCGTGGGAAAGTAAATATGGTGGGGTTTCTCTATGAAAAAACCCCCCTTTTTCAACCGGAGCATGGATCTCGGTTTTTCGTTTTCGACGTACACTATGTGAAACCTTTTCCTAACATGAATCCACTTACGATTGTCACTTTATTACTACCTTTAACTGCTTGGTACTGCGGAAAGCAACAGAATGTAGCAATTCAAAACCACAAACACATGCCACACATACGGACACACATTTACAGATGCACACACGGGTCCTGCTGGTATCCTGCTAGTAGAAACCTGATGAGAGAACGGAAGATTACGGAAACACGGTCAATGCTAGCGGGCAAACGAAAACACAATAATCGGTATTTGAGAAAAACGGTCGCCTAGAACCTGCCGAAACCATCCCCTTGTGTGTGTGTGTGCCAGTGTTGGTAGTGTTGCTCGGATTTTCTCTGTTTTTCACTCTCCTTCTCTCTCGGATCCCTTCGGTTTACCTTCTCGGGCGCCCTGTTCGGAAAACTTTGGCGGTGACTGATGCGGCCGACCTACTAGCAGCTACTATGAGGTGCACCAGCTAGTAGTCGGTCGGAGTCACCTCTGCCGAGCGGTGACGGTGCACGACGGGTTCTCTCTCACGGTCGCCATGGAGAGTTGTCAATGTGAGCCGCGAAAGCAGAGGAGGGATGAAACGGAGCTAGCAAACCGAGGTTGCGATGGAGACGCCGCGTTGCTGCTGGATGGAAGGTTACCCTTTGGCCGAGGTAGGCTTGGCGACTGGACCGAACGGTGGCGCGTTTTTACGCGTGCAGCTTGCATGTTTATGATGGCCGATGGCTCGCCGCTGATAGTAAATGGGGCAGCAAATGTTTACCCCGGACACATGGCCGCCCTTTATTTGGTTCGGTCGACCTAGCTCGTCTTTGACGTTTCAATCAGCGGTCCGGTTCGCGGCCAAGGTTCATTTGGATGTTTGACGTGCCGTGCTTCTGTTTAGCCTGTCCGCGTCGCTGTTGAATCGAGTGTTGTGTGGTTGGGATTATATTTATACCCCCGCCCTGCACCCCAACCTCGTGCCTCCTGGATGTTCTTGTCCAGTTTCTTTTTTTATCGAGTGCATGCACGCACCCTTCGCAACGAAATATAGGTCACTTTTTAAACGCTCAACATTAATCATAGCGAACATAAATTGCCCATGGGGGAGGGAGGCCAGGTTTTGGGTGGTATTTATGCTCCGAGAATCACAAGAAAATGTGCTCTCACATGTTCTTTCAGCGCGTCTCTTGTATTCTCCCGATCTCGTGACGCTCGGCGTAGGAGAGATGTCTCTCACGTGTTTAGAAACTGTGTTTTTGGGTAGAACATTGTTGGGGAAGACCGTGCCGAAGGGCAGTGGAATGTGATGGTGGCTGAAGGTAGCGGTGTCAAGCATCGGCAGGAATGCTGAGAATTATAAACAACATTAACAGCCGCTGTTCGTATCAGGATTTCGCGCAGCGAAGCCGTACGGTGAGAAAAATCACGGGAGCAGTGGAAGAATTCGCTCTGTTTTTGCGGAAGTTTTTCCGACACCGAGATTTTCTTTTCCTCTTCCTCGTGGTTTGTTTACTTTGTTTTAATGTCTATGGAGGTCGATCGAAGGATATGAAAGGTTGCACATACTTTTGTATGTACTAATGGTTTGAGGCTTGCTTTTTTCAATTGAATGAAAATTTTTTAATTGAATGATTTTAATGTATACTCGAGTAAAAACACTGTAACGTTGTTCAACAAGCATTTAATACTCTGCTAATCTTAAGCTCTCTAACTTATCACCTACAATCTATTGACTCGACAATATTATTTACGTTATACCAAAAACGATCCATAGTGCTGGGGACATTTCATTCCTTCTTACATTATCAGTTGTCTTTCGAACTCCCTTACTACGGCTTACTATTGTTGGCCAAAACAGCATTTGAATTTTTTGTTTTACTCTTGAACTGTTCCTCCATCGTGGTACAAAACAGGTTCAGGCATGTGTAGTGTTGTTTGTTTCACTCTTTTTGTGGACAACCCTTTCAACCTTGGCCTCTAATGAATTTGTTGAGAACCATACGAGTAAGCTCATTATGAGTAAGCTTGATGCCCTACAAAAAAACGCTGAAGGACATTGAATAGACGAGAACTGTAAGCGACAGGAAAATCAAAGTCGATATTTGGACTATACCGGAACTTTGTAGGAAAGAAGACGCTAGGTAGCTTGTTATCGAGGTATGTGATTTAATTTTTAAAAGTCCTTGCTTGAAATGCATTGTACATGTAAGGACTCAAGTGTCGTATATTGAGTGAATTTATAAATAAACAAACCGGTGCTCAATATACAATCAATTAACGAAGACTGTTGAGCGGTGCTTCAGTTTTGGCACATGGAATTTGTCCAACAGCTGAAATCAAATAAAATATCAAATATCCATATTGAGCTAACGGGGTTTTGACCCATGAATCGCAGGTTGAGTTAAAACCCTTTTTAATCTTGGTTTTTAATCACGAGACCCGTTCAATATTCCTTTTGATCTTGTAAAGAAATATACTTCAGCATAGCAGTGACAAGAGATAGGCAGCATATTGTGAAGAGATGAATTATTACTTTAGCTACATGTTTGTTATCCAACAAACAAATAAGTTTTCCAACAAACTTTAGTGTATTTTTGCATCCTAGATAATTTTGGATATACGCACTGCGAAACTTCGAAATTGAAATCAATGGTATAACTTTGGCCGTGAAACTGAATAATTGTGTGGTGAACCACGTTTATTTTTAATATTCTTTCTCTGTGGGGTTCATTGCAGGCTGGAAACCAGGATTTAAACAAATATGAATCAAATGAAATCGAAACGACTTAGGTTTTTCTACAACTATATTTCTATTTCGCTGGTATTTTTGCGGTATTGTATAAGAGAGGGAAAAATTACAAAACTATCCATGGTAGCGTTGTTGTGAGTTGGTTTTTGTTTGTTTATGTTTATGTACTAGAACTACTTCCATTGTGTACTAATTAACAACTAGTGTTTACACGTTGACACCGACTACGATTAACGACTATTTGAATTATATAGCAAAAACTTGATAATGATGGGAGTAAGAGATTTTTTGGAAGCGGATGATGCTAGGTTTAATACTGAGTCCTAAATAAAAGATTATCGATGTACTAGGTTTGCATACCTATCGGTATGTTTGCTCTCTCCTCTTACAATATGTTGGGCGTTTGCAAATCTTCTTACCGGAACTTACACAGTTTGCTTTGAAATGGACACCGACTCTACTGCCAGCGACTCTAGGGTGTCTTATGATTACAATGAATGAATAAATAGTTGCATGTCAATAGCACGCGGGGTCGACCTATTTACAGTAATATCGATCCTCGTAGTTTTCGCAGTAGTCACACACCACCTGACAGCAGCGCCCGTTCGTGAAGCGGCAGCGACACTTTTCCAGCGTCTTGATCACTTTCGTGGTGTAGCCCCGTCCGCAGCAGAGCGTCGCACAGTTGTCCGGATGCAGGCAGCGCCGACCCCGTGTGACCGAGCAGAACGTTGGCGAGGTTTCGAAGTAGTACAGCTGATCGTACACCGCATCCTGATGCCAAGAAATGATGGGATGGTTTCGTGTGAGAACCGGTCAGGAGCTGTTGCAGATAAGGTGACTTACCCTCGGGCGGAAGTCTCTCGGCGCCGACCGGCGGGACGTTTTGTTGTTGACTGGAATCTTCCGTATGGCCAGGTGGTACTTGGTCCTCAGAAGGGCCGCCGTCGTGTTGAAGTCTCCCAGCCGCCGCCAGCAGGTTTTCATAGAGCACGAACCGGACACACCGTGGCACTTGCAGCGGTCCGTCATGGCGCTCGTGATGGCACTGATACCGACCTAGGAGGGAAGCGAACGTGAGTGACCCTTCACAAAAAGCTCCCATAACATCCCGTTGGATACCTCACTATCGTGCCGCAACATCTCTGCCACCGGATCGCCAGACTTCGGTTGCAGCTCGAGAAAGTTTCGCGCGACACGCTTCCCGTGCTTCAGATTGTCACTGCATCCGCCCCAGCGCCACGCGAGCCTCGTCGCTTCCGGTTTCCGCTCGGATGCGCACTGACATTTGGTCATCTTGCCCTCGGCGCACGCCCGCGCCACGGCGTGCGTAATGGCAGCCGCCGTTAGGGCATGAACGAACGCGGTTTCACGGTACACCTACGAAGATAAAAGAGGATTAGAGAACGGGGACAACAGTGTTGCTATTTCGCAGTACCTTTTTGAAAATGTTCCGCTTGCCTCTGGTCTCTATCGAGCAGTTCCACCGGTCGTACCGAAACTGTTCCTCGCAGTGCGTCACCGCAAGCCGGCGAGCCTCCTTGATCGCTTCCGGCAACCCAATATCACGCCTGCACTGGTGGTTCTGCTTGCGTGTTCCGACCAGATATCTGCATGGTCCAGGCGACTTTGTCATAGGACTGAATACGGCCATTACCGTGTTTTTGGCCGATTGCGTCGGAGTTTCCCTGAAGTGAAACATATTAAAATGAAAATTATAAAAGGAAACGAACTGAATGTAAAGGAAATAAATTCGAAAAGTATGTGTTGCATGCAAAGAGAAACTTGTACGCAGTCTGGATACTGCTCGAAATGTTATGGTAGAAGCTTAATCTGAGCTGTGGAGTAATTAAATCGGTAAGGTAATACTTTTAATTTTCCATCCATTCTAAGGAAAGGTTACAGGAGTATATTCAATAATTTCATACAAACAAATCATGTTTTGTAATTTCAAACAGTTGGAGGTTTAAAAACTGGTCGAGCGTGTCATGCGCCACCTGTTAGTAACAACATTGCACTATTCGAGCAGCGTTGTACGCAAGAAGCCGTTTGAATCAATCGTTTAAAAATAACCAAGCCATGCTTGTTCCTACTTCGTTCGAACGAAAAGAACGGAAAAAGTAAATTAATGTACGGAGTAAACGTCATGTTCGTTCGCTTATTCAAAAACATTGTTGCATTGCATTTGAAAAGCAAACAAGGTAGCGTATATGACATACATATTCGATAACATATGTAGCTCCTTTCAATATTTTCTTATCGACAAAGTAGTTTTTGATGATTACCACATCATAAAAGAAAGCAAAGGGTTTCACGGTGAGCCTTCATTGTTTTTTTCTGCATGTCATAAGATACTTCAACAGGTACCGATGGCGCCATGCAGTTGAGGACCACCAGTAGAGTGGTTTGCAGAAGCTATCACCCATCGTAACTTTTTACAACGAATTAATTAGCAAAGCACCCTCAATCAGTTGCATCTACAAAACGCGGAAAAAAGGAGAATGCTATGCTATTTTTGCCATTTTCATTATTGTTCAAACTGTTTCCCGCCGCTCAACCTCAAGCAGTGTTTGTTTTTCCACCAGCTAACACGGTGTGCGTTTGTCATCAGGTATATCATCAGCCATCGTTGCACATCTCATTTGGCGACAAAACGGCACGGGGAGTAAAACAAACTACTTGTTCAGGGAAATTTTCCAAACGACCACCGCGCGATGCACCGCGTGGCGCAGTAAGTAGTTGTGCCCAAGTGTGCGTCCATGTTTACCCAGTGTCATTTTCCGCGACCAACAGACAAAACTCTTCCTTCACCGAGCATTTGGCATTTGACATCGAAGATGCAATGGAGTAGCATATTGTAAATGAAAAGACACACATGCTCCACTCAACATCTCCTCGAGCCCGGGGGGGGGGGGATGGGTTGGGCGCGGCGCAACGCGAGCTGGAGTGCGCTCTAAGCATACTAAACGATGTTTAATTTTCTGCAGACGGCAAAATAGATATTTTCATAAGGAAATTGACTTCATTCGCGGGCGTCCCCATGTGTGGAATGGGTTTTAAAAACGTCGTCGGCGAAATGTCGCGGTAAATGTGTTCACGATATCGTTGAATAGAGCTGCTCAAAAAGAAACAAAAAACAACGCGGTGGCGCCCCAACGTGAGCCTTTTTTAAGCGCAACAAAGAACCGTTAGCGAGCAGGGATGATCTTCGCGGCAATTTCCTGAAGGGTCGCTTGGGACCATCCTAGATGCAGAATCTTGCACCAGCTGTGCACATATGAATGGCGGAAGAGATTTGTATTTTTAACCATTCTCCGCTCGGATTCTTCATTAAGATTCCGGGTTACTTTTGTGTCACGTTAAACACACACAGTCGGAGAAAATGAACCGAAAATGGGATGGGAAATAGAAATCCTCGAAACCACTGTGGGGTCGATTTGAATGGAATGGTTTGTTGGATTGCTCCCGAGTCGAGTGGTGGAAAATGATCCCAAAAAAGGGGGTGGATGAGGGCCACTTGTTGAGTATTTTCCGCACCATTCAACTATTATTTTTGGCCATTATTGGCCACCGGAGCAGACGGTACACAAGGGTTGCCAGCTTTAAACGAACGTAGCCAGACAAAAGTCATAAAAAGAATTGACTCAGAATATAGAAAAAGTTGTGCAATCCTGAGCGTTCGAGAAGGTACGGTGATTGCGTTCGGCATTAGGAAAACATCTTGTTTAAATGCACAAACTTCGGACCGTTAAATACGGCGCATAGAAAAGCCGTTGTAAAGTAAATTGGTCTCTTTAATTTGTCTCTTTTTTAACACGACATGTTGTTTGGTGATGTTTATGGCCATTCGGGTGATCAAAACATCATGATATGGTGCATAGTTTAGTCATAGATCCTATCGGAAATGAATTATGGATACTCGTAATGTTCGGTTTGCTGCATCAAATTCCATCGATTTTCCACGGCACAGGAAAATCAAACCGATGGACCCATCGCATTCCACACCGGGTAAACGTTTATCGCCGAACTGGGTGCTTCCAGAGCAACGGAAAATCAGTTCCGATTTACACTCGGAATCGTTGACATTACTGTATGAAATATTCATAAATTAATTAAAATATTTGCCGATGGAGCGGGCCGGATAAGGAGTGTAAAAATTGCGCTACATTATGACCACAAATGGATGGGTGGAAGGCAAACAATTTGTTGCCGACCTTCGAAGCCGGTGCACGGAATGAGGCAGGAATGTCGTGAAGTTATGTTTATCTGTACCCAAAACCAATTGTATCAATCAGACTGGTGGAGTTCGTGTGCAATACTGTTCAGAATTCCACTAGTGTCCGTCCCGACAAGCCCATTCGGTTCAATCGATCGTTGGTAGCACTTTTAATTTCGTTCACTGTATCGTTTATCCGAATAACATTCCGTTGTGAGCATATTTTTCAAAAGCATAAAATGTCCTTCGTGCCGATATGAATTCCATCGAATGCGGGAATTATTTCCACGTTGAAATTTTCAAATAATCCAGCTTAATACCGAAACTGGCGAAAATAACAGGTTGAACAAAACGCATCGGAAACGTTGCAGCCTTACTGAAATCGGAAAAAAGAAGAAAAGCCAACGATCTCTCATATGGGAGACCGTATGGTTGAAAACGTGTATATATTTTTATTCGATTTCACGCTATCGCTCATTTTGGGACTTAAGGCATCCGCGGAATGCTGCCCGGTTGCATGCAAATGGATCGAAATGTTGAAAGCGATCGCTAAAATAAAACAACAAAGCTGCAAACCGGTTGAAGCACGCAGTTCGGCGAACAGGTGAAACGGGAAGCGGAAAAGGTGCTCGGATGTGAATGAAATGGGAAAGCAAATCATCGTTTGCTGTTTGGTCAATTATAATAATTGATGTGGGGAAAATTTGCACACCGATACGGATGTAAATTAATTCTCGACCACTCCGAACCGACCGCTTGCGTTGGTTGACTTAGCGGCCGAAGGACACGGCAGAGGATGCGGAACGCCCAGGATGTGGGCGCTGTACGAGTTGTATCGTGGGAGAAAAGCTGTAAGTAGTAAATATTTGACAAGTCCGCACACAAGATTCACAGTTCCGGCGCTCTGTCGGCCGTTCTGAGATGCGTTCCCTTCGCGTTCGGGTGTTCGGCGGGGTAAATAAAGTTGTTAAGATTATTGACTACCGGTTTGCGGGCGTTTGGGTGGGTGTTTTTGAGCGGTTTTGGGGGGCGTCATGGGTGAGGGGAGTATTTTAAGAGTAAATGCAAATGAGCCACACCGTTGAAGGTGGTCTACCAGATAGATGCAACCAATGATTGACATTCAGTTGCATTTTGTTTTTGAGAATTTGACTATCAATAACATTTTGTAGTTTTTTTTGAGAAAAATTGAGAAACCAGTAAAATGTCTAATATTTGCTAAAATCATAAAGATATTTATAATTTTTATTTTTATTGATTAATAGTTATAATTAATAGTTATAATAGTTAGATTGAGTGAGCTTAAATTAATCTAGTAAGTATATAATAGTTCCTAGTTCTTTTTTCAGAATTGAAATTTTTCGATGGAACGACAAAAATATATAATTCGAAAAATGTGACAAAGAAGTAACCATTTTATTATATGAACATAATAACAATTTAAAAACTGTTATGTTTCCGATTCCTACTAGAGACTATTCGAAAAAGAAAGAAAATATGCACAAATCGTAGTAAAGCGTGGTTCCCTGAAATTCAATGTTTTAGAAGCCGATTCCTCTTTTGAAATTTAGCTACTTTTTGGGCAGAAAAGCCTTAAGTTCTTTAGTTTATTTTGAATATTTTTTTCCCAGCCCAGCAAGCGGACAAGCTGAAAATTACGGCTGTATCATACTTTATCTCGAAAATTTAACTAGTCATAATGTCGCTTGGTACATAAATTTATAAAACAGAAAATTGATAAATTAAGGTTTTTGCACAAAACCGCGATTTTGACTCACCCCTTTGAAGAGATGACATCATTACACTCGATAAAGCAGCAAACCACACTCAAGATCAGCAGACTAGTGAAAATGGTTTTCTGCTGAAACGATCCTTCCGTCCTTCTATTGCTGGTGCTTGTGCTGCTGCTGCTGTTTGCTCCACTTCCACCCTCCCCGGCTCCACAATCGCTTCTCAACACCACCTTCACCGACGAGTCCGTTCGCGTACCCTTGGCCATCGGGACCGATGATCGTACTTTTCCTGCACTCGAAAAAATGGGGCTCACCGCCAATCGCGACAAACAAATGGCCATTCACCACCGTTTTTTCACCACCACCGAAAACGGAAGGCCACGACGCGGTTCACCATGTCCCCGGGAGCCTTTCACCGGGAGCGGACTACGTTTGGCAACAACGAGCTCGATTGTTCGAGATGGCGTTCCGTGGGTTCCAAAAATCCCGTCCAAAACCGATCACTCCTGGCCACGAACAACGCACGCGACCGGCTCGCGCGAACCAATCCACACCGGACCGCACACTAACACCGACTAACGAGCGACTGTCAACGTGGGAACGCGATGATGGCCGATGGGGTCGGCGTCGTCGTCGTCTTCGTCGTCGTTGGCAGCGGCGTCGCTGGAGTCTTCGCCACCCATCCATCGCTTGCCGGCATGTTGGCCATGGGACGCTTTCCACGGGCACTGCAGAATCCTTTCAAACCTTCACAAAATTATACGGAACGCTGAATCGAAACAAGAATGTCTTCTGAAATCGCCACCAAACACTCGAGGATAGGAACAGGAGTATTTATTTCAAATCCGCCATTTTCACATTTTTCCAACACCAAATTTCAATTCACATGACCGTTTGAAATGTCTGCACAGCACTGCCTCGTTGGTTCACCGCATGTGGTATTTCGTACGTTTGCACCAACACTGACGCTGCACCGCGCGATTCGCGGGCATTTTCGCGAAGCTCGTCGTTTTCGGCCACTGGCGCCGTCTCGTTCGCTTTTCCGTTTTCGCCCCGGCGCGCGAAAAGCGAAATGAATTCCCCGCGAGGCGAAAACCCTCCGCCCTATCAAGCTTCGGCTGCTTCGGCAGCTTCGGCTGGCCAGGTTCGGCAATGGCGCGTGGTCCTTGCTTTGTGTTTGTTCAGATAGCTCCCACCCTTTCACTCACTCTCACTCGATTTTTCCTTGTGCTCGCTGTGAATCTGTGTTCAGGCGGCACGCTTGTCACGATCGAGGCGAACTTCCGTTTAGGATCCCGGATATTCGGCGACACTTTGGTGTGGAAATATTTTACGCAAGCTCAGCACCGGACCACAGCCGAGCATCGTCTGAAACCGCCCGAGGTGGACCGTGCGCGCCAAACCGATGCGTTGTCCGAGACCCGTTTCGAGTCCGGAGCCGCTCGATCTCGCTGCGCACACGCAAAGCTCTCGATCGTGGATGGAGGAAGGGGAAAAGGCGAAAAGCGGGTGGGGTGGACTAGTGACCAACGAGGGAGGAAGGGAACGACGCCAAGCGAGGTGACACTAAACACTGTTTGAAGTCCTCGCCGACAGGTCGCAACTTGTGTTGGATGCAGTTGTTAATGTTTTGTCTTTTCTTCCGGACGAAACACACAAAACAAAACGTCTTAATCCCCAACCGGAAAACCAAAACCAATCGAACGGGGAGAAAAACAAATTACCTGTTTACCTACCGAAACAGAAACAAAACAAAGTCCTACTCATTTCGGCCACGACCACCACCACCACCACCACCAGCGGCCGCGCAGCATAATGAGTTTGTTTGTTGTTTTCCCCCGCCAAACCACACGCGACCATCGTCCACTATCTGGTTCGGGGTGGTGGGTTTTTTTTTGTCATTTTCCGTCACTCGCTCAGCTTTTCGATGTTCCGGCGTCGATCCGTCTTGGGCATCCGTGTGGGATGTGGCCGTTGACGAAAGTGCTTTTAACACGTCTTGTCTGCATTTTTCTTAAGCATAAACCACAGTTCTTGCGCTTGCACGTAGATGATCGTGGGAACATTCATTATCATTTGGTACAGAATTTGGAAACGAACAGGCCGGGGTGAACCGGTTGTGAGACGGTGGACACAAAGTAGTTGTCCGTTACCTAACGTTTTAGTTTGGCTTTAATGAACCTCTTAAACTTGATTGTTAGGAAAATATGTCTCCACAAACTGATGTACTTTGCGTGTTGTCAATGACGCTTATTTTAACTAGAAATCCGTTCATAAACAAACCAATGCACTCGATAAGTCAGTGGTTGCCAACTTATGGCTCTTCTCCTTCCGGAAAGGCTTACCTTAGTCTTACTGTTTTACATTAGAATAGTAAAGTTCAATGATATTTCAAAGTTGAGCAAATGTGTACTAAAAGTGTTTCAATTAAGTGAAGAGCAGATAATAAAAATTGAAGATAGATTTTGATCTATGATAGATATGGACAGTTATTCACGATATAAAGGAAATGAAGAAGATTGTCTACAACATGTTGCCTAAAATTCTCGATAGTTATCACCATCAATATTGCACTCACAAAATTTAAATGATTGATTTTAACTTCTCTTTGTTGTACCCAACCAATTCGAACTAATTAAATTTGGTAATAAATTATTGACATTCAGTGCACTTCACTCAATAATTAAAAACAGGACCACAACACAAATAGACGCCTTTTAAAAAACTAATTGCATAAAATTTAAATCGATTGAATTTATTAACGCCAACGCTTTTCGAGCATAACACCATATACTAAACAATCTACGTTAAGTTGGTTCGAAGCTAAATATCTAACTAGCATATCACAATTCAACTCATTCAAACCAACTGATCATACATTTTTCATACGTTTAGTTCTTTGTTCCAACTACTTTGCCGAACACTGCCAAAATCAAGTTTATATCAAACACAGACGAGTCCATCTGTGACACGCAAGAATAAATCGACACCTTCAATTGTATCGCGTTGGCCCAACAAACGGTCGCAACAATTGCTGACTATTGCGATTTTCCACCCTTCCAAATCCTCGAGGAAGGTTTTCCGTTCGACATGTTCTCCATGGAAGCGAACTTTGGAAGCCGTTAACGCTGCATTCCTGCGTGGCTTTCAAAAAACGAGAACAACATTTCAAATCCACCCATCGTTATCCATCCTTCAAGCGAATGGAAGCGGAAAACGCGAAGGAAACAAAAATCATCATAAAAATGGCTCGTTGCGCTAGACGTCCGGCCATCGTCCAGCCCGCGGGATGAACCGTGACGGGGGTGGTGGCCACCGTGATCGTTTCTATCAAAATCGTATTAAGTTTAATTGAAAATAGGACCGACGACATGTGATGCCGGGAAGGGCGTGCCCGCAATGAACCTAAACATAGCCATGGTTGGCGCTTCTCCGTCTCTCCCTCGGGACCAGTTGAAGGTGCCGTGTGTATGTGTGTGTATGTGTGCGGGCCGCTCCGGTATCAGATTACCTCCCCGGCTGTGAAGCGAATCGGGGTTTTACGTTTTACGATTTCGCAGCGATTCCGAATCATGTGGGACATTAAATTTTAATTGCGCCAAGTCCTGCTGCTGCCGTTGTTGGGGCCGAGATAACTGTTTATGGGTCTTTGTTTTCCCAGCATGCAAGGACGGTAGGATTAGGTCCCGCCCGAAGTCAGTTTTTCTTCGTATGTCTATCGTGGAGAAAAAAGTCAGTACAAAATGCCATGCAGCTGTTTTCCTGGGTTGATTTCTGTCCTTACTTTCGAGCTGAGAACCAAAGAGTTTCCTTGTATTATCCTATCATCCTAGACAATCGTCTTATCAAGCATCTTTAAATTGGATTTTTTATGTCAATTTTGTTTGCAATATGTCAATGGAAAGACTGGAGATCGAAACCTTTAACGGGATTTACTTTATTCCCAGAAAAATTAGGCACATGAATAAAGGGAACACTATGCAGCGATATTTAAAATCTGCATAACAATGTACGACATATTTTTAAAAAACCGTTTGTTTGAAAAACTTTCAAATCTATGTTTATGAAATTATCAACTAAAATGTAAATTTATCCCTTTTCATACTTCTTTTGCCTTATCCTTTACCATTTTGTCAAGGCTTTCGAAATCTATGTTCATTTGAATATCTTCCACCGTCAAAGATGCACTCAGCCCGTACCACGCGGGCATTTTAATTGATCTGCCATGGATGCCGTTACGCAAACACTCGGACCGCACCACACGAAGTAACGGACCTCCGGCTCCATTGACCGAGGGTGTGACACCATCGTCCGTTTCCCGTGTCCGAGAGACCACCGGGCGGGTGAAGATGTTTGCGAAAGTGGAAAAATATTGCTTGAGACATCCGCAAAGGCATTCAGGACTTCGAAGGGATTAGAGGAAGAAGTGAGAGGACCATCTATAATCTTTCACACGAGTTAATTGAAACTCACCTGGGGTTTTCCCGAAGGGCTATAAAACATGTGATGTTTTCTTTCGGGTGGTTTGCAAATTGTGCATCTGAAGCCAATGTTACTTTTGATTGTTATGTTTGTACTCTCAGAGAGAAGAAATTTACATACAAATGATTTATTAACTTCACAACAACTCTTACGTTTATAATTTGCTACGCTACATGGGATTGAATACGTATGATTTGCAAACGAAGGGAATATTCATTTTAAATAACCTTCATAATCAATGAATGTACTTTTGAAACTTCTCCTCACCGCTTGTCGACGTCACTTGAATTTAATAACTTTCCAATCACCCACCAACCAGCCGAGTGTTTCGGATGCAGCCCGGTTGAGTCATTAAATAATTGCTCAAAGATAAACACAAACACATTCCGACCGCCCTAAGACGGCGACTGCTGGCCACGATCATCGCACCTCCGCTGATCTCCGGTCCCGAACCCAGGCGAGTCCAAGTGGTTTATCCGAGGAAAGTACCGGAGGTACCGGTTTGAGCCGAGGTGCACGAAGTGCTGCTAATGTGTTATGACTCAATTTACTGTGGAAATTTAAATATTGATTCGAAGCCCGAAGACTCGGGACGCGCGGGAAAAGGGTTGACCGAGGAATCGGGGGTGTGGAAAATCGAAATAATAAAAATACCACACGCTGCTTCCCATGGCGTTAGAGATGCAACTGCAGCCACATGCAAGTGATGCCCGGCCCCGGGCCGAAAAGAGGGGTTTGTTTGAAGGGAAAACACTTTAGAAATTAAATATGAAGATTCTATCGCTCTCTCGCGCTGGGCGCTCTTTTATCTTCCTAAATAACGATTTTATGAACTGACGCGCCTGCTCGGCCGCGCCTTCGGAAACTTCGGAAAAGGGACGGATAGATAAACATATCGGCCCTTTTGTTTTCATTTCAATCGAGCCGAGAAAGCGCAACGCAATGCACACAACGTGTGCTTAGAATTTTTCACTCTTCGCCCTTTAAATGCCAGAGCGGTGGAGGGTGAAGCGGGCATGCGGGAAGTGACGAGTGACATTCTCAAGAAACAGCCCGGGCACGAGTCTACGAACGATTCGACAGGTGCGCGCCTCATCGGTGGTCCCGCCGTTTCAGCTGGAACGATTTAATTCATTTTTCATCTTCTCTGTTCCACCCGGAATAACCGAAACCGAACGAAGCAGGACTTAATCGTCGACGCGCAAGCCGACTTAATGGAAGAACTCCTGCCGGCAGCGACCGGAAGAAGGTATAATTAGGTTAGCGCCACCGTCCGGCGCCATCGGATCGGGATCGCATTTGGAATGCGTCAAAGGAAGGCAGCAGAAGCTAAGGAACCATTAAAAACGGAAGCCGATCGGAGAACGCGATCGGGGCGCGCTTTTCCCATCGTGTCCTATAACTTATCGATTTTATTGCGACTGACAGACTGGATGCTGGTACTTTATGCCGTCTGGAGCCACCCGAAATGGACTGCCAAAGATGCTCCCGGGAGGTCGCCACCGATGAGATCGCGTTTGAATAGGAGATTTCGTTTGGGATGGGGAGTGTGAGACAGAAGTGTGCATGTTTAGCAGGGGAAGGAGTGTGGTTGTAATTTTTAAAAATTACGAAACGATCACAATTTACGATGGCCAAATTAAAATGGGAAAAATATTACACTAACAACCATGCGTAGACGCCCTTAAGGCGCCGGAATCCAGCAATCCTTGCGTCTGCATTCGATCTTCTGTTGAAATAAAAGTACGATCTGATGCACAAACCATGACGTTGTTCTTAACCTTTTTATTAATGTTCGAATTGATCTTATTTTCTTCTTTATTCACCACCTCAAAGAAGTACAAGTCCCATATTACAACTTATTACACAATTTTTGTTTATGTTTTCCTGCATAAAAACAGTGATTCTTATCTATTTTCCCACCGTCAAACTTTACATCCATAACTGCTTTGGAACGCGCTATGAAATCCATCGGTTCACTCAACATTGTCCAACAAGGGTGGGTGGATTCCTTTCTTAGGGCCGCCACAAAGAGTTGTAAAAGGTGAAGTTAATAAATAAAAATCCCAAGAACCAAACGTCACACGCATCTTTCGTCACCGGGGAATGAGAAGGATGGGAAAAAGTGGAACACCAGCCCCATGCCCGGTCAATATCAAACGGAACGGGGTGTTTTCTTTCCTTCGAACGGCAGGAATTTCCTTCACCCTCGACACACCACCAATGGTCGAATGGCGTAACGCAAACAGGACACAATAACCTCTTCACAAGGGTGAAGCTAATGTGGCGGTTCTTCATGGCTGGCTCGACTGCATTTACGGTCGGTAAACATTGGCAGGTCCGCCGGGGGCGACACGGGAAAGGCCGCTTGTTTTGCTCGTTGTTCTTGCGCGATCCCGGAACCTGGGAATCTTGAGAAATGCCTTCGAACGTAATGGGTTGATGTGTGTGTTTGTGGGACCTGCAATGGAGCGATGCAGCCACGATGGAGGCGTTCGAATACCATCGGTAAGTTTGTTGCCATCAGTTGAGTCGATCCAAGTCGTTATCGTCGTTATCGGAAAGGAAGTAAAGCACTCACAAGAGTGTGTGACATTGAAGCCGGAGCACAGGAAATGCCGGCCGCTCCCTCACTGTGCGGATAGCCCTAGAGACAAGAGGAGAAGAAAAACAAAACACCCGAGGTAACATGAATCATAAACGACAGAGTAAATGACGAACCCTTGTTTTGGGGCAACACCGTGGTTTTATTCTGTTTTACATTGTTTTTAGTTTTTAGCCAACGTCTCGTCTAAAGGAAGTGACACCTCTCGTGCTCCGAAATATTGTTAACCCAACGGTCTGGTCTGTCGCAATGAAACAACTCCAGACGTACTTAACGACTAGTCCACACCGGACCAAACATCAAAACGTCACTTTCACAGAATCGAAATAGATTTCGTTCAAGTCAACGGCCGGGCCGAATTAAAGCACCATATTTTCCGGATCATTTCAAACGTCCGATTGCCTACGGACCCCATTCGAGCGGCCAATAAAAACCGTCTGACATTGTAATTGCATTCAATCGAGCTTGCACTAAATGAGCCACTTGCCCGATTTCGAGTCCTTCGGCCGGAAGATCTTTGGAGAAACCGTTACGGTACGGACATTTCTTCCCGCCAACAACTGTTCGCCGTTGGTCGAGAAATCCAGCCGGCTCTCGTGCGCATGCCACACGCGAGAAAGAGCCGGCGAAGGCCGGCCCGTAAATCATAATTACCGGCAGCGGAAACGGTGACCGGGACTGGTGAGAAGTCGGAAAGCTTTTGTTACAGTCTGTTTCGAAAGCTTGCTCCTAGATGGCACCGGTGGCGAACAGGAAGCGTTATTAGGGGTTGAAAGTGCGACGGGCCGACGAAGGGGATGCTGCTGAGGCTTTAGTGACCCCTTGACCAGTGAATTGTTGGTATAATGAAGGAGAAAAGTATTTAAAATTAATTAATTTGTTCTGCGAACATGTTAGGTTGAAGCGACTTCACGTTCCTTAAAAAGATATCAAGTCCTTAAAAAAAAAAAGTTGAGATGGCTCATTGCAAAAATAAAAAAACGGCTTTTGCTACGTTATGCCTTTCCATTATTTAAGGTTAATTTTATGCCTTGTCGACAGTGTTTTCTTCTCCATATTTTCATAACAAAACGCACGACATTTTGTTTTCCACCGTGCTTATAGCCTCAAACGGGATCACTTACGATCCGCAATCGGACTCAATGTCCAACTGAGGGCACTTGTGTTTCGAAGCATCCTTTTGAGCCGTAATCTCCAGAAAGATTTTCCATCGATGTGCCTCGCAGTACGTATTAGTTTACCGCATGCATGCATATGCGAGCATGGACCTCTTTCGCTTAATCCTCGAGCACAAAAGGAAACTACTTTCCGCCACTGCAAACTCTTCTCGCCGGAATGAATTTGGTCGGGGGATTAGCAGCTTTAGCCTTTTTCTTTTCTCTCTATGTGTGTGTGTGTGTATGTGCTCATTTGGTCCCTCCCCGATAACACTTGGGCCTGATCCGGGAACGTGCGTGAGCCTTCCGGGGAAGGACGTACGTGTTGATGTGCCCTGTATGATATGATGATACTCATTACACTCATTATTCGTTAAAATATTTGCGCTCCCGGCCGGGGAAAGCATAATTACAAAAGTAAACAATCCTCTTACTGGAGGCAGGGATCGTGGCCGAAGGATTTGGACCCGGTACCGTGGACAGGTTGAATCCGTTGAGGCTGTAGGTTTTCCGAGAACAAAAGATCCTGCCCGTGAAGGATGCGTTTCGATTATCACGTGCGAAAGGAACTCTTTGGAGGTTTTACCGAGACTGACTGGCTAGTGCGGGTGTGTGTGTGTGTGAATGTCCATTGTCTTGCAGGGACAGGTCAACAGGTCCGTGTCCACCCCGTACGGGACATCCTGACACGAACGGACCTTCGCCGAGGGCAAACTGTCTGTCAAATAAAGTTCTAACTGGAATAAAGCCGGCGGAGAAAAGGGGCAACCGAAATTAACTTAAATTCTTCCGCTAATCAGCCCTCGGAGAGCCTCGGGAGGTACGGGTCGTGATCATTTCAAGCCCGTCTTAGTGCCACCCGTACCTGCCCGCTGAACCGTTTCCGCATGTTCTACCCGGCCACAAAGAAAGGTGTCCGTATGGCATTGCGACGTGAAGAGATCCCATTCAAGATCCATTGATTTCGCCGGAGATCCCTAAAACGAAACCAACCTCAGATCAACCAGAAAGGATTGACCGATTGGGTTTCAAATGATCTCTGTTCAGAACTCGGTCGGTGGCATGCTACAAAGAGCTTACGTTCTCGAGGGCGCAAACGGTTGGCAACGATCGATCATTTCCTAAGTATCTCGTTGGGTAATAGGAAAATAATGTTGTTTGAAATGGCGACTCACAAATGGCAAATTGCGTCCGTCGCCGTACGCCGATCCAATCGATTGGCCAACCATGACCGAATGCATATACAAGACACACCTGATCATTAAAGATCGCAAGCGCAACGGCTGATTGCACGCCGCTTTTGCTACATTAATCATGCATAATTGCTACATTAGTAACGTTTTTACTGTGTGCTAATTGTATACCAATTTGTCTCTAATTAATTCACGTCCTCGATCGAATGCGCCGGTGTGTGTTGCTGTTGGGATTGAGGCGTTGCAGGTGGTGTGGTTCAGATTTTGTTGTTTTTTTATCTCCCCGCCTTCCGCCAGCGCCGCGGAATGGCCTCGCGAGGTTGGACACTCCACGGTAGCCATTTTGAATTCCAGGCAAACAGGTTGCCTTGCTCCGGCAGGGACTTCTAGCTGGGATGCTGCCCGGGAAACCGGGGGCATATCATTTTCGAGCCGATTGAACATAAGCAGCCAACAGATAAGGAGCGCTCAATCGGTTATAAGTAAAACATTTCTGGGTGGGAAGTGATCTTCACCCGAACAGTCAAGCGGAATGGCCAGAAAAAACAACGCTATCCAAAAGATACGAGCTTTTTAATCCTCTTCAATGGTACAGGTTTTCTCTTTCGCTGCCACCAGGCCCATTGGTTTTGGTGCCGGTCCAACCAGTTTCACCTCATCGACTCATCGGTTGGGTTCAGGTTTCGTCGTCGTCGCACTGTCGTAATCTTCCATAAGCCACCCAAAAAAAAAAAGAAAAAAAGAAAAGAAAGGTGGAAAAACGGGCCGAACGGTGTATGCCCAACCCACACACGGTGGTTTGATAATTGATTTCTTACCATGTTTCGCCAACACTTACGATCACTCATCCGTGTGGGCCGCATCGGAGACTATCGACGCGATGGCGAACGTCAGTACGGAAACCTGGGCCCACCCCCGGGTTGGGGAGCGATTGGGACCTGTTCCCGCAAGCTGGAGACCTGTTTGGGCAATGGGACGCACCACGTTTGGACCACACAGCTTCAACCATCGACCGGTCGGTTGCAATCTCGCAAAATCGCCATTGAATACCTTCCCGCCGAGGTGGAACGGTAAGGGAGAAGAGAAAAAAATTCTCCTCCTCTGGTCGACTTATCTATCGAAAGCCTCGAGCTCCGGGGCTGGCTTGATTGAACCATTTCCCATCAACAAAACTTCCTCCAGACCTCAACCACTGTCTGGCAACCGAATCGCCGAGCTGGGAGTCCACAGTCCGAGCGCACCCCGATACCCTCCAGGGTCTTATCACTTAATTCCACCATCGGCCCATATATTATCATTAATTTGTAATTTTTTAATAAATCCACAAGTTATTGGCGTCGCGGAACAGCGGTGACCCGCTTGTGGTCATTAGCCAACTGATTGAACATGCGTGCGAACATCATCGATCGGTCGGATTGACGATCCGGTCGCCCCATTGCGTATCGAATCGCATTGGAGGAGTTAGGCGGGGGAGAGAAGGCCGACGAGGGAGGGATGTTTGCTGAAGGTATCTCCGTATAATGTCTCATTAAGGATGACGTTCCGCGTAACGGTCTGTTCGGCGGGCGACAGGCGCAAGACAACGCTAACAGCGGAACACCCGGAATCGGGGCTTGACAGGACGAAAGGATAAAAAAAAAACCTACACGGAATGGAAGCCAAGGGGCAACGACAACAACAACAAAAAAAACTACCCAGCTTACTGAATGTACTTCGAACGCGGTGGGGGGAGTTTATGGTGAAAGGGGGAACGTTGGGACTGCGCGCAAGGAGAACCGCTGGGAATGATGGCAACGACATTATCCGGAGGGAAGCAAGAAGAAGAGAAAACCCGTCGATCGTTACTTTTAATCCACGTTGAAATATCGTATAAAACTGTCATCCAGTGGTCAAACCTAATGGACTTCCAGTGATAAGCGGGAATGTTATAGCCCGGTCTTTATTATTGCGATTGCTTCTGCAGCTTATCGGGTTTGGCCGGTGGCGGGGGCAAGGGGGAGGTAAAGGAAAGCAGAAAAGGCAGGATCGCTGGAGACCGTTCCAGAGCGTTCTCCCCGTGTGGACTACACTCGAAGGGCATGACGCGCGAGGGTGCGGGCTGATGAGCGTACAATTTCGGAGGAGGGGAGGTGAGTCTTACTTCCAAGGGGCGCAGACAGACCCCCAAGGTTGGACCATCGGGGCTCACCTGTTACTTCGAAAATCACTTATCTGGAATATTCTAGATAGTCACGCGTGACAGGCGCAACTGGCGATGGTGGGAAGGTTTGGTTTATTTCGCTTCACGTACCACGACTTGCGAGACATTCCCCCCCGAACTAGGGAGCGAAGCAGGAAGGAATGGGGAAGCGAATAGAAGCGTGTTTCCAGGGAGTCGATTTCCGAAACGGTTGTAAATGTCTACCGCGCTCTCTATGGGCCATATCTAAGTATGTACGCGAGGGAGATTAGATGGTCGGGGTCTGTCTGACGTCTACTAGCACATGAACCTCGAGTTGTATGCCAACGAACCGCGACAGGGAGAAATGGGATCAAGCTCGATGGGGTGCTGGAAAAGGCGGCAGCACCAACCGCCGACAACGATTAACGAATAGTGCAGCTATTAGGCGCTTTCCTTCTACTCGACAAAACACGGCCAGAGAAATGTGATTTAGTGGGGACATGTGCGGTCGGTTATCGCATCGGGTGTATGTTGGGTTGTAAAATCCAGGCTTCATCTAGGCCGAGAGGATCGACACGCATCGCGACTAAGTTCCTTTGAATGTAACGAACGAGCTTTCAAGACGTTCACTTTCCAGCCATTCTAGAGGTGGCGAGCGGATCGTAAGTATTTGTCGTGACGTATCTAGTACTTTTAGATAAGCGAAGTTTACGCAGGTTCAAAGGAAAGTTAGCGAGTACGTTTTCACACGGTTCCCAAGGCTTTTGATTCCAAAGTGGTACAAAACGGCGTTCCAGATATAGGAACCCGTTTCATGGAGTACAAATTGTCTTCAAGCTGTGTACCATTGCGGAGGTTTTCTCTTCCTACCCAAAACGTTACCTATTTCTGGAGAGTGCAGTTTTTTTAAACTGTCTATTGCATAGATATGTAAAACAAGGAGACTACGAAAACAACTGCTTTCGCTTCCGGTTGTTGTTTTAGAGTCGCCCGTTGCTACTTCATCATTATCCTCGTCGGTTGAAGTGCAATAATCTTCCGTAGAAAAGGAAACAAATGGATCATTTGGAATGAATTTTGTTGGCGTCCGTTCGGTAGGTTTTCAATTCTATCATCAATAGGGGGTTTTGTTGTTCTACCAGTCTGTGTTTTGTTTACGTTGTAGAAAACAACCGATACGGTGCATTGTTCATTGATGGGCTGCGAAGGATTTGAGGTTCGTTTCAACGAACGTTGGCCTGACTTTGAAGACATTGTGTATGGTGGTACCATCGGAAGCCACCAGATAAGGCTTCTAATGTCCCATTGGAGTGTGCAGGCATGTTCAGACAGCGGTCGTAAATCGGTGAGCTAACACCATCGCTCATGGGACACCACCGGGGCCGAGGATCGGCAAGTCGAGCCTCAATAAACCATTCCGGTATTTCAACTGGTCATCTTCCGAACTCCTGCGAGCGGCCGCGACGAACTCATAAAAACCGAAAACCTCCCTTATCGACAACCAGGTACCAGAGCTTCCAGACGAACCCGTCTCCCGAAGGAACACCGGTCCGTCTCGAACCGGACTCCCGGGTGAATAAATTAGCACATCTGTATTAATTTTATTGTGTTTGCTCATTAATAAATGCCGCAAGGGTTCAATGAAAAGCCATGGCGAAAGCGTTTCCCAGCAGCTTCGGTGCGGTATGTGAGCGGTCGGTACTTCGGGCGGTATGAATTGGTTGTTTGCTCGGTCCTCCTCCGGCCGCTTCCGACGACGGATATTGATCGACGGAATTGAACCAACTGCTGAGGGACGGGAAAAACACGACAGTCCGGTTCGGCAGTGGGAAGTCTTGGTCTTGGTTTGGGACACCACCATTCAGGTGTTTTGAACCGCGCTGTTGGCAGCGGAAGAATACCAACTCCGAGAAGATCGGCAGAGGATCGTTTTATTGCACCATGTAACCGCCTCAACGAAGGAGTGAATCGGAACGGAACGACGAAAAGCCCTCCTGCATGGTTCCATTGAAGGGGGTTATTAAGAGTTCTCGGTACCTTCCGTTCCGCACAGGTTGTTCACCACCAGCATCGCCTGGCAATAGGTTGGCCTATACCTGAGCAAACCCTGGGTTGAAATGCTCGAGCTCATAAACAACGCAAAATGACTGACCTGTGCAGTTCAGCCACGTTAACATCATCAACGTCTGATCTCGGCTCATCAGAAATTCGTCGCGGATGCTGACTCCCGGTGGGTCGATGCATCGGCCGTCATAAACAACCACTACCGAGGCCTGGGTCGGCTTGCGGTAATAATGATCACCATTATTCGGAGCTAATAAAATCATCGACTGGTCGGAACTGCCCGAAAGGTGAGTCAAGGTCGTGTGTCTAAGCGCAGCAATGAAGTCATTACCAATGGGATCGTACGTTCCGACCGCGGTGGGCTTCGCAGATGTCTTCCGTAGGTATGAAGTATTACCAGTCCAGGTGTTTCGGTGCTGACTGTTGTGCAGGTTATCAGTCAATGAAGCTTGACAAAGTTGAAGCCTCTTTCTCTGTTGCGGAGAAAATTTCAAGAATGGTTGTTTCAGGCATTGATCCGTTCTTAAAAGAGACACCTCTTGAGAATTTATTTTTAGGTATCAAGCTGCACGCACGCAGCTGCCTCTTCCGCTATTTAGACTTCGCTGTTACATACAGCCTCAATTGGTGCTCCTGAAACCGGGCCACCAAAGTTCCTTTACGTATCAGCGCCCTTTAAGTATCGGTCCCTGCGAGGCGTGTAAATCAAAAATTTTCTACGCCCGAACTTTAGGCGGCCTCGCGCCAGAGGAGACAATTGCAGTCCGGTCGCCCATTAGTTACGGTTCACAAATTCTCGCGTGGGTCAGCGGCCTAGCGCCACTTGACCGGTGAGCTCTCGATATGTGACAGCTTGCAGGCGCGCATGTTCCTGTCCAGTCCTAAAAGTCGGTGACTTAAGCCCCGATGGAAGATTTATGTTGTGTCACAGGAACGTGAATGTGGCACCAATTTGCCTCATAGTTGTGTTGGACCAGACCCAGGGTCCATGTTACATGTAATTTATCTGCTTTTCTCTGTTTAATGCTTGTTTATTGTTTGCTGAAACTTTGATTGATGCTCTCGAAATATTTGGATCAAGGACATTGGTTTTTAAATATACTCTATTCAATTAGGTTCCCTCAATCTCCATTTATTAGCAATTAGACCATAATGCTGTAATTGAATATAATTTTGAATCGTTAGATCTTACCAGCAGCTTGTATTTGATCGTTTGTCGCTTTTGCAGCACCCTCGTCCTGCACGAAGCTACTTTTTTCCGTTGCTTCTAGTGCCGAAAGTGATAAAGTTGTAAGAACCACCACGACGTCGCAGTCGTAAAAGATGGTTTTTGGGAAGGGAGAGAAAACCTAGCGAGGATAGGTGATTCTTAAAAACAATTTCATTTCTTCCTATTTCTTACAGGATGTCCTAGACCAGAAGGCATGGAAGTGAAGTGACGAGAGCACCGGTCCAGGTTTGTCTTTTCTTTTTCTCTGGCGATCCTTTTCATCTGATGATTTTCCTTCTCGATCTTCAATGCTTTCGCGTTTGGTCGAGCAACATTTTCCGGTTCTCTCTCTCTCCGGGCAAAATTTATCGGAAGAAGGGACCGAAAAAGAAACGCCCGAATTAGAAGACCCGCACCGGCCGGGAGAAAGGGCCGGCTGGAAACGCAAGAACGCATCGACGAGACAGGAGCTACAGGGCGATGTGCTTACCGGGAAATAACTTAATTTTTTATTAATAGGTTGTAAAGTTTCGAGGGGCGATTAGCCTAATACATCCTACACCACCGACGAAACCGACACCGAGCCGCGCCACGGAACACACGCGGCGCTCCAGGACGTCCCGGGGACCAGAACTGACGAACGTGTCAGGGAGCGAACGCCAGAAGCACTCTTCAGAAAAACCCGCGCCGACGGAACGAGACAATTATCATTCAGCACCGTGCGGCGGATGGGATGGGAATTGAGGGCCACGAGCGGGGCCGGAAAGTGGCGGAGGAACCGATGCCGGCGTGTGGGTGAATGTGTGTGTGAGTGAGAGAGATCGTACGTCGAGATTTGGGATCGGCCTCAGGGATGCCGGGATCTTATTGTCTTCCCGTTCATCCGCTTTGATCTTCCCATGCCGGGAATCCTTCCCGGATCGCAAATGGATCGCGCAATCGTCCAGCGGCTCAAGGAAGAGGCAGCAACAATAAAAGAAACACAACGGCGATGGATGTTAAGTAATTAGAGGAAAGCGAGAGATTTTACTGCTGTTTGTGCTGTCGGTTAGCCGTAATTATATACACAGCGCTATTAATTAACATTCTATCGGTATTTAGGCGGGCCCTGGTCCTTGGCTCTCGGCCCCGGGGTCGGGACGTTCCATTTCCCGTTCTGCTGGGAGTTTTCTTCCCCTGCTTTGGCGTTTTGGCTTTTCGCTTTATCAAACACACGAATCGGAAAAGGTGCGATCGCTCCGCAGCTCCTCAAACTATCGATCGACAAATGCGCGTGAAAGGGCCCACGGAAGGGTAGATATCGCACTTCCGTGGGAATGTTTAGCGTGAGCGAAGAGTTTAATTCAATTACCGACAACTTAATCGGACCGGAGGTGGTCAGTCGGTGGAGGCGTTGCCGGAATGGCAGGATGAATGAAGCGAAGATTCACTCAGCCAGATAAACCGGAGTATTAAAAATCATGAGCAACATTTCCGTCGATTAGAATAATGAAAGGGTAGCTGGGAAGTGGTTGCGCTTTTGGAATGTGAGTTTTGTTGCGGTTGCAAAAGTGTTTCGTTGTTAGGATTCATTGAACCTTTTAGGGTAGCGCCCTTTAGTTTGAATGCGAATATTTTCCTTCTTTTGATATACTATTGGTCTTAATCAATACAAGGTTTTAAGTATGTTCTTGAAAGAGAAAGTTCACGTAATATACTAATATATAGTACTTTTGTGCACACTGTGAAAGGTAGAACCTTAAAGTTTCCCCTCGATTTAGCACCTGGATGGTCAAAGCAAATCGATTTCTTTCAACAAACAAACGGACCATAAAGCTGCAATAAAAAAAAGCAACCCCTAAGCGTTTCCTTCGCAACCAATCAGTTTTGGCCTTGACTGGCGATCCCGACTTAAGCCCACCCACTGCTCCGAGTGGGAACCCACCCATTTTCCAAGCGGGAGAAAAACGTTGGATCGCGGGGGGATGGGGAAAATGGCGCTTAAAACGCGCTTGGCAAATGCGTAACCCAAACCTATAATTTAATCCGAATTGAACCGTAATCGCCATTAATAACTGCCATTAGAATCAATAAAATGGAATTATCCGTAATCGATCCACTCTCACACCCGTTTTTCGCGCTGACTGGCCGATCCGGTGCACGTACACAAACAAACACCGTCAATCAGTTGTGTTATTTTTCCTTCCTTCCATCAATTCAATTCCGTAACGTAGTGGCGTCGTGCGGGGTTTCTGGACATTGGATTTCGAGGCGCTTTTCTAACTCCAGCGTAATTCCTACCGGAGCTTAGTGATGGTGATCACTAAGGTGGCAACCAGTTGGTGCTGAACCGTTGAAGAAGGTAAGAAAATGAGTGTTCTTTTCACCTTTTCTGCAACACAAACTGGAACCTAAAGCCCTTGGGGTCAATTTACGTTCCACTCGTGGTGTTGGTATTGGTTCTGACCGCCAGTTTTGCTGGAACCAGCACAATGCATGGTGGGAGGTCAGCTTGAGGCGTTGAGAGGCCTGTTGCGATCACTTGTGACACCCTGGCACAGTGGAAAATTCACCTAATGATTACCTTCTCCTTTCGCCCCGACCACCGGTACATGTCTTTATTCGATCGGTTTCGTTCCCCGGTCGGATTTTCCTCGGGTGCCCGGAGACTGACCCCCGGTAATTAGGTTGACATGCGTGAACAAGGTGAAGATTTGGCCGCAATCATCGGACGGCAGGCGCACATGGAAAATGTGAAAGCCGCACGTCATCCAGGAGGGAGCTTTTTGCTAAAAAGAGTGTGGTGAAGTCCGAAAAGGGACTACCGGAACCAATTGATTCGAAGATCCATGCTTGCAAAGAAGATCCAACGAGTTCGCTTGGAAGAATGCATGGTTGTTCTAGGAACCAACAATTTAAAGAAGAACACAAACTTGGATAAATGTTGTAAAAGTGGTTTTGAAAGGTTGGTTTAAGAAGCTTTCGATTAAACTCATTGAATAGTTATTTGAAAGCATTCAACATAATTCTTACCTGTAACAGTTTAGCAAGATTGTTATGATCACTGTACAGATGGTGTTTCGAAAAACAAAACAACAACGATCTTACTAATATGCTATGTTGACTCATCGATGCCTCAAACGCGAAGGAATTTAATTAAGTTCCTTCCAAGTCAAATATAGCAACGAAAAAACAACCGGCATTCAAACTGTTTCACATTATTAACCTGGTCGCTTTAATGACCATTGGTCACGCGGTAGAAAGATTCGAGCAAAAAATATAAACGTAAAAAAAACGCCACCGATCCCAGCGTGCCTAATAACATTCGGATGGAGGTATTAACCACCACGAGCATTCCATACACCCAGAGAGAGAGAGAGAGAGAGAGAGAGAGAGAGAGAGAGAGAGAGAGAGAGAAAAAAAACAATCCGCCTGATGAAACAGTCAAAATCAACATCATGAACATGATCAAACAAGTTTGTTAAAGTGATGTAGTCTGCGGTCTGGCGATCCGCTTCTCTTCATTGTGGTCTGGCCCTCGTTGCTTAGTCATATGTTGCTTTATCGAATCAATGTTTGTGTGTGTGTGTTTGTGTGCCTTTTTTCCTCATCTGTCGCTCATCAAACAACTTCTTTAATTTAATTTGAATTTGTCACGCTTCCGTGGCGATATTTCGGCGTTATTAAATATTTTACTGTTTCGTTACATTCCAGGCGGTAGTGCGAGTTGGGGGTGCCCTGAGGACGGAACATAAAAATCAACCCGCTCCATGATTGAGCTTCGGAACTGGAAGGTTTTGTGTGTTTGCGGTGGTGGGTCCAGGTTTTAATAACTTGTTGTGTTCTGTATGTTCTGTATACCGTGGAGGGTTTCGGGACTGGGCTGGATCGTTTCCGTTTTGACGATCCGTGGAGGTATTCGTGGTTCACCAACGCTTTTTACCCCCGATCGATGGGGGGCGTTGTTAGTGGTGGAAAAAATAATAAGGAAATTGTGATTCTTCTTTGGACGACCGTTTGACGAACAGGACCTTTTATTTCGGGAGTAAAAAGTCAAATCAAAATCGTCCCATCCCGTGCCAGTCACGGTGATGATGATGGTTTCTTTTCTAAACCGAGTAATAAAATTGAGTTAGTAATAGATGTTGGACCACCGCTAACCACTCGGTTAGATGGTTCACGGAGCGAAGGCGGGAAACCTCCTCCCAGACCTTTGGCCACCGTCGACACCGATTCGATCCGAATGCAGAAGCTCCTCACCAAACGCCCGACATCCCCCATTCCGGCGGTCGGCAGGACACACCGATGTGTTCGGGGCGAGGAAAAGATTTATTACTTAATCAAGTTATTAGCAGCAGCGAACTCAAAGCCACCGGGCCATGCCGGTTGGCGGCCAGAATGGTTGTGTGTGGTCTCCGCCGGACATTCAACGCCCTCGAGACCATCATTCATACGTCCAAAGGTCGGAGCTCCGAGCCGAAGAACAAAACCGCAGCGTACGCATCATTAGTTGTTCGGTTGCGGGAGCCCATGTAAATATCTCGCGCCTTCTTTTTCTGTGCTCACTCGATGGCTTTTGCTCTTCCCATCCCCCGGGGGGTGCCTTGCAAAGGGTCTCAGCTACGCCGAAAAGCCTCACACCCACTCTGGCCACCGTCGTATGTTCTGCCGGGCGTGCGTGTGAACCGTAGCTGGTTGTTCTGCTTCGGGTTCGTCGCCTGCGCGTCGGGATAGTAATTAAATCTTTCCGGACCGATGATGAACGGTTGGCTCGGGATCGGTGCTTGGTGTGCGATCTTCTCTTCTCGAGCTGGCACCCCTACCGTCCTTTTCGGGTCGTTCTAATCTAACACCCAGCGCGCGATCGTCTGAAGGATGGTTTATTTTTAATTCGCCGGAAAGGAATTTTGACGCCCCGTTTCGAAATATTTAAAGTATAATTAGGATTTCTGGTGGCGCGTCTTTTTTTCTACCTTTCTTCAGCACTCTGTCGTCTTCTCGATTTGGTTGGGTATCCCGTTAGCTGGGAGTAGGTCGTCCCAAAGCACCATCGTTGACGGTGGCCAACCGTTTCTAGGATCTGTTTGCGACCCATTGTTTAAGCTCAGGGTATTGGCGGTCCCGTACGAAACGATCGCAGCAACCACGCCGTACGATTGAGTCATTGAGCGGACCAACCTCGCTTCTACCGGCATCGACGCCGGGTTCAGTTTTAATTCGCTCGGGTGTGAAATATCAATTAGTCGTGCTTTTAACATTCTTCTTTCGGAAAGCGATCGCGGCCATGGCTGCTGGAGTGAGTTCTCGGATCGTCCACCACCAACAGAGGTGGGAAAGAGAGTGCCATAGCGCATTCTTGGATCAAAGGTTTTGTTTCTTTTTTCATTTTCATCCTTTGTTCTCTAGATAACTGCCCCGACGATGCCGGTGGCAACAGGTCGTTTTGTATTTTGGAAATCATCCCACTTTGCCGCGTATGATAAGCTTCCCCGGGTGAATCACATGTTCTGCATGATTCTAACAAACTCCGTTTCCTACCTTCGTTGCCGCGAGACGATGAGCTTCTTTGTGTATCGAAATGAATGAAACGTGGCGTAAGACATTTATTAAGGACTGGATTTATTCTCGTGGGTGGCTTTCTGAAAATACCAGCTTTGCATCGGTCGTTAGCATAGCTGTTGACCTTCGGGACCCAACGATACTGGGATGGGAGATTAAATGTCTGAATAATAGTGCGTGTTACGTTTTGTTAAATGGTCGCGAAATATATACTTTAAGTTGGTTGTATTCTTTTTCTTCTGCGTTTCAACATCATTTATCATCACTTTTTGCCTAAAATTGATAGCACCACCATTTTGAAAACAATAAATTGAAAACACCATTTCAAGCATTATTGAATCTTTAAAATCAGAAGTTATTAAACACTATTCTCTGCTTAGGTTCAAGATCTTTGTAGAATCGGATCACAATAATCTATTTATTTTCTTTTTCTTTTCTCATGCATATCTTAATTAACTTATATTCCTGAATATACAATAATAAACTAAAGCATGATGGATTTCATTATTAATGTATATCGATTTGTTTTTCTAATAGTTCCACTTCATATCTGTCTTCAATTCGATCCCATTAACGGGATTAATTGTCGTAAAATAACTATCATTGTGCAATAATTCCCACAAGGGTTTTCGTAAAGCATCCTCGAACCTTCATTCACATTTCCATGGACAAACACACTGAACACCTTTCCTCTGGCGGCACTTTTACCAGCACGATCGAGTGATAATCATCAAATTGAGTGCTTTATCCCACGGGCGGCATCAAAAAAGAAAAAAAACACGACCGACCAGTTCTCCCGCTGTGCGTATGTGTGAGAACGGCGTTTGATCCTTCCGGACCGTGCGGATCGCTTAATACCGGCAGCAGCCCGACTGACCTCAAAGGTCCTGATCTACCGCTACATGATCTTGTAGACCGCACAAAGTCTGATGATGACGATGAAGATGTCGATGCGTGTGTCGGGATGTCAGAGCTCAACATAAATCACACGTTCATGGAAATAAAAAAAAACACGAAGAGAAATGATCCACAGGTGAAAAATGGAAACCAACGCTCGCCGTTTGTTGGGCAATAGACAATCTGGAGTACGTCGGAACAAACACGGGCAGCATCGGCAGGGGCTCATAAAAGCAGGCAAAATAAAAGGGAAAAGGATGTGCGCGATCGAAGGAAGGCAGGTCGGGTTCGGGTAAACGCCGGCTGTCGGAAAGTTGTGTAGAATGTTTTAAAAAAAGATCAAAGATCAAAGCCACCAGGGCGAGCGTACGCTGAGTGGGATGTACAAGAGGAGCCAAAAAAAATGGGAAAATAAACCAGGAGGAGGAAATAATATTAATTGTGCGACCTGATCGCCTTTGCAATCGACGCGCAACGTCGGAACGGCAGGACCACCGAGGTGTGAACCTGACCCTTCGCTCTCCCATGGCGACGGTGGAGGTGCGTGGTTCTTTTTCGACTGGTTTTCGCCCTTCGCCCGTGGGAGAACTTGCCGAGGCGCAAATTCCTGCGGGATAAACTCATTACGATCGACTTATGCCACTTGATTGACGAGCACCTGATATCGCTGGCGGAGAAGAACCGAGGAGGGTTGAGTGGAGGGATGTTTCAATCAGCGCTAATACTGACATAATTGCAATTGATCCCAAGCGGGCTGCGTCAGGGAGGTCCGGCAGTCCAGCAGACTTGCAGACAGCGGACAGCGACAGCGAGAGGTGTGGTCTTGTCCGCTCGAGAGGAAGCAAACTGTGAGGAGCTGATTCGATTGAGTCCTGGCCGACCCGCTGTGCCGTTGTTGCTGCTTGGGCCGGGCAAAGATCCGCAAGTCGGTAGCTCGAGGAAAGGTCCGGGAGAGCAGAACAGGACGAAACAAACAGAGGAAACCACCGGGGATGTTGGTGACCCGCGGAGGATTCTTCTTTTGCCCGCTGACCTGCGCTCGGAAGCTCGGTGATGTGGCTGATTGATCAGTTTAGCAACCATTATGAGGCAGATAAACGAGCCGACCGGGCCGAGTGTCGTCCCATTTTTATTTTTGCAACACAAAACAACGTCCACCCCGGCGGGATGCAGCTTCCAACCGGTACGTAACGCATTCGGCCGGAGGAAGGTGATGATACCTGCGTCGACACTCAAGGTGAAGCTTGCTTCTTGTGCTACTTCCCCCGAGGGTGCACCCCCTCCCCGTGCCGTACTGGGTGCTGGGGTGGCCACCAACGACAGCAAAGATCACACACAACATCGACAACCAAAACAGCATGCTCGAAGAAGCAGACGACTCGAAAGTGCTACCGGATTTATGGCCAAGAGCTTGGAACCGAGTGCGGGAGAAAATGCCCGGACATTCTCTTCCGGAAGCGGTACTGTACGCTAATTTTAGACGACGGTTTCTGTACCACCTTCGTCGATCGTATGTGCGGGTAACCTAGAAAGATAAATCAAACCCGGACCTGACGCAAATGCAGCATGGTAGAGCTGCAGCTGCATCGATCGGAAAAGGGAGCACAATCGTTGCCATTGAGGCGAAATTTATAGACGCGAGATAACGCGACCATCCGAGCGCCGTATACTTAAAAGAAGCCATTTCTCATCTTTCACTTTGCCTCGGAGCGTTGCTCGATTGGGAAAGGTGGAAAGGTAGCTTGGAAATTAACCATAAAGATTGCATTGGGGTAGGTTGGAAGTAAGCCAAACCAATAAACAAGTACAGTATAGTCGCTTCACGAAGTTTAAATATTAGCGCGAGTTTTAGATGTTGGTTTAGATGAGAAAAATTTACCTAGAATAATAATTTGAAGGGGATGTAGAAGATAAATCTTTCCCCGATGTGTATCACGACACTGAAAATTTTAAATATTGGTTATTATGTTTGATTGATCCACATTAGTGGATAGTTGATTTATAGCATTATATGAATAGCAAACAATAAATTTTATTTAAAATTCTTCAAAAAAACTCCAAATACTCAAACAGATTGATGAGTTTGTTAGAAATTTACTTTTCAAAGTGAATATAAAACCAATCTCGAATAACCAACAGAATTTCTCTCACAGCTTATTCCAGTAACGAGACGGTATTACACTATTTTTGATCAAATGCCAGAAAAAAATTAGATTACTAAATTAAACAAATTAAGTTGAAATCTTAAACAATCAAACGGTGTATTTGGGCCACAAAGTCGCCAGAATTGGACCTTAAAGAATATTTATTGGGAATAAATTTGTCCCGGATTAAATATTCAGTGGCTGTATGAACGAGTAATTTAATGTATTTTGATTCTGATCGGGCTTCGGAATTGAGTTTTTCAATGCAAATCAACTTCAATTTAATCAAATTGTTTATTACAAATCAACCCAAATGCAATTACTGTGTTCAATGAAACTATTTTCTTAATATGAACTTATTTACGTTAATGTTTTTCCACTGCCATTTTTGATAATTGTCATCCATGCTTTGCTAATTTAAATCATACTCAATCAATCAGTCATCATGAAATGTATCTTTCATTTATAAAAACAAAATTTGATGCAATAAAAACGCAAATAGTTAAGACACCTTACCGGATTGCAAAGTGCGAAATCGATTAATGCCAATTCGCTCGGCTTGTCGGATCAAAAAGGCGATTCCTTGTCACATCAATCCGGTAAAACGCTCAGCAGCTCATTGCTCATCACCATCACCATCATCATCGGCAGCATCATCAGGCATCGATCGTACCGTTCGTTAGGCTGACGGTTGTGATTAATTCTGCAACGCCTGTGCGGTTACGGTTATGCTAATTTCAATTAAATGCTAATTTACTGCGTTATTGAGTGGCTCGGGTGGCTCGAAGTTATTGAGCTTTCGAACCTTCCTATCCTCAATTGGACGAGGTGGTAGATCCGCGGGTAAACGGGGTTGAGGCAAGCAGGGGCAGGCAAAAAAAACCCGATTCTTAACCGGCAAGCGAGAAAATGAATGAAGTGTGGCAAGTCTGCACACGGAACCCTTTTCTTTGCAGTTCAACGAGGCCGTCTTCACGCCAAGCAACTGCATGCGAGAGACTCACCACAAAATGGCACCAATAATAGGCGATGCACCGTGCTCGCGACGAGTGTCGGCAGTTGTAATTGGCAACAATGGGTCCTTGACTGGCTGGATGCCTTGGTTTAGCATATGCTTATTATGATGCTCTCGTCACGAACACGTACGACGATGCTGTGCCACCGATTCCGATGGGGTTGCGATTTTCCATGGCGATGAATCGAAGACAGGCCGCGGATGGACTAAAGACGTGCTTCGTACGTGCCGATACTTACAGATCAGGTTGCATTCGGTGCGCTTGAGACCTTTGTAGCATGTTCGTGCGCTCGCCGGTGGCAATTTTTCAGTGCGATGTACGATTATGCTCGCATGGCGAATAGCTTGACTGATTTACTGGAGTTTCGATTGGTTTCCTAAGAGATCGTTACGTTTGCAGTTGGAACATAATATTGTGCTACCGGGTGTTAATCATATGTTGCACAAGTCATTTGAAACGTGGACAAAATCCGAACACGAGAAAGATTCAAGGTCCAAATTAAAGGAATTGGTGGATGAAAATTCATGAAATGAATGAGTTTCTAACAGGTTTAGTTCAATTCTACAAGATATCTGTAATGTTACATGGAAAGATTGAACAGATGGAAGACTGTTGGTGAGTGATATTTTTGAACGATGACATTTCCTCAAACAGACAACCATCGTTTCCTCCTTTCATTCCGAAAGCAAATCACTTTCCAAACGTACCACGTTGTCGAGTACAATTTTCAAGTACTTTCCCCCTCTGCAACATTGTCAACAAAATGCCCCAGAAGAGGGAAGATTGAACTAGTCGAAAACTTCAACAACATCCACTTCCACTTATCGTCCGCATTCGAAAGGCAGCCGTCACACTATCCAATTCAACCAAGCGATGGTTTGACCCCTCGTGTCGAGCAGACATTCCCGCGGGGTCCCGGGAAAGCGCACTGCTTTACTTTCACCCGCCGGAAGCACTCCTGACACCCGGAAGCGGCGTTCGTTCCGTGGCTACCGATCTCAAGTGGGTGAAGATCACCGAAAGAAAACGCACCGCACTTTTGGCTGCTGCTCATTGACGGGGATTTCGGGGGGAACGTACAACTTACTGTCAAAGTCAATTTACCGTCCACTGGTTGGATGGTTTGGGCTCTTTCATTTTTTTTTTTCAATTCGATCCTACCCGTGACATGTAACCATATTAGGGTGTTAATTCTCCCCTTCCCAGTGTGTATTTGCCTCCGTCCTCGATTGGTCATGAAACATTCATTTCAACAAGCCACTACTAGCTTGTCGTGTCGCCTGGAAACGATGTAAAACAAGCGCGCCGGTCGCGTTGAGCGGGCATTAACGAAACGGAGCAAATCCACCCCGGTCCAGTTGCCTCCATTTTGTTCCTCCCTGCGCCATCGATCGTGCCGCAGACATCGACGACGTTCATAATCAAGTAATAAACACAGGCTTAAAGCCACTTAACAATAAGTAAAGCGCGTAAGAACTACATGTTTATTAAATAATAAAAGTTTCCGCTCCGTCGCATGGCGACCGCAAAGCTTACGGGTTGGTTAGGTTTGTTTCGTTTCGTTTCCCTTCTTTTTCTCTTCTCTCCATCGCTCCCCATTAACCGTTTACTCCCCATTTTCCACTCCATATTTTTTTGTTATTTTCGTTTCTTGCAGTCCACCAACCGAGACGGTTGGGCAGGCTTTAGCCATTTCATGGTCTGTTGATTGCCCGCAAGCCACCCGTTGGCCACCACGCTTCTGCCGGAGGAGGTGTTCATTAAGAATATGCTTGGGCCGGCCCGAGGAAAGGGAAACGACGGAAGAAAAACAGACTGGAAAACACACCGTAACGCAGCGGCACCAGTAACAGCTTGTTGCTGGCGGGAAACTGGTTACGGTTTCGCATTTTCGTCGTCCATTCTTTGCATTCGGTGTTAATGAAAAATGGTACGAACGGACAACCGTGTATCAGGAATCCGCGATCGGGACCATTTTAAAATTCAATTAAAACGAAATTTAATCGAAACAAACCGGGGACCCTTGGACCGGGGTGCGTCTTCTTTCTCCGTAATCCTTCAGGTTAGGTTATTCATGTTCGCACCTTCTAGTACTACAGTTGGAAATGCATTATTCAAATTCGGGTTTCATTAAAATTAGCTCTCCCGGTCATTCGGCAGAAGCGCACAAGCCTCTACGGCTATCGCTACATTCACCGATGACTATCGCCCAGGACGGGTTGGAAAATGGATAGCCTGGCGATAAAAAGGTAGCGGGCGAGGGCGTTAAATACTGAGGCACGATATTTTCCTTGTGGGTTGTAGAACGGAAAATGGTAATGTCTTCATACGGCCGGGCGAGGCGAAACACGTTGGGCGTCAACGAGACGTGACCGAGGATGGTTTATTTTAATTTTCCCCAACAGCAGCTTGAAAACTGCTCGAAAAAACCGCTCGATGGGCAAAATTCCTGGCACATTGCTAAGCGATCATAATCGCTCGCTATGCTGCTTTTTGTCTTTCTCCCTTCGCATCCCCAAAGTCTGGAAATTCTTCATCTCGGTTCTCACGGTTTGAGTGGATTGTTAAAATTCTCCATTTTTCTTTTTAGGTTTTGTTTTTTCCCCCTTTGTTCGTCTGGTAGGCAACCTTTAAAAGCTCTTCCTCTCGTTCCCTGGACGCGTTTCCCCTAGCCCTTGTTCACCAAAGAGATCGACGAGCCAACCAACGGCGTGGAGCCGCTACCAACCGCACACACTGCTCGGTGGAAGCTTGAAAATGATGAACTACGTTTTATGCGCCTTTTTCGGTTAATCATTCTTTTCCGCGACGCCATCTTGGGGCGATCCCCAAACCCCGGTTCGCCTCCCACCAAGCCCTTTTTACCGACGATTTTCGGTAGTAATTTGACGATCACTCGCGCACAAACGCTTTCGGGTGCATTTTCTTCCCGCAAAACCTTCTCCGCGTTCCTCGCGATGGTATTTGCTAGCCGACTGCATGTGATTGGCAATTTTTCTTCTGTTTTACTCCGTCCTCAGCTATTAAGTATCCAACCTAACCGTTTTTTATGTTTTCCAACTAGCGGTGGCGTTTTTTTCGTCACAAAATCTCGGCCAATTTTTCTTTACTCTGCTTGCTTCTTGATGTAGTTCTCATACTTTTCAGCTCGGGTCATTTATTTGGGTCGTTTGGTGATGGCATTTAATTTAATTTAGACATTCTTCTAGGTTTACGATTGGCGTCTTGCTAAACTTAATGCAACAGGAAAAGCTCATGAAATCTGGCAAACTAAAATAAGTCCCGTTTGCGAAAGCCCATTTCCCTCTTTTTAAGAGCGTATATTTGATGATGCTTTATGCTCTTTTACATAAATGAAGAGAAACGAGTCCCAAAAGGCAATGGTGGGAAGAGAAAACCAACCTCACCGGTACGGCAAATGCATCATTAATCGAAGCCCCAGGTGAGAAGCCAACAATGGCGAAACCTTTTAGAGAAGCTCGTTTATTTAACCTTTTTTTACCACACACGACGATGCAACTTTCTACGAATGTTTTTAACAATTGTGTGAAAGGGTTTGCCAATTATACCTCATTGATATTAACATTTACCAGGTTTTATCGCCTGTTTTGTTTAACTATCAATAAAAAAGTTCACAATCAACTTTTGTAAATTACTTGTGAAAGGTCGTTACATCAAAATAGATGGTAAAACCTCAACAATTACAGTTTAAAAAAATCGTTTCGTGAGTGCCTGTTCATCTTTGTGTTCATTCTCATTCGTTGGCTCCGCCCCCTCATCGTTGTCCAAAAAGAAGGTGAGAGAGCGAGAGCAATCTAGTGAAGCAATCGTTTTCTCTCTCAGACGTCAGCATTCAACCTAGCACGGTGAAAGCATTTGAGAGTTTGTTTTTTCAATGTTTAGCATTATTATAATGCAATTTGACTATTTAATTTTTAATGAATTCTTGCTTACAATACACAAAATGATTGAATACAATCAACACAAGACCTATTTAAGGTCTTTAATTTATTTTATGGCACACCGGATTAGAAATTGTATGTATGATGTTGAATTTATTACAAATTGTAAATTGATTTACGCTAAAACTGTGTTAGGAATGATCATTGCTAAGCTCATTGCTATTTATTTAAAACCTTCATGTAATCAAACATAGCAAGAAGAGAAAGCTTGTGCAATTCATGTTTTTAAAGCATCAGAAAACCATTTATTAATTGTTTAAAAAGTTTGTAAAGTTCCAGGAATCAAAGGAACATTGATTTACCCATTTATTTACAAACCCATAATAGCTTTTTGACCTTTATTTTCTCAAGCACAGCACTTGATCCAGATAGTGATCCAACCAAAATAGTACTCCCTCACGGACCGCGGAGTTTTTGCCTTTTCCCTTCTAATTGACGACTGCCAAAACCTATAAGCACAACATGGCGCAGCAAAACAGCAATCATAATGAGGCTCATTGTTTTCGCCGGTCATCATCACCCGCCTCCATTCAGGAACGCCAGCCTAATGCCACTTGAAGTCAATCGGAACGTCTAGCGCTAACGTCCCGCACCGGACTTTCGAAAGTGTTTTAATTTTCATCTTTCCCCCGTTTTGTTGCGCCCTTTTGGTTGTAGCTTCCCTCCGGTCGGCGATTGTTTTCTCCTCGCCTCTCATCATCGCTGGTTGCATATTGTTTAAACACTTTTACGGGATAATTGTCCCGATTATCTCAATCCGATCATCGCTGGTCGAAGGGAAAGGGCGCCGTATTGGACCACTCGGCTTTACGCTTGCATCCGGAGCGAGGTGCGTTGTTTTTATTATTGTTCAGGGCCCCGGGGGCCAAAACACCGGAAAACGAAATTCGGGGCGCAAAAAGGGAGCATCCCTTAAAAGCAAACCCCTCGAGGCAGCAAGGTGGCTCTGAGAAAGTCAAAATTCGCACATTTTCCCGGTAATTATGACGAGGCATAATTACACCGATTCTCTCGCCTGGCCCTACCATTTAAAGGGTGCGGCGGGTCGTAGGAAAGGCGGTCAAAAATGACAGAAGCATCAGAAGCGGACGAAGCGATGAAGAACGTGACGAAAGAACAGAACGCGAACGTGTTCCGTTTTTGTGATCCATTATGTCTCCGTTGCCTTCATTCGCACTTCACTCGCGCTGGTGGTATCTGGTGTGTTTTTGGAGGGCTAAATATTTTGTGGAAAATATGCTGACCCCTGGGGCCCCGGGAGCGAACGGGGTAGAATCGCATAATCCGTCCCGACGCCACGCTGGACGAGTTTCGAGCGGGTTTTATCTGGTCGTACCAATCGAATTCAATGCGTTCCTGGAACTGCTTCTCGAAGAGTTCCTTCGCGTCAAGCAATCAAATGTGATGGATGCAAACGGTACGATCGGGGCTTTGCTTCGAGTCCACTCCACGATCGAGCGTTTGTGAATGGATCTACCGTCGTCGATTCAGACGTTCGATTCGAATATCCGTACCAGTATCGGAACGCGGTGGTAGGTCTAGGTTTGCTCCACGCGTAATTGTCGACAATCGGGAGTACTTGGCTACTTGAGAGCCTCTTCTGAAAATGCTCGGTAGGCCAGCTAGACAGCGAGCTCGTGGCGATATCATTCATCTCGCGGCCGGCAAGGGGTTTCACCGGGGCGAGGGGAGATTTTTGTTTCCAAACAACTTAAGCTGTCAACCAACACGCGCGTTCGAGGTGCGTTCGTGCCACAGAAGTCAAGTGATACACTGGTCAAACATCATGTCGAGACAAGAGTCATCATCGTGACGCTTTATCTGGTGCACTCCGGTGCTTTTCGTTCGTTATTATTTTGATTTCCACCGTGCAGCACGTACACAGGCATGGTTGGGGATGCAAAAGGTAGACGAAAGACTCGTCATAAAACTTGCCACATGTGCCTCTGAGGTAGGATGGAAACGACGTTCTAGGGAAGTATAATCTAGATCGAGTGGATTTGGGATTATAATGAGAAACATGAGCTTTACTGGTGGTTGAGTGAATCTTACCTTTTTGCAGTTATTGTGCTCGATTTCTTAATGTTTTTAAAATAATAATACCCAATTTAAACTTGAGAGTGAAATTATCCAAATAGTTTTATGAAAACTTAGTCATTTGCTAAGCTGCATATTCAGCTGCATAACAGCTAATCAAAAAATGAAGAATTAAACAACGATCATATTTGGCCAATTGTATTTAAAGTAGCGACAATAGAGTCTCCGGGAAAAAAGTGACATCTCGACGACGAGAGGCAAACAAAACGTACTTCATGTCGTAGTCGTGGTACGCAGATCACGACAACCAGCTGCAAACGACGAACATAAACATTAAAAGGTAGCACACCCTCTACTGGTGCTACCGGGGACCGAAGAGGAAGCTTGAGATGCGGGGCGAGGAAGCCGTGGATCAAGCGTGGTCGGATAACAGAAACCGTGCTCGCGACCGGGCGACAGATCGTACCAGTTGAGTGCAGGCACTGAAGCGGATAACAATTACGGATGTCATCTCGTGGCGGAAAACGTGGCGCATTGCCGGAAGGTGGCCGTTTAGAGAAGGGTTCGGTGATGAGGCCACGGTTGATTTAATGTGTTCTTATCGCAGCATCATAGTGTAGCAGAGGAAATGGTTCTTGAAGCACAAGAAAATCTAATTTGATTTACTTCTACAAACCGTTCGTGTGTTAGAGCTTCACTTTCGATAACATGTCGTATATATTGTAGGAAAGGGCCATGCTGAGCGGCTCTTTAACGCACCATTGAGGCACACACCGCCGCGATCCGAAAGCTTCCACCCTTCGCGCATAAAAAGAAGGTGGCAACGAGTGAAGCACAGAAACAAAAAAAAAACACAATCGGAACAAAACAACTATTAACAAAAACTCAACAAGAACAAGCAATGGAAAGGGAGCGGAAACGAAGAGGAAGTCGTAGAAAAGTGGTCGAAGAAAAGTTCGAGACGCGGAAGCAGCAGTGTGCAAAACGGAGAAACGCTCACCCGGGAGTGAGCGAGTGAGCGGGATGACAGGAGGGTGATGGTTCGCCGGCGAATGGCAAACGTGCGCACGATCGAGTGTGATCGAACGGTGTGGGTGCGAGTGAGATCGAATGGAGCGAGTGAGGCAACCTGCTGTGGTTCGTACGGCCGAGTGAGATGGATCGAATGCCGGTCCCTTCTATCGAGCGATCGGCGCAATCGGATCGATCGTTCGCGTGAGTGAGCGAGCGAGCGAGCGAGAAAGGGAGTGGGAATTTGTTCGTACAACAATTGGGACGGCCTGTTGCCGGAAGGATGCCACTGGCGCAAAAGAGATAACTCCCGGGGGCAGCGAAACGAGTGAGAAAGTGAGCAGCAGGAACGAGCAAAAGCGATAGAGGGAGACCGAAAGACGAGGGTAACACACAAGCCACACACACGCACACACAGACGCACCCCGTGGAACGACGAGCCGGAAAGGTGCCGAAGGATATCGTGCTGCCGGTCGGCTAGTAAGTAGCAGCGCAGCGGCGGTGAACGGTGTACCAGCAGCATCTCAGCAGTGGCAGCGTCCAGCATAACAGCTCTCGTGCGCGATCGTGATTGATGTTATTGTGCGCCTGCTCCTCTACGGCAGGATTTGATTTTCCCTGAGCCCGACATTTTCAACAACCGGTCAGCGCGTGTCGCCGTCGTCAGTTTGGTCCTTGCCAGCGCTTCGGGCAGGGTGTGTCGATGCGTCCGTGAGCGACACCGAGAGCCGAGAGTTCGTTCCGAAAAGTTTCGTGCCAAAAAACCTCCCCGTGGATCGGGGTCGAGTGCATGTTGGCGGCATGTCCCAGTGTTTGCCCGCGTGATAATGAGCAATTTGCGTGAACGGTTGTTGTTGTTGTTGTTGTCGCCCGATGCGTGTCGGATGGAGACGATGGTGACGCTCGTTTGCTAGCGGAGCAACAATCAATCGGTGTGCAAGGCAAGCCAAAACGCAACAAGTGTGGCAAGTGAAAACAAACCGTGAACCGGAAAGGAGAAAGAAAGTTAGTTTAACATCCTAGAAAGCAAAACTGGTGCCAAATTCGAAGCCGCGAGCGAAGACGCAACCTAGTAGTAGGGTAAAGTTGGTTTTTAAATTTAAATCTAAACGCGATGAATCTAGTGACAGTGTTAATGGTGTGCCTGATGGCCATCAGTGCCTGGGCGGAGGTGGAAAGCAAATCCAAACCCGGCCGCGGACGGGGCTCGATGTGGTGGTAAGTAATTGTTGCATCAGAATCGCCAGCAGCTAGCGAATTCCCCGTTTTATGCTGCTTTAAAACAACCCCTTCCTCACACGCACAATGATGATGTTGATGATGTCGATGACATCATTATGGTGGCCATAAAGTAGGAAAGCAACCATTTCCGCCACCACGCCACCACCACCATTCACGTTTCGATGGTTGGAGTTTGGCCTCGGGGAGGGATTACTAAACGATCCCAGGGAGGATGAAAGGAAAGGAGAGGGGGATAAATTAATATTCCCTAATCGCTACTACTTAAGTGTACCATTAGGCAACGAAGGCAGCGCAGGCAGCGGGCGAAGGAAAATCGGTCTTTATCTAAACGCGCCCCATTCGATCCCTCGCTAATGGCGCTCGGATTGGAGCGAATTCAGCGTACCGCGCGCCATGCTTGTTTGTTTTTATTTATTTGCCTTTTATTTTCATAGTTTCTATTTTGTTTTTATTGATAGTCAACCACTCATTCACTTCCCCTTGCCCGCTCTCCCCCGTATCCGCTCCAAGACCGAAAGGGTAAGGTGAACACCGAAATCTTTCCCCCAAAAAAAACGCTCGCGTTTGGAAGCACGGTCTGGTTTTCCGTTTCCCACCGCGGGCTATGAAAATAATAATCTCGCAGCTCGCGTGATAATGATTAATAGAAAATTTATGGTTTCAATATCAGTGTTTTATGGCTACTTTCCGTCCCGAAGGCCCGGTCCACGGGGGACCGCAGGACGGTTCCAGGGGCCTGAGAGTGGGTCTAAAATCGCGTCTAATCCGATCCGGGACCGTTTCGAAACCTTTAGCTTTACGCCAGCGGCCATCCTAGCCGGGAACGGGCGGGCTTCGATTGCATTCCGTGCGAAGGCTTTAGGCTCGTTTCACCCATTCTTCGCTACTTCTGTTTTGAAAGGTGTTACACTAATAGCCCTAAAGCGAGGACAGCGAAGGGGGGGTTGAGAGTTATCATTAACGGAAGAAAATCGGCTCAAAATGGTTGTTGATTTGACGGTTCGCTTCTCACCTGGGAAATATTGCCTTCCCGCTGTTAGGGGCCCGGGGAAGGCCGACTTCGCCGAATGCCCTGCCATTTAGCCAACTCAATCGGACACGATCCGATTTATGGCCGTGTTTGATTGTTTCCTTTTTTCTCGTTCACTCCTTCCTTTCGGATCGGTTGTACTTCTTTTCTTCCCGTGAAGCGTGTCCAGGGGAAAAAAAATCTGTTTACAGTTTCTTCAACACTTGTTCGCGCGTCGCTCCTGGGGCGACATTTTCATCCGGTGGCCTCGAAATGGATACCCACTTTTCACACTCTCCCGGTCGGCTGGTGACACCTGCACAACCGGGACTCGCCGTTGGAACGGTTGTCACTTGGATTTGAGTTCCTGTTTTCCTTTTGCACACGCGAAGGACGCAAGGAGGTTCGACACGCACCGGGGAACACTGTTATAATCGTTCGCCCGATATATATGCATCGTAAATGTTGATAATAATTATTTTTGTAATTAATTTTATTAAACAGCTGACAATATTGTATGGCATTTAATCAGCTCGTTAACGATAATGTCGACGCGGAACGGGGCAAACCCCTGGGGGTTGGAAAAAAAGGGCCGATCGCGTTTGGCCTTCCCCGTGCCCCGTGTGTTACATTTTGTGCTGCTTTCGCGCGGTGGAAGTGAATGCAAATGATTTCGCCTGCACTTTTGCCTGGACGTGGATGGATTCGTGTACGCGTCGAGAGTGAAAGACAGAAATTAACACCGAAATTGATTTGTATGCATCCCCACGGGCCATGTTTCGCGTCGCGCGGCTCGGACGCGATTGTACCTACGTTTGCTGTCGGTTTTAATTAAATTAAAACCGATTCTTTCCCCCCCTCCCCCTTCGCGCCATCCACACCACCGCCGGTGACATTGGCATCTTTGCTTTGTGCGCGAATTTCACTCTTCGCCGTCACATGTTTGCTGTTCTTGTTTTCGCTGCTTTTATTTGTTTGTTAAAGCAGCCAAATGCACCAGTATGCACCGGAGGCCGGTTGCAACATCAGCAACACAAGCACCCCTTTTCGTTGTTTTGTTTAATTAAGTTGGAGATTTCTTTTTAACCCAAATTGATCGTTATCGGTCGGTCGTCAAGTTGCGCGTCTCGTTTTTCGCGACTTTTCTTTCCACCACACACACACACACGCACACGAGCGCGAACGGAACGGAGTGATGTGGTGAACAAATCACTCGTAATCCTGGGGCATCGCGACGCCCGTTCGCGCGTCATAAAGCGTGTGAACCGTCCTTTCCCTTTTTCCTGCAGTGTGTATGCTGCCCCGTTGGTGGAATTTTCGGTGCTTAACCTTCGCGAGGAACTTTGGAACGCGTAGAACGATCGTGGTGACCGTCGGGAGATTTATTCGCGCGCTCCGCGACTGGGGCGGAGGTTGGAGGAGATCTGGTCGATTTCGCGTCGACGGGCGTCCGTCAGCAAGCCCCCGGGTCCTGGCCATCGTTAGCTTAATTTCAACCGACCAGCATCACCAGCGCTGTCACTCAATTGTTGGCGTACATTAATTTCTCCGCGTGCTGAAGCGAACCGTTCTGGAGCGTGGAAAAAGGAATCGGACAGCTTAGCTATCGTGACGCGAGGGGGGAAGTGGGGAGGATTATTTGGGCGCACGGGGAGGGATGCCGTTCCGTTGCGTGAATTGAGGTGTGAAATGGTCCTCCCGATTTTGCGCGACTTTACTCCGATGATTTCACCTCGCGGTCTGGTCGAGTGACGAGTTTCGAAGCAGCGATGACCGAACGGGAAGGTTCTTTTTCTCACGAGGATTACAACACATCCCAACACCGGGCCTCCCCAGACAGATTCCTTCCGTCAGGCAAGCAACATTTTCGGATTTGTTAAGTCCTTCTTTTGCCTGTTTTTGCAAACACCGCCGTCCCGGAACGCTTTAGCGCTTCACGGTACGAAAGACTTCAACGGGCAATTAAGCGACAAACCCACCCGCAACGGATGCTCGGGCGGGCGTGCGCGCGCGCCTGTTCTCGTCGAGCTTATCGTTTGCACATAAATCTCCACACGGCTCTGGACCATTACGTCGACCCAACGCCCGATGGGACGCTGCATTCCAATGCCGGGCGAACGGGGCAATTGGCATGTGGAAGGAGCTGATGCGTCTGAGGGTTGCTGATGCTGCTGTTGGTGGTGTTAAAACGTCTTCGAATGTGGTACGTTTGCAAGAATTCTCGTGTCCGAGCCTTCCTCGACAGAACAAGGGCAATGGAGCGATGTATGCAGTCGTCCAGGATCGGCCAGCTTCGTTTTCCCAGGCTTCCAGGGTGGCTCCAGTGTTTCTCCGGGGGTTTTTTTTTTGCTACCTCGCGCGTCTGTGTTTGCAAACCATGCCCGACCGCGGGCTTTTGCCGATGCACCCGTGTGACGTTTGCTGCCGTCCGTCCATCTGTTGCTGCACTTCACTTCAAGCAGCGGATCGAAGTAAGCGTTTGTTAATAGCGTAATAAATGACAAATTAACACCGTCGTGTCATTTTTCATCCGATCGTTCGGGTTAGGGGAAACCGATGAACTCTTGGCGCTGGTGCTATGGTGCACTATTCATCCAACCATCCATCCATCCATCCATCCATCCGACCTTCCTTCCTTCCGTTGCATCGGTTGCATTCTCGTGCTTCCTTCAACCGAGGACCCCATCTGAGTGTTTTGTATATGAAAAATGATTACCACTGTGATTAATAGCGACGGATCGCGACGGCGTACGACCGCACCAGACCTACCCTTTTTCCGCTATTGCACCACCACTACCACCACTCATGAGGTGGTTGCTGGCAGTTTTTTGATAAATTAATTTAGCTTCCCATTCCATCGAGTGTTGGCACCATGATCACCTGGACTTTGTAGAAAAGGGTTCGAGAGGGGTTGCGAGGTGTACCTCACCGTGGCCTAGAGGGAACGTAGGGTGCACTGCAACTCTATCGAAAACCCTCGGTACGAGCGAACGAACGTGCGGGGATAATTATTCGAACACCGATCGATTGATGATCGTTTGGAGCAATTTTTCTCTCCCCCTCCCCACCTCTCCCCGCCCGTCTCAGGGTAATGTTTGAACATTGTTTCCGTCGGGTTGGGCCACGGCTCGTTCCAACGTTTGTTTAGCGCAAGGACGCTGCCGGGCGGGCCATTTTTCTTCGTGTGCTCTCGTTGTCACTAGCATTATCATTAATTATTCAATGAAATATAGTTTGAATTACCGGAGCGCCGCTTCGGGTGGGTGTGAGTGTGATGTGCGGTGGGGACGCAAGACGGTCGGAGCTTTGACAAATGGCGGCGGGTGGTGGGATTTCAAAAGTGTATTGACTTTTTACGCAACCTTTTTCGCAAGCGACGCCTGCGTCCGCAGCAATTTATGGACCTCACACGCAGCTCCGGTGCGTTTATGAGGTGGTTATTTATTAAACCGGCCTCCCTCGGACCCCCTTTCCGGGCCAGAAGACCGCTGCGGTTGTAGTACATTGAGGTACATCATCACGTAATGGGTAATTAGTTTTTCGATTACATTTGTCATTAGGCAAACATTTCATTCCCGCGCCGGGCGGGAGAGGAAGTTTCCAATTAATGTCACGCTCGTTATTTATCGATAATGCCTCAATCGATTGGCATTTTCACGTCGTCCTGCCTCCGAATCCGACCGCAGCGTGCCAGCTAATGGTGTCAGAGAATTTTAATAGAGTGACACGAACGCCGCCGTCGTTTGAGGCTGTTGCGGTTTTCGTGTCGGACTCCTCCGAGCGTCCGCCTCCTTCTTCCCCCCCGGGGGCTTTACGGGTGCTTGACAGCGAGCATAAAACATGTTCCTTCCCTTCCCTACCCGAGGGGCGTAATTCGAGACTGCCGCGCCGAACGCACCGGCGTGGAAATGGTGCTGATTTTTCCACTCCACTTCTGGTCCGAGCCTCGGGCGGGAGTTTTCTGCACGGCGTACGCATTCCGTTTTGCAACGTGATCTACTCGATCGATTCCGAGCGCGATAGCGTCCGATGTGGTTGCGGTGCGAAATGCGTTCCGTTCCGCGTTTTGACGTTCTATCATCCGTCACCCGGGGCGTCCGGCGGGAAACGCTGGGCCACCCTTTGGGTATTTATGATGGGATGGTTGATTTTTACACCGAGCCGAGTCGAGTGACAAAGTGGTTCTTCCATAATGAACCAACCGATGGCTTGGAGGGAGCTTTTCTTCTAACGAATTCTTCTTCAGTGGACCTTGCATAAAATACCTCATGTTTATTGAAAGATTGGCCATGCGATCGCTCGGGGGAAAACTGATTGGAACGTGTCACCAACCCTGTGCAATAATGGCGTTCAGATTACTTCACGCCGGTCGAACGGGAAAAGGCGACGGAACGGCAGAAAAACCACCCCTCAGTGGCGCTTATCCAGTTACCGAAAAAGGACATCGATCTCCAAACCGAAGCAGAGGTAGGCAGACAAGATTGGAAAGTGATGAAAGTCACATCACTGATCTTTATTCTCTTTTCCTCTCGCCTGTTGCTGGTGAAGCACCGCGCGCCAGTCGAAGGTCCAGTCAATAAATAACGCATCAAAATCGATCCGTATCCGCTCGATCGAGGACGATCATAAATTGTCAGCGCATCGTTTATGGCACGAGAGCGACGACGGGCCCGCGGGCTCCGAACGCGACGCGAGCCTTTTTCGGGATGCCGTCCGTCGGTCGGTTGTTGGAAGAATCGCGCTTCCCATCACGCCCGAGAAGCTCGTTTTTCCCGCCAAGGCCAGCCGGGGGTGCAGCCCGATGACGCCGGAAAAAGACGAACTCCCAGACGGGTTGCGCATGCGGGAAAGGTTCTGCAAGGTGCATCCCTCATTCATCCCCTTCAGGCCAAATGACAAAGGTGTTTTTTTGTTTGTCGTTTCATCGCAAATGATTTACGATCACGGCATAAAACACGGCATTTGATTATCTTAGGATATATGGCGCTGCAGCAATCTTTTCCCGAGAACGCGAACGTTAAGTGCAATCTGTGACCGATTTTGTTCGACGTATTATTGCTCCTTCGCGCACGGAATCGATCGCAAACGTGAAATGAGACTGAAATGGAGATGAAAACAGAGACAAAAAAAAACCATTGCAGATGAAACACAAAAACATCCTTCCGAAACAAGCATGCTCGAGCCGAAGAGCGATCGGGTTCGAGAATTCGCGACGCGTTCCATTCTCGTTCCGCGTGCTTGGCGACGCCGACCACCGCAAGACAAACTAATTTATTTTACAACTCTCGCGACGTAACGCAACGACACCGGGACCGTGCGTTATGTAAGCGCAAACGCGAGTAAACGGGTCCACAACTGAATGCCCTCGGGTGGTTTGTCCATCCCGTGCGGGACAACATTGCGCCTTCGGGGAAACCGTTTTATGTTCAACCAGCTTGATGATGATGATGATGATGATGAAGATGCTGCTGCCTGCTGTCCCCGACAGGGCACTCTAACCTCTCACGTGCTGGAATGTGTGTGGTGTCCACTGACCGAGCCGAGGTGTGTGACAGGTTTCGATCGCATTTTATGATCTTCAAAGTGATCCTTCCACCTCCGCGTGCTCACCTTTCGTCCCGCCATGGCCGTTCGCGGCCAGTAAAACCCTTGGTCACGTTTCGACCATCGTTTCAGGAGGGGGGAGCGATAAGTGGTGGACCGGCCAGACACAACCGGACACAACTACCGAAAACGCGGTCCGCCGGGGCGCATTTGCGCACGACCGTCGTGGAAGTTTGAAGTTCGGAATCAAATAAAGAAGAACGACAGAAAAAAATACATGATACGACAACAATTTGACAAACTAAGACGACAACCTCGCCGTCCGGGGGGAGCAAATTGTGGTGCGTTGTGGTTCTTTTGCTTGCTGGAATGCTGCGAAATAAATCATCTACAGGGGGCTGCACTCGCCATCGAACGTTGCGCTTCCCGACGTGAAGGAACGTCAAAATCGCACCAATAAATTGGGCGTGCGGAATTTAAATGGTAATTTGTCACCACCGATCTTCCAATTTGTAAGTTTTTGTATAACGAGAATGTTACTTCAGAAAAAAACAACAACTCAAATTCCCTTTTATTACCAGAAATTGAGGTTCGTCGCTTAAATTAAATTCTCACAAATCTTTTGTTGCGTTAATCCGTCCCAGCGCTCGATTACTTTCACTGTTTGATCACTTTCCCCGTCCGAATGATGAATGCAGGCAAATATTGTCCTCCAGCAGCTCGGCGACTCAGAACGCAACCACCGACGGGGAGGGTCGAGCCGCTTGGGAATCGACCGTGGGAACGCAGCATTTGTCGCGCAGCATTCATGGTCAGTCGGTACCACGGACTTCCATCGGCGTCGGCTTACGCTTACGCAATACGCACGGGGTCCCTTTGCACCGAGCTATTGATCCTCCGCTCCATCGGCGCCCCATCAGCGATCCCCCGTCCGTTCGTCCGAACCCGATGACGACTGTTTGTCCAATTAATCATCCACGCTACCGGTCGCCGACTGCAGTGGCCTCCGCCGGCACGTCGTCCACGTTCGCTGGAACTGGAGCTGCCTTTGGTCTTGGACGCGCACCCGAAAGGTGGCGATCTGTCTTACTTTAGGAAGCTGTCCCTACCTTGCAGCCTCGCACGTTGTTTGGGGCTTTTCGTCTCATTTGCATTTCGTGACGTGACGCTCGGCGCGTTCGGCGTGACGATTGGGTGCGGGTGCGGGCGGTGGTTGGTGCTAAATATTGATACAACTAATTTCGGTGTGAGACAAACAGCGGACGGGTTTTTTTTTAGTTAGTTTTGCTTCAGCGTGGCGCTACGGCGACTTCCAGGTGTTTGTGGTCGTAAACAACCGTTGAAACTACGCGATCGAACCGTAGCATTATTTTTCCCATCCTTCAACGAACCTCCAAAAGGATGTTTCGAAACGAACTCTTAAGCGTCAGCGTTCAACACTTTGCAGAAAAATACGCACCGCCAGGATCTGGTTTTTCCCTCACAAGAAGCAGGTGTGGGAAAACAACCTCGAACACTTTCGATGCTTTCTCTGCCGATTTTCGGCAAGCTTTCGGGGGAAATCTTCTGTGGGTTTTTTGTTGTTGTTGCCCACTTGCTGTCACCATCTGTTGCCGAGGGCTGTTTGCGCATCGCATTAACGCCTTTAAGGTTTGGTGACTATTTTTCTTCCGAGTTTAACATATGTGGAAAAGGTTTCGGGAGAAGTGTAAGGTCACCAGCATGTGGCCCTGAATTTTCCCCCACCTCTCGGGAAAGGCTTTGAGGGATCGCGAAACGCAGCTCGGCAAGGTGAAAGTGTTCCTAGGTAAAACCTCTGTCTAACCCTACTCTCTGTTTCTTTTTCTCCACGTTTCAGGGGAATCGCGAAGGCGGGCGAGCCGAACAACATCTCTCCGCTGGCGCCCGGCATAACGTACATGGATCCGGCCATCCACGCCACCCTGCGGCGCAAGCAGCGCAAGCTGGCGCGCGAAAACCCCGGCGTCCTGGCCGCCATCGCCAAGGGGGCCAACCTGGCCATCAACGAGTGCCAGCACCAGTTCCGGACGCGCCGGTGGAACTGCTCGACGCGGAACTTCCTGCGCGGCAAGAATCTGTTCGGCAAGATCGTCGAACGAGGTAAGCGTTGGTTTTTTTTTTGTTGTTGTAGGAATGTGGGTAGGAAACTTCACGGTAGCCGGAACCGCAGCGTCTTCGCGGCGTAGGTGGAACCAGTTAATTACTATTCCGGTGGCGAGACTTTCGCTGGAAGACGTGCGCGTCGTGTCCGTGCGGAGGTGGAGTTTATGGGAATCCGCTTTTCCCCCCTTTTTTTCGCCCCACGAAGCCTGGAAGCCATCGCTCGCGGCCTACGCACGCATTTGTGTTTCCTTGTGCCCGCCAAGATCCAACCCGGTAGATACGGGAAGCGGAACCGGGCGAACGTTTGGCTTCACGTTTCGGGTTCGGAGCGCTTGAAGCGCAAAAACGTGCCGCTTTTCTGATTCGGTGGCGCCTGAAGGCGGCATAGGATAATGTCAAGATGACGATGGACGTTCGCAGAAAAGGAACCACACACACACACACACACACACACATGTGTGTTTTGACCATTGAGAAAGTTGAGTGGAGTTTAAATTGAGCGGTGGTTGGAAATTGATATGATCTTGATCGCGTTTGAGGATCTCGTGAATAAGATTCTTTCCCTTCCTAAGACCCTCCAAAGACACCTTTCTCCGGGACACGCAATAGACAATTGTTTACAAGCCTTATTTCGGGTAGAACACCATTTAAAAGGCAGTAAACAACTGACGTTCCTTTTGCCGCCCTTCCGATTCCATCCCTTCACCCAGAAGTCCCGGAGCTGAAAAAGGACTCCCGGGACGCTAAGCTGGCACATCTGTTCCGTAAACCGTTCCCCTAAACGGCCGGCCTTCATCTGCTCGGCTAATAACGGACGGAATTAACCACTTCAACGGCGCATCACGCTGAAGTGCGCAAGCTGAAGTCCAAGGGTTTCTCATTTTCCGGTACCTTGCACATGCACATGCACACAGCCGGCCCGTTTGACGCGGGGTTTATTTGTCATCGCAACGTTTGTCTTTCGCCCTCCGGCTGGTGTGTTGTGTGTTTGTGTAATTTCGTTGTTTTTCGTCGTGCGAACCGTGCGCTCATCATCTTGCCGCAGGCTAAAACGGTTATGTTTCGCCATTGCGAGATTTGTTTTTCCTACGGTGCCTTTAAGCTCGACAATCTTTGCCGTATGGTATTTGATTGCTCTTCGACACATTTGGCGTGTCGATCGATTGGTGTTATGTTTCCGCAACAATGAGCAAACCCGACTGCTCAGCTTTCAATGGAGGTGTTTGCTGCAAATGCTGTTACGCAAAATCCAACCTCGACCGGATTACGCCGGAGGCCACTTTGATGGTGGTAAATGGTTTTCGGTTTCTTTCTGATCCCTTCCCGCCCCAGAGTGGATGAAAAGAATTCGACTCCGCAAAACAGAGTCCCGGCAGAGACACATCCTCGGGCCTCCTATTGTTCAACCGGGACAGTTTAGCCTTGTTTTTTACTCTCTCAACAGAAATTAGTTGATAATTCTTTTATTGAAAAAAACGAGGAAAACGAACCCGCTTGCAGACCACACAGCGTTGAGAAAGAAAGAAGCAAAAAAAAACCGAAGCACCGAACGAAAAGACGATTGCCTAACGCCAGGAGTTGCTCACAGCGGGACGGTTGTCTCCTTTTTTTTTTGCTATCGGAAACTCCTGGGGAAGTCCCTGGAACCGACCCGAACCATCGTGTTGAGCGACGGGCGGGAACTAATCGACTCCATTGACCTGTCGTCAGTCGCAGCGGGTTTCCGGGCGGTAAAATAAATTCTGGCGAAAGTATCCCATTCGGGATAAAGTCATCCACCGATTGACCTTTTTCCCCGAGCCGGGAGAGAACTCCGGACAAGAAAAGATAGAATGTGCCGGTGCGTGACGAGATGCACCATCCTTTCCTGGATCGACAGATTTGCGCGTCATTTTTACAACATAATTCCATCGATCTTCATAATCGAACCGAACGGAACTCCTTGGTGTCGCATCAAGCGTACCTTCGGGCGGTGGAAAACGATTTAAATTCTATCACCATCCGCTGCCACCGCTCCCACTCCCTTTGCTTCCCCCCCTCGCCGGGACCCAGGTCCGTTGTTCCGCCTCATTTTCTCAATCCATAATTGACGCGCGGAGAAAGTGCTTCACGCCACCGACGACGACGACGATCTTGCCGATGCTGGACCGCACTCCGAAGGGCCCAACTCGGTCGGCGAAGAAATTAAGTCATTATTCATCGCTTCTGGCCGCCCGGTGGCAATCCATTAGCATTTTACTGCAGCTCCCGCTATCAATAATTAATGCACTCGCGATAGGCCGAGCCCGACCCGGCGCTTCCAAGGGGGTTTTGCAAGACGCTGCACCGGTTTCTTCTTTTTCTCCGGTCCGTCCCGTTGCGCGGATGAAGAAGGTGTTTCGCCGTCTTCCTTTTCCCCCACCTTCCACCGGGGATCACGTGTTGCGCGCCGAACGAAACGAGCCGGGACCGGGACCGTTGGCTTGCGGGAGCGATAAATTATAATAATTGTAGGAAAATTAATGGCAATTTACTCCTCACTCCCGGTTACGGGGGGAGAGGGCAGGGCAGGGATACGACGGAGGGTGAGGCCGGTTCTTTATTGATTAACCTCCCGCGACGCCCTCGGAAGTGTGCGCCCCTGGTGTGTGTGTGTGTGTGTGTGTGTGTTGTTCAAGAAAGTGGGAGTTTATAGGATCTGTTAAAATGGTTTCACAATTAATAATCCTACACGGGGGTGAACATGATTTTAGCTCGTTTAATGTTTCATTAGAAAATGGAGAGCGTTGGAAAATTGAAAAGGAAAAAGGAAACCTGCGCAACTCCTTTCTAAAAATAATCCCTATCTGCTTTTGTTTTGCGTGCCGCTGTTTTTAATGGGAGATTTGTTTATTTAAATGGAATAACGAATGCAAATGTTGCAACTGTTGGGTTTCGCTTGGTGAACTTAACCACTTCAATGAGCCCTTGGGACCATTGTGGGGTTTGTTCTGACGGTGAAGAGCGGATCGTGAGTTCCCACCGTGACGGTAGCGTTTTATTGGTTTTACCTATTAACATCACCCCGAACGGCATCTAGCCACCCACCCTGGTTCCCGAGCGAACAACGAACTCCACTGATCGACTTTTCGAGTGCGGTTGGGTAACTTGTGGTCGCACTGAAGTGACCGGTGGCACCGAGGTGGCCGCGGTAGTTCATTGGGCAAACATAAACACAAACACAGAAACACAAACCAACACGGGAGCTCTAGCACCAAATAGAGCTGCGGAAAACAATGGTCCCATTGAGCCGGTTGTCGGTTGTTGCTGACGGTGAGTGAGTCCCGGCCGCGTTACAATCCTTCCTTCAGCTGTCAAAAGCCTCCGAGAGTCGTCTTGGAGAGGTCGTCGAAGAAAACCGGTGGACCTGTCTTCATCGGCACAATGCGTCATGGATTGTGGATCGAGCGATTAAAAAGTGCCGAGCATGGTGGTCTCCCGGACCATCGTTGCGCCACTTATCGCCGCACGCCGGCTCGCGGAATCGCATTCGATGCAGCTCCTTTCCTTTCCCGGCGATCGCATTACCTCTGCTTCGTTCCGCCGTAGGTCGATCGATTTATCGATAGTCGCCGAACGGACGAACAGCTTCCTTTTAGCCACCGGGACACTCGCGGGACCGTGAGAATGTGGATCGTGGATCATTTTCCTTCCTTTACCCGACGTCTTATCGAAGCTTTATCTCCTCACTTCGATTTGTTTATCGCAAAATGACTTTATTTTATCTTTCGCCTCGCGTTCGTCCGTAGTGGTTTCGGCGGCGCGTTCTTAATTGACCAGCAAATTAGGGCCGTATAAGATTTTTTCCCAACCCCATCCACCGCCACATACGTCCCCGCTGCTTCGCTCACCCGCCCGTCCGACGGTCGGGGAAGATGAATCGGTAAAGCGCCTCCACTACAACTTTATTACCAAAGTCCATCCTTTTGCCGGGTTACGCCGAGCAATTAAACGCTATAAATCTTGTCACACTTTTTGAGCCCTCCCGCCACCGCCAGTCGTATGCACCGGAGTGGTTGTGGTGCCTTTGCCTACGATCCAACTTTGGGTGCCTTTCGAAGGTAACTGTGTCTTTTTGTTTTGTTATACCTTTTTTTTCCGCCCCGAGGGTGATGCTGCTCGGCGAGATCTAGGAACGCAGCGCGCCGATTTTTACGATCGACCGGGCGGATCGTGTCCGTGGCCTGCTGATGGTGATGATGACAGTTTTATTTTTATAACACCCGTCCATAAACGGGCGCAGGCTCGGAGCGACGAAATCCGGGGGCAGTCGGTGTTTGTGGTCCCTAGGAAATGGAGAGGAGAAATAGAGAGAGAACCCGGAGGGAGATGTCCGGAACATGTTGTTTTTTTTCCCTGTGTGTGTTTGCCGCTGTAAGACACATGTTTTAGGCAGGCTTTAGGGAGTGTAGTCAAGTCTAGTAGGAGAACAAATCGCTACAAGACAGGGCGATCAGAAGGAAAGAGCCAACGGGAAGAGCTCTCCTGGAAGAGGTTCGAGCAATCTTCGCCACTGGGAAAAGTTCGCCATCGGACCTTAAGGAAGCAGCGGGATCGGTTCAGGCAGAATGAAGATCGGGCGAGGAGAAAGCAACAACGGCTGGCCAAGGCAAAGACAAGGGACCGGAATGCGAGCGTCCTGCGGTTCCCGAGCCGGAGCCCGTGTTAAACCGTAGCGATATATATTAATAAAAAGGTTTTATACGCTCCATAAATCAGCAAAAAGCCCGAAGGCTCCAGGGCTCAGCGTTTGCGTTTCGGTTTGTCACGGAGCATTGTCTGTGCGTTTGGCTCTCTTCTTCGCTTTGCCAAACCCCTCAAAAATCCCGTGTCCTATCTCGGGCACGCCGAGACCTACAGGGTCGTGGAAGGAAGCGATAAAATATTTACCAGACCGTGGCGTTGTTTAGGTCCCGCGTTTTGCGTTCGCAGGATGAGCTTCTGCAAATAGTCTCCCGCGAAGCCATCAACAAATCCTTTACTTCGCGGTCAAATAGGATTGTCGACGGCCAGCCAGTGGAGATGGGATCGATAAACGGTAGTATTTAATCGACGAATTAAAATCGCTTCCAAATGAGGAATTTCTGCGTCCCTTCCGGAATGGAATGGCGATGGGGGTAATTCGCCCAAAAACTAGTCGTGATTAATGATCGCCGATGAGAGCACCCTGATTACCAGGTAGACATTCGCAACCCTTTTTTTATTGGTAGAACCTCCAGAGCACACAAAAGTTGGCTATTTTCGCGAAATTCGGTCTGAGCACTTGAGACGCGCAATAAAAGACAGAGCCCTGGAGATTTCTTTCTTTCCTCGCCGTGAACTCATTCACGGGGAATCGTTAGAACCTGTTTCCGCCTCGTTCGAAAGGGAAACCCAAATCTCTGCCTCAATGGGTCGTCGACACAAACAAAGGAACCTATTTAGTTCCGAAACTGCAACGCCCAGACGCCCGTATGCAGATGGGTGCAAGAATCTCGTTTTATGATGTCTTCGTTAGGCTGCCGTTTGGCGATTCTTCGCCCATGGTCGCATGAATGAATTAGATATCCAGACACGAAAACACCAACAAAGGGAACGGGAAATCCGTTTCACACGGCCCCAAGGCCACGGAGCCGTTGCAACAGGTACGTACGGAAGGACAGACACGGGACGGCTTCGGTGCAATACGATATGAAAACACGCGGCTCAAACGTAACGCCCATTGCCCAAATTGAACCATTAAACTAATTGTTCGGTTGTGTTGTTCCCTGGGCCCGTCGATTTGATCGGGAAAGAGAAACCCTTTATTATTTCACGTTCGGGCTCCCAAAACGACATCCTTTCGGGGAGGGGGATGCAGCAACAAATAATAAAAAAAAGACTCCAAAGGGTTGCATGACAATCGAAGGCAAGCAACAAAGCAGGAAGCGACTGAAAAGGAGAAAAAGAGCACATTATGTGATTGCTGGCGTGTTCGAAATGAAATCGAAAACGAAACGTAATGAAACAGGACAAAACCTCAACCAAAACACAAAAAAGCAAACATACAAGGAATACTACCGCATTTCGGGCGAGACCGGATTTCCTTTTCGCCGGGCGCTTACGCATCCAATTTGGTTTTTCAGTGCTTCTTTTATTTTCGCCCAATGCCAGCTATTTTATTCTCCTTAATGTGATTTTTTTTCGTTTTTTGGGTGGAGATTTGTTTGCATTTGCACACTGCCGAAAGAAGAAAGAGCTCGATGCGACCGGCAGCAACGAACCCGGCAATTATCGGTTTTGTGTCCGACGGCGACCGCAACACATCAACAGGCTCGAATCAAACCCAAAAAAAAGGTTCAAATAATGCTAGAACACGAGGCAAAGAAATCCAATCGGGGGGTTTTTGTGTGCGTTTTGGGTGATGAAAATATTTTGATTCTCCTCGCTCGATCGAAACGCAAATGTTTGCATAGAACAGGGTAAGGAAAAGGGATAGGACAAGCAGACGAAAGGGTAGATTCCAAAAGATTCAGACAGATTAGCCCTTTTTCTTTTCGGTGAATGGGGATTGACGTGTCTTTAATTTCCCGCGTGCTCACATTTTTGCGTCACATACGCTCGGGATTGCGTTCGAGCAGTCTGTCGCGCGTTCGGTTTCGGTTTCCCTTTTAGGCTCCTCTGGTGTCTTGATGCTCGATAACCGTTATGGGCCCCCGAGATGATTATGCGGAGTTAATTTATTCATTAAGTAAGCGATTGGAGCCCCCGATCGGGGGGGGGCTCGATGATCGATAGGCTTCGAACATGTTTTTCGAACATCGGTGGCATCGGGGGGAAAGGGGTCTTAATGCTTAATCCAATAAATAAATTCATCGATCTCTCGACCGAGCGAGGCGTGTGACGACGGGACGCTGACACACATACACATCGTTTAGGACACATGGTCGGGAGGTGAATCCGATCGCTTACCGTCGGGTCTCGTCAACTGCCAGCTCGATTGCTCGTCAGCTCGATCCCTAATAAATCAATTAATAGCAGATCAATCACCGTCGTGTCGTTCGGGAGGACCTGCGTCTGTCAACTGGCCGGAGACAGAGGGTTTGCTGCACGGGACACCCGCGGCACGTCTAATCCGAAACCCGAAAGACACTCCTTTTCCGGGCGGGTGTTCAATTACCCGAAGTCCCGTATCGAAAATCGAATCGAAAGGTTCCCCGGAAAAGCAGAAGGAACACCGTAGAGACGCGGTTCAGCGTGGTGTTGGCTAATATGACAATCGAAACGTCAGAAATTAGTCCTGGGTTGACAACGGGAGGAACGGAATGACAACATTCCACAAATATTTATCGTACCGATTCGGAACGGTCTGGAATGGTGGCATTTTGGGGCGGCTTCAGGTCGTTGGAAACGGGTCCCATTTTGGACGAGTACTTTTAGTACTTCGTTATCGATCTGGTTGACACGTAATTGAAAAGTGAGATTGTCTCTAACCACCCGTGCAATTGGTTTGCTTGTTTCTGTTTTTCATGCAACACTTTAACCGCGCATCTTATCTTTTACTGCTCTGGAAAGCAACGACGTCGTTCGTCGATGAGGTTGTAAAGCCAGGGAAACAAAACACGGGAACCGAACCACTTACCGAACCGAAGTTAACACCTTCTCGAACGAAGGTGCTCTGCAGCGCTCGCAAGGAGTGGCTTTCGAGGCCGATAGTCATAGGGCACCGTTTATGTGCAACATTGTGGTCGGCCGCGTCTAATGAGGGTACTCGTAAAAGATCCGCCCGGGCAACCTTCAGCCATTCCGGTGCGTAGACAATCGCAATGATGTACAATTTGTGGCGAACCTCATTGGATTGATGATGAGGTTTGCTGCGGCGGTACATTGTTACCGATGCATTGTGAGGTGTTTTCTTCACCTCTCGTTATCGATTGCTGACGTGTCCTTGGTTGGGAGAAGCAGTTTGGAATCGAAGAAGGAACCCACCGTGCTCGGGGTGATGATGGATTGAGACGAAGCGTAACATTTGACAAATCAACTGCGCGGCAAGGAGAAGATCCGACTCCGTTGGAGACGATGCTCGGGACTACCTGTGCGCAATGTGTGTCTAGCGGCTCGAGGTCACCGGCTGGATCCAGGTGTCCGAACGCGGCGTGGTTCCACAGCAGACCGCGTGCTGTCATTGACACATGCTGATGTCGCTCCTGGAAGTACAATCTTCTCCGGCATGTTGCTTTTTTCTTTCCGCCCTTCTCCCTGCACGACAAGACACTTATTGCACTTGTCATCGATCGAACCGTTCGAACTGAAACCCGGGTGGGCCGCTCACCCAGGGACTGGAGCTTTATGATGATTGATTATTGCGAGAAGCGTCCCGGACTTTGCCTTCGGGTTTATGACACACATTCGCTCACTCCGGGCGTTTAGCAGGCATGATCGTAACGGGCATGATCTTCTGCATCGGTCGGCGGGTGGCAGACGAAGCCCGGTGGGTGTGAAGGTGTGAAATCAGCTGGAAAATTAGCGCTAAACGTCCGATTATGGAGCCTTCGTGGAAGGTGGCCCACGGTTTAGAATGGTGAGTGCATATTTTTTCCAATCAGTTCCGCACCGAGCACCGGTGCATCTTCTGCCACGGACTGAACAGTGCTCCAATAATCGATTACGAACGTCAGTTACAGGGCAAAACCCCCAAGCCGCTTCTGGTTTCGCGGCTTGGAATAATTCTTCCAGGAGAGAGGCGACCCCTAAAGTGCTTCATGGTCCATGGTCGGTCGTTGATCGATGTCGGACGGACACGTCAGCTACCTGCTCGCTCTCGTGTTTAAGGCCCACTTGATGGATTCTGTCAGCGTTTTGTGATGCAGGGAGGACAAAAATTCATTCTTGTCTTCAGAACGAAGGCACGCACGCGGACCCGTTCGGGAACTCGAATAGATCTCCTAAACCTCTAGAATCTCGAGGACACACCGCGTTTCGGTCAACAGCTTTGGATTGTGGTTTCATCCGGTTCTTCGGTCCACCAGAGCCCCGGGAAGATTATACAACCTCTCTCGCTCAGCATCCTTCCTCCCGTAAACCCCGAAGAAAAAGGCGCATGCCTACTCAACCTCACACACACACACACAGAGAATGTACCAAATTCCTTCCACTGCTCATCAGGCCTTTGGCCTGCGCTTATGCTTTTCGGTGGCCTTCGGCTTAGGGGCCATGATTAGACGCTGTTGCCCCGTAAGTAGGATTACAAAACGATTTAATTTATTTTCATCATACCACCACCCGGGCTCGGTTTGAACCGATCGTTGCGAACGAAGTCTATCCATGGGTCACTTTCAATGTAAGCTGTTCATTGCTTTTTGTTGGTGAAATCTTAAGTTGTTCTCAAGCCTTTTTTTCGGGGTTCGCTTACTGCGGTTGAGTTTATACCACATTGCAGCCGAAAACGGTTTCACTTTGTCCGATGACTGATAAAACAATTTTCCTTCTTCCACAGGTTGTCGTGAGACGGCATTCATCTACGCGATCACCAGCGCCGCGGTAACGCACAGCGTCGCACGTGCCTGCAGCGAGGGCTCGATCGAGTCGTGCACGTGCGACTATTCGCACCACAACCGCGAGCCGCAGATGAACAACATGGGCGGGGTGGCGGGCGTCGGCGACTGGGAGTGGGGCGGCTGCAGCGACAACATTGGTTTTGGGTTCAAGTTTTCCCGCGAGTTTGTCGACACGGGCGAGCGCGGTCGGACGCTGCGTGAGAAGATGAACCTGCACAACAACGAGGCGGGCCGAGCGGTAAGTTTTTCCCGACAGGGATGAAAAAATGGGTTGTAATTGTAACATATTCAATTTTTGAAAAAAACAATAAGAGACAATTTTACTCAATACATATAACCAGATTGAACACTCCGGCGTGAGTAATCTTGTGGACACATTAATTTTTCACTTTATCGGTTCATTCGGTTGGTAGTTGGGAAAATCGTTTACCACTCAACCGGTGGGGGCCACCCGTTTTCGTGCGAAAGTCCCGTTTGGCGAACACTTCACATGCGATGTTGGATCTTCAGGGAGGTCTCCCGTTTCCGTCGCGTTTTGTTTTTCGTTCGTGCTCGCTGCTGGCAGTTCGTGTGGCCAAGGGTTTCGAAACGGTTCCGTAGCGTTCGGCACTCAAACTAAGCAAAGCACCAAAAAGGTTAAAACAACCACCGGGTGGGGGGAAAATCCCTACCAAATGCTTCCTTTCTCTCGCGCCCGGGACACGATCCCGATCCGGCGAGGTTGGGTTAAAAATCAAATAAATAAATTTTATTTATATCTCCTACTCCACCCCGGTGGTGGACGGTGCTCGTGGTCACGCGGGGGCTTAATGTTGTTCGTTTAGCTTTGTTTTCCTCCTCTTCCCACCGCCTCTTGCCTTAATAAAAATGATTACCCCCGTGGCAAGCCTTGGTGAAGTGATCGACACCCGAGAGCTTGCTTCGCGATTCCTTTCGCGATCTCACGCGACATCCGTTCCACCCGATGGTTCGCCAATAATCGCCCCGGATCGGTACCGCCCCCTTTCCCACCCTCGTCGCTCGTCCGCCGCACGGATGCGATCACAGTTTCATTAATAAATGTTTTAATCCCCGTCCTGCACGAGCTCGGTTCGCTGGTGGCATGGAAGCATGGGAGCGTTGTGTTCTTCTGATTGCGTGATCGAAGCACGTCACATGCGGGGAGAACCACGACGGTATGGAGCCCGTGGAACAAAGTGGAACCCACACCCCGACCCATGCGTACCCCCACACAGGAACGTATATATTAAATTGTTGACAGCTGATAAAAGTCTAATGAATTCATTTATGAATTTTATTAATTTGTGGTGATTGTAATTAAGTGACATATTATTTGTGCTCCTCGGTCCGCGCCGTTCGCAGCGCGTTAGCTTCTGCGCATTCGGTGAATGACGAGGACAACGCTCCGGGACGTTCGTCCCCTCGGCGAAAAAGCATTTTGCACGAGACGGATAATTAAATCGGATGACTCGATGCGTTCGTTCGTCTCTCGAAGACGAGGGATTCGACGTGATGGGGGCAATCGCGCAAGGATTAGCAGCTCGATGCTCTTAACGAAAATGGACGAAATCTCGTCTCCCTTCCTTCTCGTTGCCGATGATTGGCGTTTGTCCCGGCGTTGCATGGTTTCAGGATGGCTAATTGATTTTTATTGCATTTTATTTGAACCGCGAACGAAATAAATGGCTCTTTAATGCGGCCATAAATCCTGCCGGGTTTTGTGATCGGGAGGGGGAAGTGAGGTGCAGGTGACGGAATATTATTAGTGGGATTAGTTCATCGACAAGTTGACCGGCAAGGTCAATTGGGAAATTTATGGGATTATTTAGAATGTCTCTGGATGGGTAGAAGCAAGAAGAAACACTTGAAGCTGAAGTGAAACTTACTTTTGACTAATTTTTAATGTTCCCTTCTCTCTCTCTTTTCCTCTCTTTTCTCTTAACCAGCATGTGCAGGCGGAAATGCGACAGGAGTGCAAGTGCCACGGCATGTCCGGCTCGTGCACGATGAAGACGTGCTGGATGCGGCTGAACAGCTTCCGTACGATCGGCGACATCCTGAAGGACCGCTTCGACGGTGCGTCCCGCGTGATGGTGAGCAACAGCTTGCGCAGCCCGAACGTGAACGAGAACACGCTGACGAACCGGGCCGGCTCGTCGGGCAACCTCAAGACGAACGCGAACGCCGTCGGTGGGGGTGTCGGGGGTGCCAGCCCCAACAGCGTGCTGAGCAACTCGATACACGCCCGCGGCCACCAGCAGAAGCGCGTCAATCGGTGAGTGTCCTGAAGCCTCTGTTGTTGGTTCCGTTTTTCGCCAACAAAGTTGATTCATGAATAACGACTTCCCTTGGCCTCTTATACGAATGATCGATTACTAACCGTGTTGGTTTGTCGCGCGTATTTTTTCTTTCTTTCCCTCGCGTACAGATACAACTTCCAGCTGAAACCGTACAATCCGGAGCACAAACCGCCGGGCTCGAAGGACCTCGTCTACCTAGAACCGTCGCCCGGCTTCTGCGAGCGCAACCCGCGCCTCGGCATCCAGGGCACGCATGGGCGCCAGTGCAACGACACCTCGATCGGGGTGGACGGGTGCGACCTGATGTGCTGCGGGCGGGGCCACCGGACGCAGGAGGTGACGGTGGTGGAGCGCTGCTCCTGCACCTTCCACTGGTGCTGCGAGGTCAAGTGTAAGCTGTGTCGGGCGAAAAAGATCATCCACACGTGTCTGTAAGGCGGCTCGGGGGGTTCTCATCCCCATCCGGCCATTCCTGCCCACCACCACCATTACCACCTCAACACAATCCTCCCAGCGATCGAAATGTCCTGCGACCTTGTCGGTGAATCATAATCTACCATTCGGACTCATCGTCTCTCCCGGTTACGCTCCGTATTTTTCGTTATCTTAAATATTCGACTTTTGTCTCGAAACCCCCTTTATAATGGAACGCTAACGTCGAACCCGCGCGACGAAGGAATGCCTCCAGGGCAGGAAGATGTAAAGAAAAACAACAACACCACACACAATGGTAGCAGTAGAGCCTCGCTTCTCGGATTATTAATTCCAAACTCACTCGATCGACATCGGAGGAGGTTGGCGCGACAACAAGATAACCGAGCGGACGAAAGGCGACCAAGGCAAGGTAAAACTCACACAGACCGCTTCATAAAATAACCATCCTGCCGACGGGAATCGGTAAAAGGAATTCGTGGACCGTGAACCGGACCGGATAGGATTAGCGGAGGCCGGAGGGCAGGCAGAAGGAGTAGCTATTTGTAAATAGGTTTTTTTTAAACTTTTATTTTATATTTAACCCTCAACCCAACCCTTCTCCGCTCCCGCTCTTGCTTGTGCCCTTGCCAAAGGGGCGCTTGGATGCTGCCTAAATTCGCCTCTTTCATGCCAGTTACGTTTACAGCGTTTTTATTTAATGACAAAAAACAACTAAATTGACTACCAAAAACAAGGCCGGGAAACCTTCGGATGCAGTCTGCTAGGTGCTCTTGGTTATTTTTGTAGCGATGCAAAACTATCGGACTTTAGAGTGAAGCTGGCAGACGCACGACGCTGCTAAGGCGACTAGGAAACCAAAATTTAATCAAATTTATATCTCTACCAGCAGCGAGCTCGGCACAATGTTGTCGTTGTCTCTTTTGCGTAAGGGGTTAACTAATTTAGGGACGGACGATTTAAAGCGCGGGCGTGAGATTGTCTGCAGCGCGTACGCACTGTTTCAGTATTATGATCACACCAACATCCATCGTTTAGTGTCGGCCGGTTTCAGTCCGCCAAACTCACGCTCCGACGCTCCGAGGTGCCAGTTCAAAATGTGTGTGTGTATAGTTGAGAACGGACGGAGGAATCGCATTGCGCAAACGATACCCCCAGTTACTGTATGTTTATATGCTCCAAAGCGAATGATGATGCTTTTGTGGTTCTAAGTGTGTGTGAGTGTGTTTTATGTTTAACGATAGATAAATTTCTAGACCCCGTAGCCAATGGTGACCGCGCGACCGAACACCGGTCTGTACATAGAGCGTCGCGGTGGCATTGTGGTAGATTTAGGCGACCCAGTAGATAGTGGTAAAACCGGACCGTACGTGATCCCTCTTCGCAAGTGTGGACAAACAGCAGCAACGGAAAACTCCTGGGTAATTCCCCCCCATCCGCGGGGAGTTACCGCGTACCAAGCGAGGAACCATTTATTGAATCCACATCTGACATCCGCCAGAACGGAAACAGAAATGTAACGAAATCCCGAAAGACTGAGTAGAAATTAACGCACGGAAATGAAACGGTTGTGCTGTTTTTCATTTTCTTGAGTATTTAGAAAATCCCGCTGGTCTGTTTGATTGTTTGCTTACGGCGCTATGTTTTATATAAATTCTACGATTAATATTACCCTATCTGCGATAGTAGCGAGAAAACGTATAATGTATCGCAGGGTGGTGGCAAAAGAAGGGTGAAATGTGTCACGGAAAAAAGGGCCCGCGCGAAAACGGTTTGCAAAAATGGGAAGCGGGTCGAATTTCGCGATTTTCGGAACAAGAGACAGCAACGGGCGTGGAAACGACGAACCCAAGAGGGTTCAGCTTGCGTGTAAGTTTTCGTTGACTTTCGCTGGATTTCGGGGGAAGACTCGGAGGCTGATTGGCGTAGCACACGAAAGGGCCACATTGCACGAGGACGGATGCGGCTTTACTCCGGTCTCGTAGCGATTGTTTGCTTTCTTTTGTCGTGCGTGGTGGGAAGATTGGACGTCGTTTTGTACGAAAGAACATCAACGCAACGCTCGCGGGCGGATGGCACCGAAGCTCATTTCCTCACACGTGAGCTCCCATTCAATCAACATCGCCGAGTGGAAAACCGGTGCCAACGTTTGCCGTTTGCGGAGGAGACTTACGAACTATCAAAACAAACCTTCGATCTTCCCATCACATCGTGCGTGCGCCATTTTGTACCGACTCCCCCTCCATCCCAAAGATTGTTAGCGGAATCGAGTCACGCGGGTCGAACGGCTCGGGGAATCGCGTTTTCCTGTTCGCCCACGCTTTTCCGAGCACCCAACCACCATCATCGATCCAACTGTCGATCTAGTTTCGGAAGGCGGAAGCTTTCTCTTCTCGGAATTTCGACGGGGTTCGGGTTTCGGTTTCCGCTTTTGCAGACCGTTCCGTGTCGGGCGTTTTCGTGGTTGGCATGGTGGCACCACCCTGCGCGTGTAGCCACACCTTCCCAGCGTATCATGGGGATGGGTGTAACAATGTATGTGTGTGTATTTGAATGCTTCAAAAAATTGTTCGTAAACCAAGCCAACAGAGTACAGTCCTTCAGGCGCGTTGGCAACAGAGAGGTTAAAATTAGGCTTAAGAGAAAGATGCAGCGCGTTGTTTGCATCATTCGGGCGACACTGTTTTATATTGTTAGTAAGCTGTAAACATACACTATCGCTTAAACGTAATAGCTTTTTATACATTAAAACTTCCCTCCATCCGGTGCGATGGAACTTACAGACGTGTCTATATATATCTTTTGTGTATTGCATAAGTAATTTATTAACACTGCTTGGTTCGAGGGCTGAACTCGGCCTTAAAATTCAGTAACACAATTACGCACAAATGAAAACAAACAAACCGACCTTAAAAATAAATCATCCGCATTATGCTTATGAGAATGACAAGCAGGAGGTAACGAACGAGATGATTTTCCCCACAACAACAATCAGAGTGCAAAAACAAAAAAAAACCAGGGCGCGTCTCCGTGTGTACATAGTTTCGTTTTAATGGGTTTGTTCTGTTGATTGTGGACGACGCGCTCGGTTGAACGGAAAAATAAATAATTGATAGGAAGACTCATTGGTAGACGAGAGTGGTGGCGAATTCGAGAAGAAGTTTGTTAGTTTTGGTACGAATTTGCAGACAAACAGGGACGCATTTGTTCGGCAGCAGCTTACTGGAGGTTGACGCGAACAGAAATCTATATTTAACGTATTTAACCGAATGTAACAAAAAGAAACCTCCTTGTGACCTATAGAGCTTCCACGCGGGAAAAATACAACAAACATAAACAACACGTGGAAGACTTAAGAAAAACTAATTGGAAATAAAACAAACAATCAAAAAACAATTGAAACATTGTGTACTTCGGAATGGAGTAAGGGCTGCGAAAGAAATTCGATGTTTATAATTTTAAGGCAAGTAGATATATTTTGGTTTTACATATTTTTCTCCGTCAAAAACAATTTCCACTCGTCAAAAGTTTGTCGAAAAGATTACTCACGACATTTGTTGCTCATCATTGGGCAATTAAATTCTTCCGTCATCGTGACACGCCGTTAAGGCATTACTCACCAAGATTGTCGCCAAGCTTTCATCACTGTCGGAGGTGGTCGTCGTAAAATTCTCTTCCCTTTTCGGTACGCTCCGTTCCATTCCGTTGCTTAGGGGGATTGCCTTTGGTTCCTTTTTCAGGTGGCACTCCTCCCGGTGGATTAACACCTTCAAGGCCCCGCGGTGGAGGCTTATCACCAGCGGAACGTACCTTTCGCCGAGAGTGTCACCGCAGCTCGTCAGTGGCATGTCGAAGCAAGACATGTTTTGCTTCCCCCCCCCCTCCCCCCTCCTTCTGCGACACTCAATATGGCCACGCAGCCATATCCGAGGGGGTGTTATTTAAATTAATCGTTAGCATTGCGCGCCGTTCAATGTCACGGTCGATTCGGTTGAGACGAGCTGTCGCAGCAGCTGGGCGGAATTCCACAACGAACCAAATCCGTTTGCCCGGTACCATGGGGCGGGTGATCCGAGTGCGCCGCTTACGAGATTGCATTAATCCACTCGGGGACGAGGAGACGAAGGCGATCGGGTTCGCGTGGAAATAACAGTCCCGGTACATACCAACTTTGTGGCCGGATTGGACGATAATCGATTGGAGCCAATGAATATGTAGCTTTTCCCCCGGCGTTGTTATGCGCGCTTATGCACCTTGCACTTGCACTTGGCGAGTTCCTCCGGCCGGCGACTTTCCGCTCTCCGAAATGAGCATACAAAAACAAGCCCAAAGTTTCGAGGGAGAAAAGCTGGGAGCCACGGGAGTGCGGCATGAAATTGATTTAAATTGAATGGAAGCGACACTTTTCATGCTGTGCGCCGATGGGAGAGTGGCTGTAAAAGGATCGAGGACGCCGCGCGACACACGCTCGGATAATTTACTGGCTGACTTTGGACCGGCACGGTGGTGTGTTTGTTTTTCCCTTTTTGCCCCAACGACCCTGAAATACTGGGAGGTGAGAAAACGCAATGCCGCATTGAGGTAGGTCCTGCTGGCATCTCGCAAAAAAAAGTAAACAGAATAAAGGTAAACACTTGTGCAACCGTTTATGTCCCGTGTAAACTACGGCTAGAACAAAGCGGATAATCCGAATTAAGTGGGCGCAGAATGTTAACAAGCCGATGGCAGTGCGTAGTCGATGTTTCAGTTCGACTCGCTGAGAACCAGAACGGGGAGTGATTGAACAGATTTTTTTAGTTTTAGTTTCCCTGCGAAATTTGCCATCGAAGCGAGCCGAAGGGGTCCAACCTTGATGGAAATGGAATAATTCGCGATTCCTTTTATTTTGTTATTTGCAAAAAACCACACTCCCCTCGCGGGCTGTACAATTCATGTGACCTCAGCGGAACTTCGACTACCCGTTATCTAAGCGCATAGATCTAAATAATTTACTCCCGGTATGGCATCGCGGAATGAGGTATCAATTAGGGAAACATTTTTGTTTGATTCCTCTCGCGGCCACGATCGTGGCACGATCGGGAAAGCTATTTTACGACGACGCATTCACTGGCGGGGCATCTGCACGATTGTTTCCAGACGTTTCGTCCGAAGGAAATTCCTCCTGGACGATACGACATTCCGGGCCGCGCGATCGATATCGGATCGAATCGTTGGGGTTAAACTTTACTCCGAAGCAAAGGCTACAAGTCTTGGTTCGAAAGGTTTTAAAAATAAAATGGAAGATTCCTTCAGGGAGAAAAGAGTAGGAAGATGATCTAGAAGGCGAAGAGTAATTTAGAATCGAATTTATTTCTTGATTGAAAAATTATAAATAAAATCATTTTGGTGTCTACAAGAGGATAAGTGTGGAAAAAAACATCATAGAAACAACATGTAATAAAATTCTTTTGCAAATACATGATTTTAATTGTTACTAATGAACCGAATCTATTCTAAAATAAATATTTAAACAAACAACAGAAAAAACTAAGCTCATTGGGAGCAAAAGATGCATGTAAAAAAACCATCTGAAATCCTACGTTTTGTGAATGGATTTTAAATGGAGCGTAATCGAATCAACTGTGTTTGGATGTTTTTTACCCTCATGCCTTCAATGTGCACAAAAAAAGATGCCATGAAATCGAATTCCTTCTGCTCGAGCTTGCCGAGGTGATCTTTTGATCGGATTAACGTCTGTAATGATATATCAATTATTCCATTTTAATCTCAGCCCATGCACTCGACCCGGCCAAGTGTGGCAAAAGGAAAAAACAACGGTTCACATGGGGCTAGCATTTTCTCCCACACAAACACACACACACACAGGAATATTTGGTGGGGGCGCCCAATCTCCACGGCCCCACGATGGTGGCAGCGTAAACGGAGTAAATGAAGAGTCATTCGGTTGAAATGAATATTTTCGTCAATGACAGTGCACAAATCGTGGCTGCCCATTACCCGCGCTCCCGAAAGGCACGCAGGATTTCCCCCCTCCCCAGCTGGTCGCCTTGAAAGGGTTCGCCACGGATTGCGCCGGAGGTCAACGCGCATGGCGGCATCCGCTGGGAAACGCTGCGCCGGAATGAATGAATTTGAATTATTTTCTTCGATATGGCTAGAAGAATAGAAAACAATTTCACGGATAAACGTACGCCACAAACACACGCACCAGGCACGGCGCGACCTCGCGGTAAGGGATTGTGTGTGATTTTTCTTTTCTCTCCTCCTGTATCGCCCTCGTCGCCCACTTCCCATCCCGGGAGTGTCTCGTGGGCTAACAATTACGCGTGCTTTGTCGAGAGCCTCCCATGGTTCGCGAGAACGGAGCTTGGAAGGTATTTTGGGAGCGCAAACCACCAGCATGGCCCCCGTTGGAAAGGAACTACGCACGAAACTGTCCATCTTTGTAAAGACGCGCTCGCTTAAGCGCCCCAAAATCGGCCCCCGCGGGAAGGGGGACGCCCGCGTGAGTAAATCGAACTAAACCAAACCAAACGGAAGACAATGTAGCTTTGATTTCGAGGCCCGTGGACAAACCGGCCCGAGGATCGTGGCTTCCAAAAAACCGCCCGCTGCCCGCGGTGGAACGAATGGCCGGATAAAGCGGTGGAAAACCTTACTCATAAAATAAATATTTCTTCACGTCACGTCTGCGCGGGCAACCGAATCAGGGCGGGAGATAAAATATGATACTAACATGCCCCCGGTGTCGTTTTCGAATTCGGATCGTCTCCGAGGCGATCGTTCATGACGCAGAAAAACGACCACGCAGGAAGGTAAGCGCGAGGAAACGTGACGATCAAGGTGGTTTTGCATTTCTGCTCCTCCATTCGCCGGGGTCGTCCCGGGGAGGATGATCTTTTCGCCATTGCGCTCGAATCGGATTCTTAATCCCCCGGGTGGAATGGAACGGTTAAGAGGACGGTTTGTCTTGTCAGACCCTGGTTTTTTTTGCGGTTTATCTGTAACGACGGTGGAATAAATTTTTAATGTGATGATTTTTGTAAGCATTAACTTTATTCCCGTTTTCCGAGCGGCGAGAAGGTCAAGTGAAGACCGATTATTTGCCGATTGCGGGAGAACATAATCTCAGAATGGTTGAAGATGGGTGTGTTCTAAAGTGTAAGGAAAGGTTGTCCTCTTAGTGGCATTTACGAAACAGCGATACCGGAACGCTCGAGAACCCATTAGAATGACGAGCAAAGTGCCAAATGGTGATGATGTGCTATCATAATTTTCTCCTCGTTTCCGTGCGTGCGCTTATGTCTCTGCCATATTTCCAATCGATGATGTCTCGAAATCGCGTTCTTTATGCCTTCGCAGAAAAGTGCTTCCATCCGGGGAGGAAAAAGATTAGTTTATCAACCGACTCGACCGCGCGCGACAACACGGCCATAATGCTTAGTCTACACGAAGCGCAAAGCAACCTTTGCAAACGGTAAAATGCTGTGAGTTAGCGATAAAATGCTGTCAGATGGGCAGTCAACTGTCAGAATGTGCGCAAATGTGTTTTTCGGTCGGCGAGTGAAAAATAGCTTTGCAAAAATTTGCGCACCAGGTATAGAGTGCCGGTGGATGGAAAATAGTTGTTTGTGATGATGTACAGTGGTTGTTGATAAGATTTCGGTGTGTACAATACCTCTGTGCTGTTTTTTTACAGTTAAACAATCAAATCAAAATTGAATGCGCTTACATCTGCATCGGCTCACGAATAGGAACGTCTACACGAAGCGAAAAAAAGTGGCAGCAAAATTGACATTTGCGCGTGTATTTTCAGAGTTTTGCGCCTCGTGTAAACTAAGCATAACAAAGAGTGGTGAAAGCGCAAAAGAGTACTCCCCTAGCGGGAAGCTGGATGGGATGCCGGAGCCTGCGAACGAGTGGACAAGCACCGGGGGAAAAAATGTTATTAAAAGCATTAAATCATTCGCGCTCAGCGTGAACCTTCGTATAAATGCTAATAGCACTGTTTAACGTTTACTCTCATGCTGCGTTCATCGGGTTATTAAACCACCATGATACTGCTGCCGGTTTGCTCGGGCCTGGACCGGGCTGATTCACGCTTCACCCGCATTGCCATCGAGGCGAGGCGCGAGATTCGGTTTCGTACCGTGCGGCTTCGGCCCGCGGAGGTTTTTGTTTTACGACTCTCGGCCGTAACGAAGTGGTTCTTGCCCTCCCCCTCCACCCGGGGGTTACGGTTGCTGACCATCAATAGCCGCTGTAGATAGCCGATGGAAACACGTTTGCCTGCCCTCGGATGGTGTTTACTGTTTCTTGGGGAGGAAAAATCAAAACAAGTGAAATAAAATGTTTCACTGTATCTCCGAGCCATGGGATAACTACAGGGTTTTTTTATTTATTTTGGGCTTAGCGTCCACCATGAACCGTCTTGCATAACAAGTTCGAACAGGTTGCTACGCGTTTTTCGGGTGGAGGAAAACATAATCCTTCTTTTATCCCCAGATCGGACGGGACCGCAATCGAAAGACTTGACGTCCGAGCGGCAAGCGACGAACTCTCCGGATCGATTACATAATCCACGCGGTTTACAATGTCCCCGCGGTGTGCTACTGGTGTGAGAAAATAAGAGTGGTTCCGATCCGAAATTGACATTACAATGAACCATCAGTCACTTTTAATCCGATTTGATGACGAAAACATTTAATGACGACTGAAGGATGTTGGGAGAAAAATACTTCTGTTCAATTGAGTAATGCGGTTCAAAAAGAAAAATGTGGAACTTCGTTCTACTTAATGGTATAAAGACACCCCGAACAAAAACACGTCAATGGAATGTGTGAATCATGGTTCCCTAGGAATATTCATACTTCTTTTTTCCCAAATATGTGACCTTCATATTACGCATACAAGCGCAACATAATGGCCCCCTGTTTTTGGGTCGTTGTTTTTCCGCAGTCGAACAGTTTGAACAGTTCGTTTACGATATCGAAAATCACCCCCAAAACAAGAGTTTCCAATTAGAAACCGGGTCAGATAAGGTTCGGTTTGATTTCGGTGGGAAATTGAGCGCCGGAGAATTCGGCCGATATCGCTATCGGGTGGGAAATCAAATCGGAAAAGTACGTTAACAACCGAACCGTTTAAACCCTTTCTCTTCACCGAACAGTGGTCCACCGATGTGCCGATGTTTGGTCAAAAGAATTTTTGAGTTTCAGTAATGAATTTAACAGTGCATAATTGTGATTGTGATTTAAAAATTACTACAGGATAAATTAAACATCAATGAGACAAAACGTCGTATATATGCCATTCGTTTTCACATAAACTACTGAACCGATTGGCTTCAAAGTTGCTGCTACTAATTGAGGATTCTGCGAGAGTCGTCTTCGGCCAGCCCCCAATACACCATTGGCCTTTACTCCCTTAATTGGTGCACATTTTTCGAGCGTTCCACTGATAACGCCACCGTCCAACAACCTCCTGTGGCCGGGAGTGAGGCAGTGTAGTGGCAGCGAGATGATTAATAGGCACTTTTTAAAACATTTAACCTGTATTTAATGGCGAATGATGTTTTCTCACGAATCTGTATTGGTGCCCTTTCCTAAGGAGGAAGTCGGGAAAGAGGAAGGTGAGGTTTTCGATGGATAAGTATAATTTCACATTCAAATCCGAAAGTGAGTGCTTAATCCACACCGAAATATGAGGCACAGCGTTATGTTCTGGAAATTAGTAATAAGAGCCATTTGTAGAATAAATTTAAATATTTTACTTGTTGATTGATCAATAGAGTTTTGATTTCCCACTTACGCTTACATTATGTTTTTTCCAAAACTTCCTTAATTTCTGATTTATTTAAAAAAAACCTAATCGTAACAGATGTCGTCATGGTATTGGCTTTATTTAAAATAGCGTTGGAAACTCACATCTCACTCGATTGAACAATTATTACCGAAATATTCGACTGTGTTTCACCGGTTCGCCTTTGCATTTCCTTCTACCTGTTTGCAAATCCTCCGACCGCACGACGAGGATCGATGAAAGCAAGAAGTCAAACCCCCCCCTCCCCGACTCGCCGACTCCAGCAGCAAAATGTCGTTTTGAAATCGGTTCACCGTCATTTAAATTAGCATAAATTAATCGACTGCATTTTCCCATTAGCTTCACCTGGCGATGCGGTTCGGTGCTTGGGCAGGCTCCGCTGTCACTTCTGTCGCATCCCGCTTGGCGAAGGCTCTGGGCACGTCTTGATTATTGGCTGGCGTCGGCTTTCGAGGCCAATTTCGGTCGCTCGGTGGCATGGTTTGAATTTGTCATCCGTAAGACATTTCTGCATGAGTTTTGTCTCTTGCCCAGTTCTTGCCATCCAAGGTTTGGCAGACGGAGTCCGGTTCCCCAGGGGCACAATGCGAGACCGGTTGAGGGTTTAGGGAGCGCGAACCGTTTAAGCGCCCGCAGTTTCGGTCGGGACACTTGCGCCGGGGTTGCGGTTGACACGGGGTTTGAAAATTGAGATTTTACCAACTCATTCACTAATCAGAGTGACAAATTGAGATTCCACAAACGCGCGCGTGCAGGCGAAGGATGGGAGGGAAACTGAGAAAAAGGTATGGATAACATATCCCTATATTCCCAAGCGGGAAACGAAACGAAAGGATACATTTGGAAAGAAGGATGTTTGAAATTGATATTCCACATTAATTGAAACGTTTCATCCATCGGCTATCGATGGGGATGAAATCCGCGATCTTCCATTACATTGTCGGAGGAACCGTTTGGGGCCAGCCCGTAGGATGACTTAGGACACACCGATCGACGCACACACAGGTGTCAACGTCCTTTCGTGTCGAGGGCGCGCATAAATTATGCGCTCGCTTTCACGAGCGGCGAGCGAAGGCTGGTGCTGTAGCAAGCATTTCGATTAACCTCATGAATCATATTGGACTGAACAGAACACGACGATTAATGTGGTACGGATGCTGCGGAGTCGAGAAAAGGCAGCATCAGCAGCAGCGGCAGCATCCCTAACATCGTTGCTCGTGTGCTGCTCGACATTCCCATGGGACCGCTTCGCTCCGGCTGCTTTCCGAAGGGGCCCTTTAAAACAAATACCGGCCGAGAGGATCGCGTCTTGTTCAACGGGAATGAGGTTCCTGCAAACAGTTATACCTTCCCCCCTGCCTCCGGACGAAGCAATGGCGCCGAGCGAAGGCAACAGTAATGTATCGAAAACATATTAACTTATCAATAATATTTATTAAGACATAAATTGTTGTTCGTGAATATTAAAATACATAATATTTTATTATTTACTTATTTATGCTCTCCATTTAGATATGTTGGGACGGAAAATGCAAGGGTGGAAAGGGAGAAATGGGAGGGCAATGGTGGGATGAAATGTACATTAAGAACTGGTTACTGGCGCACGTCGCACAATGATCGTACCGAAACATTAGAGTGGCTTAAAATGTAGGATTGAATTTATGAAAAAAAAAACAAAAACAGATTTAACAAATAAAGAATAAACTTAGTTTTAATAGTACGAATAAAAATATAGTTAAAGATGTTCAAATGATGAATTGGTTTTCTAAAAATTACCTTGTAGTCCTAGAGCGAATTAATTAATAATGATCAACAATTAAACTGACAAGCGTTGAATTTTTGGCATGAATTGATGCTTCAACATTAATTTGCAGCATTTTATTTTGACGATGTCCACCAGATTACAAAATCCACGATGGAGCGTTTTGATTCTTCGTCATACTGCGGAACGTCTTGGTTTTCCTTTCGATCGTACATCGACATAAATTGTAATCGCAGCCCGAGCGCCCTACCGCACCGTCGGGTACGTCGTTGGCGGAAGATATCGATGGGTTTGTCCGCCTTTTTCCACGATCACACGGCCACACGCGCGGTCGCACGGGAAAAAGGAACGGATACTGGGCGTAGTTTTAACACGAAACGTTCCATGCAGGTTCGAAACGGTCGAAAACCGTTCGGCGCACACTTTTGACCGCGACTTCACGCGCACTTTGCACACCACCATTGCGTGAGGAGGCAAAGGGGCCGGGCGGAGAAGAAGAAGAAGTGGAAGAACCTTCCCTTTCCCGTGGGGAGACGAACATGCAAAATGTTTCAATCTACAAAGTGATATTGCACCGTACGCGATCGCTCGCCGGACGCCCGGATGGAGTATCGAAATCTCCTCCCTTTCGCGGACATAACACCCCGTTCCCTTCATCCTTTCCCGCTAGCCCTTCCATGGTGCGGGATTTAGGGAACGAATCGTCGTCGTCTTCATCGTCATCGGAGGGGATCGGTTTGGATTATTACATCCACCGTCCAATATTGCCCACCCTTAAGGCCACCCCTTCGTTCGGTGGACCTTGGATTACATTTTTCTTTCTGTTTTTCGTCCATCTTCTCTTCGTGGCGTTTTTTCTACCATGCCACGCTGAACGAATCACGTGGTTCGTGGCCCGACGAACATGGGATCTTGAACACCCCCGCGAACCAGGACACCCGGAGGTACGATTGATGACGACGACGGCGACGATGATAAGGTGGCCCGGGAGAGGTTGTTTGCATAAGACTCATTCGCTGGTGATCCTTTCGTTCCCCCTTCTTCTACTCCCACCGACAGTTCAGCTAAGAGGAGAAGTTTTCGCTCGCCATTGCTTTATTGGACATCGATTCGGTCTCGCCGGAGGTTCGGTCGTAGTGAACCGGACCATGGCTGAGGGGAAGGATGAGGCAGTTCGATTAATTGAGAGACGGTAAAGGCGCACTCCACGAAGGCGAAGGAGCGAGATGGCGAAGGGAAAAATGCAACGTTGCTGTGCAAAAGTACACGCTCATAACTTTTCCTACACGCGTACACGTGATCGTGTCGGACGGGTGTGCTGCGGGAACGGGACGCACCGGGTAATGGGAGGCCAATGCAAATGAAAATATTATTATTTATTGAACATGATACTTACAACTTAATCCATATATCATGCAGACGTTAGCGGGCGTGCATCGTCGTGTCCGCCCGGTTTGATTGGCTTTCCGGAGGTGGAAAAATCCAACCCCTCTCGGTGGGGTGAGGGGGTTGTACCGGTTGCACGCCGCTTGGGGCGGTCTGGGAGGTCAATCGTGAAGACATTCGCTCGAACGGAACGAATTCATTTACGTACGATTGTGCAGTTGGCACTGATTTTCCCTGTTGTTTTTTTCCCCCTTTTTGTCCTACACGACCAAAAGCAAGGGTGAGAAAAATGATTCCCCACCAGGCGGGCGGGCAGAGCTCAAGCGATCGTCTGTGGCAAAACCGAAAATTATCTAAATAACTTTATTTGCACACCCGGCTTGCGGTTTGCGAGCGCAAAAGGCCCTGAAAATCGTGCGGTTCGTTCGGCGCGAATCCACAAAAAGATGAGCTCGACACGAAACCAGGCGAGTTGGTTGGTGGTCAGCATGTCGGTGGTTTGCCTCTTCCGCTTCTTTCTCCTCGTTTTGTTTTATGCCCGACCGATGCCGGTGGCCCACCGGGAGAACATGCACATGCGTGCCTCCGTGCGGTGGCGTTGATTACAGCCCCGGAGGGAAATTGCATCGCGCCCCACCGAAGCGAAGGCATTGCAACCTCGGTTCGCCGATCCTTCCCAAGTTGCTGGAGCCTCCCGGACGGACGGCTGTGCGCTGGATAATGGCGCGAAAGAATGGCTCCAAAATAAGGAGAGAGGTGGGAGAGGGGGGGCTCTAAACGTGCGGCCAACACTTCACAGCTTGAGAGTGGATGTGCGGGGGGAAACGGTCATTTTCTTTTACGAAATGTTCAACGGCGCTCGAATGAGATGGTCCAGTCGGAGAGTTTGAGCGTGCTTTTAGGGTGTCTAATTGCACTATTAGAACATTACAAAACTTATTTTACGTATTTATGTAAATAAAGCTCGTGTAGATGAAGCGCAGGTGCCAGGATCTCATTATTGTTCATTATATTTTTCTACAGCAGTACTCTATTTAAGTGGTTTTGTTTGAATGTTAAAAATTAAACTGATTCTCTACTTCAACAGTTTTTTTTAACGTTTATCTATGCTTTAAGCTGAAAACGCTTAGATAAAATTTACAAAAGCATAGATAAACTTTGCAAAAAACGTTTTAGAAATGGTTAAATATTAAAAAAAAACTAGACTTTCCGAAAATTTTGCTATTCGGCAAGGAGTTGCCCAATCCTTTGTAGTAATGTTCTGTTGTTAAACAAACTTCGGATATGGACCAAAAATTTCGCAAAAACGCATCTCGCCGGAACGGAGGAGAGATACAAAAAACACATCGTCTTCGCGGGAACGGCACACAAAGGAAAAAGGTGGCGCACACAGGGCACAAATCGCCGCCGGCGAAAAACGCTGCCCCATCGGTTGGACCCCAGGTACGGAAGGGATGAAGGACAGGCCAAGTGCGGAAGGGGGTTGCTCGACCAAATGTGTGCGCCGGAGGTCCGCCTGGAGCCCGCACCACATACACACACCACACGGCTCTAAATAAAGACGTTTCGTGACCATTAAACGTATCTAAATAAGGGTTATTAGTCTTGCTTTCGCACCGATTTTGGCGTATTATGTTATTATTGTTTTATATTTTACCCTCTATATTTCATTTTTCGCCCGGTTCCGCATTTTTCCTTCCTCCTCATCCGCTTCGTCGTGAGGCTGCGTTCTCGAGGTCGCCGGCTAATGTGTCTTGCGCGGGGGGAAGTGAGAACGAACGTGTAGATAGAGGGAGAGGAAGATACCAGAAAGGCGTCTTGGTGAGGTTTGAAGGCAGAGGAGATTGAATTTTCGGACGGAACCTCCGATGGAACGGTCGTCGGGCGCCTCTGGAGAGAAGGAAGGATGTCCGGCGGACCCTCCCGGGGGGGCGCGCGGCACACCGTAGATGATCGATACACATTTTTCAGAACACTTTTCCACCTCACCGCTCCACCACCGCCCTCGCGGGGTGTGGAAGGAAGGGTTTGCCCAACACGTCGGAAGGTGTTGTCGAAACGGTGTTGCCCGGGAAGCGCACACTGACGATTGATTGACTCAAGTCCAGAACGCATGTATGCATAGGCCCAAGTTCACGTCCGTGTGTGTGTGTGCTGGCATGTGTGAGAGACCGCTTTCCGCCCCAAGTTCCTACGCGGTCAACCTTTTGGCGAAGATTGTCCCGTGCTGCCGTGACGTCTTCTTCGCTTCCAATTGTGCTCAGAAGGGGGCAGCCAGCGGAAGAAGGACGGACCCAAGAAGCCGCCCAAGACACTGCCCGGGTCGGTTTCGGTTCGGTCAATAATTTTGAGGCGTGAGGAACACCAACGTCGATAATTACAAAAATGATGCCCAGAGAAATGGACGCGTTTTCCTGTGAGTCTCACCCTTGGTTGGTATTTTATTTATGTTTTTTCCCCGTTTTTTGGTTGTTGTGGTATTCTCTTCCCCCCATTCCCTCACCCTCCTCCTCGAGCCAGACCTCAATGACCTGGAAACCTGGAGCGGTCGGTAGGTGTGCATGCGCATTATCGCGAGAGTGCCCGAAAACCCCGTACGAACTGGGCATTTCCTCGCCTGGACGGTAATGACACCGGACACCGAGGTTCGCCAGGGAAGGGAAAATTTCGGCAGCGAGAGATATGCAAGACCATTAGCATTAAGGCTCAATTGGTTTGGTGCGCGTCGCCTTTGCGGCATTCGAGTTGGAAGCTTCACGTGTGGCGACTTTTATGACTTTCTTTGCTCCATCGATCGTAATGACTTTAATCGGTAGGTGACTTTTGCGTGGCCGATTCGATTCATTTGCAGTTTTGTATATTTTCTTATTGATTCAAATTTACCATATTTGAGGATGAATATTGTGCATTGCATATACATTTGAGGTTATAAATTAAAGTAAAACTGAATGTACATTTTTTCAATTACGTTACCACATTCTGAAGAATATTGAGTGCTTCAATGAAAAGGTTCGTTTCCTTAGACATGCTCTTTTATTCCCTAGAAACCGGGCAACATGGTTTTGATAGCTTAATATGTCGTTGGTTTCATTCTTAGTAAATCCAATCCTAGTTAAATAGTTTTGTTTTTGCATTCTTTTCACATTCTCGTGTGTTGAGGATGTATAATCCATATGTTTACAAACGTTTGTGATTTTTAGTTATGTTATATCTTAGAACCTAAACGTGCGTTAGGAATAGAATGCTTAAGTTTTATCACATGTCGTTGCTGTTCCATTTTACCGATTTCTAATTAAATTAAATTAAATTAACTTGCAAATTGTTTGTTCTTTTCATGCTTTTATGGCAATCAAAAATACTTTTGATTCTTTGCTTTTGGTTGCCGATTCTGTCCAATTTCTAGAATGCTTAAGCATTTTTCAAAGTAGGCAACTAACTTCCACTTCATCGATATCTAATTAAATTTATTTGCAAATTATTTCCATCCTTTTATGACAATCAAACATACGTTTCATTCTTAGCTTTTTGTTGCTACTTCTTGCTTATTTATAGAATGCTTACGATTTTTTCAAAGTAATAAAAACTCTCTTTGCTCTTACCATCCTTTTACGGCAAATAAAAACATTTGCCTTTTGTTGCTACTTTTTTCAACTCATTTAATGACAAATTTGACGGCACGATGTCACACGCTCCACAAATGCGTCAATAAAAAGCTGCCGATGGCCATAAAATGGTTAAAACCTTTATTTAGCTGCCACTGATCTGTGTCATCAGCTCCGGGCAAAGTCCTGGGGAAAAAGAAAGAAAAGCCCCGTAGCGTAATTTAGTTGTAAACGTTTTGATTTCTTTTTCAATTTTGTACTGTTATCGCCCGCCCGTCCAGATATTTCGACGGGAACACACACACACGTACTCAAACAGCCTTCGCCACGCAAGTCCTGTGCGTCGGCTCGGGTGGTCGCATCGCACTCCCGACCCTGGCTGCGACGCGCGGAGGGAGGATGGCGGGACGGTTTTATTATTATTTTGGAAACCCCAGAATTTATGGTCATAATATTTTGTTCGCAGGAATTGATTTTGATTCCTTGCGTCCAACCCGTTCGACTCGTTTGGCCCGCGCCCGCGCACGCTCGCTCCGGACAGAAAACCGTTTTCCGATCGGTTCGCGGTCGCGGAGGTTAAGACGTTTATCGATGCCGTTTTCGATGCGTTTTCTGCTGCAGTGGCAACTTCGATCGTTTCTTGAGGTGCGTTTTTGTCTCTGTTGTTTTGTGCCCAGCCACTATCTGGAAACCATATTTTATGCCACTGTTAAAAGCTTTCAATGTCGATGTGCCTGTGCTCCGAGGAGTATCGAGGAGTTGGAGGTTGGGAATGGACCCCGAGAGTGTGCGGGTGCAGAGCAGCACACGACGATTGTTGATTATTAATTAAAATACCTCCACTCTATGTGTGGCAGGATTTTTCGCGTGAAGTAAGAACCGCAACGCAGGACCCCATCGCACTGCCATTAGCATCAAAACCCAATTAATCAATGCCAAATAAATGTGCTCGCAATGTTCCGTATCAATCATTAATATTTTTCCCATCCCTCTCGCAGCGCCTTGTGAGGGATTCTACTCTACTCGGCCTGAAGCGACGAACCCCCGTTTAAGTACAGCATTCCTAATTTACACTCACCCATCCAGCGGCCCGGGGACTGTCCTCGAGTCGTCGGGAGGCCGTCGAAGGGATCCTACGCCCTTGCGCAGGGGTGCCTTGTAGAACATAAAAGGGCGTCAGTGAAACACTTGAACATGAACTTGAGCTCACCAAAATCAAATTCAAAATTATGATGTTGACGCAGCGACGGGTTGCGAACGTTCGGATTGAATGTGTTGGAGAAAGGGCACAGGGATGCGCCGGGAGGGAAGGACAGGCACGTACGGGACAGTATGGTTCCATGTAAGGTACCACCGTCCCGGCGCAGTGCAACAGGCAGCTACACTATTTAGAGCCAACGACGCGCCAACTGGCGACACGGACCGGATCTTGTGATCACCCCGCACCCCAACTCACCCTCCGGGAGGGCGATGTTGTGCCGTTGTCATCGCCCTCGGGCTCGGAAAGCTCCTTTTTGCCTGTTTGCTACCTTTTGCCGGTTGTCTGCACGCCTGTGTTCTGCTGCGGTGGGTCGTCGATCCCGCCCCGTTGTCGCGGTCGCTCGACCGGCTGGACACGGTGGTCGAATCGATTCGTTGGTCCCGACCGACGGGCGGCAGCGGCGGCGGTGACCACAGCGGGACACTTTTTAATTTCATTACCAGCACATGCTTTAATAACTTTTATGATTCGCTGCCGCGGTTTTGCGGAATTGTGCAACCGTCCTGCGCGCTCCTTGGAGGCTTACGTATGCCACCCAGGCCACAAAAGCTGGTCTCGAACGGGGGCCAGGATCTTTTCATCGCGCGAGCCCACTTGCGGTGAACCCAGCCCAAGCGATTTAGTTTCTTTGTTAGCTAGCAAAAGATTCATTACATCGTAGAAGATACTTTGATTGGGTTTTTTTTTGTCGAGAGAAAGGAGAAAAAAATACCGCTTGAAAAAAGAATGAAAATGAAACAGATCACCTCATGGATGGAGTTTGGTTAGGTTTCTTATTCGCTGCAACGCTTTAATAAATTAATCCTTAGCCAAAAGGCACCCGTCGATTGCGGTTCCCTGCCTTTCACCCGTTGAAGTCTTTTGTGTTGAAGTTTGAACTCCGTACGATCGGTCCCGTTTGCGGGTGGGCACTCCACGAAGGCTATGGAAACACCTTCCTAAAAGGCGCCCCCCAATGGGTCGGCCGGACTGGCTTGACGCCACACGCGTCGTGGTGATGCGACACGGCAACATTTTCCCCGAGACAGGTTGCCCTGGCGTCAGGGTGCAATGGTAAGGCACGCGGAGTTGCGTCCCGTGGGATTCACTGTCTGATTGAATTAACCCCGAGACAAGTTTACCTTACTCGATCGATTTTAATTTGTAGTTTCATTTTCTCTGGCGGCTGTACGTATCGTTTTTACGTGCACTTCGGCAACGTTCAGTTCGCTTTTCGCGAACGTCATCGCTGTGATTGCGATGGGAAACAAAAACCCAGGGCCAGTGAAAGAGGCTCGAGGCCCTCCGGGGATTCGAGGAGATCCCATCCGAGCTGAAACTGTGTCGATCGCCATCGAAGCCATCGGTAATTGAAACTGATGGTTTTAACTGCAGGGCCAATTAAAAGGCAGGGGTTTTTTCTTCGGCAACGGACGAAAGTTGCCCGTGCGAGCACCCGGGAGCTGGCGATTGTTGCGGATTAATGCGGTGACGTGGGGATTTATTTTTCAATTAAACGTAGTGCCTGCACTGTGGAAGGTCGGTTGATTGCGATTTTGTTTCGAAAAAAATCGGATGAGGAAAACTCTCACAGGATAGTGACTTTAATTAAAAAGGGGAAAACGTCCAGCAGGCTATTTAATGCTAGTGCACAGTTGTGGTCAGCATTTTGTACAAAACGTACATCTTATCTGCAATTATACAATGTAAGAGATTATTAAAGTTTTGAGGCATAAACAAATTAAGTTTTTAAATCAAATCGGCGTTTAAAAACATGTGTCTTCCATTAAATATTAGCTTCATGGGCAAGGAGTGATTCCTTAAATGCCAGAATTATTTATTTCTCGCTGGCAAAAGCCGGCAGGATAGCCATGCTGATTGAGATCTCCGAAGGGCAATCAAGAAGCTGTAAAATTTTCAAACAAAAGCTAGAGCACCCATTAGAATTGGTACACGTGAAATGGAATCCAAAACGCTCGAAAAGGCTCTCTTTATTGGGCGTATACCTTCCCACTCCGAGTTTCCTTCGGTCGGCCATCGTGAGGATCGGAACACACACACACACACGGAAACGGAATGGTCCTCGTCTCCTAAAACAACGGATGCCCCTCTGGTCACGTTTTCCCGTAAGGCAAACATCAAAACACACAACAAAACAATCGGGGCCCCACTCCCGATCCTTCGGCGTCTTCCGCCGCCGTCGGTCCCGAATTCCCGAACGCGAACGCGTCGGAAGGCCCCAGAAGGAAAAGCAAAAGAACAGCAGTATCATCTACTAATGCATCCTAATAACATAGGAACGGTATCAAAATCTTCACGTTCGGTGTTAGGTTCCCGAAGCGTGTGGCCCGAATGTGTGGCTGCGGATGGACCGAACCTTCCCGCCCTCCCGCCCGCCGACCGCCGCTAATGGAACGCCCGACAGCGGGACGACGTTACCCGGCGCGAAGACCTCCGCCGGAGTCGCCACAGCGCCGGAGTTCGCGCAGGGCCAAACCGTCCGGGCGGAGGTCGAGGCCGAGGCGTGTAAATTGATGAGCGCAAGTGCGGGAACCGTTTTGGGCCCGCTTCGTTTCGGAAATCGCCTCGCGGTGCCAGCGATTCCATCCCATTCGCTCCCGAAACGTGCCGTCAGTTCCATCGTTTCCTTTTTCTTTTTTCTTTTTTAATTTTATTTGTGAAGCCGCGCGCGGAAAGCGCAAGAATAACAAATTTCCAAATTAATATAAATTATACCTCGCGGGGAACACCTTTTATGTTTCCCTTCCTTGCTTTTGCTGCTCCGTCCATCTTCGGGGGAAACCCGTCCGGGCTTTTGGGGCAAAGAGCGATCCTGTGGGTGTGTGTGTGTGTCTCGTCATGTTCAGGCAGGATTGGCGCGCACACCATCAGGCTTGCTTTTGATGAAGAGGTTCCCGTCGACGGCAATGAAGCTGATGCTGATCGGCTACGGAAGCGCAATATTTAGACCACCGTCTCCGAATGTTCGACCAACGCCAAAAGCCGGAGTGTACTAGGCGGCATTTGGGCGATAGATCGTGGCCTTTCAACTCATGAATGGGCACACAAAGGGCTCGATCCTTTTGGATGATATTGGATATTGTTATTATGCCCCGTCATACACAGCGCGCCCTCCATTAGACGGTGTGAAAGGGCCGGCCATTGATTGATAATGTCGATGGTGGAGGGAAAAAAACGAGTGAAACGAGGGAAAGTGTGAAAGAAATCATCCCTCCGAGCTACCATTAACCTGCACGCGTGAGGATCTCGGTGCACTATCTTATTTTTCCCACGATTATTAGGGCTCGAAAATGGGGAAGAAATCAATGCGTCCATTGGGGAGGAAAATACCGCATTGTTCCTGCTTTAATTTGTCCATTCGGTGAAGATGAGTTTAATCATCGCGATGGCGAACAATTTGAGTCCCTGCGTGTGTGTGTCGTGTGATGCTGCTTGTGTACGGAAGGATGGAAAAATATGATGGAGGTCGACTTTTAGGAGCCTTTTCTTTGCACGCCATAGGCTGTCGTGTTTTCGTTTTCTTTCACCATTTTAATATGCGCCTTCTCGCCGTCCGGGGGGGTAGTTTTTATGTTATCGCATGCGCTCGCATCGGGTGCTTCTGCAGCCTGCGCCTTCGGAGCCTCCCGGTTTCGACGCCGAGTCAATAGCATTCTCCCGAGGAGAAGTTCACCCGCTTCACCGCAGTGTGTGGTCCGGCGTGTGGTTCCTTTTTTTTAAATGTTTAATGATTCTTCGATCGCCTCGCTCGCCGAAAGGGGCGATGGCGTTTTCCGAACCGTCGCCGTCCCGGGCCAAGGGGTGGAGCAATGTGGTTTGCAAAGAGAACTAAAATGAATCTATTCATCACACACAAACGAAACTGGAAGCCCCAAAAGGGTGCAGGATTCGGCCAACAACAATCAGGAGGGATTGAAAACGAAAAGGGAAACAAGAAAAAAGACAGCCAGCGGCCAGAAATGCGTCAACGTGTCGGGAGATAAATTATTATATCGCACCACGCACCTTCCGTGGAGGCAATATTCCGCTCCGTGAAACGAAGGTGATGGAAGATGGATCGCTGAATCCCGCCAGCAAAAACGGCAATTTGGGGACCCTCAATCCGACGAGGGTCGCCATTTCCTATTTCCTTCTTTCCTAATCGCTTGTTAGAGTAAGGTTTGCGGTTGTCGAAGGCGATTAAAGGAATGCGATCATAGAAGAACCACAGGGTCGACTCTCTATCCGAATAAAAAGCAGCAGACAGACAAAACCCGTCCACCCCAATCGTCCCGAAAGCTTAAAGGTAAAGGAAGTAGTTGCCAGCGATGGTCCAGGTAGGTTCCCAAAACGCCGATAAATAACTCCCCAAAAATCGATCACATTCCTCGTCCGCGTATCCCGCGCAAACGCAACGCCGGTTGTGATAATTATGCAAATGGTGGCTCATTAAATTAAAGCGTCTTTTGTTCGCCCCCCTTCCTTCGTTCGCCGGCTGCCGTGGGTGGCACGCGCGATGCCGATGGGTGGTAGGCCATTCCCGCCGAGTGGGTGGCAAGCTGTAAAACAAACCGCAGAGACAAAGGCAAGAAACAAGTTCAATCCGTTCCGAAAGTGGTCAGCTTAAGGGGGAACAAATTAGTAGCGGGCATTGTTAGACAACGGAGAAGCGGATTCGAATCGACCAAATCACAACACGACCAACTCACCAATGGTGTGCTCTAGGGAGGCCAATATGATTATGGCCTCCATCAGGTTGGATCATCAAGGTTGGACGAGGCGACATTCTCCGACCTGAGTCAGCTAATGCGCAGCCTTCGCCCACGTTGAACGCCGGGGACATTTTGTTTAATTAACAATTATAGATACCTCCACCGAAATCGGTAGTCTTCAGCCGGAGTCTCATCTTCTAACGGATCAAAAGAAGACTCTGGTGAGCTGGGAGGGTAATATTTGTCTATGCTGTCGGCCTCACGACTTCTAAGGTAGGCTGATGAAATCTGTCCTCTTCGCCTGCTGGCATCGAAGGTGGCATCGAAATTTGTTGGAAGCAACCATTAATGCCGTTTAGAAATGACTTAATTTATGGCATTCTAATGGAATTCCTGCAACGTCTCGGAGGAGCTTTAGTCTTTCTTTCGGTATCAATGCTACACAGGAAGCAAAAAAAGCTAACGTTAAACACGCAGAGACTTCGAGAATTAGAATCATTCAAAAAACAAAAACGAACCCCTAAGAAGCTATTGAACAGTGAAACCATTCGCCTTTTGGGATGGCGCAGTAATGCGCCGTGAGTCACTAATTGGTTGAGGGAGGTGTCCATCCGGATACGGCCTTCTAGAGTATGCTTTTCCTAGTAACCACGCACCTTACAAGCCCATTAGTTCCGTTTTGCGGGTTGGCAAACAATGGCATCCATAATTGCACACACGTCGATCTTGATGACGGTGCGGAGCAGCTCCGGTGAATCACCGTCTAGCTTTTTGTGGCGTACTTTGAGTTTTTTTGGTTTTTGGAGAGACTCACCAGATTGGAATGTTTCACGCTGGAACGCTCCGGAATGCCTTTCCGTCGAGATAGTGCACGGTGTCAAAGTCAGCGGCCGACTCATGGGAACTTTGCTTCGTCAGCCTGAGGTTCACGATGCTACTAAAACATGTTTCCAAGAGTTTCTAATTAGTCACTCTGGAAGGAAAATCTAAAGAGAAGTAACTCGTGCTCGAAACATAAACGCTTTGAGATAATTTCTTTCGATTTACGTCGTTTTACTGACTTGCAAGAAACCTTTGAGGAAAACATTTTCTAGTTACATTTATTGCAAGACTGAAGCTTTCCTGGTCAATTGAGTCCTCCAACGGTGGCTCAACCGATAACTACTGCCCATGCCGGACAAAAGTGACAATGTCAAAGTGGGTTGAAGTCCCCGAGTTTGCCTGACATGCCTCTAAATAGCTTTAAGTAGTTGTGACAGGCGCATAAGAGGGCCCATGCACGAGCTGCCTCCTGCACCGGGACAACCGTGGTTGTGTGGGAACGGACCATGGGTTCCTATTCCGGTCGAAGTCTCTCGATCTCGCTCCCCGACGCTGGACAGGACGTGAGCCCGCGAAGTAGCTGTCGATCTTGATGATCGTCCGATTGAAAATGAAAACATTTTGACTTTATTGTATACCCTGCCCATGTGTCTATGTGTGTATGTATTTATCCGCGTGTGTGTGTGTATGTGCACAAAGGAAAAGAAGCAGTCCAGCATACGCTCCACAAAGTGCAATTGGAACTGAGCCCGTATGGAGCCATCATGTACGCCATCGGCTTTGGTGAATTCTTGAATCACTGCTAACGTCCGTTCGCGGAAGGGAAAAACACGCGCTGGATGGGAGGGACGCAGACCAGAGGAGGGTAGGAATTGACGACGCAGAGCGTACTGGCACGCGATGACTGGCGCGCTTTCCGTCGGCGACGGGAGATGCCAGGCAGCAGGCATCACGTTTCGAAAATGGATCGAAGTAATTTATCATCATCACCATCATAAGCATGATCATCAGCATTGATCTTCATCTCGCTGCCCACGGGAGCAGTGGGGCGAAAATCCCTTCGTGGCTTTCATCCGCCCCTCCTTCACTTCCACCCAACCCATCCATGCCCGACACACACATACTCACATGACAGAACCATGAGCCCCGATCGACATTATCCTCCGATCGGACGGATCTCTCTTAAAATATTTGTATTCATCAAATTGTAAAACTGTCATAAAGTAACAGTTTCAATAAATAGAACTGTACTGACAAGTCCATTAGTCCTTCTATGTATGGGCGACGATCAACCCAGTTCTCCGGCATGGGGAGAAGAGAAGCCCATAGCGTTCGTGTCTTGGGTTGGTTGATTTATTTATCAAATTCCGAAAAGTGCAGGAGGGAGCAGCAAAGGGTGCGTCCTTTTATAGCTGGAGCATGTTCTTCTCCTCCATCTCCCAATACTGCAGATCTGTAACGCTTTAAGAATAAGAAAGAGAGAGAGAGAGAGCAAAGGAAAAATGAAGTTTCACAGGAGAGAAGAACCGAAGTCAAATAAAATGGAAATTAAGATATCGATGATGATTTGTTAATTTTCGCCGTTTTCTGATTCCCACCGGCGATTTACGGGCGTAGGGAGGGAAAAAAGAAATACCACCGTACCCACTGGTGTACACAAAAGGTCCCCCCCGTTTAAGGCCCCCCGAAATGGACATGACCAGCGTGAGCGTCGTTAAGATGATCGTCCAGATTTTGCTTAATTTCGGACACGATCGCCGCACGGCGATAAACGCCCCGGACCTGGCACGATTAATACGATCAATTTCAGGCGAAATTAGTCGTCGCCATTGCCATCGTTTGCGATCGGGCGATCGATGAAGCACAGGAAGGGGACAATCCCTTGTCAAACGGAGCTGGACGCTCTTGCCTTCCGAGAGTGGCTTCCCTGAAGTTTGCATTCCCAACACTGCGCTTAATTGCAACGAGCGACGGGTGGAAAAGCGTCTCCGGGAGCGGGGTATGCAATTTAATGTTTGCAATTTAGGCCACGACAGGTGATGGTGTTGTTGGCGTTCGTTTCTCGTTTCTTTCCGCTGCACTGCGTTGCAATTACTAGACACTCAGATTTATGATCCGCAAACCAATTCATCCAACCCCAAATGATATACAAACACTTCAACGAGCCGTTTTTGATTTTATCATTTTTATTTCTCGTTTAACTCGGTTGTTTTTCATACCTAAGAAATTCGTTCGTTCGCCATTCGTTCGCTTTTACACCCACCCATCGTCCTATCAACTTCTCTTAACAATAAATATCATAATCGGTTCACGGTTGTGTGTTCACCACAGATCACAAATAAAGCAAACAGATTGAGGAAGCGCTAGTACTAGTAGAGGAAGGAATAGAAGGAAGACTGGCTGCTACGGTGTATGTACAATACGCTCCAGCGTCGGTTTTCAATCACTTTTAAACTCTTCACGTTTGTCACGAGCTGCAGGAAATTATTTGAACCCAAAGACACATTCTTCACACAGTGGGCGCCATGTCTGTTGCCAAATGTCACAAATTGTTTCAGTCTTTGACGTTTCCGGTTTGACGTTTGCATTTTCCTGCGCTTATCTCAACAGTCAACATACAGGCGTAATCACTACTACGTCACTGTCCACGAGGAAGGTGTACACTAGCTCTACTTTGCGTCAGCTGTACTGCTGGGATACTACTGCTGCCACTGATGGTGCTGCTACTATTACTACTACAGCTACTTCTGCCTACACGCTATCGGAAGGACATTCATCTAACACATGCGTACGCCACACATACAAACTCACACACAAGTTCACGAGTTCTATTCTGCTCTCACACCCCGAGGAGCGTGTCATTTGCAGGTGTACACGTCCTGGATGTCGATGCAGGTGCTGCAAGTTACCTCGCAGCACCACTTGAAGCTGCAGTTGCAGTTGCGCTTCACCTCCACCTGGCTGTGCGTTTGGCCGCGCTTGCAGCACATCAGGCTGCACCCGTCGACGCCACTTGAGGTGATGTTGCACTCCCGGCCGTGTGTCCCCAGCGAGCCCGTCTTGGCGTTCGGCTCGCAGAAGTCGTCCGAATCCTCGGTGTACACCAGGTCTCGCCGGGTCGGCGGTTTGATCGTTATGTCGTCCGGCATGAAGCTATGGCCGTCGTTGCGGGCGATCACCTTTGTCGCACCGTCAAAGTGCTCCTTCAATCGGGCGCCCACCTCGGAGAACGGGGGCAGCTTCATCCAGCAGGTCTTGGTGGTGCAGGACCCGGACAGTCCGTGGCACTTGCACTCCATGCGCATGAAATGCTTGACAGCCTATAAGAGGAAGAGAGTTTTGATTCAATCATCCACGAGTACTTGAATCTTGTTTTCAATGATTTGATTACGACTAGAGACTGGAACATAGAAGCACGTGTTATATCAACTTATAGGAAGTGTGTTACTACCGATCAAAGCGAGTTATGGAATACGTTAAATTTCATCAAGTGAGACAAATCGGATGGGATGTTAGAGCTTGTCAAGCCAGACAATCCTGGGACTCCAATGTTTAAAAGCATTGCTACTTACACACGCTTCCGAAAAAGGACTATCTTTGAGCTTGACTTTATGCAGCTTATAGAGACACTAGAATTTTATTAGTTATATGGCGAACCTTTGAAAAGAAGGAAGATGAACCAACTGCTATAGCCGAGATTTCTTAGTTAGGAGCTTAGTCAGATCAAGACCATCAGAAAAAGTCACTTCAAGTATTTCGAAATATTCTTGGAACGTCAAACTACGTAAGCCTACTGTGAAGCCTATTGATCGTTACAGATGAAACAAAATCGGGTCAACTAAACCATTCAACGATTTCTAGATTCTACCACAATGAGAGGTTTCGTGTGGAGCATTGTACATAGTAGACGGTATTAGCTACTGGATTTAACTGTTGTTTTGGAAAATGCTTTATGAATTAGAAACTATTGGTGTAAATATGTTCTTACAGACGTTAGACGCGGACTATTCTGAGACTGGTATGAATTTTGACATCAAAATAATCCTATCAGTGACTTAGAGCATGGTTATCTACCAAAACTTACGTGGGTACTTACCATTCGTCCTGCATTATTGTTGTGCAACCGCACGAGCGTCTTGATGTCACTCTTCCTGCGCAACCGCGCGTCCAGGAAGTCCTTCGACTTGCGCACCCCAAAGTTCACGTTGTCGTCACACCCGCCCCACTTCCACTTCTCCTCCTGCCCCGTTAGGATCGTGATCGTGGGAAGCTCCTTCGGCAAGGACGGTGGTCCATTTCCGGCTACCGAAACACCACCACCACCCACTCCGTTCGCACCCTTCGGCGAGTGTCGCTGACTTCTGCCACCACGACCACCACCACCACCACCACCAGGTCGTCGTTGAGCGTTTGGTAGACGGACTGGCCCGTTCCTCGCAATCTCCTCCGCTGTCATCGTGCTGTAGGCTGGATTCGCATTGACACTCTGCTGATACGGCGCAATCAGGACACCGTTCGGGTCAACCCTGTTGCGATTGGGCCCGTCCGGGCGCGTCCTTCTTCCACCCGCAGGCTTCAAGCCACCACCGCGGCCTCCCCGGCGACCCTCATCGACCCGCGTCTTCGGGTTCCTCTGGCAGGAGCACTCCAGCAGATCGCCCATCGTGCAGGCCTTCGTGACCGCGTACGTTATCCCGGCGGCGGTGATCGCGTGCACGAATGCAGCCTCGCGGGTATCTGTAACGAGAGGGAATGAAGAAAAAGAGAGGGAGAGAGAGAGAGAGAGAGGTAGGATAAAATATAATACAAAACAGCGCATATCAAACCAGGTTACTTGACCACTTTCATTAAGATTTGCAATTCACTCGCGCGATTATCGGGCAGGTTAGATAAGCTCTCGCAGATTTTAAACTACGCCAGCGAGCGGCGGCCTGCTAATGGTGGGAAATTAAAAGTAATCACACCCTCACGCACATCGATAGCGTAAATACCGTTTCGTTTAATTTAGATATCTCCCAATCCCAGCCACTCATTTGCATTAATGTATGCCGAATAATAAAAAACTCTTTTAGGTTTTCTTAGGCGAGCGAATAGCGAAAGCCGATTTCAGGACTCTGGAGTGACGGTCGGTCTTTTCTCGAAACCGCATGGCCCCCGGGGCGGGTTGGGGCAGGACGGTCGGGGGTGCTAATTGACGCCCAAATACGCACATAAAGAGCGACGATAGATGCCGGCCGGCCGGGCATGGGTGGGTTTTTGGGCGGCACGGGAAAAAAAACCAACAGAAAATTTGTTCGGCCAATATTTGCTCAAATTTTAGGAAACTTCCAACCGCGGCCAATCGACTCGCACCTCCGGGCGCGACAGGCGCGTTGGCGTTTCACAAGTGTGCGGCGTCGTCGGTGGATTCCGTGGTGCCGGTGTTGTGAAATTTGACGACTCGGTTGGCGCCTCCCGGCCGGGACGCCTAGCCCTCGGTCGCTGAGGGTGCTGCGAGTTGCGAGTGGAAAATGGGTGCGGATTATCGGTTGCCACTCGGGTTTCGGTTCGCGACGGAGGCTACGAGGGGAGCCCACCTACGCGCCGTTTTGGGATGGTGGGAAAATTTGCTTCCCTTGTCCCTGGGCTTCCCCTCCCTACCCCTCGGTTTCGAAGTCAACAAGACGGTTCGGTGTCGGTTGGCAAAAGTTGCGCAAAGTCGTTAAAGTTTATGGATGGCATTGATTCATCGTTTCGGGGAGGTATTTTGTTTGATGTCTTAATCTTCAAACGTGGCGTTTGCTGGTGGCGATGTGCTGTTGGCTCGCGAAGTGGATTGATGTGTTTATTTGCTCCCTCCGCCCCGGGTGGAAGATATATTGATGTTTGTGCTGCGGGCGAAGCTTCTCACAAATATTATGACTATTTATGCTGTGACTGTTCATTTTTTTTCTGCGTTGCGTACGTGGGATCGCTTTGCAAACAATTGGTTTTGAGCAAACAAATAGATGTTTCAATTCGTATTTTACTAAACAAATTGAATGAAGTTCCTACTTGATTGAAACTGTGTTTATAAATCGTAATGATTTAAAAATAAATAAATCACTATTTAAAACCTTTCCGCATGATCTTCTACAGCCTTCTATCTTATTTCGGGACTGAAAAAGTTAAGCAACTTTTTAACTTTAACAACAAGAGAACAACTAGCAAAATCAGATAACTGTACATTACACAATGTAATGTCTCTTTCTTCTGAATTGCTTTTACTCTATCATTTTTAAATTGCTAGGGCGAGAACCACATGACGGATTGGTGACAATAGTTGCATGGAAAACATGTAAAAAAAAGTATTAACCTACTCGTTTGTTACGTAAGTAAAGTTTGCCTGAACGATAAAAATAAGTTCCTCAGGGAAACAGAGCCGTTTAAGCTAGATACTTAGTCAGGTACATAATTTAAGTAGACAGCAGAGCAACAACGCAGGATGGCAACCTCCGTGGGTGACTGGGATCGATTCCCGAACCAGGCATAATCAGTCCACCCCGAACCGTAAGTGCATGACGGCCGAAGGATCGGGCTTCCAATGTAAATAGACAGAAGAAAGAGATAGAAAGTGCCTCCACCAACTGCTACACAAATGGATAATGATGATGGTGTCGTGTTTGCCTCACAAAACATGCATTACAAGCGATCGTTTGGCGATCTGCAGTCGACTTTGGCGTTAGCCGTACCTCAATCAGTTCCGAATGAGTGAACGTCGGTATGTGTGTGTGTGTGTGTGTGTGTGTGTTTACGGTGTGTCGTGTCCTGTGACGCACCGCGAACATGATGTGGGGCTGTTTTGTGGGGATTATTATGCACTCTCGGCACCCATCAGGAGGCACTTTGTCAAGCCCGTGCCCTCGGACCTCCGGTTCGGTCCGCTTGGTAGTCAATTCAGCCGTCAGTAATCCGTCTCGATCGATCGAAAGATCGAACGTTCGATCGGGTCGAGCTCCCCAGAAGTGAACCGCTCCAGCTGCGCGGTTGGGAAGGGTATCAATCTTGCTTCGGTGGGATGCATGTTGGGAAGTGAATAAATCCAGCCCGGGAAGCCACTTCCACCTGGACACCTGGAGTTTACGCTCAGATGGTGCGCTCTCGGAAAGGAGAAAAAGCAAAAACCGCTGAACCAAATCCCGGAAGGTGGAGTCGCACAAAAGCGACAAACGCATCCCGCCATCGGTTCGGACACGGTGCACAATTTACCTGTCAATTTGTGCATAACTTAAATTAACTTTATGGCGAATCAAGCTCAAAATTAATGTTTATTGAATTAAAGTGATGTAATCGTGACAATTGCAATGAGATTGTTTATCTTCCAACCCCTCCTCTATGGCGGGTCGATGTTTGGTAGTCAAAACCCTTCTGCTCGCTGCACGGTGAACATTGGAATGCTGGCCTCCGGTCTGCCGGCGAATTCGCTTCATCGTGCCTTCTGGCGTGGAACGGAGCGACGAAACGGCGGACGGAAATGGTCATGGTCGAATGTCAGGGCATGTCGCGGCTGTCGGCATCTGTCGCCGGCACTCGGGAATTGGCACGGCCAATTGGCTTCCGACGGACGAAACGAAAAGTGGTGAACGCACGGAAAAGTCGGGAAACACACGTGACATGACGTGGTCACAATCCGCAGGGAGGCTGGCTAGGGGGTGGTGTGTGGATCTTGTATTATAATGATCAATCTGTCCCTTTCACGCTGGAGGGGATGTTTTCTTCGGTAACATTTCGTGCTCCATAATATCCATTTTGTGGGAGAACTTGGCTGATTGGCACTATTTTAGCTTGATCTTTAGCAGAATTTTCGACTTTTTCAAGAAAATATGAACTTTTGCGTGTATTTTGTACACATTTTGGTCGATGAATTAATTGTAAAATATTGAAAGTCCTATAACCGCTGCATGGTCGTGAAAGTTCTCAAAACAGATTCACGTTTCCCATTGCCCCAAAAATAATCATTATTTTCAAACCAAAAAAAGAAGGAAGGAAACAGAACTCCGGGAATACACAAGTTCCAGATGCCACTGTGACAGATCGCATCGATTTCAGACATCCGAATGTGAACCGTCCACGCAGCGGTCCGGCATTTCGGTTCGTTTGTTTGGCTTCGGTTTCGGTTTGTTTTATTGATCCGATCGCGCAGCAAATCAGCGGCGTGGCGGAAAATCATCGTGCATCCTGTGAGCGGAGCCGGGATCAGCTCGCCAATTCAAAAGGTCGCCGGACAGGATCGCGACAGAACAGCGACAGCGCAGCGACAGATCGGAACCGTTCCGGGACAAGTGCAGCATGTTTTCCTCTGATGCCGCGTGGGATTCCTGCCTTTGGCGAGAGGGGGGGAAAATCTCGTTGGCGACGTCGACGCCGAAGACGGCCAAACAATAATCACAGTCGCCACGAGGCCGGGGCGGAGCAGGCTGGATTGAATGTAATTTATAGCGATGACAATATCGTTACGTTCGATTTAAATTTTTCAATTGCACGACAAGCACGCCGGCCGAGGACATTTGCGCACTTTTTCCTTTTCGTTGCGAAAAAATAAATAAATAAAATTAAAACACCCAGAATTGGGCTGTCTGAAGCCCATCGGGTCGGTTTATCGATAGATGGGAAGGAAAAACTGGAGAAAATGGATACCGCTCGGTGCTCGTCAATTATCGACAATTTACCGCTGCTTACCTTTGGCCAGTATTCGGCGCATGCTCCGCTTGATGGTCCAGGAGCAGTTCCACATGCTGTTCCGGAACTGGTTCTCGCACTCCCGAAAGCCCAAGCTGATGCCCCGGTGGATCTCGCGCATCAGGGACGTGTCGTTCTTGCAGATGTCGGCCAGCTTCCCCGACAGTCGCCGCGACTTCCGGTGCTTGCTTTCGCAGACCCGCTCCGGATCGAGCAGGACGCTGCTACCTTCGGCTCTGCGGAGGAGAGGATTGTGTTTGTTTCATGTCAGTAAGTCCATGATGATATTCAAAATCTAATTTAATACACGAAATAAAATATGTACGTGGTTTGAGTTCATAGCTTCCTAAGGCTACTTAATCACGTGCTGTTTTTGAACTTGTGTCTTAAGGACACAATGTGGCTACATGTTAACAATAAGCTCGTAATCGTACAGATCAAGTAACGAGCAACACTTGCGAACGAAACCGACACCAGAGTAAACACCATTAGTGCACCTCGCCAGAGTCAAGTTCAAGTTCGTAGTAATCCGACAGTACTTCCCGACAGCTAGCACCGCCTCGGAGTGTCAATAGCTCATAATAAAAGGCCCACAACGTGGATGGGGGAGTACGTCCGTTACACAACCCTCCGCGTAACAAAACGCGACCATTAGACCCTTTAGGTGTTGGACCTGCAAGGTGCAGAAGCAGACACAGGTACGTTACTAGCTGGTATCTTTCGTCCAGGCCAAACCTTACCTGATGCTGGCTAAATTTAACCCCGATGGCTCAACGGGTCCAGCGTCATGATCGTAAAATTCAATAATGAAGATCATTTCTGTCTGCCAGCTTCATCTGGCGTGTGAAGTTGATTTGAACGAGCTCCAAAAATGTAGTAGAGAGGGAGGAAAAAAAATACACGCAAACACCGTTTCGTTCGAGACGATTATTACCGTCTCCGGCGCAATTGGCCATCGGAAACATTTTCCGGCATTTTCAGCTCATTTCGTGTTCGTCGCTATTAACCTCCACCTCCCCCCGGTTCGATAATGCCAAGGCGCAACTAAGTGTGCTTGAACTCGCACTCACCATATTGTGATGGGTGGGGAACACTTCTCCGACACTTCTTTTCTAACATAGTTGGCCCATTGGCCCCCCCTCTGAAACCCACCCCTACGTCGGGTCGAGTGTGGTTCAATGTAAATAATCGGGAGTTAAAATAAATAATTTTACCTCCGACTTACCTTCGACGGGTTGGGGCAGGAGGTGTTTTTTTCTAACTCCGATGGGCATGGAAACATTTTCCAGACCTCTCCGTTATGACGTTTTTAACGGTTTTGGCTCCGGGGATGGGGACTGGCAAGGCTGAGCACGTACCAGTCATCTTTCGGGGCAGATTTTTACGACCATCAGCAACAGGCGGCTCGAGCTCGAATGGGCGATTCCAGCTGACTGACTAATGGAGCGTGCGCCCGACCGTCAAGCGGTCATTATTGTACCGGGGTGCTAATGACAATTAGGAGTCAGAGCCGGAGAATCGGTCCAGCGCGTGTCACCGGCTCCGGTCGAGATCATTTGTTATCGTCCACGCGACCCCGTTATCACACTCCGCCATCGAGATGTTAACCTAACTCGAAGCTGCCTGTCTCGCGCCACGAACGTGCCTTTGGCGCTTGTCAAACAGCCTTGGAGGTTCGGGACCGGGTAACATCGACAACGACCAAGAACTGTGGCCATCAGTGGCTCCTCAAGGGACGAGATTTGACTCTCGCGATTCCTTTCGCTTCCATCATTCAAATGACCGTCCCGGGGTCTAGTGAGACCCATCTCGATTGGGAGATAAAAATCTACCTATCTTGCCCACCATTTCCCCCCCCCCCCCTCCGCCTGTGCCATCGATTAGACAACCGAATGGTGGGATGGAGAAATTATAAATTTAAATAACGCTCGTGCGCGCGCGCACACGGTTTGATCGTTCGGTTCGAACTTCGACGGTCGACTTTCGGCGGCCGAAAAAGTAGCGACAGCAGTAGGATTTGTTGTAGCAGCGGCTAATAAAGACATAAATTTGTCGAATCACACACACACACAGCCCCCGTCCCTACCGTTTGCCCACCGACGTCCGGCTCTTAAAAGAGAGAAAAAAAAAGTCGTTACGGCCTGAGAATCGACTCCAACAGGATCGATCGGTGGAAACGACACCGAAACGCATAAAACTGTTGATATTCGGTTTCAATTTGTTGTATCGATCCGATGATGGAGCGATGCCGGGAATGGAAGTGCCGTTAGTGCTAGTGGATGGTGCGGTTTAATTTGTCTAATTAACGCTCGTGAATGCGTTTTCTGCTCGGTGTGTGGCTATGTTAGATACCCGGAGAAGCAAAAATCGGTTCGATTTGGGAAGCTGATGGTGCGAAGGATAAGAAAAGCTTTAATACGACGTTTATTTCTTGATGACCCGTCTCGCCGGGGGTGTTTGAGAATTGACGATGGTTGAGATCAGCCGTAAAAGGTGACTTTAAGGGGTTTATCCATTATCTTTAGCTTCCAGCAGTGGAGAAAGATTTGACTAATCAAAATTCCATAATATTTCTACTGAAAATAAGATCATTTCTCGATGGTCGACGATATACATTAGGAACATTTTATTTTCTCTAGCTCTGAAAATATCTCAACGAGAAAAGTTTATATTTAAACTGTGATCGAGAGTTGTCATGTTTGATAGGTCAATTTTATTTCTCCAATTATTAACAAGTTATCTCTATACGTTTGATTTAATTTCTGTACTTTTGAAACGTTAAACAGCTGTTTGTAACATGTGATACCAATATCTTTGAGTTGTCTAATATTTCATCCTAAAAAACATTAAGGTTAGTTGTTTTGAAAACATGCAGATACATTGCATCTATTTTAAGATGATCGATTGAGATACGTGTATAAGTATTAAGTCCCTAAACATATAAAATCCCACTTTTGAAATGAAAGTAGCTTTTATTAACTCTTACAAATATAAAAAAGTAGTACAAGAAAATAGAAATATAGCTTATTTTCACAAATGTTGTTTTGTAATCATAACTGACGAAAAAGCAATCAAATAAACTCTGCTTAGTTATAGCAGAGTATAATTAAATTATCCTTAGCGTATTCCAATGTAGTCATAAGCGTAAAATAATGCTAATATGGAATGCATACATCTAAGTTTGATTAGCTCTTGCAGCTTGCCTGGGATGTAAAACTGGTCATTTTGACAAATCACCTGTGATAATGTCGTAAATAACGGCTCGTTCTTCAAAGTAGCTACACGCTTCGCCGATCCCTTAATCGTACTCGCGCAGCGTGTTTTATGACTCATTAATCCGATATATGGCACCATTGTGCGACCACCTGAATGGAACATTACCATGCCGGCGCAGGCGCACCGCTGCGTTCGTGATCTATCCGTGTAAATCTACCCCTGACGACTGCAATTGCATTTCATTGAATACTAATCATCGGTAACGAATAGTTTCAACAACTGTCGGCATCGTTTGCTACCAGCTGCGGCCGCGGCAGCGACTCCTCCAACTCCAATTGTTGACTTTTTGCCCTGCCCTGCAATCGATCGTGAGCTGCATCGCTAGTTTTTCCCTGTTTTCCTTGCCTTCCGTCGATCGAGCGGCCGCCAGCTCGTCTCGGTGTCGACGGCAATCGGTCGGAGGGTTGCAGTGTCTGACGTTGATGGTAACCATGTTGGCCACGCTGTTGCCGCTCGACAACCTCAATCCAATCCGAATGTCCGCCGGCTCCCCCTGGTCCGGCTCGTGCCCAACAAACTTCCCCCGCGGGGCCACCGGTTTCGGTTGATTCGTGCGAAAATAATCGCTTGTCACTCAGCTGTCCCTTCCGTGCCCGGGACTCTAGTCTCCGTCTTAGGGGCGGCTAAGTACTCGCAACGACTGGAGTGTTTTCCTCGCGCGAAACACTTTTCCTGACGTGCGCACCGGCTACTCGAATAGGTTGCAACGTCCCGACGGGTAGCCCGGTGGACGTGAATTGACTTTCCGGACCATTTCTCGTCCATCGGTTGCATCCTTCGGAGTCTTCGTCGGTGTGTTTAACTCAATTTTCTCAATTATGCATTTAGAATGATGCCCAGCGTTTCGTTCGCTTAAAGCCGACCAGCTCCATCGGGCTGTAAAGTGTAAATTCTCCCTCACGACTCCATCCACACCCTGCTGAACCTCCGTATGGTCCACCCAACTAATCCACAGATAGTACAGATCTTCACCGATCTCAATAAGCGGTAAAAGGATCTCTCAACCAGCCGCTCATTTCGCTGCCATTTTGGCAAGTCATTTATTTACTTTTGCACATCTTATATTCTATTTCCTTTCCCTTCATACGAAGCACAAAACCAAATGGCTTTTGCATCAAAACGAAACGAAACTAAAGATGGTTTGATTGGGTCAACGTAAATGTTGGTAAATATAGTACTGAAGAGAAAATGTTGCATAAATTCTGTCAAGAACAGCAACTTTTCCTTTGCATGAAATTTTATTCCCAAGATTAATATATTGATAAAATATTGGAGGTTAAATATTTCTAATTTTGTACATCGCAGGTATTTGAATGAAGTTATAAGATCAGTAACCTTGTCTTGTTTCGCTAAGTATCTAAATAGGTGCAATTCACACTCTAACACAGCCGAACCCCATAAACTGTTTACTTAATCGATTTTTAACAGAAATTCTTTTTTTTTAACTTTTTCCAAACGATATTGATTTTTTACGGAAAAATATAAATCTGGAAAAACCTCACCTCAATCATTGCCGATTAGTTAAACTTTTTTAACACGCCAGTGCTTCCTCCACCAAGCACCGCGGTAATAAAGTTGACGTGTACATAACTGTTCATTAGCCGAGATGGTGGCGACGCAAAAGTAGTGCCTATTCCCTCCGGTGCTTGTTAAATCATCGTAAATTAAAACGACATCAAGTCTTGGGGCGCTCCAACGCATGGTGGCTGGGGGACCTCCAGCTACTCTCCATCTCTCTCTCCCTTGACTTGCCCTCCTTGAGGGGGCCCTATGGGCACCTAAGATTCCCAGGCCACAGGCCACACGCTTTGTTGCCGCAATGTTTGTACGTGATGATCCGCTTAATCAACTCCGAACCGCCCCGGGAGATAAAAGATCAATATTTCACCCGGTTGGTTTATGTGCCGTGCCTGTGTGTTGGAGTGTGTGTTTGTGTGTGTGGTTTTTGTGGACCTAACGTCAAACGTCAGCGGAACGGAATGGCAATGCAGGACAAACGGGGCGCACACACGCTTTCAGGACCAACGAAGCGGAAACCCGTCGCCCTTTGCTTTGATGCGGTGCGCTCGATCGAACGCGAGGCAACCGAGGGGGATGAGGAATGAAATAGACAGGAACACACGGTGCATGAAAGAGTAAAAAAGGAATGCTAAGCTGAAAACCCACGGTTTTCCCTCTATTCGCCGAGCAAACGCGGGAAGGATAGCTCACGAAAAAAAAGAAGGAAAAATGCATTCAGTTTGAACAAATACAACATGGCAGCGGGCAGCATAAATAGCATACTCCACACGCCGACCTACCATTGGGCAGAAGGGTGGAGGAGAAACAGAGATCCCTCTTCAGGAGGCAGGAGGCAGAACATCACAAAGTGCATCTGAAGATACTTGCCTATTTATTCGCCGTCATCTTGAGAAGTATTGAAGTAGTTTGTTTTTCTCGTCCAAACCCCCGGGGCGGAAAGCGATGGTTGGCAGGTAGTGTGTGTAACAAAATCATCAAACATTTGACTCCTTCAGTCGAGTGGGTGAGCGGTCCACGAAGCAGGATCATCGCGGGGGAGGGCAAAGGTTCTGGATATTGGTGGGGCGATGGTCCTGTCACCCGGTTCGATGTGTGTATGCTCAAGCGGTTTTTGTCGCAGCTCCGATGGCAAATGTCTCATGCCCGAGGGTGGGTTTTTATTTTTTCAACTCTTGCCGTGAGACCCAAGGACTAGAGCGACGACCTGTGGGACATCCATTCGAATTTTCTCGTGAACCCCTGGGATATGGGTCGAGCACAACTTCGCCGGGGCAAGTGCAGCGAGCTGTGTAACATGTTCGATGGAAAAGGTAAACCCTTTCGCCGCAGGTGCGTCCGCAAAGATTGACATATTCATCCATCAAGGAAAGGGCATCAGGGCAGGGACCACACGAAAGCCTACCCTGAAGTGTCTTCGGAACTCCCGGGACTATGAGATTCCTCATCCGCGAATGGTGACGCAGCGCCACCGGACGTGAAAGGGAGGATCGCTGGCAAATGCGGGCAATTAAAACCCACTTACCAACCGCTTGGTAGGAAGCCGACCAGCAATCATCAATACGATCGCTTCATCGGCTTCCGCTAATGAGTTGATCCAAGCCGCTAATGAAGCTAATTATCGCCGCAGTATCGATCGGGCTTGCGATCAGCAATGCATTTCGGGCCGAGCGACGCACCGGCTCTGCACTGTACCAAACGCCAGAAGAGGTAAATATTATTCAATGTAAACATTGTAACAGCCCCGAAACGGCTCCAGTGTAAACAGCGATCGAGCGACCGCACTCGAGTGGCAGGTTTGAAGGTACACAGAGGGCAAACATGAAAACACGGCACAAGAGGAGGCACTATGTTTGAGAGAGAGAGAGAAGGATAGAGAAAGAGAGGGAAAGATCGAGAGCCCCTGGACCAATTTTCCGACCCAGCGCCGTCGCTGCGCATCAATGTCTGGCGAGTTGCCGAAATGCCCTTCCACTCGTTCTCGGTAAGGATCACCTGATCACGACCGGTAATGACGTTGACTTTCGACATGATTGGATACCATCAAAGTGATCCCGCCCGGCGAAACCGTTCTCAAGGATATCGGATCCGTTCCGCTTTTACGCTGCTGCCGGCACCCGAACCTGTGCCGGACCGACGATCGAAGGATCCGTTCCAGGATCCCGCCTCAGGTATCGCTACGCGAAAGCGCATCGCCTGTCAGCTAGTTCGAGTGCAAACGTATCGAATTTCACCGATCAACTTGCCTTGCGGAGTGCCATTTTCGCGTTGCCTCTGCCGGTGTTCCTTTCTTTTTACTCTATTTCATCTACGAAATGCACTCTTCATTGGGTATGCGCTTCAGAGGGGAAATGCAATCCGGGTGTAACTGTAGCCGACTCGATCGGTTCGAGGTGGACACTTTTGGAGCTTTGGTGGACTATTGGTAACATTGACGAACAGGGACTATAGAGGCTCAATTGCAGTTGCAACAAAGTGCAGCGAATGTCGGCGCCATTTTGTTGCTGAACAACAAAAACAACAGGAGGAATTCACATTTAAAAGGCTTCCCAAAGTGAAACAGCATTCTCTTTGTGAAACATTGAATTTAGAAAATGGACGATAGTGAGACGTAGCGTCGAATGCATCATGTCAACCATTATCCTGTATTCTCGATAAGCTTTAAGGAATTTGACTGGGAGTATTAAGAATATCTGCATAATCATCCTCTTATCCGCAAAGATTTGAGATAAGCAAAGAATCATTCACAAAGACAGTTGTACCTTGAAGTGGTGCATTTACTACTAACGATATAGAAAAAGCTCTTTTGGGTTGGAACATAAATGAAATCTGGTGTAATATTTATCGCCATTGTCAGACATGGATAAGAATTTTGAAGAGATTATGCTTCGTGGTCTTAATGTTCAGCAAACATTTTCGCTTTGCTCTAAAGCATCATCAAAGAGAAACAAAGTTCTTCTCCTCAGCAAGTGTGTCGTTCGTTTTTGATGCAGATTTGCAGAAATTAGCATAGAGTGCTTTTTCAAATCTGTCACCAGGCGGGACTCCTTCGGGCCCGTTGTGGACCACTCAACGCCAGGAATGCGAACGCTGTGGCTTGTGACGCCGGATTTGTGTCGACCCTTCTCAAGAGCACATTCCAGTGGAACGTGTGTGTCCTCCCGCTCCCCCAAGCATCCATCTCCGAGGCTCGACACAAACCCGGTTGCTACCGCAAGGTCCACTTCCACGCTCGGGACTATCTTTCGAGGGGTGCGTCTGTGGATGGCGCAGGGTTGCCAAGGTTTTCGGGTTCAAAATCGTAAAGATTTAGATAAGGGCGGAAGATGGCGGCGTAATGTTGGCCGCCAGATCGCCAAACACGTACTCCTGGTTCAGCATTTAAAGTACGACCCGCAACGTCCAGAGTCCGCCCGGAGCAGGAGTTCGCGCGGTCATCGCGGGTTCGCCATCACCGTCAGGTGAAGTCATGTGGCGCTCCGATCGGCATGTCTTAATTTCCGTGCGAGCATGTTTCCCTCCGACTGTTTCGGTTTGGTTTCTCCACAGAGTTTGGAACGTGCGTCGTTATGCGCGTGATGCGTGCGACGAATTTCTGATGCGACTGATCTCTTCAAAACCTCACGAACTCTGACGGACTCGGAAGATGGTACCCCTCAGGTTTTTTGTTCTGATTCATACACCGTTCCTTCCGTCCGTGTGACGAATAATCGCGGTAAGAGTAAGTTAGGAGTTCTTATCCAAAGCGTATGATCACGAAGATTAGCATCGGACGATTGTGGCGTTCCAACTGTTCGACTCTAGCCCAAGCGGTCGCAGTCTCGCTCCTCTCCGGTTACAGCCGCCGTCTGGTACGATTACCTGACATACGCAGCCGTAATACTCATCAAATTGCGATATACCTTATCAAGATACATCTATCCTTGGATGGGTCGAGTTATGACGAGACGCTACCAACTACCAACTACCAGTCTTGTCTTCCAGGGGGTAAGTGTAAACTTGCGATATGACGTGAGAGCAATCTGATCGCAACGAAAAGACGTCGTAACATCGGTAGCGTGAAAACTCCTTCCCTATGTGGGAAATCGCTAGAAACCAGTAGACCCTAGACATCTTGGGCTGGAAGTGGGCTGAAGTCTATTAATTGCGTACAACAACTACCAAGAAGATCTACGAGACGAGCGATCGCGACAAACGAAAAGCAAACACCCAACAACGATATCTGTTTGTGTGTGTGTTTGTAAATGTCCCGCTTGAGAAGACTTGGTGTCAACCCCCCCACAAACCGGCTAGGCGGGAGGGAGAAGAAACCTCTTATCACAACATCATCGCTAATGATATAATGAGGGGCAGTTTATAATATTTATAATCGTTTTTAAAAGCGTAAATGTAATTAAGGATGCATTTAATGGCTGCCCAGCAGTTTGCCGTAATCATATCTCGACCTCTCTCTATATGTCGCCCTCCCTTCCTCGGCTAGCACTCGCCGTCTCTGTTAGCTAGTAAACAGCATCCACTTGGGGCTGATGTGCGCGGGCCAGTTAGTGCACCATAAGACCAGATTCCATTCCGCCTCTGCCAACGCTGCGTCCTTGCGTCCGCGATGAAAACCGATCTTGCGGATCCCATCTGCCGTTGCTCGTTTGGTTGCAACACTGTAGCGTATAAATAGCGACAACATCCCCCTCCGGTAGCCGACACCATACCTGGCGTGGGGCTAATGAGCTGGAGGGAGCTGTAGTTGAAGTAATGCTGAAGAAAACGAGAAAACAAATCTCAGTCTCGGGAGGAAAAGAAAAAAAAAACACGCAATAGCCAATGATCGGCAGCGATCGTCAGTTTTGCATCCAGCAAGCGCAGGGTTAATTATGAAATTATTAAGATAAAGTGTTGTGTATATATTGGTGTGGTCCGCAGCGGCAGAAGCAGTCCGGGGAGTCGCAGGGTCTTGGTCACAGCGATGCACCGACGGAATCGTGACGCTTCCACGTCCGCTGCCGGGCGAAACTCCCCTCAGTAGCGCCCGTTTGCGCCGATAGGTTTTTATTTTATTTAATCTTCCACTTCGCTTCCACAACCGCCTGAAAGCATTCCGCCGTTTGGCGATGGTGGGTTCATAATTTAGACGCGGCTTGAAATTTAGTGTCGCCGAGCATTTCAACCCAGGAACCCCAGGGGAAGAGACGGCCGAGAGCCCACGGATGATTACCGAGCGCATCATAAAGTGTGGCAGTGTGGGACTGATACGGTCCATTGCGGTCAAGGAGCTGGCCGGCCAAATGGATGCTAAATAGTTGGCGGCCGAAGTCGATAAAGTGTGGAGCGATTCCATTTCCACGGCTTGAACGGGCGAGGAAGCTAATTAGGAGCGTACTGGCAATCGTTCAGCGCGTGCAAGTAGTTTTGCCGCCGTGTTCTGCTCAAGTAGTTTTATTCACGATGGGGAAAAATTGCTATTTAAAATATCGACACTTGCTTTAGCAATTTATAGACGTGCAATTATTTTGTGAATTAGTTCAACCAGAATTAAAACGATGCTAAAGTACGATTTGTTGGTCAAACACTAACGAATTATTTTTTTTGCATAGACAGTTATATGAAACCTCTCACAACCTATTATATATTTTAGCTTTTTTTATGTGTACATGTGTACTGAAACTTCCCACACATTAAGTTTAAGCACTGCAGATGTTGTTGAAGATTTGTTTGATCAATATTTTTTTTACAAAATCATCTAAATTTTACAACTAAAACTCACATTAACTAACACAAACAAAACAATCATCTACACATCTGTCAAGGTGTATCCATCAAAGTTGTACAACAAAGCTTATACAACACAAGGAAAACGATGAAATATCAACCATCTTAAATATGCTGGTAATGTAACAGTTAAATTAAAATATAACTCTCAAGTAAAGAGCTAAGAACATAATTCTTTTCTCAATCCCTTCTTAACCAAGCGTCCCCGAAGCGTCAAGCTAGTCTGAAGTAACAGATCATTAAACAGAATAGAAAGATTTACCATTAACATTTTAAACAAAACATTAACGATTTATGTTCTTATCACGGTTAATGTGTGTTTACAACTCCTACAATGTTACAACTCGTTAAGGTCACCTGATCGTTTGTACTCACCGCCATAAGCCGGTAATGGGCATTATCAGTATCAGGTAGATCACTATCAGTACCAAACGCATAATTGCAACTTCCTTCCGCCGGCAAACTGGAATCCCACAAGAAAACACAACACACGCAAGCAGCACAGCACACCGACACCGACGCGACGGGGACAGAACCGGATGGAACAACTAAAATCACCGGAAACGGGTCACAGCCACAACGTCACACTTGGCGCTGTCGAACGTCAAACCAACGTCCACGTGAGCAAGTGACAGTGAAGACCAAGAAAAAAAATAACTCACTGTAAACAGCTTCCACTCCTCGCCTCTTCCCCGCTCTGGGAGAACCCCACCCACCTCCGCAAAAGGCAAACAAACACTGGACACCGAACGGTTCTCTCTCGGTTCGGTGGTGGTTTTCCTTAACCCCAATTCCGGCGATCCCCGGAAGTGGATCCGATCCGAGATATGCACCCACACCGACACTCACTGACACATTGTTTCCGTTTTGTCGGCGCTGGTCGGGAACAATCTGTTGGGCCTGTTTCTTAAAGACGCTCGTGAAAACTGTTACACTTGGACACCCCACCAACTCCACCAGGTTGCCCCCGGGATCCCGGTTTCAGTCTCGTCTGCAACTGGGACAGTTTACTTTGGCACGTCGTCGTCGTCGTTGGCTCGCCACGGGTTGCGTACACACTGACACGCAGCACATGATGCAATTCGGTTGCGGCAGTTCACAGTTTTCCCAGGTCAAACCGGAAACGGGGATCGACACACACGGTTATCCTGGCTCCCTCCCGATCCAGGCAGGCAGGCAGGCAGGAAGAAGGAGGTCAGATTCGTACGGCCACAGTACACCGACTGCGTCCGGGCGCTAGCCAGATCCGTGTGCCGGCGAGCCGCGTCGGACGTTTCCCCCTGGGCCTGGGGTTCCGGGTCCGGTGCGTCTGCGCAAACCACCAGCACACCTTTCGCACACCCACACACACACACACACGTGCAACTGCAGCACGCACGGGCGGAACGAAAAAAAAACACACACACGGGGAGGAAAAGCGGCCAGAATGCGAGCCGAAATGCGCGTCTGCTGCCACGTTCGCCACGTTCGGGCTCACTCTGTGGAGCAGGCGAGTGCACGGCGGACAAAAAGCAAGCGATATTCAAAATCGAATCGAGCGAGCGGGCAGGCGTGCGCGCGCGCGCGAGTGATCACACGGGACCGGCCGCGAGCACACGTACGGCCGTGCACAAACACCACCAAGCGCCCGATTAACCCACCCCTCCTAGGTCGTCTTCGCCGTCGTCGGCGTCGTCGTCCGGTCTTAAGCACCCCCCTTTTCGACCGGCCACCACAACCAATTGCGAATCCGCCAAGCCGGACGCACATACGCAAAAGCCACAACGACACACACACACACAGGCGCACGCACACGCAGCCAGGCAGGCAAATACAGGTGGCCACCGGAGATCGCGATCGGAACGGGAAGGAATGGATAAAAAAAAAACACTCCCCAAGAAACCACAAACAACCCCGCGACCGTTCGCACTTCAAACGATCGTGTACCCGTGTGTGTGTGTGAAGAAGGTGATCTTAAACGCAAGGAACGAAATGAAATTAAAAGCAACAACAACGGGGAGAATTGAAAAAAAATATCTAAAAACAAAAAAAACCCCAACAAACACACACACACACACATTGGCCCGTAGTGCGAGGGAACCCTTCCCATCAGCGAAGGAAACACATGGAAGAACACTTCCCCACACCGTTGCAAATGATATATTTTAAAAGGTTATTGCGCGCGCGGATTTCCTTTTATCTGACCGCGCGGCGTCGGCATTCGCTATCCCACTCTCGCGCACGCCCTCGGTCTCTCTCTCTCGCTCTCTCGGTCTCTCGCGCTATCTTTTGTGTGTACGATTTCCTCCCCGCGGGGGAAGGAAGTTTCCTTCAGCACACGCACCAGACCGTGTGTGTGAGATGGATCGCCGTTCTCTCGGACGAAACGCAGGACGGTTTCCTCGCGCCTCACGAACAGGAGAGTGTTTACGGACGCCATTCTCACGGCGATGTTCGAAGTAAGTCGGCCGGGCCTTAGGTAAGTAACACACCTTTTCTAAGCACACACAGAAGAGTACACACATACACACGCTTTTTGGACACTTTTCCGGGCTCGTGAAAACTCGTCGATTAGGTGGGTGGGCACTTGTTTTCCCTCTTCCATGCGGTCAGCCCCAAACGAAACGAACCGAAAAATCACAGCCTGCCGGGTGTTCGACCCCACCGAAAAACCAAACAACCACAACCGCCCGTTCGCACGGCGACACTATGAATGGACTTTCTCGCTGCTCTTCGGCACTTCGGCCCGGGGCCGCCTCCATTCGGGCTGCAGGATGCCTCAACCGACGCAGGGCCGACGGCGGCCGGCGGCGGTTTGGTAGCGCGGGCGGCAGCCACAACACCGAGCGTCCTGTGCCGACGGCGGCGGCGGCAGGAGATGAAAGAGAGTTGACTGGAATTAAAATTCTACCCCGAAACCGGGTACCGGCTGGGGGGAGGGGGGGGGCGAGGGGGATGGAAAAAGAAAACGGCGGCCACGGGATGAGCCCCCGGTATTGGCGAATATATTGGCGCAGCGCAAAATATGAAAAGCTATGGGGCGGAAGGAGGAAAACAAAAGGAAAACGGGGGAAAAGTACAAAACACTGAATAAACTCCACACAAAACACACAATGTTTGAAAGGGGTTGCATACACGCACACCACACTCAGGAGTTTGTTTTTTTTTTTTATTGGAGCCCCACTGGGACGGAGGGAGGGAGTTAGCACACACGTACCCTTCCACACACATACACACACACAGTGTCGACTCACTCATTCGCGAATAATCAAAATTGGTTGGCAAATGAGCTGGGCGCGCGCGAATAAAAATAAAGAAACTGCCCAAAACCAACCCGAAGCGATCAAAGCAGCCTCAAGAGAGCGGGGCGGTGGATGGAGAAGTTCGCCAAAAACCGCAACTATCGAAGAACTTCGACAAATGGCCACAAAAAAAATTTGCACAAAGCACGAGAAACGATTAGAATGAAGGAAGAAGAGGAAAACAACAGGCCGCCACCGTAGAGAGGCAAATGAGGTGCCGGAGGAGGGAGGGGATTGATGATGCAGGTGTGAGCGAGAAGGCACAAGGAGGCTGGGAACGGATCGCCGGTGGGAAGCAGGACACGAAAAACGCCACCGCCAACCGGTGTGCGAGATAAAAATTAAGCGAAGATTAAGAAATGAATAGCTCTACAGTGCGGGACGAAAGTTTTCCCACAACAGGGCTCGCGAATTCTTTCGTTAGTGTAGCGAATAGAGAACACACTAGAAGCACTTTCAAAGCGCAACCCGTTTCGGTGAGGCACTTGTCCTTTTCGGTTTAAACAAAAAAAATTGTGGAAGCTAGTGCATCGCACAGCACTGTAAAATCGAAAATCAAACACCCCAAAAACGCAGGGATTCGCGGATCCATTTTTGGCGGCACGGAAGGCACGCGAAATTGAGCCATAGAGCCGAACCGAACCCGGGCCAAATCCAACGGGCGAATCTCAGATAAGCCGGAATAGCCGAGTGGAAGAGATTGAAGGACCCTAATAATGAAAACCCCGGCGTTCGCTACCTAATGGACGCCAGCAGAGATATAGAGCGATCTGCCCGCCGTTCCGGGCAGGTAAGAAAATTCGCCAGCCATGAATATTTGCCGATCGACGGAAACTAATCGAAGCGTTCGCAAAGATGGAACCCGTCCCACTCACTCACTCGCTGGTTCGTGGTTTTCTTCTTTGTCTTTTGTTTTGTTTTTCCTCCGCGCGGACCAGGAATTCAATCAAGGACCGTGAGAATAAAATCACAGTTTCCGAACTGCTCCAGTTTCCGTGTTCCGTCGAGTGACGCGAATCGAACGTCTCCTTTTAAATGCACCGCTTACACGAAGACACTTGTGCGATCACCATGCCCAACACTTGCCACACTGTCGACGGGGACGACGCAAATACAGTCATTTGCACTTGCCGCTGCGGGCGGCTTCGATCGGATGCGTGTCGATGGCCAGTTTCCATCATCCCGCGGCGAGTCTTGCGCGACGTCTGGCGAGAAAGCGATCAGGCAGCGGATCTTCCCGCCGTCGCTTCCCTGGTGTGGCCTTCTGGTGTAACGTATCGCTGCCTCCTCCTTATCGGACGACTGTGTGTCTGTGTGTGTGTGTGTTGGGATGGATGATATGAAGATCTTTTATCGTGCGGCCCTCCGTCGTTCTCCGGAATCGCCCCCCCCCCCCTTGAAGATCGCTATCGGACGAGTTCCGGTGTCTCGCTGCTGCTGCTGCATTCATCACCCACCTTCGCGCTTATCTCGTGCCGCATAGTAATACAGGGCACGACAAATCTCGCTACGTCCAGGCCAGTCTCCGGTGACGCACGTCCCGGCCGCCCCACCCCCGGTTTATGAGTTCTTGGGAAATGTTTACCACACTCCACTTTCATCGTGCGCCAGCGACGCGCGTGACGTTAAATTTATTTACACTGAACCCCGTTGATGCTTGGGCTGCTGGCCCTCTGGTCTGGGGCAGGCCTGTTGCGCCAAGATGCCCTTTTCGTTTTGCCTCTACCTTTCCATTGTGTGCAGCGCGGAAGCAAAAGTGCTTGCACGTATTCAACCCGGTTAAATGCAATGTTGCACTGGCGATCGGATCTATTTTTGCAACAACCCTTGAACTTCGGCATACGGCGATGCGTTTACCCTCGAAATAGATCTATCAATCCACATCAACAGCAGTGTGTGTATTTGTCTAAGGCTTGATGACGGAAGGTCAATCGGTTGGTGATCTGTTCTATTATTTTATTGATTTTCTGATGAACAACTCGAGAGTAGAATAATGAATGTAAATCAACTGTATCATTTAATTTTGACGATGGTTAAAAATAAACTATTGCCCATTTTCATTGACCTAGGAGCTGGAAATCAGCCTATGTGAGTAATTATCGTTTGTACTGACCATAACGACCATTTATTTCAACGAAAACGATCAAATTAATCGAAAATGATCGCTAGTCAGCAAATTAAACGATAGTTAAATAAACAAATCTTTATGCGATTCCACCTATTAGTTTTAAATAAGTACTTATTTAATGTACATGAACTTCGTTGTTTTATTTTTTTGTGACTTATAGTTTTTTGAGGCTTTTCGTTTGTTGAGGAATTGCCTGAAAAAGTCGTTTGAATTATCCTTCTGTTTAATCTCACAAAAACGGGCGAAGGATAAAAAATGGGCATATCGTAAAAACTCTTTCTGTCTCGACACACAGTCCTTAGCCATCATTTTTTGCCTTCAAGTTATTTATCGCATTATGTTTGGCTTTAGATTTTTTTTTTTTAGGAAAAATTGTATTTTATTGCGACTCCTTCTTTTTTTTTGGTCCACCGCGAACGCATACCGATGGAATCAGATTCTGGCAAAAATTAATTCACAATCCGACAATGCAATTCTCATCATCCGATTTTCGGACGATTTTCGTCGGTGGCAATTTTCCCATACATACATTTCCTTTGGCTCATTTCTTTCCACCTCTCTCCACCGCCACCGCCGCATTTGCGGGTGGAATGTTGTGACATTTTGCCTCGCATTGTCTTTCTGCAACGGGGTTGCAAAAAGTTTACGGTGCTTGGTTTTTTGCTTCATAAATGTAAAAAAAAGTCCCAGATAAGCCACATGGGGAGTCTCGGAAGGGAAAAATAATGAGCCCCTCGGGCGCACGGAATCCTTTTGCGGAAACAGAAGCCAAAGGGCGTCCATTGATGGACGCGTCGCGTCCTTTCGTTGTGGGGATGCGTTGTGTTGTTTTTTCCTCGCCCCAATTTGATTTGCGGCTTTCGTCAACGTAGAGCATGTGCTTTTCGCTTGTTTTTGTGCTTTGGATTTTATTTTCCCATTTTTGGAGCACATTTATTCGTCGGTTGACTTTAGCCAGCGAGAAAAAGCTCGTGCACTGTGATTTTCGGTTTCATTGTAGCTGTTTTAGGCTGGGGACATATTTTCACCTCACCGGACCGCTCTGGCGTTTGTCCCCCGATCGTCCTGCGGTGAAGGTATTTCGAAAGACGGGGGAAAAAAATCACCGAACGGCTCGGAAATGAATGGACAACGCCGAGGATGCGTTTTTCTGGCGTTTCTTGCACGGCCGGCACAAAAAGCGGACGCACCGGACAGGATGTTTGCGATCGGCAAATATTCCGGTAGAGCCAGCCAGCGATCAACCGATTTCTGATTTCATTCCCCGCCTTTTAGCTTCCCGGACCGTTCTCGAGTCCAGTTCGGTTTTTTTGTGCCGCTCAACCTGTGCGGACAGTTTTTCCCGATGCCAGCGCAGGTTTTTGTTTGCACGCCCATCCCACGGTCGGTGATTTTTTCGAGCACCTTCACCATAAGCCCATCGGATCAAGTGGAGGAAAATCCAAAGTCAACAAAACCGTCGCTAAACCGTCTCTCAGGAATGGCTTCGGTTTGATTTCCCTTCCGTCAGATCGTCTTGCGTATGTGTTTGTCACCCTTTTCCCTTTTATCCTCACGGCCAAATCCCGTTTTTTGTTGGTCCAACTCCAAACGTCCAGCGAACTGGACATCGAAAAAATGTCTCCCGAGTCAGAGGGACCTCCATAAGACCTGTACCTGTTTTTCGATGGAGAAAATATCGAAATAAAACATTGAAAAACGTCTCTGAAATACAAAAACACAACAAAAAATAGCCCTTGTTCGCCCTGGTCGAATCTTTGAGTGAGCTTCTGTTCCGCAACGTGCACCGGTTGCCCATTTTTGGAGCTGCCCTTTTTACATCAATCCGGAGCTGTTTTTTCCGCACGTCTTATGCGACACGTTTTTAATTTTATTTATGCTTCAATGTGTGCATCTGATTTTTTCCTCCTTTTCTCGATGTTAAAAAATGTATCTCCCTCCAAAGTATCTGTTTTTAATAAAGCACAGCGGTTGCAGTCGCTTTAGCATTTTCTCGAACCTCGAAGATCACCGAAACCAAGATCACGTCAGAGTTGCACATTTTATTACCGCGAATACCCCAAGATGGAGGCTGTTCGAGGGACAGAGAGTGTGTGGTGTGGCAGCATAACACAGGACAACCGGAATCCTCCACGATCGACACATACCTGGCGGAAAGATTTATCGGTAGTTAAGGCAGAAACGAAAACGGTTTCCGAAGCAAGCATCAACAACCGCTCGATCGTCTGCCTTCCGGCCGTTTAGTGCTCGATTTCGGCTCGTTAAAGCCTATGGATCTTTAATCGGTTGCCGGCTGACATTTGGCCGATGGATGTGTGGGTTCACGGGCTTCCACTTTGGCTCGCCACGGTTGGCTGGCTTCCGAGAACGCGAAGGATCCGTCAACGCGCACGATGGAAAAGCAATGCGTTTCACTTCGCTCACTTTCACTTTCCAGCACGATATTAAATCGTGCCACCAGACAATCGTCTATTCAGTACGCTCGTACGGGTTGTCGTAAAAAAAGGCACGGATGGAAGGTCCGGAGCTGGATGCTCCTAGTTTGGGGAAGTACTTCCAAGCTGCATGCATGAGACTCCCACACAGTGAGCTGGAGTGCTCTCCCGGTTTTCATCCCGGATCTGCCGCATAGCCAGCGTGTCATAAATCCATCACGGCTAGGTATGATTTGCCTGTGACAGGGTTATGTTTCATCACTGCGTGCCTCGCCCTCCGACGCGTCCCTTCCCCCGTACGATAGGGTTTTGTGTTGGTTTGTGAACGATAAACCCAAACCAAACGAAACCCCAAAGGTAAGGCAAGGCACGTACCGGGCGAGGTGTTTTAGGAGGCCAGATCGTTTGTTCAACCATCCGACAGCGATTCCTACGTGTTGCATTCTTTAACCTCCTTTTTCCTCTCCACCCTTTTACCCTCGAACCAAAACAGCCTTCCACTTCTTCTCATTCACGGGATGCTGTTCGTAGGGTGTTTACTGCATTTTTATGGTGGTAGCTGGTGAGAGAGTAGCTTTCGATGTATGTTTGAGTATAAAACATCCATTAAGGAAGCATTTAAAAAAGCGTTCCCAACTTGCTGCAATCGAACTAAGGAAGAGGGGCCCTGAACGCGTGTTGATTGCTGATGCTGGAAATGGGGAACTTGACCTTCCGGAGGCATATTTCCGAGTGATCGTAACGGCGATCGTCCACGATTGGGTTTTTTCTTCGCCATTAAGGGCACGGGTTGTATTATTGTACGAGATGAGAAAATGGAATAATCTCTTGTACCACTTGTACCGATTCACTCGATGGCATCGGTACTCGGAAAACCAATCATAATTGAAAACAGCAGACTCATAAATATTAATTGTACGATTTCATAGCGATATTCGATTAAAAGACGTGTACTGATTTGGTAGCCGTTCTAAAAGATGTAACCGATCTCTTCTGCGAGCCTTTCTATTATATATTTCACTCAACCTATACTGAACCGTCGAATCTTAAACTTTCCCCACGTTAATTTCAAACACTTTATTGAAGAATTGATTGATCACTGTTTTTTTTTATAAAATCATCTAAATTTTACAACTGAAACTCACTTTAACTAACACAAACAAAACAATCATGTACACATCTGTCAAGGTGTATCCATCAAAGTTGTACAACAAGGTTTTAAACCACGAGGAAATCGATGAAATATCAACCATTTTAAATACACCGTTATTGTAACTATTAAATTAAAACATAACTCTCAAGTAAAGAGTTAAAATCATAATTATTTTCCCAATCCCTTCTTCATCGAGCATCGCGGGGGCGTCAAGCTAGTAATTTATATTGAAAGATGCGAAAAACTCCATTCATTCGTAACGGCAAACAACTGTTGAATTGTATTAAATGTTCCATGAGCCACACGATGATGGTTTGATTGAGTTTTAAAACACGAAGCAGAGAAATAGAAAGCGATAAATATTTGCCGTTTCGTTTAAATTGAATACCATCTGTTCGCTAATGACACAAGTAAATGTTTCTTCGTCTTAAACTTCAAATCTTTACCTCCACACAGACCATCCCGCAACAGAAGAAACCCTCGGTCTCGCAATGCGCTCCGAAATAATTCATCCCCGTGTTCCGACCGTGGCTCTAATATCCGAACAATTCAACAATTCAAATCCCACCACGAACACTGTCCTTCATTCATTCATCTTTCGTTCCCGAGTCCCGTTGCGTTCTCCATTCTATCGTTCGACTGCTGCCACTGGCCGGCGGTATGTGGCAACATTAGTATGTTGCCTTCCTGTCCTCTCTTCCCTTTCTCTCTCTCTCTCTCTCTCTTACACCTCACTTAGAACACCGCGAACACCAGGGAGGGGAGGAAGCGACATTGGCACCGGATTGTCTTTTTCCTCCTGCAAACCCCGATTCGTTCGAGTTGGTTCCGCTTTCTTTCGATCTTTCCAATAAAATGGAACAACAGAACGATACCTCGGGGTGGTGGGATGAAAAAAAATAATAAAAACACGAAACAAAACGCCATCGATCCACCCCGGCCGCGTCCGAAAGGCCGAGTCCTGCGTCGGTCGGTATGCCATTAGTTTTCCACCGCGTCTTCAAGAAACCGATCGGCCTTTTCAGCCTTTTTCTCCCCGATTTCGCCTTACCTCGCCGTTCGTCCACTCTTCCCCGTCCCGGGACCGTCGTCACGCCGATTTGCTGCTCCGTCGATGTTATTTATATTCATCGAAATAGACATGTTACTCAGCGGGTGTTAATTATATTAACAACAGCTCGAACAATAGAGGGACCCACAACTTCGGAGGTCCCGGCGGCTCGTCGACTGAACTGCCGTTGCCGCCCCCGAAGAGCGTCGCCATGTGGCCAAGGGGGTTATGTGTGTGAATGCGTGCGCACGCGGATACCAAAGCGCATCATCTTCATCATATTTGTTGTAAGCTCGCGCGCACAACGGGGGCTTAAAATGTCTCACACGACGCTTTTCGGAAGGCATCGGCACCCGGGTTTGCCATTTGCAACACATACCACATGATCTACGTCATCGGTGGCTACGCTAAGACGATCTTTTTCCTGTCTTTTGTTTTTTTCTGCATGGATCAGCAACCATCAGAAGGTTGTGTGAATGATGCTTCCCTATTCTAGCTCCCTGCGGTGTCCTCAGGGTAGGGTGATTTTGTGCACGGAAGGAATTACTGCTCCCTAGGTGGTAAAGATGCACCTCTTCAGAGATGAATATGCACGTTGTTTGCGGTTTCGAATAGCTTAACCGACAGCCAGCGGAGATCATTACGTCCTATTAGATGGGGACGTACTGCGAGGTACTGGTACCTAAGCAAAGGCCTGAGAACGCCATCCTAACGACTTGCTTTTCCCCTTTCACGCAGCAAGCATAGAAATTAGCACCTTTGCACTGAATAATTTGCACAAAATAAGACTCCGGTCAGCTATTTAACGCCTTTCGCTCGTCAACTTGCGCGGGATGGGAAGGAAACGGAACAAGGTGGTTTCCATGTGGGACGAAGAAAACGAGGAGTTAACCGCATATACACGTACCTACCATGCGTACTGGTTCGTGTACACCCCCTTCGCTCTGATTACCTCCCTAATACACACACACACGCACAACCACACATAGATATACATGAAGTCATACCTTAATGATTGAGGAAATTGACTGTGAAAAATATTATAAATGATACAAACGTGAGATGCAGTTTTCTCTCCGCAAGCAACTGAAGGTGCTGAGATTATCAACCCTGCCGGGTAATTGATGGGTGTGTGCGGCAGGCGGTGGTGCTCTCCTCCACCCCCCAGGAATGTCGATGTCCTCCTGCGTCCTGGTCTCCGGTCGCCTTTCCTGCTCGATTGTGTCGGTATGTCGGTTTTTGTGGTTTTGGAGGTCGCGCTCTCAACCGGAGCCTGGGCGTGAAGCCGCCTTGCCGCTGATGGGTTTGTCACTTTGGCTCGTTATATGCTTTGTGTCACCGCGAGCAGTGGCAGAGTCAATCGGCAGTGACGTGCTTCGTGTTGGTTTTTCTTCCAACCGGTTGTTCTACTTTGAGTTATGAGTGCGTTTTTTTTTACCCCATTGCACCACAATGGGACGATGATTTACATTGTGTGACTTGTGTATGTGCTGAGAGATGATGTGTTTTGTTGATTTATAAAAAGAGAGTCTTTTTATTTCTTGTCGATGAATATAACTTAATTTTTAAACGTGTTTTTGTACTCACTTTTCTATTGATGTGGGATAGTCAAATTTTTCCATTGATTTCCCCACGTGGTCTGATTACTCCGATATGCAGCTTGGGTTCTGGGTTTTCCATTAAATTTCCACGGCCCTTTAGTTTTCCACTGGCTCTAGTGCAAACAAACCAAAAAATTGGGTCGGAACGAGTTCAAAGCCGCGCATCGGCGGGCGGCAAATCGAAAGTACATAAAATCGGTCCCTAATTGGCAGTTTAAGAAAGGTTAATTGACCATTAAAACAGCAAGAAATGAGCGCACACAAACACACACCCACACATGCACTATGCGAGCACGCAAACGCCACGCAACGCGCGGCGAGATGTAGATGTAGAGGAAAAGTAAAAATAAAATACCACACTACAGCTCTCCCCGAAACCGAGATTCTGGATAGGAAGTTGGTGTGCAGAAGGGTACAGGGGGTGTAAGCGACCACCAGCTAGAGTATCGACTCAGTTTTCCCGACTTGCACCGGCAGTCAATGATGAGAAGGCGTTAATTTTCGTTCAGAAATGTGATTGCTTTGATCTCTGAAATGGGAACTGGCAATCGAAATTGGATTTTTGGCCAGAATTAGCTGCAGCAAAGCTGGTCAATTAATTAGCTGTGAATTTACAGTCGTGTTTTGACGGTACAAGTTAAATCGTATCCGGGTGCAGATTGAATCCGTAAATAATGATATTTATTAATCGAACTAGGAGATGGCCAAGTTTGGGGTGGAATATTTTACATGCATTGGGAAAGTTATTAGTCGAAACAGGAGATGGCTTAATGAAGTGAGTGTTGGAACCGCTGTAATGTATCGGTCCAACGAAGCTGTCAGAACGGAAACGTCGCCGCGATGGCGATGTTTTGGAAATATATAAAAAGGATCGAAGGATGCGCCTTCGTCCTCTTAGTAAAAACGTAAGTGAGAAAGCCAGACAATTTTTTGGCTATTGCGATTACAATAAAAAGGTGTTTTCACAAAGGCAAGAAAAGCTGGACATTTTATATTCTCGCTCCACGTAGAGGCCGTTAAAGATTGTCTTTAACAGTGAGGTTTAAGATGTTCGTGCATTGGGTAACTGTGGATGAAATTTATTAAACACCTATTAAAAGTGGGTTTAACCCCATTAAAAGCAGACTCATAAATACATTCCGAAGTTTTTAAAACCCCTTGTTTACATCGTGCTGTGGTTTAAGAAACTACTCTATTGTTAAAATTGTAGTCAGCACGTGTATTATTATTTTGAAACGAAATTCAAGCTTAATAAATACATTTCTTGAAAGAAACAGATACAATGTTTAATAACAATATTTTACAAAATAAAATAAATGATCAATTCAAACCACGGCAACATCATGGCACTCACATTCCAAGGCACTCACAGAGCACGATATCCTGTTGGCCTTGTTTTTCTCATGTGGATTTAAAGCGAGACAAATCGATTCGTTTCATTCATTTGATCGCACTTAGTGTTCATTTCTGTGTTTTAAAGCAACCGTGTTGTCTCTTTCGAGCGCTTCCATCTCACTTGCGTTTCCTTTTATTCCTTTTTGTTTTTGAAACGTTTCCATTTCTCCCTGCTGGTATACATTTTTGATAACAACTCCCCAGAAAGGATAATTTTGTTCAGTTTTTTGTTCTTATTCATTAAGATTTTGGTATTTTGTATGACTTTGCTTTGTCTACCATTCAAATACATAGGCAGAAAATGATCTCCTCAAAACGTGCAACATTCCAACACGGACAGCTAACCTTCGAGGAGGTCTATATCATCGTGATTTGCATTCAATCGCAAAGTATCGTCATCCCCTGAGGAGGAGGACATAGGAGGAAAAAAAGTCCCCAACGACAACAACGGGGGCACACAAATCGCTGTTATTAGTGGCACATCGTGTTAGTGTGCAAATTGGCGATAATCATACACGCGCACACCGCAGCTCAGGTGCATATAATGCAACGTGTGGGGTCGCCACACATCGTATGCTGGAGTCGCTAGATTTCTCGTGCCGATAATGGTGTCGACAGGGTGGAAGTGGTCAAGTGGAGCTGTAGCAGCAGTGCATAATCTATGTTTAGTTAATTTTATCTTGGTTTGTTGCATGATTTTGTAAGAAGGGAAAAACTACTTCCTTAAAGACTTTTACGGAGTACGTTTTGTTATTTAATGGAAATCATAATGAGCAAAAACTCCTATGTGTAAATTATAAAAATGTTAAAACACATATTACTACAAACAAGGTGGATTGACGTACTCGTTCGCATGTACTAGTAGTTTGTGCGAACGTGCGGTTGGTTCGACATGATTGCTATGCTAATAAATCCTTATCATATTAAATCACTCGCCCTGCAAACGGCGCGCACGTTCCTCCCTGAGGCCGCACCAGCGTGCGGCCATGGGATCTGCGTGTCAATTACCATGCCCACGTGGGGTTTGCACCCCAACCCGTCGGGTGGATTGATGGAGTGCCAGCGAGCTAGCTGATTAAACGTAATTTCGATCCGTTAATTTAATGAATGAGGTACGAGGTGTGCAGCAAAAAATAAATTAAAAAAACAAAACACAACGAATAACATGTGAAAGGAAAAGAACAAGAAACGGAGACCTTCAGCGGAGGAATGCAAAGAGCAAACACAACACAAGCCCACATGCAATTCCGCAGGAAGTTGACGGAAACAATCGGACTTCAAATCGATTGCTGGCAAGGAAGTGGAACGGGTTAGGAACGGCAAACACAACCGAGCCAAACAAAGCGAAGATTCACCCTCCCCCGATGGAACAGAGCGTTAGAAACCGAGCCCATCCGGTTGCGCTCAAGAGTCACACTCACACACCCCCGACGCTCACCGGAACTGCGTCCCGATATCTCAATCGAACACCGATGGCGGCGGCACGCATCCGGTGATAATGAGAACATCAAACAAATCAAAATTCCTTCCCGACCGCCCGACGGCAAGGCTCCGGGGAGGCCGCGGAAGGGAACCTCGGAAAACAACCGAAAAATTGAACAATCGATACCCGCCGGTCCGGTTGGATTGTTTCGTTTAGAGTGCGCGCGTCAAGCAATAAAACGCATGACGTCTTACTTTTGGTTATCTTTTGTTTAGCTTTCGAATAGTCAAATTAGTTCGGCAAACAGTGACCCCGTGGGCGATCCTTCTGGGGTTCGGTACGGGGGTGAGTGGTTTTTCTTGCCGATGGGTTGGTTAAGTTTTCCCGCTTCTTTTTTTTCTCTCGTTCCTTTGGATGAATAAAAGCAATCAATCGTTCTAAGTTCCGACGAGGGTGGGAAAAAAAAGAGTGAACCTTGGAAAGTCTTTAAGGTTGTGGTATTTTGTTTTTTTTTTAATAAAATGACACTGACACCAAAATTTAATGCCAGTCAGTTTGTTTGTTTTGGTGACAAACCAAAGCTATTAATACTCATCTTTCCAGCGCTTCTTCTATTTAACGAAATTAATTACAAACCCCGCACACACTTGGAAACCGCAGACATCAGACAGAATGTAAACAATAAAATTAAAAAAAATTCCCATAAAAACCCATCCTTATCTAATCGCAATCGATAAGTGAAACGTAAAAGTGGGTTGTCACCACAAACGTACCAGCGTGGACGAGAAATTACTCATCATGTGCATTACTTCTTTTTTTTCTCAATCCTCAGTACCGCACCCGACACTGTGGGAGAATAGTTTCGAAGGCATTCGTGAAGCCGGATGGACGCTTTGATGGCTTTGACTCATCGCCGGGTGGCGCGAATGACGAAGGATCAAAACAAAGTGGAGAAAACTCCGAAAGGAATCGTGTTGTGTATCGAATGAATTGAATGGAGGATGAGTGGGGGGACAAAGTGAAATCGGTGGGGGGGGAATTAAATAACCTAGCTTACCTCCACCAACACCACCACCACTACCACTAATCTTGGATGAAGCTCGTCTGACGCAGGATGGCTGTGTCATGGGAAAATGTTGTGCTCCTAATTGGTTCCACAGGTTCCGCGCGGTTCTGGGTCCGCACCATCGGTTGAGGATCGGCGGAGGGCCGACCAGCGGAAAACTGGGAAGCATAAATGGGTCCGCGCAGCAAACAGAGCAAACAACAATTAATTGTTGGCGCAAGAAAATTGACTTGCGTAAGCAAGCGGTCTTCAGCCCGTCGTCGTGATCACCGCCACGTTCGGTGGAGCTCGCACCGGTGCCACTCGATCTACGCGGTAGGTTCCCATCGGCGGACAAGCAGAAGCGAAAAGCTTTCCGCACAAGCACCCTACAAATCTCCCCCTCCTCCCACCCCCCCTTTACGGCAAGGAGAGGGATTTGATTGTCACCCGAAGCTTGACAGAAGGAGGTTGACAAAAAGGGCCCCGACCCGATACAACGGCGAGTGGCTTCAAGGCATTAGGCTGCTGGCAAGTGTTTACTCACTCCAAATGGGTGCGCGTGGAATGGAACGGTAGCAGGGTGAGGGTGCTGGGGACAGCTGCAAAATGAAATTGTTCCAGAGGAATGCCAAGGGGTGTGTGTGTGTGTATTTTTTTATTTAATATTTACTTTGCGGTTTCCAAGCAACCTCCGAGCGATGAGTTCAGAAGGCAACCTCAATGCGGCGTGAAGTCTGAAAGGGTTTCATTCATTCGCGTTCCGTGGAGGAAAACGAAACGATGGAGTGCGAATAGATCAACGTGGATTTGGCTTTTCTTGGAGTATGTGTTGCTCCATCGTATGCAAATCGGCATGCGAAGGCGCGCGCTGACCACCGACCAAGCCGCCGATTGCACCTCTTTCCTCCCACGGGGCGAAACACAACCACCCACAATTTATTTGTCCCACACTCGTTCGTTCGACAACGCGCACAACAAAGGCACCGACTGTCGCACTTCGGGTATGTTTCTTCTAGCCGCCACCGGCGAAGAGTTCGATTTGCCATCAGAGGTCACCAGAGATACGGACCGCCAGAGAAGTTGTTTCATAACATTCCCGACCTCTCCGCCCGCGCGATCACGATGATGCCACGCGTGTTCCCACCCCCATCCCCCTGAGGAGGGAGGAAAATGTGCGTGAAATTTAATCCTGCGGTACGTATGAGCGTTGTTTCGAAGGGTTAGCAAACGTCTCGCAAATGTATTTTTCATAAAGAGGCGCGGAAAGTCCATCCCTCGAAGGGCTCGAAAAAAGGTGTGAACATAAAACGGGGAAAGGACAACACGCTGCAAACACGCTGATAGCGACGAAACAACGAGATGGTGAACCGGCGGAAAAACTTATTAGCTGTAAACGTGTGGAAGGCATAAAAGAGCTCGGTAATCATGCAATAAAACGTAGTACCCATGCAGAAACCCCTTCCATCATGTTGGTCCTGAGACTTCAACGGTTTCAGACTAGCTCATCGATGTGACCTAAATGGCATTGACGCCGATCGAAGGATGTCGTACGGGTTGGTCCCTTCGTGCGTTCCTTTCCCATCCTACAGCGCAAGTCTTTCGTTCGTTCCGCTTATTACTCGATGGGTTTACGCTATCGGGTACATCCGTTGTCGGCAAATCTCGTCCTGATTTATTCATCATCTCTTTTGAAGAATGTAAATCTTTGTTCGCTCTTTATTATGCCTACCTATACCAGAACTTACTTTATGGTAGCGAGCAGAAGTGAAGCATGGAGCATAATTACCGGCTCTGAGCATTTTCATACAGATTTTTTAATATTATTATTTCTACGCTCGCCGCATCAAGTAGATCACGTTAAAGTGCGACGTGGGTTCCAATCCTCCCAACCTCCCCGCCCTCCCCCTTTGCCCACCCACATGGAGATGAGTAGCGAAATCCCTTTGATGTTGCTGGCTGAAGCGGCGCGCGAAAAGTGACTGACTGAGAGAGCAATTATAAGTGGATTTTATTCCGCGGCAGGGTTTTCCCTCGTCCCCCGATCCCGATAAGGGCCAATGTCGAGCTGCTGTCGCGTTCCGGTTCGAGGTTAATCATTCAAATTCGTAATTCCTCGCGTTGCGAAAAGGGCACGAAGGTGGGGGAGTCTGTGGAGTTTCACCTGCTTTGCTACCGTTGCACTAAACATTACTGTGGAAGTTCTAGGTGAAAATATGGGGGGGCATGAGAGTACCCTTTCCTCTCCACCTTTTTTTTATCACCCCCTGGTAAAGACTGGTGACGGAAAAAAAGGTTAAAGGATTAAGGCTCTGACGCGCGCTGCCCGATGATGGGTGATGTCTTATGACTTGCCCGCGCGTATGTTATGTATGACGCGGGCGAAAAGGGATTTTATGCTTCCGTCGAGGATAATTGGAAAAATTGGATGCATCACACCAAAACCGAGCCGTTCCGGGGCTCCGGGGTAGCGGTTTCGAGTGAAATATTAATGAGAAAATTCAATTCTTTCCCCCTGCGATTGCAGTCATTGAAATCCCGCGTTGCCTATGAACGAAACGGGTTAATTGGAATAGCACGATGAGAATTGAACGTTTAAAGAAAATGCCAATAAATAGATGTAAAAACGTGCACAGAACGATTTATTGCCAAGCGTTCCATCAAAAATACAAGCACTCCTGCACCAGGTCGGCCATTAACGTGAGCCAAGCTCGTTCGGTTCGGTCGGGCATGAGCATTTTACCATCGCATTCGTTTCGCATGAAGCATTTACCGCATTCCGACGGTTTCCCCGTTCGACCGATTCTGTTTTCCCGTGCCGGTGAGGACCCGGGCAGCGGGTCAGTCTTATCAACACTTAAATGTTTGTGCGTAATGCTACATTATGCAAATGACCACCCTATAGCCCTTCGTCTCGGTGTTTATCGTTCGCTGTCGGTTGTGCAGATCGTCCGCGGGCTTCGACACTCTCCTCCCGAACCGGGGGGCCACCCGGTGCGAGGGCAGCGTGGAATATGTGGTTGTTACACCGACCACCGATCGTTTCGCTGACGCCGAGATTTTCGTATCTTGTCGATGTTATTTAAGGGTTTTTATTTTATGCTCTCCCTCTGTTACGGGTGCGGGGAGCGGAGCGGTTCTTCGCTCGTCATTTAGTTTCATCAAAATGCGAACACAAGCATGCAAAATCGACGACGGGTCGGGGTCGGAGGGAAACAATTTCTTATGGTTGCGGTTTTAGAGCTTTAACCGTTTCGTTTCGTTCAGGCGCGACCAATAATGCTGCACACCATTATCATTTCGTTCGTATGAAAACGTTCCGTTCGGAGGATTGCAAGTTTCGTTTTGTAGCAATATGAACGAATGCATCTGCTTACGGATGCTAATGCTGATAGATTTCATTTGCAAATTGTTGTGAATTTGTATTATGTTCGATGCGAGAAGAGCATTGGTTTGCCATTAAAGTTGAGCGCACGCAGGAATGTTAATCATCTCACATATACAAATTCCATTTAGTTGTTAGGGTCATGACAAGCCAAGAAAATGACTTTCAGCTTGTCCACCAGAAATGCAATTTTCTAGAAATGAATTTCCAATTGATTGATTGCTTTTCTTTTCAGCCAAGTGCTTCAATTATTATCTACAAAAGTGAGTTATTAAATGTTCCATGTTTGTTTATTAATAGTTTAAGTTGAAAACAGGACCGGATTTTATATTTAAATTCAAAATGGCAATTTAGAACAAAACTAAGTTCACGAACTTTTCGATTCGCCTTTTATTTATGGCTGATCGATGCCGGTGGTCCACGATTAAATTATTCGCCGGGTGGAGAAATTCCGTAGCATATCTCACACCTTTCAACCACGACGGGCCGCACACAAAACCTGAAACCACAAACCGAAGATGGACCGCCGGAACGTGGCGATCGATCCCTCCCCGACAGGAATGCGCCAACGATCGTTGCGTTTGCGGCTATAATCCTTCAACTTTACGCCAGATTGCATCCTTCTCGGGGTGCATTCTTGCACCCCCGCTCGTGGCCGGAGGTGGAGTTTACTCTTTTTTTTCGGTTATGCATTGATTGTTTATGAGAAATAAATTATCCACGCCGCGGCCCATTCGGGTGTTTTATTATCATCTCCCGTTTCGTTCGCTTCGATCCGGTCAGGCAGCCATTTTGCAAAAGGTGGCCATGTGGTTTCTCGTTTCTCCAACCGATTGTGTGTGAGTGTGTGGATTTTTTCCGGCAGCTGGCGGGCAATAGCCAGGACATGTGGGCAAATGTGATCACCGGTTCGGGGAGGAGGTTATTTTCGAAAAATATTACCACATCTTCATCGGGATGCTTCCCTCCCGAAACGGCATGGACAATGGTAGAAAGAAGGCGTGTGATTTAATTCGGAAGGATCGGACCGGCACCGAGGCCACCTTTGCTTTGGCCGGCTTGAAACGATCGCACTTCCAGAGGAACCGTAATGGCCACCAAACGAGTGATGCCACCGGGAGGCGGTGGTCCGAAAAGGACCGAGCATTCATTCGGCGAGGACAAAGGAAAGGGACCCAAGAAAGGGGGAAAAAAGCAAGAAAACAAGGAGGAAGATTTGGTGAAAATATGTTGAAACAGCAAATTAAAGATGCTACACAAATTATAGCGCACGATACGATTCGGCCCAAAAGCCGGGCCCTTCACCGTTGGTCCTTTTCTTGAGCCAAACTGACGAGAAGAACGGGCATGGCCAGAGAAGAAGGGACCCGGCGGTAGCTCCTCGGGCTCGATAGCATCGCAAGCCGCAAATTGGTGCCGGTGGTGGTGGTGGCGAGGCCAAAGAAATTGATTCCTGGAAAAATCTGCCCGAAAAGGTGGTCGGTGCCGTTTGCCTTTTCTGGTCCGAGATTTTCGAGCCCACACAGTTATTTAAGGATAATTATTTTTACTTTGTAATGGCCCGGCCGTGATGAGGCAGAAGTTCGCGGTTTGGTTAATGTAGTCAAGCAGCGCTTATCTAGGATCAGGATTGCGAAATTCCCTTACATTTTTTACAAGTACCGGTTGTAATTCTTCCTTCTCGGGCCGGTTGTGGCAACAGCGTGCGGCCATTTTAACATATCAGAAAGGATGACCTCTGATTGCCGCGTAAGGGAAAACATGTACACCAGTCAGAAGGGATGCTGATGGTTTGTTTTTCCAAAAAGGGGTTGACTCGTTTGAAAATAATCCACATCCTTGATACTGGAATATGTGCATGTGTGTGTGTGTGTGTGTGTTTTTTTTATTGATTTAAACCCCCGACCCCGCACCGACACGTGATTTCCGGTGTCATTTGTCACCGAGCGGTTCAGTATTTAACTTTTGCGACAGTCTGGTTCGGGTTCGGCTTGTTTGCCTGCCCTTGTTTGTTGCTAGCGCCTTCTCGCTCGCCCGAACGCGCGCTGCAGTTAATCACAATGTTAAACACTAATTTTCATGTCATCGGGCAAAATCCGGACACACGGCGGACATGCTCGTGCTGCTGCACGGTCGCTGAAGCGAAACGTCCCACGATTATCCCGCATTGGACTGGACACGCACTTTGACGCACGGGGAAGATCGAGGGGTTGTTGCGAGGGTGCTGTGATGTTATTGCAGTGTTAATCGTCCCTGGGAGAGGATAAAATAACGGGGTGTAGCGCTCACGACCTCCACCTCCCTCCCCGGTGCACGTGTGTGGCCAGCCCTAATTAACCCATCGAGTGTGCGTCGCGCTGATGCGGATGCATAATTCACCCTATTTTTTCGTTTTGTTTTTGCGCTCGATTTTTGTTTGGTTTACTGCTGGTCTTTTTTGCAGCTCAAACACACACGTATCAATAATATACAGGAGAGGGTTATGGTTTTTGTTGCACTTTGGTTACTGTCGTTTGATAAATTGGTTTGCTCAGCTGAGACCTCGATGATGATTCGAGCAGTTGCATCTGTTTTGGCAAACAGCGAGAAGAGTTTTCTCTGCTATTTTCTGTTAGCATAATTATCGCTTTTTGAGTTTAACAAGTATTTTCATAAACAATAGCAATATCGTAGAGCAAACAATCAAGAAGCGCTTTATGTTAGAAAAATCCTGAAGGATTAAAACCAATTGGTTTGTTGTACTTTTCCCACTTGATAAGAACCTCATTTGTGAGTTGAATTGAAAAAACAAAATCTCAAGCACATTTTTAGTACAGCTTCGTTTCAAAAGAACATGAAATGATACTTGATACTTGAGTTTGTATTTTAGAAATCAAGAGATTACCACGTGTCAAGTACTCTAAGCAAATAAACGCACCACAAAAGATTCATTTCAAAGTTTTCCTTTCAAAACCATATTCACTTTTGTGGACGAATATTATTTTCCCACCCATCGCATCAAAGACGCACTTAGATAGACATTCCCATACGAAAGACCGGGCATCACCATCGGATCCCTTTCGTCGGCCCCTTTTCGGGAAGCCTCTCCCACTTCCTGCAAGCGTTAGCAATGTGTTTCCCCTTCGCGAACTTTCGGGCTTGTTCCCGATCCCGAGGACACACAACGGCGCAACCCATCCGGAACGCATGGTGGAAAAAAAACATGCCAACAAGGACCCTTTAACCGCGTACATATCAAGCGGGGAATTATCATTGGAAACCCCGCTGGAAAACTTTGCGCAGCGGCCACGAGTGCGCAAACCGCTGTCGGGAAGCGATGATTGTTTTTTTTTATTGTGTCACCACCGTCTCGCGTGCGCACATGTATGTGTCTGTGTGTGGTGTGTGCATTGTGTTCTAGTTGAAGTACAATACCCGGGGGCCCCGGTGGACCGGGGGAAAGATCCCGGGGCGCAAGGCCATGGCGGAGGCCGGGAACGCCATGTCAAAATCAGTGCCGAAAGACACAGAAAAATCGGTCGTGTACGGGGCGAGATTTACGCGCTCATTCAGTTGTCGTCCTGCGATTCTGCGGCGAGGAAGCCGCTCCTTCTGACGGGTTCCACGTGTGCGTGTTGGTGTGCAGTTGTGCGGCCTGGTTCGTTTGCTGGTGGCTGACTACATTTCGTCAGTGTGCCGACCGCTTTGGCAAGTCCAAGTCATCCAGCGGTTTGGCTGCGGTGAATTTTCCACCACTGGCTGTCAAGGCTGTCTTCGGGGTAGGGAAAAGAAACACTGTTGTTCAGAGAAGACAACTTAACGCCTTCCAAAAGCGAGGCGGACTTAGTCATCAACGGTTGGCTGAAAATCTCATCAACAACTCATCGCCTCCGAAAGACGGAATAAAACGGTGGACAGCGGGGCAGCATCTTACCAAACAAAAAAACCCAAAACCCGCTAAATCCAATTCCAAATTCCTTTGCTATCCCCACATCCCTAGCATCCCCTCCCCCCACGCTCCATGGCCCCTCCGACGATCGGGCGAATGAACACCGTCATCTCGCGTCGTCCCACCGTGAGCTCCACGTGAGCTCGGGGCGTTCGTGCGCTCGTGTGTGTTGGTGTCTATTGCTACACGGTGACCCGTTTTTTGTTTTCGGGGGGAGGGCACTCAGCGAACGCGCGTGAAAGCGGCACCAAGCGCGCGCGCGCGCACGCTCCATCGCTCGAGCTCGAAGCTCCGGAAAGCTCCATCCGGGCCGGCGGGATCGCGCGAGCTAGAGAACTAGAGTTTCATTTCGCGCGCGCGGACTGACACGCAGGAGTCTTGACGGCTGCTCGGAAGGAAAACTCGGGCGAATCGGCGAACGGCGGAGGTTTCTGGGATCGAGTTTTTCTTCTTGCGTGTGTCGTGTTTTTGCAAGAAAGAGGAAAAGGAAGATTACAGCGGAAGTGTGTGGCACGTGGTGGACAGGGAGTGAATTACTTAGTGGAAGTTATTACCAAAACGGAGTGAAACAATATTTAAAAGATATTTTCAACGAAAGTAATAACCATCAGATCCATCAAGAAAAGGGTCCCAAAATTCTGCATCGTTTGTGACAATTTTAAAAACTGATAAAAACCACTCGTCTGTTTTAAAATTAATGACCTTCATTTGTTATAAACTCTGGCACCAGTGTGTGAACGAATGAATAAAATTACGTCCCAGCCGGATCGAAGGAATTTGTTACCGAAATTCCTCATCGAATCCCAAGGCAAAGCCGGCTCGGGAAGGAAATAGCACATTTGTCTGCTGGCCAGCAACGCATCTAATCGATAGAAAAACCCCGTAAAGACGTCGAGGGGTCCGATATTCCGGCAAGCTGGAGGAAAAAACGAACCCGAAACGGCAAAGGGAACCGTGATCGAACCCCGAAACTGTCAGCGAGTGCGAGCAAGAGCGAGGACGCGTGAGTTCCAGCCCGTGAAGATCGGTCCTACGCTGCGCAGCATCGTCCGCAACACCACATCAGCCTCGCCGACCGGGGGGTGTCAAAGACGGGCCGAGATTTCGACCAATCGGAGGAACCCCGGGGATCAGCGGTGGTCAGAGCGCGTTCAGCCAACACGTTTTGGCCATCTTTGGCCATCGGAGAAGACATCTGGGCAGCGCGCTTGGGAAGGCTCGCACCAGAAGCGATGCGGAGGGTCGCAAATCGACACATCTCGAGCCGCTACCGAAAGGGCCCGTTACGACACCGTGTGAAGATCGAGCGAAGCTGAATCGAATTACCGACCGAAGTGTGAATGTACGAACACGCATCCCGTGCGCCTGTGAGCGATACTGTCGTCGGACGCATTTTCAGTTGACACTTCAGCTTCCGGCTCGGCACACAGCGCTCTCTGCGCCGCGGAGCAGTGCATTCCTTGGGGTCCAAAGGAATTTCCCCAAAAAACAAACAATTCAATTGCTGGTGAGTGCTAGTGTTGTGCAAAGTGATCCCCATTTGAGCCACTCTCCGGTCAGTGGAGAGGTGAGGAATTTGAGTGCCATCGTTCGGGAGGGGCGTGGACAGGTGGGGCAGGATACGCACGCACAACAAACGGTTGAGTGTCCTTTCGCGAGATGCAACTGAACAGTGACTGGTCGATCGGAACTGGCACGCAATGGATTGAGCAAGTGATCGCGTTGAAATCGCTGAACTGCATACGAACCGTGCATCGGGTGTATCCTTTCGTGAACCGTACGGCACCGAAGGACACTGTCTCTTCCAGTGGCCGGCCGAAGCAATGAGGAAAAGTTGGAGGTGGGAAGCGGGAGCAGGAGTTGGGACGTTTTTGTGTTTGGGGCTGCTTTTGGCTGCTCTGCGAAGGTAAGGATAGTGCTGAAGAGAACAAGATGAAGGAATTAACAAAAAATGTGGTTTTAGATGAAAAACGTGCGATATGACAAATTTTATTTAAGGTGTTTTATGTCGTTTGTAATTATGGAAAATACTATAACAAAGTTTTATGATTTAAAAATGTCTGGTGCTAGTTGTCAACCATAGTAAAAAACGTAAAGTTAATGACAAATTTAAAATAAAAAACATGTGTGTTAATGTAAACAGAAACATTCACATGGGAAAGCAGAGTTTCGAGAAAAAGAAGAAGAAGAAGAAGAAAGAAAACAACGATTTGCTAGAGATCCTGTTAACTAGTTTTTACACTAGACCTATTAAATTAGTAAAAACTTTTAAACTATGCCTTTCAACGAGGAAAGTCACGCTCATGTTTTATTTTTGTTTCCTTTTGTTAAAGAATTTGTTCATTTTTACGCTAAGATTCCGTCATCAAATTATGCGATTATTTTCGTGTGATACCAATTGTTTAGCTTTATTTATTTGGAATGGAGTTATCGGGCAACGACTTTTTAGTACTAGGATTAAAACATTACAACGTGTCAAATTCGTTATGAAAGGGTCAATTTAAATTTCCAAAATGAAGCACATTGTTTAACACACGAATTAGAGTATAGTTGCAAACAATGCACGCCAATCAAATCAACCGTATGATGTAATGATTTTGAAGCTGGTTTTGATCCAAACATTAGGGAGAAAAATGAAAACTGCAAATTTGACGTATCTAACTGATTAAAATGACCTATGCTGCAATGCAACTACGCGGCTCCTTGTACAGCTTGAACCGCTGACCCGATTTGGTTGCGGACGTGACTTAACTTTGCTTTCCCATGTTGGGCATGCCCAAAACCGCCGGATTTCGACTCGCTGCTGCTGGAGACGGAAAGTAAAACTAATTCTAAGTTCAATGCACGCCCTCGGAGGAGCTACAGAAGATAAACGCGCCAAAAAATACCTGGCGCTAAGCGCTGGAGGCATGCTGCACGTTTGCCCGTCTTTCCTGGGGCACATTAATCAAGATTTATCAGCTTGCTGGACGGTTGCCAAAAACGGAGCGCTAAGCAATGGTGGCGCGAGCACAAAAACAAAATCCTTGGCTGCATGCTGCGTGCCAGCAAGGAGGTTTCCCTCCGGAGCCACAACCACCACGCAAATCGGCCGTAAATCAACTTTATGCAGACTATAAAACATTTGCCATCAAGCGTGGTGCAATCGTATGAAATCGGGGCTCGCAAAGGGGTAGTAGAGCGCATGGCATGAGCAAACATGAGCAAACTAGCAATAAGAGTAATCTAAAGTGCAGTGTTGATGCATCGGCGGAAGCTGCTTCTGATAGATGCGTCTCGAGATGTCGACAAGCGTGATGTCTTCGTCGCCGGGGAGAAGTTGGCTCGTTTCGTTTAACCTTCATGTAACGCAAAATATGATCCGATAAACGCAATGGCTGAGATGAATACAAATATGCACATTACGCTGCACTCGTGCTCGGATATTTCAAGATCCACAACGGAAGAAGCTAAGGGAATGAAAAGGAACAAACAAACACACAAAATAGCACTAGCAGCATCTACTTTGACGGAAGTGAAAGATGTATGGCATGTCAGTTGTCTACCGGATGAGAAATTTGCGCCAACAAACTTTGCTTCTTGCGAAACGAGAAACGAATGAGCTGCACGTTGGCCCAGTTCGGTTCCCATAAGATGGACCCGGCGCGATAACCCGGCGCTGGCAAACAACGCAGTGTGCAAACAGAGGAAGCTTGATAGGGTGCGATAAGGGATGGGAAACTGATGCACCCTGCAACACCCAGCTACAAACACGCACTGCACGTCCTCTAGCGCACAGCGCGTCCTGCAGCAGATCCCATCCTTTGGCAAGCTCGAAACGATGCGTTTAGGCGATTAGAAGGACGTTTTCCACGATCCATTCACAATCCTCAACCGGATGCGAACCGAATGCAACCGCCACGGTCACTTTTCCGGACCCACCGAGCTGTGTGGCCCTTTGCGGAACGGAATCGCGCTGCCGAATTGCATCGTATTGTGACAGCATCCTCCGTTGGCTTCGATAGTGATCTCGCTCCGGTGGAACGAGAGGGTCGGATGGGCTGGAAGCGGCGGGGCCCTGGGTTCTCTGGACAATCCCGACACAGCCGGCGAGTATCAAGATCGGGAGATCGAGATAAACGACAACGACAAACTGACGATGATGACGATGGCAATGAACCGTTTTTGGCAGTGATCCGAAGGGATTAATGACATCAATCGAGGGCGATCTACAATCTTCAAACCCTCGGATATTCGATACTGGCCGTACCAAATTTGTTTTTTTTTTCCACTCAGCGTGTCTTTATGCTTGACTCTGTGCGTGTGTATGTATGTTTGAGCTGCTCATGTCTTTACGTGCCACTTAATCGTCGCCGAGACGTACGGGTGTCCTAAGCTCTAGAAACCAGTTCGGAAGTGGATCATTTCGAGCGATTGAACGCTTGACTTCGACTTGGGTCGTGTCGACGGCACACAGTCTTTATCTGGTCATTCATAATTTTGGGAGCCAGCTCATTCCAATCCTCTGGCGTTTCTACTCCTGCTGCGTCTGCTCCACGTTTCGGTAGACTAATGGCGCTTTTGAAGAACATGATTTAATTACGCCAAAAACAAAGCTTCCAATGAAGTTTGCGCCGTTTTAACAGCCTTTTCTTTTCGTCTTTAAACATTCACATTTTACACTTGTGGAGGAAAAGCCCTGACTATATCCTTTCGAAATTCCCAACAAAAAAAATCCTCAGTCTTGCGCCTGGGAACTCTGCACGAGAATTATTTGAGAAATCTGTTCCAAGCTTGTTCCCATGCGTTACAAATTTTGTTCTCCCAAAATGTTTGCTCTTCCTCTCCTCGTGCAAAGGCGCAGAACGGAATGCATGTTGCACACACCCAACAATCGCTGCGTAGAATGTTCGGTTGATGGCCCGCTTTTTTGCGCGGGAAAACTGAAGCCACTAACCATCAGTTGACCGACGAAAACCCGAGAACATTTCTACGTGGGTAATTTATTTAAAAAACAAAAACAGTTAAAGAAAGTTGGTCTCATGAGGAGGAGGAAAAGCTCCCTGCTCGAAGGGAATACGCGTACTTTGTTGATCTTGATTCTCTAAACTGCCAGCCGAATAGTTGGAATTTTTCTTGACCACGAAGGATGACCCTTTTCCCGCGATTCTACCGAACCGCCCGCTCTACCCGCTTGACCCCAAAGTCGTCGTAATTCCGCAAGTGGCCGCAAATTAGTATAAAGTTTCATCGCTACCACCTTCGCCTTCCTATCGACCATCGGCGATGCAACTGGGAACCTGGCTACCCGATGCCCAAGGGCCACGCACTGGATGCCACAGTTTTATTTTACCCTTCGCGCTCGGTCCGGCCGTACATTCCTTAATGGAGTGATTATTTTCCACTGGTTTAACGCATTTAATCGCTCGGGAGACAAGAAATAAATGGTAAGCGAGGGAAAAGAAAAGCAAATAAATAAAATAGCGGCCATCTCGGCCCTCGGAAGTCATTGGCTTTGGCTGAGTTGGGGAGTACAAAACAGTCCTCGGCAGTCGTCCTCGCTGTCGAGGCAAAACGAGTGCAAGGAATGCGCTGTGCGTTTGAGTGGCGAGATGACTAATTGGACCTCGGGTTCCAAGTCGAGCTTTCCACGAGTGGAGTGAGTTTGGAATTTGGAATCTTACCCATCCCATCGCCGAAGCCATCGTGATCTCCACCAAGATGCGGAGGGCTTGGACTCACTCGTCCTAGTATTTATACACTCCTGCGACCGAACGGCAACCATTTTTCTCAACGGGATCTCTTGCTGGAGGACTCCACTGGTAGAGTTTTTGAAATAACTCTATTTTTCCACCTCCCGGTTCCATTCGCCATTGGATTGGATGCTTTTCTACAATCTAGTCCCAACCGGATCAGATCGTCCTGCGATCGACCGTGTGGAACTTTGTTCTAAATACGCCAAGAATTGGGAAAGCCTCCAAAGGCGTTCCGAGGTCTAGGGGTAGCCTTCCACAACCTTCGTTGCTCCGAGCGGGCCGGAATGTGGAGTATTTGGTTTTATTGGCGTCCCCTTCGACTTAGCTTGCCTTCTCCAGCAAGGGGCAGAAGATGCCCCCCTGAAGCCGCTGCTCAAGATCTGCAAGAGCGAACGGAACGGAGCCGGTGGGGGATGGAAATATCTTGAAAAGTTCTCACGACCGACCACAGCCGCATTCGTTAGTACGGGATCGGTCAACAAAGCGTCGACGAAGCTGATTGTGGTTCGCTTCCTTCGAACGTCATTTGGTGGGATGGAGAAATACCATTAAGGGGATTGTCCATCGGGATTCAGTAGGTGCTCATATTTACCTACTACCCGGGTCCACCCCAACAGTTGCAGTTTTGTGACGCGTCTCGCGGCATCTTCCTGGGAAAGGAAAACAAAAACTCTCGCGACCGCCAGAACTGTCAACTGGCAAGGTCGGAATCTAGCGGCGGAGTCATGTCAGCGAGAGCAATTATGATGAATGTCACCGATCGCAGGAACGGAGTCCTTTCCGTTTCCCAGGATCAACTGGACGTCGTCCTTTGCTCAGGTCGGTGTAAACCCGGTGGGAATGGAATCATGTCTGGCCATGAAAGCATTTCTTTGAAATTGGCCACTCCGCACGTCGTCCGATTTGGTTCGCCATTAATAACCGATATGAATGTTTGTCTTCATAGTTTGCTCTTTTTTATGTCTGGCTTGCAAACCTCCTTGGTCCAGAGAGAACATGAGGATGCATGAGAAGAGTTAAATATTCAACCTGGGACAAGTATTCATCGCCAACGAATTGGCAGCAGATTCCGATGGTTTGCAAATATTCCAATGCGAAATAGTTTTCTCCCGTGCTTCGCTACCACAAGTTTGGCAGGAACCGCAGCCGAAACAGAAGGCAGCCAATAGCTCGGAGAGTCACTGTTCCGCACACGATTGACTCATAACTCACCCGGTGACACCAATTAGGCCCGGATTAATGCACTCGCTGCACACCCGGCTCGCATCGGTGGTTGCTAATTGAAGAAATTAATTCCCACCCCGAAACCCGGTGCAGCATCCTTTTTTTTTGTTTTGCTCCGATTGTTGACCCAGGGGAGCTGGGTCGGAAACGAAAAAAAAAGAACCGATTTCACCTCATCGAAAACATGCACTCGGGGTGGGTCACTTATTAATGACCCTCGGCAGGCAAATGTGCAATCCCGTCCACAAACTGATGCGTAGTGTTTCGCTGTTAATAAAATAAACCAAGAAGGAGCACACAAAAAAGCTGCAACCTCTTTGGGAGAAGTGGATCATTGGCTCAGGTGGCCGTCAGCCGACTTCTGACACGGACATGGCCCGGGTTTCGGGGCAAACCACGAGACAGAATAAACGGGAAGGAAAAGTGGTGATGCCACTCCTTGGACTTCGGGCAGCTCAAGCGCACGGGATGCATAATTTATCTGCCACGTATTAATTGGCTCCCATTAAGTTAACGATCCCAAATTAGCAGCCATTTCGCGGCCCGAGATTTTCACCACAAACGGAGACGCATCTCGAGGAGTGTGCCCGGGCGCGAGCGTGTGTTTACGTGTGTGTGTGTGTGTGTGTGTTGCGTGAAACGTGTGTAAATATGAGCCTTAATCGGTCTTGGACACTAAACAGAGCGTGCGTGCTTTTCGCCTCTTCCACAGGGTCCACAGCCTGCCGGATGTCCGGGCGACGTGTCGTACGGTCCCTGGCCTGACCCGGGACCAGCTGGAGCTGTGCTATCGGGCGAGTGACGTCACGGCGGCGGCCATCGAGGGGCTGGAGCTGGGCGTCCGCGAGTGTCAGTATCAGTTCCAGTGGCACCGGTGGAACTGTTCCTCGCTCAGCACCCGCAGCCGCAATCCGCACACATCGAGCATGCTGAAACGAGGTGAGTCTACCATAGGAAAGGGTCTCATCTTCCCAACCGTGGGTTGTCCTAGGGCCCGGGGAACGCACACGACGTCACCCGAACATGGGACGACAAACCGAGAGCGTGTCGGATGCGCTTATGGGTCATAATTTTGTCTAATGCTACCATTTTTGGGTTCTTCCGCTGCATTTTCCTCCACTCTAGAATTTTGTGTCATGCTGGACAAAGAAAAAAAGGAACGTCAAAACTGTCCTCTTCCGCTTGCTTCACTCCTTGCGGCAAGCGGGATTCGGAGTTTGAACATAAAAATTGGAAAATTTATGGTAAATTAAATGTTCTGCCCATGATGAGGTGTCGCTTTTGTAAGCGCTAAGAAACGCTACGCTTTTCCTCGCGGGAGGTAGGCTTTAGGTGAGGGCCGGCCGGCGATGACATTCCAGAGCTAGGTAGCTAATTAACATAGCCTGTATCGCGCTTGTCGACGATGACAAAGATGGACATGTATCGAAACAACCCCGAATTCGTTCAGCTTGTCCGGACCTTTCTGCCGGCCTGGGCGGCTTCCACCCGGAGGTGTTTCTGGGTGTTCGAAGGCGGATATTCTCGTGTAGGATGACACCGACGACGCAACTTCATTCGGTAGAGGGAATGGAACGACATATCTTTTTCCCATCCTTCCTTCCTTTGACAAGATAATTGAGTTTTTAGCTGTCTCTATTAGACTCCGCTGGACGCATGCAGGAGGCGAAAATGAGCCGCTCCTTAGGTTGTTACCGTGACGTTAAACGTTGTGCAGAATGTTTCAAATTCCCTTCGACTCACACACACACACATATATATACTGTCACTTTTCGCCACGAACCGGATCGCTGGTGGAACACTTTCCCTCCCGGAGAACGCTTTCGTCACAAAGGGCGCACTCGTCAGCCTTTTGGGCTGATTGACTGGTGCTCTTTAAGCTGGCGGAAACTTCCCCATTCAATTGTCAACCGTCCATCCGTGGTCCGTCAACGTCTGGGCATGCTGGCGTGCTACGAGGCTTCTTAGGATCTCGATCTCCGCGAAAGGATCTCGGTCGGTGCATCTCATTCGCCCTCGTCGGTGGTGAGGGCGCGGGCAATCAATCCTTCAAGCTGGCGGACAAAGCCTGCTCGGTTGACAACTCGAACCAACTCCAGCGAAACACACAGCCACACACACACACACCATGCGTTGGAGTGGTACTCCGTGGAACCGAGCAGTTCCGAGGAGACGGAGTCCAAGAAAGAACGCTGGATGGATGGATGGATGGGCGAAATGAAACATCAAAATCGAAATATAAATTGATGTAAATTTCATTCCACCCCTCGACCCCGAGGTCCCCCACCCTTCCCCCGCACATGTATGTAAATGACACGTCAACGTTGCGAAGGTTTGCGGAACTCCTTCCGCCGTGCGCGCGCGCGCTTGAAGGCAAATTTCGACACGCGAAGAACATAATTTGTCATGACATATACATATGTCAAAGTGTAGCCACCGGATCCGTTTCGGATACGAAATCATCGAGTCGTCAATCTCGGCCGGGTCGAAGCGAACCGGGTTGCGGCCGCCACTGCAATTGGTTGTTTATGTTGTCACGCTTGTTTGCGTCGACTTCCCTCCACCGGAACCGAGCCCCGGCCAGAGAAGTAAAGGCGACCGGTGGGCGAGTGGAGTGTGGTGACATTTCAACCGGCCTCGGTCTCGGTTGCGGCGATGCGGTGTATGCCAATTTATGCAGTTTGTCTCCTTTGCATTGACCGATCGATCGTTCGATCGATCCATCGATCAACTCGCGGTCGTCACCGCGTCATCCGTCAAAGCGATCGTTTTAACAGGCGTGTTGTAACAAACCACCCCATTGCCTTTAATCGGTCGGTTGAAATGAATCAGCATGACAGGCGTCACTGGACGGAACCGAGGGAACTAAATGTAGCAACCGCTTCCGCATGCCCTTCGGAAGATGTGTTCACCGAATTAATCGTACAAAACCCTTTCGTTTTCCATCGAAAAGTAAAAATAAAAGTGCCACCCACAAAACAATACCCGTGCGCCTCGTCGAGCGATTGTGGTCGTGTGCGGTTAGTGGCGCAAGTGGCGCATCTTGTTGCGGAAGGTACACTTATGCACTGATGCAGACGGTGCTGCATACATTTGAATGTACTTACCCGAATTCGATGCATATCGCCGCGGTTTGGGTGCAGGGCGAAGGAGGGTTTGAAGTTTCGCAGCGGCACAGTGGGGCCACTTCCTTTGATGTTGACGACGCGGACGACGATGACGGTGTGGTGCAAGGCGACGGAGGGGGGTGATGATACAATATTGACTTCCCACATCCCACACAGACAATTCCACTCGGGTTTCGATGTGATGTCAAACATTCTCCAGTGGCTAATACAGCCATCTGTCAGCGTCAGCAGAATGCTCGGGAAAAAGGGAAATTGTGCTGTTCACGTGCAGAAAGGGAGCACCGGAAGATAACAAGAAAGTTGGTTTCTGTTTTGTTGGAAGTAAACGATAGAGATCTGTTTTATTCAACCAGTGTTAGGGAATGTTTGACGCTGGTTATTAAAAGTTCTTGCTTTTATTGAAATTAGATTAAGTAACGGCATGGATGGGGGGAGTATAGGGCAGGCATAAATAATTCATTTCTTGAATTCTACATCTTATACGAGTGAAATCAATAAATGCTTTTCCTTTTCTATGTCGAATAATTATCCTGTACAAACAGCATTTGCTTTACCTTTTGCCTTGTTTGCCGATTAAGTCACTAGGTTATTTATATTATTTGCCCTGTTTTAGAAACTATTCTTTCACACGAAACTGACTCAAAAACAAAATCGTGCTATAACAGTCAACGTTCAACCGGAGTCGAATCTAGTATTCTCTCGCATTCGGATGGGGTTTTAGGAATATGGAGTCGGTGTGGATTTGCAAATCCATTACGAAGTTCTCCATCACTAGTTCAGAGTTCAGAAAGAATAAACTACACTACACTAATAAAGTCAGTACACAGCTAAAACTGAAACAAAAGTAATTTGTTTTGTAAAATGTTCACATTTTATGTCATAAAACTCTAAAAACCACAAAAATAAAGCGAAAGCAAAATACGATACAAAACATGACGAAACGATTATGCTATGTAGGTACTCACTTTTTTCAGCGTTTTAAAGGTGCTGCTTCACAATGTTGAACATATCTCGGGAACCCAAACTCGTATCGTGTCCAAATTACAACAAAATAAGTGCATAGAATAATAGCTCAGTTTTACTTTTCTAAAATAATTATTCCTCACAAAGCAAATGGCTTTCGTTTCTGTTTTAGCCTGCTGTGTACTGATTTTATTGGTGTAGTGTATATCTAAGCCTACTATAGCCTATTGTAGTATTTACAACAAAGAAACGAAGGATAAACTGAACTAAGCGTTTCACTTCGAATAACAAAATTCTTGAATTGGTGATGAAGATAAAATAAATGACTTAAGATTTCCTCATGGAAAAATTTCTATGAATACAAAATATTAGCTGAAATAAATCACTTATAGGCCAGGTCTTTTTGCATCATCGGTAACACTGATCGAGGTCAATTTTGCCTCCCGCTGTTTGTTTTAACATGCGGTAATTGAATGTTTCACGAATGTGCAACTGCGACCGACAGCCCGGCGGCCTCACTGGAAACGGGGATTTTCGCAAGGCCGGTAAATGCACTGATAGCCAGCCCGAATTTCCTCCCGACAGCATATGGCTATGTTGTGCACAAACATTAGAAAAATTCCTTTCCCTGCAATCGCAACCATATCGATTTAATTGAATCGCTTCCGGTGGTCCTTCTCCCTCTCTGTCCCTCTCGCTGCACTGCGCAACTCAACATTCCCCACCCACCCCGCTTCGGATGCCGGAGGATTAGAGGGCTTAATGCGCTCTAAGCGGAATCATTAAATTCAATAATAATTTTCTTGATTGACTTCAACTCCCCGCGCGCCGTCGCCGGATGAACGAATGAACGAATGATCCGCCGATCGTTGATTTCTTTTCTGTTGCTTGCGATTAGATTGCTGCTCATTGATTCCCGTTTTGCGGTGGTTTTCCTCCTTGCTCCGTGGTGGGCTTTCCGCTCCGTTACGACCACCGTTAGACCGTAGGTGCCGATAATCCACCTTTCCACCCACCGGCAGCTAATGATGGGCCGAACGTGGTGCGGACACCCGGTCCGGTGGGGTTTGCCAATATCACGCCAATTTCAGCCACGACCCTCCTCGGCGCAAGATATGATCGATTATTTTTACATTTTCACCAGCGGGCAATCGAGTCGAAGGGGTCTCGGTTGTCCCCAACGGAATGGGGGTTGATCGGGTGCGAGACGAAGGGAAGCAAATAAATAAGCGAAGGGCTGGCGATGCTGGATGGAAACTCAATCATGGACAACTATCTCGAGTGCGGGCCGCTTGCTTTTGACATTATGATGCCGTTCACACATGGCAGCGGTTCCGTGGGGACCAACGCTTTGCCGCCATGTTGCCGGTGGGCAGTTGCCGTTTGAAAACACATCGATAATGACTGCCTAGCGTTGACCGCGTCGTAGTTTGAGCCTCCAGGACGCGTCGGAACGATGTTTGCACAAGCACTGGCGGTGCCAATTTGCGCTTGCTTGTAATACGAGTGAGGCAAATATTAGGAAGGGAATTGGAACAAATCTGATCGATACGATTGAAAGCTGTCCAAAGCGTTGTCTACGTGATCAATGTTGGGGTTTCTTGTTTTATTGAGTTTTGATGTTTTTAGGAATCATTTTTGCAAGCTCCAAATTTATTTTGTACTATTTTTTGAAAACATGTTTATTTCGTACACAAGCACTCTCAAACAATTGGTTGGATGTTCTTACTGAATTCACTTTATGTAAAACTATTTGAAGAATGTTCAGGCGACTCCGAAGCACATTGGTATGGAAATATCATCCCATGGTACATCTTATCATTGGAAGCATTTTCATTGCTCATTGTCAACACTCGTGCGATGGTAAATTGCGATGCTGCTGTCAATAACGCTCCGGTTTTGCCGTTCGCCAATCTCCGACTTTTCTTTGTTCACCTTGAGAAGCCACGTCGCCGTCGACGTGGAAAAACGACCCTTGCTGGATGATTGTAAAAGCAACATAGAAAAAGAAAAAATAAAATAAAAGTAAGGACATCGTAAGAACACTGCACACTTGACACTGGGGCCAGGGGCCAGGGGCGGGCGGGAATGTGGACGTGGAACAAAAGTTATCCGGTCGATTGTGATGCTCCCGATGCGGCCGAAGTGACTTTCCGCTAACAAAGCGAATAAATTCACCCAACTACACGATCAGATCAAATCAAATCAGATATTTCTCCGCACCGGCATGTCGAGATGGGGGCCCTTTCCGGAGGGCATTTGGGGGATGCTGCAGAAACCGTCCACTCGCTCCGGTTTGCGGATTGACTCGAACGTCCAGCATCCTGTGGTTGTCGGATCATCCGACCGATCGACGGTTCGGCTTTATGGCCGCTGGCGTGCGCTTATTTATGCACGCTGATTCCGTATTCAAAACTGTACACAAAATGACATTTATTTACAATCAGGCAGCGTAATGCGGAAAGGTCGGAAGTGACGGCTCCACGGTGCTGCTTCTTTACGATCTCTAACTCGGGAGCAACTTTATCATACAATATGGACCCGGGTAAGGCGATGCGGTAGGCCCACGACACATTGCCGCCTGTCATCAAAAAAACCCCAACTGCGAGCCGCGATGGTGTTATTAATTTGATTGACCAACGGTGTAAATCCTAGACACTCCGGCTGCAAACTAGACTCGATCAATCGTGCACTTCCATCGCCGGCTGCAGATTGCATGAAATCTCTTTGCCGAACGAGCGGAGGCAGCGATTCGGGCACGAAGATCCGTTCTGATCCGGTCGAGCTGGAATCGACGTAACGATCTCGAACCTTCGCTCGGCCGCATCCCGGCAGTGTGCGCGTGCAAATTCCCTCCTATCAACTTCAACTCCGCTGGCAGGTTGTAATAAATAATTCAAAAATCACCATCCACCGAACGGCAGCAGCCTCAGAACCGTGCATCGCCCCGGTCGCGCAACAGTTTTCAATTTAATTTCCATACAAATGAAATAAAATTTATTGGCTGATTGTTTTCGGATTTTTCCACCCCTCCCTTTTATTCTCCCGCTCCTTCGTCCGCTTGCAAGCTTTTCCCGACCAGTCAGCGCGACATCTTGTCCGTCTGTCCACCGCAGGGCGCGGGCTGCCAATTCTTTCCGACGACACCGGAGACGATTCTTCCGATTTATGCTCCGGGGAGGGAGCAACGTTGCTTCCTGCTGCCTCTCACGGGAGAAGTTTGGATCCAAAGAAGTCGCTCGGTCGCATTTAAACGTCCATCCAGTTTGGCACTTGTACGACCGACCAGGGAAGACGGGGAGAGGGGAGTACCGTGGTTTTGGAGCCGTTCTGAAGATCGTCGGATCGTCGATCAGGATCACGAACGGCAACTGCAGCTGAAATGAATGAATGGAATGGAATGGATGTGATGCAACGCGACGCGAAGGAGCGAGTCTGCGAAAGGCGTGCGAAAAGTTTTGCTAACGAGCGTTTTACATTTGTATAAGTCATAACAGATCAAATCGGGTTGGTTAGGAAAAGGACAATGAAAAGAGAAAACTGCGTATAGGTAAACAGAACGTTTAGAATTCCAGATGGAGTAAAATAGTAGCAAAAAGGGACATAAAATAATCACATTATCGGTTCAATTTTGAACAGTTTCGAAATTATCGTACTAAGCTGGGCATTCTGTTTTTTATTCTTTCTCTTATTTGTTTTTCAAATTCTTATTTTAAAACCTTCGTCATGTGCCATGAAATTAAAACTATTATACGATTCAATTATTGTTTTTCGCAAATATATCCAGGCAGTATGAACAAGTCTTTCTTCATGTTTTTTTTTCATTTTTTCAAAGGAACAACTCATTATTTTCAAACTTTAAATTTTTATTTTCAATTTTCGACATCTTGTATAATTTTTTGGTAAAAAAAAATCGATTGCATTCTGATAGGACCTTTGCTGGTAAAAGTGATTTCCAATTTGTAACAAGATTAGATAGAAACATGTGTTTAAAGAGCAAGAAAGACATAGCACCTTTTACTATTTCGTAAAGCGATATCCAATGCTTTATCTTTTCAATTCATTTACGATAAAATTTCTCGCTAATGGTAATTTTAGGCATTTTGAAAGGTAATAAATCGAGGTAATAAGAACTGTATGTATCAGGAAATTGATAAATTTTCAACTAGATAATCCTAGGCACGTTGGGAGCTAAGTGAAGGTGGTACCTTACAGAGGTAGATGCGGATTATTTTCGATGTAATTCAGATCATATAAATAAAAAAATGAAATGAAGTTGATGAATTGGACTGGAAAATAATAAGTGCGCTCTAAATAGACTTGTAAGCTCTAATAATAGAGTATAGCGGATAATGTCTAATAAAAATAGTATTATAGGGGTTTCTCGATTTAATTTACTCAAAGTTTTCATGGCTCTATTAATGGTTCTCTAATCGTTTGTTTGATGATACAAAAGTAATCTACGCTTAGGAATTCTGATTTCTTTATTTTCTTTCTCTTTCTTCTCGTCACAGGCTACCGAGAGAGTGCATTCGCGTATGCCGTGGCCGCGGCCGGCGTGACGCACAGTGTGGCCCGGGCGTGCGCCCAGGGTCGGCTGATATCGTGCGGGTGCGATCCGTCCGTCAACCGGAAGGGCATGTCGAAGTCGCTGCGCGAGAGCCTGGAGAAGGAGAAGCTGCGCTTCCTGGACGCCATTGCCGAGAGCAACAGCGTGTTCGAGGAGGGCGACAGCTTGCGCAAGCTGCGGGCGAAGCAGGCTAGCCGCTGGAAGTGGGGCGGCTGCTCGCACAACATGGCGTTCGGGGTGGAGTTTTCCGAGCTGTTTCTGGACTCGCGCGAAAAGGGCACCGACATCCAGTCGCAGATCAATCTGCACAACAATCGCGCCGGCCGGCGGGTAAGTGGTGGGGTTGTGGAAAATTTGGGTGAAAAACTCCAATCTTGTGCCTTCTCCTTGCAGGCCGTGTCGAACAACATGCAGGTACGGTGCAAGTGCCACGGCATGTCGGGCAGCTGCCAGCTGAAGACGTGCTGGAAGTCGGCGCCGGACTTCCGCGTGGTCGGGCGTGTCCTCAAGCAGCAGTACCGCCGGGCGATCCTGGTCGACCAGTCCAACCTGGGCAACGGGCCGCCGATGATCGTCTACCGTAAGCCAAAGAAGCGAAAGCACGCGCGGCAAAACCGTCGTCCACCGAGGCGTCCGCGGGGCGACAAGCCGGAGGGCGGGACGCAGACCGGAGGCCGACCGCTCGCCGCGTCACCCGGTGGCACCAACCGGAAGCTGGAGAACGCGCTCTTCTACTACCAAAGATCACCGAACTTTTGCGAGCGCGACCAGATTTCCGACATTCCCGGTAAGTGTGTCACACTCCCTCCCTTTCCTTTTCCTTCACTGACGCATTTTCCTCACCGCTTCAGGCACGGTCGGACGGCGCTGCAACCGGACGAGCAGCGGAAGCGAAGGGTGCGCCTCGATGTGCTGCGGCCGGGGCTACAATCTCATCCGCGAGAAGCGCATCGACCGGTGCAACTGCAAGTTTCACTGGTGCTGCTTTGTGGAATGCGACGATTGTGAAATCGAAGAGTGGATTAGCGTGTGCAACTGAACACCGACAAAGAACCGCCAGACGGCCGCGCTTCCAGATGCCGCTCACGTTCCGCCAGACGCACATCGGGGGCACACTAATTAAAAACGGCCTCCGTGGCTTTTCCTTTCCACCGGACCAGGCCCCATTCTGGCCTCGTTTAGCTAAACCCATCGGTAACGGTGGCACATTAGTGGAAAGTGAAACAAACGACAAGCAGTATTATATGTTCGATTGGGTGTACGCACACCGATTGGCCAATCCATCGCAGGACGTGCTGTTTTCCCTCTGTACAGTATATGTGTATGATTTACTAGCAAGACATAGGCCTACAACTGTCATCTGAAGGGGGACTGAGAAGTGGACAAAAAAGAGCAACTTCATCCCAATGCCAATCACCTCTGTAAGATTTCGTGTTTTTTTATCCACTCTCGTTTTCCAACTAGCGAATGATTTCATTCTAGATCCTAAGGGCAGTGTTATTTATTTGATTGTGTTTTACGTTAAGTCTGGTCGATTCGCGCACACCTGGTGGTCCGGTGACGGGCACAAACGTACTTAAATATGTTGCGTTATACTTTACTTTTTAATCGTCCGTATGTCAATGGTAAAGAAATTTTCAGTGAAGGGAAGCTAATAAGATGCAAAACGAGCAACGCCAATCGAAAGAATTGATTCGTGATAGTGAAATAATGTGAGTCAATAAAACTGAATAGCTTTGGCTGCGTTTTTATGGTGATTAAAATGTGTTTCAATTGGTATTTTAATACATTTTACTTGTCAACGTTGCTTTAGTATAGTCGAAAGAATCTTTAGAAATAAGTGTCAAGTAGTATGGTTTTCTTCTGTTTTATTTTCAAATATGGCATGTTTTAGCTCCTAAAAAAAAGACAATTGTACTTTTGGAATTATGTTTTGTTTAGTAAATGTTCGTTTCATTTTACTATTTTAGTTTATTGTGTAAGAAAGAAGACATTTAACATCGTGATTAGAAGAGTTTAAATTTTCCAATTTAAAATATGAAAGAAACAGTACAAAGATTTCGTAACGGAACAATACATCGTAATACTTTGTTCAAAAGAATAGAAACAATAAACTATGCAATCGATGTATTCTTTATAGAAAAAATAAAAATCATGTAAGAACTTTTTTTAAAGGATACTCTGCTTTCAGTACAATTCGGTACCAAGTCGAGCATTTCATACGATGCGAAACCTTTTTTTGCAATAATGCTTGACAGATCGATGCTTTGGCGGATCATCTGTATCGAATGGTTCATTCATAGAGAGCGATTTCTTTCCTTTATAGAATAATGATCCCATTCATCGAAACGGAAAGACAGATCATCGCAGCAAAACTGTATCAATTTGTGAAATGTGCCACAAAGCGATACACTCTAGGATGTGTTTTTCTTTTCTGCTCCGTTCAGTTCTCGTTTCTTGTTGTATTGTAGGCCAGGATAATTACCTCATGACCGTGAGCCTTCTCTCGGTGCTGAGTAGGCAGCTTTATGTCCCATTGATAAATCTCGCTTAACACTGCGTCATTCGCCCCGCCGTGCCGCTCTTCGGGTCTACAATTACCCCCGCCCGACGCGAGGGAAAGCGAAGGAACTGCAAGCTCATTCCGTCAGGATCAGGTCGGGGCAGGTTCGCATTTTGGCCCATCTTCACGACTTGCGCCTTTTAATCGTCATTGTTTCCTGTCGGATGGATGATAGCTTCTTTGTTTATCTCCAGCACACCTTGACGGGACCGATGTGTTTGATCTACCCGCCGTCCCTGGGCCGACCGGGGGAGAGTAAAGGCACACTCCTGGGCGCACCCTCACGGAACGACACCACGTAAGGACACACTGGGTGAAAGCACTTCCGCAGGCCGCGCTGGGATCGATCTCTCGGCGCGTTGTCTGTGAGCGGCTAATCTGATCATCGAATTATGCGGCTGAGTGCTTCTCGGACCGTCGGCCGGGAAAATTTGGACCGAGTTCGGAGCGGCTGCTATTCAGGTCCGTTTGTGCCTTCCCGGCTCGTCAAAAGTTAACCGATCGCCGAAACGCGATAAGGGGAAAACATCATTAAGCTCAAGTAAGCTGCCCGGGTCGGAAAACGCAGACCGGATTAGACATACGCACAAAACAACTGCACAAGAAAAGGACAAACAAGCTTACAGGGCCGACCGTTGGGTAGTGGAAAAGTACACAAATAGCATGGGCTAATTTGATGGTGTCTCTAGCGACACGTTTAAAACTAATGACAGACGCTACAAATGATATCGGTACAAAATCGGGGGATTAGAGAAAGAATTGATTACAGACAGAATCGGTATTAAAAAGCAAAGGATTGAACGTAGAAATTCGATTCTCATTTGCAAGCATCGCCTTTCACGTGATCTCACACGCAATCTCACGTGTTGGTGCATTAACACCGGCAAATCATGGACATTCCCAGCGAAGAGCCAGACACACCCGGTGCGAATCCTTCCACATAGCAATGGATGGAAAATGCTTCCTAGTTTGCACGTTCTTCCCACCGGCGCGAATGATTCAACATCGGTTTAGTGTTTATTTTTCCCCCTCATTGCTTACAATTTCCGCGAGCAAAATCGAACTTGGACGGCGTGCAATAACATAACACTGCAACCGTAACGGTTTCGATTCGGTGGCGAAGTTCGTATCGAGCGACCGGACTTGGGAGAGCAAGGAAAGAACGTAACAATTGAATTAGCATAGAACCTTGGGGACACTTTTGGGGCTTCGGTTGGGAAAACTATGCTTTCCCGGTGAGTTGTGGTCGCCAGCAACGGTCAGTTGATGTCCAGGATTCGCGGAAGGCAGTCGAGCCTGCTGGAGTGGCCTCACGGGCACCTACGGTGAAAGTGTTGTTCTAGTTGTCCGACCATCATCAAAGAGTTACATCCCATAGAGAGAGAGAGAGAGGGAGCAAGTGCAAAATTTACCACACGAAAAGAGTGTTTGGAATTTGTGCTTATTCGGGGTGGAAATTGATAGTGAAAGTATTTCGTCGGTGTTAACGTAAGCTGTTTGTATGTTTCCTTTTTAAATCAGAATTGTTCGGATTTCTGCCATTCTCGTGTCAGTTTCTTGAAAATCAAATAAATGTTCGGAAAATTTTCCAGTACAGCACAAATGTTGCTTAAGTGAATTAAGTGAAGCCTGGCGCCGGAAATGCAATGAAATGCTCGCTCGAAGAGGCAAAATTAAATAACCTAACAGGATTAGCACACTTGGTCCCGCTGTGTGCGGCCACAGGAAACGACATCGTAAAAGTGAAAAGAAAGTGCTTCCCGGTTTGGTTACATAATGTTGTGGCAGGAGTAGTGATGCGTCATTGCAAGTGATCTTCTCTACAGTGACTAGTTTTAACTGAATTATGGTTATCACTTTAATATTGCGAATAAAACGGTATAAGTGGAGTATTGATAACATTTGAATAACATTTCAAGAATGTTGTTATGTGGATTTAAATACCATAAAAAACATGTAACATTGTTTAAGGAATGATTTCTCTATTATCAAAACTGTCAAGAACTCATCAAGTACTTTCAAACATGCAGCTGTACTACAAACCCCGTTCTTTCCTATAAAACTGAATCAGTTTGATGACCCAATCAATCGCTCTATAGACGCGCTTAAGTGAATCATTGTTGGGAGATGTATTTCATCTCCGGCAGGGTATCGGTGTGCTTCTATGTGAACCTTGATACATTCCTGCATTGGCTGTTCCTTGTGGATCGAAGTGCATTCCAACGATGATTGTCGACGACAGCCTGTCATGGAACGGGTCACGAAACCGCAAATCAAAATGAAGGATAGAAAGGAATGAGACTTAAGTGAAACAGGAGTAAATTGTTCCTGAGTTCCGATAGACTCATTGAAAGAATTCCACTAATTTGATGAGTAATGTGACGAACCTTCTCAAACAGCACTATAGTACAGCACCTATATCAAGTGGTTGTTGCACCTATTTCATATAATTTTCAGACAGAAAACCAAAGCCAGAATCAAACGATTTGTTTAAAAAAAAATAATCAATATTAATTAGTAACAAAGTAATGTTTAAAAAAACACTGAACTATAATTTTACATAAGTAATTAATGATAAAAGAGTGAAAGGAAAGAAATTATTGAAAAGGAAACAAACAAGGATAACAGGGCTGGTTTTGAAATGGTTGGAAAATCTCTTTTCAATGTTAGTTAGATCAGATTATTTTAGATATTTAGAATAATTTTTTATGACTTCGACAGTAACAATCTCTGCAGCTCTGTAGCGGTTCTTTATACTCTCTAGTGTTTGCATGTACAAGTAAGCGGTGTAAAGTGTCTCAAGTGTGCCAGTGACCATCGCGATGGCGAACTTTAAGATCGAAACGCTGCCCGATCCGGGTAACCGGTATAAGCTGGGCGAGTTGATCGGAAGTGGCGTGTGTGCGAAGGTATACCGGGCCACCGATACCCAGGCGGGCAACAAGAACGTGGCTATCAAGGTGCAGAAGTTTGAGGGCGAGACGAAAACGGCCATCCAGGAGGAGTTTCGCATTTTGCGCGACCACTCGAAGCACGCGAATCTGATCGACTTCTATGGCGTCTATCGGAAAAAATGTGCGGCCGGGGAGAGTGACGAGATTTGGTTCGTGCTGGAGGTAAGCTGATATGATGGGAATGTAGAAGAGCACATTTCTTAGTCCACGTGGAATCCCTTTAGTACTGCGAGCTGGGTCCGGCTGTTGATGTGGTGAGGAAAATGTTTGTCAGCAACCGGCGCGCTAGTGAGATGCAGCTGGCGTATATCCTGCGGGAGACTTCCAGGGCGCTGATGTACCTACATGAGCACCACATCGTCCATCGAGATGTCCGGGGCAGTAATATTCTGCTGACGAAGGAAGGCGAGGTAAAACTGTGTGACTACGGTCTGGCTCGCGATACGAAGTCAACGCTGGGTAAACGTGGGACATGCATTGGGTCACCGTGCTGGATGGCACCGGAAGTGGTCACAAGTTCCAAGAGTGGTAAGTTGCAGCGTTTAAAAAAATCCGAGAGCCATCTCTTAAAGATCCGATATCGCCAATCTTCACAGACAAGGACGTCTACGATAATCGTTCGGATGTATGGGCGTTGGGAATTACGGCGGTCGAACTTGGCGACGGAAAAGCTCCATTCGCGGACATGCACGCCACTCGGGCCATGTTTCAAATCGTTCGCAATCCTCCACCAACGCTCTACCGACAATCGAACTGGTCCCAGGAGTACAACGACTTTATTGCCGAATGTCTGGAGAAAAATCCCGATCACCGTCCCTTCATAATGGAGATCATCGAGCATCCGTTTCTGACGCAAGTGCCTGATAACGATTACCACGTAGGTGGCAATGGATGGTTCGCCGGTTGCAAAACTTCACTTCAGTTAGTTTTTTAAATTATTTTAGCTAAGTCAAGAGCTGAAGATGCTTGCCGAGTCGGTGCAAAATGTCCAACTGCCCAGGAAGGAAGAGGTGGCCCTCGTTCGAGGTATGCTAAAGTCGGAGGAAAATCGTACGGAGAAGCTGCACGTCGAGGACTTGGCAGCATTGGAGCATCTTACGGAGGAGGCCATCCTGGAGGAGATTACGCAACGTTATAAGAATAAGAATAACTACACGTTCGTGGGTGACGTGTTAATTTCGCTGAATCCCAACGAAACCATTCCGGAGTACGTCCGAGGAGTGAGTATTCGATAGAATTCTGTTTGGAACGAATGAAATAATGTTTCCTATCTCCCGTACAGTTCCACTCGAAGTACATGTTCAAATCACGGTCGGACAATGCACCACACATTTTTGCCATCGCTGACAGCGCGTACCAGGACATGCTGCACCACGAGGAACCGCAGCATATCATCCTGGCTGGCGAGAGCTATTCCGGCAAAACGACGAACCAGAAGCTGCTGATGAAGCACCTTGGTGTGCTGGGGGAGGGTAACCCGGGAGTGTACGAGCGAATCGTGAACGGTTATAAGGCTCTGAGCGCTCTGACGAACGCGGGCACTCCACTGAATCCTAATTCCACCCGTAGCATCTTTCAAACGCAGCTTACGTACGGTCCGAGTGGAAAACTTTCCGGCGCCATCTTTTGGGTATACCTGTTAGAAAAGCTGCGTATTTCGTCGACCAACATGTAAGCATTTATTGTTTTAGGCAATTTTAGACGGTTTCAATGTTACTCGAACGGATTCGCGTTTTGTTTGTAACGGCTATTGATAAATTAAAAACACATCTTGTTGTAAGCATCTTGTATCGTGGAAGATCTCTATTCTATAAATCTTGAACGCATGTTCATCTTTCACTAAATACCTTGAATTGCAGACAATTAGTTTTTAGATACCTTGAATGAGCAGCCAGCTTTGTTATAGTTATCTTAACACTAGAGTGCTCAAACAAACATATTGTCATTGTTTTAAATAATTTCAGCTATTCCATCAACATAACTCTGAGCCAAATTAAATGCTATTGTTGGAAACGTTTCGGCCCAACGAAGCTGGCCGAACATAAACGTTGCCGCAACGGCGATGTTTTTGGAAAATATAAAAAGGATCGAAGGATGCGCCTTCGATCTCTTTTTCAATACGGAAGACGGACAAGCCAGACGAGCGCAACGAAACACAAAACGAAGATTACGTGTAAAATAAAGTTGTTAAAGATAAGGCAAAGAAAGATGGTTGTCTTTCCTTTGATTCCGTCAACTAGAGCGCTGTTAAAGACCATCTGTCTTTAACAGCTATCGTATTAAAAGAAGCGGTATTGATTTTGGTTTGCATGAAAAATGTGAAATTGGGAAAAAGCTATCGGAATCCATTAAAAATTATTAATTTGATTAAGACAGATGATAGTTGAAATATTATTTAATTTTGTAGCACTGCATACAAGAATAACAATCTGCCAACATTCTTCTTTCCCTAGGAATCAATCAAATTTCCACATCTTCTACTACTTTTACGATACGATGGACGCCGAGGAGCGGCTGAAGGATTTCTCCCTTGAGGCGGGTCGCAACTATCGGTACTTGCGTATTTCGGAAGCGATGAGTTCGGACAAGCTGCGCTACTGCCGGGACGACATACCCGGCAATGTGCAAGCGTTCAAGGAGTTTGAACAGCAACTGCTTGCTCTCGAGCTGTCCCAGGACATCCTCGACACCATCTACCGTACGTTGGCCGCGATTCTGATCCTTGGCGAGGTGCGCTTCAAGGAAACGGATGGCACGACGGAGCTGGAAGATTTCGAGGTGATCGGTAAGATGGCGTCCCTGCTGCAGCTCGACGAGAAAAAGTTCCAGTGGGCACTCCTGAACTATTGCGTGATCGTGCGAGGATCAGCCGAGCGTCGGCGACATTCTGCGGACGAGGCACGGGATGCGCGGGATGTACTGGCCGCAACCATCTACACCCGTTTGGTGGACTGGATTACGAATACGATCAACCAGAAATTGGCCTTTGGAAGAGCAATCTAGTAAGTACTAATGTTGGCTTATTCTACTAGGTTATAAGTATGGCTAGCAAACTATGTTTCTTATATCTTTACAGTGGAGATAAACATTCGGTCACTATAACGGACCACTTTGGATTCGAGTGCTTCCACCGAAATCATATTGATCAGCTGGTGGTGAATTCGTTGAACGAGCAGATGCAGTACTTGTACAACCAGCGAATGTTCGTGTTTGAGATGATTGAAATGGTAAGAAGTTTGTTTGACTAAAGCGAGACCACAACCGATCAGTATCAACTGTCTTACAGGAAGAAGAGCAAGTTCCGGTAACTTCCCTTCACTACTACGACAACAAGCTGGCCGTGGACCACATCCTAACGAAGCCGAAGGGAGTGTTTAGCTTCATCGATGACGCAAGCCGTGGACGACACGGGCCAAACTACATCATTGACTCGGTGCACACGAGCAAGAGTCCATTTATCAAGCGGGCGAGTGGTCACGAGTTCACCGTGGCGCACTACACCGGACGCATCACGTACGACGCACGCGGAATGGCGGACAAGAATCGGGACTTCATCCCGCCGGAGATGGTCGAGACGCTCCGTGCTTCCGGCGAGCCGATCATCAAGATCATGTTCTCCAACCAGCTGTCACGAACGGGCAATCTGACGATGGCGGCCGAAGAAGCGCTCGGTGTACCGTCGGACAAACCGAACAAGAAGAAACGCTGGGGTGCCGCCCTGGTTGCGGAGAAGAACAAGGCCAAGAAGATGAACACACTGTCCAAGGGTATGTACTCGCAGGTGCACAAGATGCGCACGATCGCGGGCGTGTTCCGATCGACCAGTCTCGAGCTATTCAAGACACTCTCGATCGGTCCGAACAGTGGAGGAACGCACTTCGTCAGGTGCATCCGTTCGGATCTCGAGTACAAGGCACGTGGTTTCGCACCGGAAATGGTACGCCAGCAGTTACGTGCGATGGCCGTCCTCGATACGGCTCGGGCACGCCAGAAAGGCTACTCGCACCGGATCCCATTCCAGGAGTTCCTCCGACGGTACCAGTTCCTGGCGTTCGATTTTGACGAGAACGTTGAGATGACGCGGGACAACTGTCGCTTGCTGCTGATTCGCCTCAAGCTGGAGGGTTGGGTCATTGGGAAGACCAAGGTATTCCTGAAGTACTACAACGTGGAGTACCTGCAGCGGCTGTACGAGACACAGGTGAAGAAGATCGTCAAAATTCAGGCCATGATGCGTGCCTTCCTAGCGAAGCGTTCCGTTGCCACCAAAATTAAACAGATTCATCGGGAATCGGGTGAGTAACATAATTTGTTTTTCCAATGCAACAAAAGTAAATTTGTCTTTCATTTCCCCACAGTACGGAAACGAGAGAACACCGCGAGACAGGAAAGCCAGGACGAAGCGGCCACTAAAATTCAAACCGCCTTTCGGGGTCATATGGCGAGGAAGAAGTATCGCCCACTGATCAACGAAAGGACGGGGAAGCTGGATGCCGAAACGGCTGAGTTTATGAAGCCTTTCGTGTACCGGTGGAGGAAGAAATCGATGTTTCAGATACTCTTGCAGTACCGTGCCGCACGCTACCAGGATCTGGTGAACCTAAGCCAGCAGGTAATATACGGACTGATATATTGAATTTAAGAGACTATCGAATCATACACGCTGTTTTCTTAGGTCCATATCTACAACCAACGGTTGGTTGCAGGGTTCTCAACGAACAGCAACTGTATCATGCTGGAAAAGATCGACCCGAACGAACGCAGTGCGGCTCTGTTGGGCTCTCAGAAACCGCCCGTTTGGAAGTTGCGTTTCCGCTTCGACGACATCCCGTTCTTCGACACGACGTACATGTGCGATCCGTCATCGGCGTCCTACATCTACACCGGGAATGACTCCGACACCGAGGACTGGGATGCACCGCTGCGACGACGTAACAATCTTTCGTCCGAAATCACTCAATCCAACCGGAAGGGTGGGCGAGCGGACGCCCAAGGCGAGATGGAATATAACTTCGCCAATGAACCGTTCCACCGAGACCCGAGCCTTCCGATCAAGAGGTAGACTGCTAAACATATCCTTCATGGTGTTCCTCCGGTTAACTCTTAAGTGCTTCTTTTCCAGACTTTCTCCCCACCGGATGGTTGAACCGTACAGTGTCAATAGACCTCGGTCGCCAATGCACTCGCCGGTAAAGTTGTCCCCCGTCTACTCGCCGATGCCATACGCACGCCAAAGTGTCGACGACATCCGCAACAAGTTTGGTGGGTCCAGCTTCGATGAGCCGGGAAGTGGAGCGAGTAAGACGGCCGTTTACAAGAAGCGTCAGGCACCGCGAGTGCCACCGGTCGAGCCGGAACCACCGGTGGTCGCGGAATTTGGAAAACCTCTCAAAAAGCGGCCCGCCCCGCAACCACAGGCGCGACCGATCACGCCGACCAAAATCAATCCGATCAAGGAGATGGAGCTGATTGGCAAGAAGAACTTCGATGAGGTGAGTAGGAACGTTCAAAGGTTTTCGTTCAACAGGATTGGTAAAATTCAGTGTGAAGATCTTAAAACTCAAAAAACTTTCGGTTTCTTCCAGAATGACAACTCGGACGACGAACCTCCGTTCAACTTCCAGGGAATGCTGAGGAAGACCAACTACAACCGTGCTTCCATGAAGCGTACCACCGAGGGGTTGTCGATGGCCGGGTCGAACATCGATTTCGATGATGCCAGCAATAACAACAACAACAACAACAGTATCAGCTACTATCCTACTGCCAACGCTGAGGCAAGCCGGAAGGGAACGACATCCACCGCCAACAACGTCGTGTACGAGAGCAAGCGAATCGAGCGTCCAAAGTCCTGCCAGGGACCGGAAAACGGTACCACCAGCAGCAACGGCGGCTCGCCCAACCCTCGGAAGTTATCCCTGTCGCAGGATACGATCATGCTGAACGACTCGCAGAAGCCGGGACCATCGCGGAGCCGCTCGACCACGCCGCAGGACGAAAATAGGAACATTCTGGCGACGACCGGGTTCATCAGCGAGGAAATCGTTCCGGGCATCATCATTGAGGGCTATGTCGAAGAGTTCTAGAATGGATCGCGAGAGGGAAAAGTGGGTTGGCTCTGTTGGTTCCGTTGCGCATATGTTTATTGCACGAAGGTTTATATTTATTCACTTCGCTATCGTTAGATTTGCTGTGTTTTGCTTTGTTGCCAATAAAACTAATCACTAATATGAGAAAGGAAAACTCCCGTGATCTTGTTAGATTTACTCTCGTGCTTTCTTTTATTGCAATACATTTGCTTGCTCGTTTGACCAACGGAGCATGTTTTGTTTTTCCTACTAGTTTGTGTGTGTGTGTTTATATATTTTGTGTGCTTGTTTTGACTTGTTGTGCGCTTAAGACTAATAACGATTTTACATAATAAGAAACATTACGTTCGACCTCTTCAAGGGAGAGCTGCCTTTGTCGATTATAATAGGTGTTGGCTTGTTTTTGCGTTAACCATCAAGGAGTAGTAAAAGTGTTCAACCGTGGAGTTTGTGTCCGTCTTTTTTCCCCTCCTTTTCCCCCGGGGCCCGCATTCCAACAGGGGGCTTGTGTGCAGTGTGTGCAGTATGGTGCAGTATTTATGTTCGGTTAGGTGCGGCGTGTATGTGCTGTCGGTGCAATGGTTGTGACCGCCACGTGCTCCACACCATGCAGTAGAAGCATAGCTGCTCTAGTAATTTTCCTCCGGAAAGAAAACATCCGGAGGCGAACGACGAAGGGCGTTTCCCCCTCCCCCATCTTACTGCGTGCTGAAGGTCAGCGGGAAGTCGTTGCGCTGCTCCTTCATGCCGGACTTCTGCAGGAAGATCTCCCGGTTAGCCTCCTGGATGGCTTCCCAGAGCTTCGCCTCGGACATGATCTGCCGCAGCAGATCCTCGACGGCCGGCTCGGTGTTCAGATCGAGCAGACTGCTGATCGACTCCTCGTTCGGCTCGTAGTCGCTGGTCACGCGCTCCTTCTTGCTGTTCGCCTCCATGTTCTGCATGTGCCGCTGAAGGATGGCCGCTGCGGCCGCTGCAGCCGCCGCCGTCGGTGGGCTCGAGGCGGACGAGCGCTTCTTGCCGCAGCCGGTGAACGCGTTGCAGAACGGTCTCTTCTGTGGTTCGGTGTTGTACTGTTTGTAAGCACGGGGTTGCTGATGGGGAGATTAACAACGTTCCAATGTGGTTCTACACCAAGGAGGATCATTTCGTTACGTTCTTACCCGATCTACGACGCCACATTCCAGCATTTGCAGGACACAGAAAGTCACCATCACCGCTAGCATCATTTTGGCGCAACTTTTATGGCACATCATCATTGTGGAATTGGAACTATTCTGAAACCGAAACAAAAGTCCCATTTCCATTAGAACGCAATATTTGTTTTTTGCTAGATTTAGAAACACACAAAGAAAACAACTTCCGTAATTTATTTCTTGTGATCAAAACTTCCAGCTTTAATTATCTATCGACAGACTCCACATAATCTCTAACCTTGACCGAGTGTTAAAAGGCTTCCTACTGCTTGCAAGGATGCACCGCGAATGGGCGATGTTTTATAAGCGATCGCTCTTTTTCATCCCGGTCCAATTTTCCCGGCCGGCACCCATACACCACCAAACTCTATTCCAAAGCAAAAGGCGGCCTGGTGTTGCCTCAGATACATGGCTTCCTCGTGTATGCCACTGCAAGCCCGCGGCTCCCAAGGATGCCGTCTGCCTTCGACAGAGATATGGGAGGAGGGGGGACCGGAGATTCCATGCTGTTATGGTAAAGTGCGAAAAACTGTGCACTCGCATCCCGCAGAGTGTTTTCAATTGCATTAACGTGTATGGAAAATGTGTGTTGGCCCGTTGGGAAACCGCTTGCAGAACGTGAGTTGCGAACCACCGGGAAGCTGCTCGTGGTTATTTGGGTTATCAAACACCTTGCCCTTTGAAGTCCTTGTTAACTTGTGTTAGTTTAGGTTTGATTAGGAAAAAAAAACCGTACGGTTTTTGCTGATGTGAATCTTGAATAATCAAATAAGTGATGAATGCAGGTAACGATGGAACAGACTTCCGTCATAATTATTAAACTTGTTTTGTTCGATGCTTGCTGATAAATAGTTTATTTAATGTTTATTTAGCTAAAATTAAAGTTAAAAAATATATTAACCGCTTGTTCTTTATCACAATTCTCTTTTTTAATATTTCCAATCAAACAATTATTACACTGTAATTCAAAAATGGTCGAAAAACAAAGTAACCCATTCCAATAAAATGGAAACTTAAGTAGACCTCATTGTCTTTCTTATTTTCAGAAGAAAAAGATAAACTACAACAAAAACATAGTGTTTACAAATAACCTGCAAGAAAAACCTCATCACATGAATTGTATGACACGTGGAACGTTCAAGGAAACGAATGCACTTTCCACAGCCGGATGCATTTCCGTAAGAAACGTTTGTTCTACTGTGCAACAGTTGTCTCGAGCAGACAAAACAATCGCGCTCATGTGTCCTTTGAGTCTGCGAGTCCAACCACCAACCATCTCCATCTTCCGACCGCAGGCAAACATCCGTTAGAGCCATGCTCCCAAGGCACGTTTCCGCTCCGTGCTAGCTACTTACATTCAAAATTCACTACGACTTGCGTCTCGGGTGCGGAGTTTCACTTTCTTCACCGGAACAATGAATAAACACAAATCACAACCGACAAACGGAGCTTCACGAATAGCGGGAGGTCACCAAATCACGGTGAATCAAAGACGATCCCGTTCGTTGTCTTCACACGCGGTAAGCACTTCCGTTTCCTGCACGTTGCACGCCTGGGATTTATCGATATCAACCTCCGTTCGATTGCACGCCTTGGGACACTTCTTTCGCTTCTGTTCGTGTGCTCAAGGGTGGGCTTTTCTTGGCTGACTGAAAAACCATCCCGCAATCCATGTGCTTTTATATACCGAGCAGCCCCGGTTCGGCGGACAGCTCCCGAAGGACCGCCCGCGGTGCGTTTTGCTTGTAAATAATGCCCCGCGACCGACCCGCCGGTGCCATATCGTTATGTAAACGCACATGATTTTTGCATAAAACCCTCGTTCAGCGCACCGTGCTGGTGAGAAAATGGGAGAAAGATGGGTTTTCTCCGACGGCCGATTAGTCGGAGTTAAGCTGGATTAAAACGTGCATCGAGGAGGAGTCCTTAGGAGTGCCGATTCCGGTGGTGATCGAGGGTCCCCGGCGTTTAACGCCTTCGCGGAAACGAAGGTTCTTTTTTTATGGTTCCTCAAACTGACCGCTGGTGGTGGCAGGCACCCTTCAAGGACTCCCGTTGACGAGCGATAATGACCGGACCGCAAAAATCGTTTTAAAAATGAAGCGTTTCGCCCGAACCCACCAGGGTCGGCTGTGGTTTTCACGATTCAATAAAAGAGAGAAGAAAAAAATGCGAGGCGCCGGAAAAGCGAGAAAATCTACGCCCGCAATTTACCTACACTAAGTTCCCTCGTTCCTATTTGCGACGAAGTAACATTTCTTGTACCGAAACAGCAAGCAGCGGACGGATCCATCAGCAGCATCCCGGGTACCGTCGATCGTCCTCGCCATCGTCGCCTTCGTCGTTCCGTGTGCTCCGGCATGCTTTTGACGCGTGATATTTAGAAAAAGGAGGACGAGCGCCTGAGTGGGTAGCATTCACCTACTGAACTTTTATGCACCACCACTACGCATCCCTCCTTGGTCCTTTCTACTTCTGGCTCCTCCCGTTGGTGCAGCGCAGTTGGGGGTGGAGCTGGGCCGATCCCCAGCATGGCCTGTTGCAGCCGGTGGTGCTGCGCGTTATGCAACTGCACCCACAAAACATACACAATCCACCAGCTTTCCCGCGCATGCACTATGCACCGCATAATGAAATGCAACGGGATCGGTTGATTACCGGAACTGGCAGTAGGGCTGCAGTCGGTCAGTGTGAGCTTGGACGATTTCGAAGGTGCGAGGTGATATAATTTCGCCCCGAGAAACCCTACCCCACGAACCGTCTGCCTCTAGTGAGCAAAGGTCACACCAGAAGCTCCGGAACGTTCCCCAATCTTTAGCAAATTGTTGCGATAAGGGTTTTTGTTTACCTTCCATTTATTGCACGGTCTAGAAGCTTCTTCTTTCAAGCCAGCTGGTCGTCGAATTGGACTGATTAACGATTGATTCCCTTTTTTTTGGATAGAAGACGTAACTTCTTGCAATTTGTTTTTCTTCGTAATGCTAACTTGGTTGCCCAGCTGTATTTTCATTTTTGTAAGAATCGCCGTGATTCTCGTAGAACATAAACGAATGGCAATTTGATCGGCCCAAAGGCCTTGAGATCGTGAATATTTAGACTAGACTATCGAAAATCTGTCAAAGTGAAAGAAAAAAGAACGGTAAACCATAGTTAGAATAAAACACAAATGGAAGGTATGTTTTATTGCAATTTGCTTAAAGCTTAAAGTTTTAAAAATAAAAAAATAAATGAAATTTTGAAACTTAGTCGTAATCGTATTTAAATTGTGATATACTTAATTCAATCGTTGATTTAATCAGTAAAATGTTATAGGTCCTAAGTTATAATTCAAACTGATTAACGTTCTTTTCTACTTTGGCAAAGCTTGCTTTTTGATCTTTCAGGATGGTTTACATTATAGCAAAAATTTCAACAGTATTGTTACAATGTTTTAATATTTTAGTATGTATTGCAGAGTTACAATCATTTATTTTACTCTTCCCATTTATGTGATCCTATACAGCTTTACGATCAATTTAAACATAATTAGCGATTTCGATTAAAATAAAAAGAATGTTCAATTTAAATAACCATTTTCAAAACCAACCAATTACTTCACCGATAAGCTGAGACACACATCAGAACTTTTTCTTCTTTTGCAATCCAATCCCGACGTAGTCGAGCATGAATAAATTAGCGAAATAAACCTGTACTGACCTGTTTGACCTTCTTGTTCCATCTTCTTACTTTCTTCTCGGCTAATCTGTAAATGTCTGGCGTCTTTTACGTCCAGGGAAGGGCAATATAAATGTTGCTCATCCCGTTGCAACACAGTCCAGTTCAATACCCACCACAGAACGATCCGGTTCTACCACCTGAGAACATGCTGCTCAAGATCGCGTTGTGTTTGGTCGGTTTGATTTTAGCCCCAGCAGTGTTCGGTGCTGAAAGTTGTGAAAAACAAAATGCAGTGATTATTTCCAAGCTGAGCAGTGATGTGGCTTTTCTCGAGCAAGGGTAACGTAACGTTTGGAAATAAAATCTTAGTAATCTGCCAATGATTTAAAAATACTGGTTTCTCCTGTCCTGGATTGAAGATTTTTGGAGCTGTCTGCGAGCACAAAAGAAATGCTGTGGAGCACGATGCGCATGGAGATGCGACTGAATCAACTCAAGACAGAGCTGGAATTGCTGAAAAAATCCTCAACTTCAAGTACTGGTTCGACATCAGAAACGAGCTCAGTTGCCTCTTCTTCTTCTTCTTCTTCGGCGGGAGTGACAACGTCTAACAGTGGCTCCCCAAGCAGTTGCAGTTTGGAAAAACTGCTTCATGATCAGTTCAAGAATGTGCCCATAGAGATTAAAATTAATCAACCGAACAAGCACACTAGTATTAACTCAACTGAGGCAACTAATGAGGATCCTGAGGCGCTACTTTCGGACGGTAAGAAGCCCTGGTGTTAGTGTTCTACTGCTTTACTATATAAAATGCTTACGTCCCTTCCACAGGCGAGCTATCGACGTGTTCACAGGCCAATAAAACGGGCATCTATCGGGTCAAGATCAACGCTAACACTACAGAACGAGTGCTCTGCGATGCAGAGTTTGAAAAAGGTGGTTGGGTTGTAATACAGCATCGATTCAATGGCTCGGTAGACTTCTACCGTAAATGGACAGAGTATGAAAATGGCTTCGGAATGCTTTCGGGAGAGTTTTGGTTGGGAAACGAAAAGATCACAAAGGTAATAACTGGAGCGATATGAATTATGGAGTTTTCTATTATAATATGTTCTTTTTTGTTTATATTCTTAGCTCACCGCAGAGAAGCCTCGTGAGATCGCATTTGTGATGGAAGATTTTGACAATGTCCAAGCAATAGCAAAGTACAACGCGTTCCAGATGGGCAATAAGCTTGAAAAGTACAGTCTCAAAAGCTTAGGATCCATTAGCGGAAATGTCGGTGACTCACTGTCCCGCAACGTGGGCTCCAAGTTCAGCACCCACGATATGGACAACGACAAATCGTCCTCCCATTGCGCCCAGCTGTATCGTGGTGGATGGTGGTACGACGATTGCCATCTGGCGAACCTGAACGGAAAATACTTGAAAGGATCAACCTCGGAGTATGCGACATCGATGTGCTGGAGCTCGTTCAAGGGATTTCATTATTCGCTTAAAACATCTCGCATCATGGTGCGCTTCTGAAGTAATATGATATCAAATTTATGAAGAGCTTCTTAAGCATTGACTCATTTGCTGCAGGAACATGATGTTTGAAATACAATTTTATTTATAATCACTTGTTTTTTTTACATTCTACGTTTTATTTGACCAAAAAGTCTCTGAAGACAATATAAACAGTACGTTACTCTTAATTGAAAATTTTTAATTTCATTCCAATTTGTAAAACAATGTCCTACTCTTTAATATTAATTTTTTTATTTCTAATTTTATCTCAGCACGTGAAAACGACTGTTTTTAAATTTGTATATGAAGGTACTGCATGTCATGCCAGTGAACTCTGTAACCTTATTGTATAAACTAGGGTGGTTGTCGATTTGACAGCAACCCTTGTATTTTGTAGTGATGGAAAAATCCATTCTGCGATCCGGATTTGCAAATCCGAATCCTTGGAATTCTGTGCGTAATTCCTTGGACCATTGCAATGATCCAACCGGGGTAGTGATGCATCGAAGTATTACAATGATTATCATTTTTGGCAGAAATGTAAAATTTTATTTCATTGCATTGAAAGATTGCATCTGGCTTCTGGCAGCTTTATCCCTGCGTGCAAAATCGTCATGCTATCTCGTTTCGTTGTTAACAATTGGCAATCAGACAGAAAGAGAAAGCACAAGGATTTTGCACACTGGGACATGTCCAATCCATTATATGCAGCATTCGATTTGAGTAAACTGAAATCCATCACATTGTCTCTAGATCGATACGTGAGTAATTCGACTTACCTCATGTGTTGTTTGAATCACATCAAATGTAAATAATTTCAGGCTAATAATCGAATCAAATAGAGTCCAAAATAAATCAAATCTGGTTTGAATCCCTAATTGAATCAAATTTGATTCGAATCTTTCGAATCCGCCAAACGTCAAATCTTTGGATCTTCTGAATCCTGACTCTGCCAACACTATGCCAATCCCAACGGGGTTGTCGAAAAACAGTCGCGATTGTGGAGGGATTGGTTCGATTTCTTCTGCAAAAGGTTGGTTTCGGTGCGTGTTTCTTGTGGTAAAAACGATAACACCCCAGATGCGTTTGCTGCTGGCAGCGAAATCACGCAGTGATCCGGGTGCAAAGGGGGCAGTGTTTTGGCAGCTTGGTTTTACGCACTACAGTGTTGTGTTTATCGTCATCAGCGCAGGAACAAAAGTTTTGTGGCAAACGGAAGCGAAGAACGGACGGTGCTACGCGGTGCGTGACGATGCATGTAGAGTGTACGGTGGTCAGTTCTTGGTCATACCCGTGACCGTTTATTTTCGGGTCGGCCCGAAAATATGCAAATAATTTAATTATAACCCGGTTGTTTACGTGCACTGCCCGCATTCGATGGTGGTGCCTCGGGCATTCCTTCGCACAAGGGAGGCCGAATAGCAGCACATCGCGTGCGGGTGAGGCGATTCCTACAAGTCTGTTGTGTGTTCTAAGAAGAAGTCCTACGTACGTGTGACTTTGTTAGTGCACTTTGCACATCACACATGCTGCATGTTTGCCGTGAAACAATTCGTCATCGCAGTAATCCTCAGCCAACCGATGATCACATCACGGATGATCACGGCCTTGTACTAAGTGCACGTGTGTGTGCTGTGCGTGTGACCGAGCGTGTGTTGATGAACAAACACAACAAACCAGTGGGAGTTGAGGGTTGAAAGAAAAAGGATGTGGGGCGGCTGCGCGAATGCGAGGGGATCGTCCCTGACAGGCGCCTTGTTCTGCGGGTGTCGCTGACGTCGTCATTATCGTGTTGTTTTTTTCGCCATCTTCCATCGCCCTCGGTATTGCCAGGCAAGCACCCCGATGATCTCATACTTTTCGGAAATGTAATTTCGCCTCGCGGAACGGGTCACCAAACTGAACCAACGCCGACCAATGACCGAGTCATGTGTTGGCGGTGTTACCTAGTGTTTGTTTTTTTTTAACATACCTTTACTCTTCTTTCCGGAATGAAAGTTGTTGTGATGCTTTCCTGCCTCTTTTCTTTTCTTTCCATCGTTTTTCTCATTGCTGTCATATCCAAATGTAAAATTGTGCCCGCAGTAGGCGCAATCAATCCGCCCGAAAAGGCCAGCACATCTTCCAGCATTAGCCGTTATCAGGCGACCAGTTTATTGATTTGTTATCATCGACTGACAGCGCAACTTTCCCCACCCGTCTTTGCCCTCATCGCATCCTGTCCGCGAAGGTTTGTTTATCTTTGGCCAATGCTCGGCCCCAGTGGAGTGTAGGGGGGCTTACACGACGTGTTATCAATCGCGGATTTTTTTCGTTGCTTTGTGTGTGAAAACCAACCTACGTTTCCTACCGAGTGCCGGCTGCCACGAATGGAACAGAACGGAACAACGGGTCCGTGTGGAGATAACAAAATCGAACCACCAAAGTGTAGTGTCCGCGTGTCCGGCTCACGGTGATTCACGGGCACGGTTATCGTGCAGCATGAAGGAATCGTGTATATTTTTTCGCTGCACCCCATACGTGCTATCGGCCGGGAGGGCATTATCGCAAACGTCTGTTCGGGTGTGGTTTTTTCGAATGTAATTTACACGGCTGTTAATGTTCGGAAGTGGTTTACTGAAAAAAAAAACCGGGAAACAAAAATCAAGCCTGTATTGAAACTTCCAATATTCCTTCCCTCATGCCAAACATGGAAAACTAGTGCCCGTAGCAAATATTTCACCAACCAGTGTTTCCTCCCATTTCCCCAGCGGTGTAAAATTGTGCAGTAGTACCCAGGTGAAATCAAACGGTTAAGAGCATCGAGTAGCCCGGCTAAAGCGTGAGCGTAACCGGCAATTGGTTAGAAAGTGTTCGTTTAAATGCATCTAGTTCAGGCGGAAGCGCGGAGAACCCAATGAGCAGAAACATGAAGAGACAGCTGGAAAAGTTCAAAGAGGAGATCAAATCGAATCTTTCGCGGTAAGTACGGCGCCACCGGGAAAAGGTCCATCGATAGCAATGCCATTTTGGTAATTTTTTTAGGAGTTGATGGTTCGTAAATTATATCCCAAACATTTCCTTTCCCTTCCAAATGGTTTACAAGCATTCGATTTTTTATTGTCAAACTTGGTAGAATAATCGCACTTCATTTTCTACCGACAAGTTTCGCATACAAAACATCTTAACCCTTCAAGGCTCAGCGCTGCATTGTTCGTTGGAGTACTTGAAATCTTGGTCCTGTTATGCCATTTTTGACAGAGTACCTATTTAAAGTTAGTAAAATGAAGATGACAGTTTCCACGTTCCATAAAATTATACGGTATGAAATTTTAAATTCATCAACCGATCAAAGGCCAATGGAATATTTATAGTAAACATGGTACAACATGACGGAGTAACAACGTCAGCAGCTGTTATTTTTCGGTTCAACAAATAAAAAGCCTAAAAAGCTTAGAAAATATCACACAACGTTAATGTGTTTTTTCTTCATTACTAAAGTGTTTGGCAGCTAAGTGTTTGAAGAAATTTGAAAATAAAAAATAAATGATAAAGTCCATAAAATTTTTAGCTGTGCGATACTAAACGCTTAATAAAAATAATACACATATGGTGATATAAGAAATGATAAAAACACTTGGTGGTGTAAAAATTGAAAACGTTGTTCAATCTTGTTCACCAGCAAAATGTATTTTTTTTTAATTTTTGAAAGAGTCATTACCTTTAACACATCTATTACGATTGGAATAACAAGCTTGTTTAATGCAACGTTCTCTGTGAGCTTCATATTTTCGTATACTTGGAGCTTCATATTTCTGTTTGTTCTAAAATGTAACCTAAAATGATTGTTTGATAACCTTTTGGCATCACTCGTACCTTTGAGGGTTCGTTGTACTTCCGGAAAAGCCAAAAAGTATTACATCAGATACGGGAGCTCGGAGAAGAGGGTGTAAAATCTTTTGGCTTTATAGCATTTTACCTCACTTGAATCACAATTTAGCGATACACATCCGCACAGTCAGCTAAACATTTCTCTTCTTTCCGTCCAATCCACCTCTCTTCCTCCCAACGTTTGTCGCTGTTCGCGCTTTGCCTACCGTCTCGATGCAAATGAGGGCGTTTATCCACTTGCTCAAGCAGTTGCCCCAATCAATTCGGTTGTCGGTTGATCACCGCGAAACATGTCGTACAAAATGTGGCCGGCAAGAGAAAGGGGTGAGAGGCAACGAAGTGGTTTGGGCAGTGTGTTTGAATCACTTCTACTACCACCATCAACATCACCACCGTGTCGTCAGCGAGTATTGAACTTTTCACGGCCAAACGCAGCCGGACGCGGTCGTGCGGAAATTTTCCGATGCCAAGAAGGTGAAGGTAACACGGGCATCACGCTCGGCAGGTCCTTCCGTGTTACCCGCCCGCGGCTATGTGTGACCGGTTGTGACCATATGTTTCCTTTGGCAAAATACGTACATGCACACACGGAACAACGCGGACTCATCGCTAATAATTCTCATCATTCAAAATCATAAAACCCTCACCGGGTTGCCTCTTGTCCGACGGTCGGGTGGGGGTGAGGAATGTGGAATAAGAGTGGCCGCACGGGAACATCTTGGTTCTTCGTCGGACAACTCCCTCATCCTCCGTCGCCCTCCCCCACCGGCGTTCCGGAGGGCTGCATTTACTGGCGTATTTGTTTTGATTACCTCACACACACACACACACACCCTCTCTATGGCTCTTCACCAAGCACCCATGAAAACGGAGCTGGGTCTTGACTGATGGTTGATTACGGTTATGTGATAATATGCGCAGGTTTACCGTCCGCGCCATCCCACCTCCCCCTCCTTCACAACCGGTTGGATTTGGGAATAGGAAAACCCACCCAACGGAACCGGTCCACAAGTGGCCTCCGAGGCAATGGATCGGGCCGTCAAGAGCCGATAAAAGATGTTAGCAAAGCAAACAAAATGAGGTTTAGTACCGCCGAGGATCACTGTAAACTATTCGCTGTTTGTATTTTTATCAAGAAATTATCAAGAGTTGTTGATAACAGCCCTTTGGTTTACCCGTTTTCAATGTCACTTTTGCTGAAGCGGAAATGGGTTTCGCCCATTGCGTTCAGTACGGTTAAAGAGAGTCTTTCGCAAAAGAAATTTTAGATTTCAAGTTGATTCCAACTCGATGGCGAAGAACGGCTTCCTCCATCCACCAAAAACAGGAGCCAGCCAGTGCTAAAAGCTGTAGCTTGGTGGGCGAAAAGAAATACGAAGAAGATCACCCTTAGCGGGCGAAAAGCGGACCGGTGACCGCATGTCCATAGGCGCATGCAAAGCAGGAGCTCGCTGGAACCGAGAAAACCGGACGGTGACATGACGTGCCGCCGCACGATGCCTAACCCCGAGACGGCGAGAAACTTCGAGGTGATTGAATAATCTTCAAGGCCTTAATCCGACCGTTTGTCGGGGGATTGATAAGACACACGGGTCCTCCGGCACGTCGGACGGTTCGGACACTCCGGGGGACAATGTGATGGGTATTTGGGGGTGTAATTTTGTCAGAAATCACCCCAATATAGCCCTTTAATTCATCCCAGATTTTTTTTTTAAATAAAACCCTTGGATGACACTTTTCCCTTTCGAACGTTTATCTTCCTCGCAAGACCTTCCGATGGGATGCGGGGGGAGATCGATTGTGCCGTTGGTCACCGCCATCGATGGTAGATGGAATCTTATCTCAACGCCCAACCGGAGGTACTTATGTTCCCCCATGTGTAAATGTGCGCACCAAAGTATATTCGTATGGTGACAGAAAACGCCTGATAAGCGTAAATGACATCAATGACGTGTACGATGGAAGGCAGTTTTGGTCGCCGTCCGCGCGATATGATGGGATATTTTTGGCGCCCTGTTCAAGCTGCTGGGATATTTCGCCTCCCGGCAGATGGTTGAACATAAATTGAATCGATTCATTTATTGTTGCCCTATCGGCCAGCGATTAAGATATGACGGAGGGAGTGTTGATGTACATTTCGATCAAATCGGTAAAATGGGTTGAAAAAGCCGCAAATGTGCGAAGTGAAGGATTTTTAATGGGACCCTTTTGGTCACAGATTAATTTGGCTACAATTTTTTCGTTCAGACGCAATTTAGATTGTTACTATTTAAATTTTGCTGAAGTAATTCTAAATGATCCATTGGAAAAAGAGATCTCAACTAGTGTTGTGCTTTATGAATCCTTAGGCGATATTCATTCATGTGAATATTTCATCTAAAATTCATTCAGATTGATTCATCAATCGTTTCGGGTTCGATTTTTAGAACCTTTCATTGGCGTGGATCAAGCGGCCAAAAAAAAAGTGGGGCCTTTTCAGTTCAGTGTTCTGTTCTTTTATATTTTATGAACCTTTGGGATTCGTGCATCTCTCGTGGAAAGTGTCCACAGAAACAAAAACGAATTATAAGTTGATTTTCTAATAATTTTGTTAACATCTGTGTTGTTGTGTTCTACCATAAATTTATCATCGCTGGGAGTATCAACAGCTACCTTCTGAATTTTCCATCGAACAATCACTTTTTGGCATTAAACGTTGTCTGCAAAGCACATTTTGCTTCTCTATCATAAATGTTTACCTCAAATTCATCAAATGACTTACAATTTAGTAATCATCTTTAGTTATGTATTTACTCTAAGAAATCAGTTTTCGTAAACTATGCTATTTTATGAGCCGTAATGAGTACATTTGCAAACATTATAAAGCTCAATTGGGAAAGTGATTTTCTTTCAGTTTTCATAAATTTGGGGGAATGAAGGCATAAACCGTACGTCCGCACCTCTTGACTTCAATAAACCCGACCATTTACAATACGATGAGCAATTTCAAGCTCCAGCTGGGAAATGTTAAACAAACCGTGCGGTCGGTAGTAAAGTTGGCTCATACAAGCCGTGTAATTTCCCTCCGAAGAAAGAAAAAAACACCATCACATCTAAATCAGTTTAATATTGTATGACGAAAAGGGATCAACCTCCGCGGGCTAACTTTCTCAATTTACTGTTCAATTATTATGGGCCAACGGCGGCGATTCGATCACCTCACCGACGTTCAAGGTGACCACCGGCAAGGTTTCGGTTAAGCGGTGGGAAATTGGCGTTTCCTTTCGCTCCGGGCGCTCGGCTTCGAAACTGGCCGATTTTTTCGGGATGCTCCAGTTAGTTTCTCCCTTACCCGGTTTAGGTAGAAGGTGCCCGACCGAGGTGGTTTTCAAGGTTCCGATCCGTTCTGTCCCCGTTTTGCGTGTTGCCTACGGAAGAACCCGATTTTTCGCCGTCCACCCCGAGGCGGGTGTTCGTGCCGGGTATCGATTTGGCTCGGGAGTTTGGGAACAGTTTGGGGCAACTCGCCCGAACGAGGTGGGAATTCCGGCAAAACGGAAGAAAACCCACTGCAACATCCGGTAGGAGAGCGAACGAAGCAGAAGAAAAAAGAAGGCAACTTTTTGGGAAGAGCACCAACGGCGGTTCAGAACGGCTTTGTTCGGGATCCATCGAGACCGACCGTCTGGTTTGGCCGTGGGCCGGAAATGCGCTAGTGCCGTTAATTGCCGGGACTTAAGTGGAAGGTAGACTCGGTGCTCGCAAAATTCCTCCGCAACCCTCCGGCTTTGGTTTTGATCGACCGGGACCAACTGTGAAGCTGTCGGTAATAATTCAACGCGTTATTATTAGAACCACATACGAACTGGACGCGAGTGGCATGATGAGATGATCATGAGGAGGAAAGATTCATCCCGTTCCGTGTGCCGTCTGCCCGCGATTCGTTTTTCTTCCGTTTTGGGCGTGTGGTGGAGAGCAGTCGGCAAGTAATAGTAAAACAAAGAAAGAAGACACAAACACAACAGAGTTGCAGTTTGCACGCGCCGAAGTTACAGAGTTGGCAGTTGCCACACCTCGCAGGGACAAGAATGTCTGGAGTCTGTTGAAAGAATCTCGCTCTCGCACGTCGTCTACATTCCATTCCGCTTCGCCGGCAACGATGTTGCTTCGGGAAAGTCTTTGGATTGGAAGGCCGATTAGTTCACCGAAGTAACAAATTCTTTCACATTCTGGTCGAGTGTTGAACATTTAAACTGTTCAGTTCACAACTTTTTGTCTTTAAAGAGTCGCATAATGACGAATGAAAAGTCCTGGAAAGCAGCCGCAATGAATGTGTTTTCAATTGAAATGAGATGTAAAACATATATCTGAAACAAACAACAGAAACTCGATTGAAACTCATAATGGAACAAAACCAAATTTGGAAGAAATTATCGCAATGAATTTCCATGAACGGAACAGAGTGATAAACAAAATCAAACTGATTCGTGGAATCATAGAAAACCACTTACTTGTAATGATATTTGTGCAAAGAATAACCAATCATATCGAACGTTAAAAATAATAGGTTTTAATTAGAACAGAAGATCGTTTCTGCAAATAATAAAAGTTGATAGTTTTTTTTAAGGTTAAATGAGTTATATAGAAATATTCGAGCGAAATACAAAGTAAAGTCGTTTGTGTTCAGTTTCTTTTTTTTTACAGAAAAATAAAATGTCTGCCCTATTCCGCATCATATGCTTAAGCTATCCGACACCAGCAGATGGTTTATTTGAGTGAGTTAAGTTAGCTTTTTGATGGTTGATCAGTATTATTCAAATCATCTCTTTCTAGTTTCTAATTAGATAATCAAACACATTTTATCTACATTGCTTGCATTCAAAGCTGTTAATGGCTGTTTCAATTAATTCTTCTATGTTTTGCTGCACGCTTTTATGTAACCAAACGAACTGACACTCTAATTTTTGCATGATCACACGATCATCAACAGTGCGCGGGGATTACTTCACGCTCCGTGCCATTTTGCCTTTTCTGGCTAGTATTTCCCTCCTCTCAACCCCTTGCCGCGCCCGTCCCAGAAGTTGCCGGAGAAAACGCTACCGGAACCGTCCCGTCACGGATTGCCCGGGCCTTCCGAGTGACGCGATTTACGGGTGAACTTTTGCCTGTCGCATACAAAAGGCCGGGTTCGCGGACCGCACCATGAATAAGTAACGCGGATTTTTCCCTTCCTTTGCTGTCATTCGCCATTTTGTCTCTGTGCGCTCGGGAAAGAAAGGTCCCATCTCTCCCGTTTGGACGCGATTTTGCTGAATCGACCGTGGGTTGAGCGCGCGAGACCTTTACCGGTTTTCGGAGTACTGGGCCTTCCCGCTTCGCTTCCTCTCGATCCCGTGGCCTTTCTTCGGTGTCGCGGCGTACGCTGGAAGATCCCATCACGGCGTTGTGCCCACCCACCGGCGGCCGGTGGTGGGACGTTCCCGGGCGAATGGTTTCACCTAGTAGTGGGATTCGCGCAACCAGAATCAAGGATTAGTCACGAACCGGAAATGCTGGGGGGGGGGGGGAGCAAGACAAAAAAAAACAAAACAAAACAAAGCAAACCGAAGGGAGCCATGTTGGATGATGTGCGACCGACTGTATTATTTACTCGCTCGGTGTGTCGTTTTGTGCCAAAGCAGTCGCCAAATCTGTCAGCTCCACCAGACGCGCGGGATTGACTTTCGCTTTCGCGTTTTGTTGTGTGTTGCGTCGTATTTTCCCTGGCTCCCCCGAACGATGATGGCGGCCGGTCGGTGAATCAGTCCGCTTGTGGCGCTGCAGGCTCCGATGGACTGATTTTCTTTCTTTTTACCCCTCTTTGGGGGCCTTTTTACGGTGAGAACGGGGGGCTGAACATCCGCCGTTCGTAGCTGGAATTGGATTAGTTTAGGCGAGTTATTAAAGGCTTATGTTTTTCCATTTGGCATTTTACAGTTTCGACCAAATCTCTTTGCAGGTTTTTACTGTTGCCTTCGCCTCATCGAGGGGTTTTTGTTGAGCGCACACGACGCGGAAGCATTGGTAATTAGAGCTGGCAATTTATGGGCAAATTAATAAATCGATCTTGAATGGATTTTTATGGACAGTGAATGTGATTTGGCTCCGTTCCCCCCCCTTGGGAGTGATAAATGCAACTTTGTTGCCTTTAAACTTATTGATTTTCCATTTCGAGTGTTTCATTTGGAGCACGGGCCGATTGCCAGCGGCCAAAAATGGGCTCCGCGCACTCACCATTAATCATCCATCCACGATTTGCGGATCTCCCCATTTTAATTACCAAGCGCGCGCGTTCTGGTCTTTGTTTCGGGTCGCATCCAAGATTAATGGGCTATTTTTGGAGCGGGTTTTGCGAAAATGCTACCGACTCCGATTGCTGCCATGTGCGACGGCGCGAATATTTAGAACTTCCAGTTGTGGCACGGTTCCAGATTTAGGGAGACCGCTTCCCGCAGCGTGACTTCCGGTGGTCGGAACGGGAGACACGCAGGTGCGTTTCCATCCTGTGCGGTGAACGGGAAAATTGGCCATCGATCCCCCGGGTCGGGTCGGTTTGGGTCAGTACGGTGTCCGGGGAGGGATGAAGCGGAAAAGTTTGGCAAATATATGCCTTACCACTTGCGCCAGAACCGACCGACCCTTTTTTTCTGGGTCAGTGCAATAAAACGAGTGTTGAGTCCGTGTGTGTGGTGTGTGTTGGTCATACTTGCTAGACATCCCCTCCCCCCGAACCTTTTCGTCCCAGTGCGGCTCGGGTTCAGTGTGTCAACGTTTTCATGTGATCCCTTTTCCGGACGATGTCTATATGGTCGGGGTAGCGAAGGGATAATATTTGCTCAATTAACGAAATTGGCATTTGTGTGTCGCCGGGGATCGATGCTGTTGCGAATGGGATGCGATTGGGATTCGTGGCCAAGGGAAGGTTTCACTTCAACTTTGGATTGGAATTTTCCACCACGTTCGACCGTTGCGCTTTCTTATCGACACGTGCATTAAATAATCGAGTTTGATGTTGTTGTTTTGAAAACAAAATTCCCCATATCTAATTACATTTGGCGGGTGAAACTAAAAAAAAAAAGAACAAAAAACACACTGAAAGCACTTAATTATTATTGTTATTGCTATTAAACAAGTATGAACCCTAATTAAAATATCTTCAACCACTTTTAGAAGGAGAAACTCACCCCGATCACATTATCGCTCCGACGACCGCACAGCTTCGATCGATTGCTTGCTTACGCCATCCATGTTTTTGGGCCGATTACCTCCTCCGTGGTTTGGGCGAAGTGGAAGGAAAACTTTTACTTCTTATCGTCATCCCCGTGGGGCTAATGATTCAACCCACCCCCGCCCCGTGTAGCCGATGATGATGATGATGATAGTAATTGCGCACCCAAACGAAAGGAAACCACAGATCATTGATCCTCTTCGATATGCAAGAGTGGCGGTAATGAGATAAAGAAACAAATAGGAAATTGATAGGAAAAACCGGAGGAAACGAAAAACCGCCCCAAGCACACATACAAACATAGAGGGTTTCGACGGCACCCCGGTCTCTGGATTATTTTGGTGGCCGGCTCGGAAGCGCAGTTGAATTTTTCCGGCTGGGATGGCTGCACATGATTTTGTTACATATTTTCCTCTCCTGATGCGATGCTCAGCTCGATCTACGAAGGTGCTCGATCTTTTTTTCCGCCTCATCAGCACACAGCTGTTTGCGAACGTGTTGAGTTGAGGATGAGCCGACCGAACCGTTTTCATTTCGTTTCGTTCCGTTTCGTTATTATTTGTGTTGCTCAACACGATAAAGAGCTGAGACGGCACGGAGTTTGCCGGAGATCGCGAGCCGAGGGTGTCGATTCGACATTCGTGATGATGATGATGATGATGATGATGATGATGATGATGACTGTTGCCTTCCCCTTGCCGATTCGGGAGGCAAGAAAGATTATGCTTCTTTGCTCGCATCGCCCGGTTGTGCGCGAGTGCTTTTGATTTATACTTCCTCATGGTTGCCCGGTTCGCAAACGGATTCCATCCCTCCTACCCGGGTTTTTCCCCGCTCTGCCCATTGGATCGATAGTCGAGCATACTCCGCTTGATCCAGTTGTGCAGTTTTGTTTGCTCGCGGAACGCCTGGGCGAGCTGGGCTCAATTTGTGTAGAGTCTTTTCATCCATTTGCCTCGCATCTTCGTGTCGATTGTTTTCTTATGACTTCGATTCGTGCCTATTTCGCTTCCTTCCCCAACGTCTTGCTCTCAGTTTCAATCCGAAACTTTTCTTCGGGAGCATCGAAACCGAGTGTTTAATTTTTGTTAATAGCAATGTATTTCCTTGCGGCTCCCATCGTGTCCCACCTTTGTTGCGCCATTGCGAAAGGTGCCATTTTGCATCCATATAGTTCACTCCAGCGATGATCCGACGGAAAGTGTGTTTATTTCTGAGTGTATGTGTGTCTTTTTGTTTCCTTCCTCTCCTCAAGGGGTGAGGTTTTTCTTTCCAATTCACACCCCATTGTGGTGTCCATGGGCTCGTTTTTCTCTCGTCTCTATTTATTGTTTTCGCGCTTCGTGTGAAATCTATGCTTGCTAAATATTTGCCTCTTTGCTTTTAATACAGCCACCGGATTATCTCACCCCCTTGGCCGCCCTCCGGTCTCTTTGTGCACGGTGGATTTGTTTGGTGGGTGGCTTTGAAGGGTGAGATTGGAACAGAATAGCTGAAAGCTTATGCTTATGTCGGCAAGAATAAGTACTAATGAGCTATTTCAAAACCAATAGCAGGGCGTTGTTGGCTAGAGTCTGGTTTGTTTGGGGTGTGGCGCGGTTTTTTTTTTCCACAAAAGCATGCATTTTATTATGTACAGTTTTTTTTCTCTTCATGCTGAAATGTGTTAGCTCATGATTTGTGGAGCGAACTGTAAACAGTTCAGGGTCACTGCAATATATTATGAAACAATTTAGACTGAAAAACGGTGTTCCAAACGATCAACTCGGACATAAGGTCGGGGTTAAATTATATTTAAATTGTTCCCAGGAGCACGAGCCAAACCAATTAAAAAGCGTAATCCTACGAAAGTCCCGGACCGAATTGGAAAACGAATGCATTTTTGCATATTGAAAACAATTTATCTTCCCCAATGCAATATGTCATCACCACCACCTTTCGACTGTTGAGTCATGGTTCTCGGTAAAGGCCCTTTTTGTATGAATTACTTCTGTTTGTCTACCTCTGCTTGCTGAGAGGGAACAGAGGCAGATATTTTTCACATAATTCAGCTTTTCCCCCTTTTTTTTGGTTTCTCCAATGTTCATTCAGAGCTTCTGTGTCTGTGGCTGATGCAATCGAACGAATTAAATTGTTGCAGTTCCACTGGAAGCTAGCTCACAGAACGGAACGCAAATGCTTCTCCTCTGTTTTCCGTCACATGGTTGCGAAAAGCGTGGGGGAAGCTAAACTGCAGGGTTGCATTTCCTCACTACCGGAACGTTCGTGAGCTAGCAATGGCCGTTCGCTTGGGAGTGGAAATGATCGTTTTTCACAAGCACCACAACCACGCACATACACGTGTAGGGCAAGATGAAGCAATAATAAGTAATTTCCCAAATTATTCATAATCAAGGAAAGCATCCCTATCTTTGAAGTTTTTAATGTTGAAAATTTTATTGTTAACAATTTTAAATTTTTTTTAGCATATGCCAATGCTGCCCTTAATAATCTTGACACAGTTTAAACATGATTAATTTTTGTGATACTGTTACAAACACTTTCAACGGCGTGGAAATGGAAAAGAATTTTTAGGAAATGTTTGGCAAGAAGCAAAACCAAAAATTTACTCTTTTTTCCCGGTGCTTGTAACATAATAAAGTTTTTCCCGCTTTTTCACCCTATTTGTCAGTTTTTTTAACTCTAATCGTTCCCTTTTCATCCGACAGGTGCTGTTAGAGCGATTTCGGACTTATGGGTCCGAATTGTCTCTGACAAATACTTTATTGTAAATTCTGAGGGTTCAAATTAATTTTTTAATATAAAGTTTTGTTTTATCGGTTCAAAAGTTGTTTCTGATGATGAATTCAATAAACTGGGTATTTTTAAGGCAAACTAATTATGTTTTTATTGATCCCACATTCAATGTTTGTTATTTGACAAATGAGCAATTAAATTGTTGGTTGTGAAAAGCTAGAATATGTGCTGATATTTTTCAAATGACAAAATGTCACAAAGTTCATATTAGGTCAATAAAAAAAAACGTAGACGAGTCTTATGTTTTTGGAAATGGTAAAGTTTATGTTGCATCTATTAAAAACCTCATTAGGCCGTATTTGTTGTCTTATAATTTTTCAAATTATATTCAAGTGAATTTGCCCCACCGCTGCCTAGAGCCCTCCATTCTCCTATTTTTGTGCTTGTACGCGAAAAGGTGCATGATGGGCCATTTCTTTCCTCGGATCGGAGGAACGCCCGACACAAGACGGAAAAGCTCGGCAACGTTAATGACGTTCTCACGTCAGCTGGTGAAGCATGAAGGGGAGCAGAGACAATATCGTCTTTAAGACGCGACACCGCGATTCACTCTCGAGCGGAGGTCGGAGATGATTGTTGCATCGCAACATCCTCAAGGGTTTCGTCCGCAAGACAAGCCGTCTGGCGGGGGATTTTAATTGTTGTTTTACCCGCACACCGGTTTGCTGCAATTATTGTGTGGTCCGACGAGAGACGATCGTGTCTCGCTCGCTGCTGAAAGTTGACAATCACCAAGCGACGGAGTAGATACACCGGAGGAGTTGACTTGGCTGCTCGCTTGTTAGTCTAGGATAATTTATCGACTAGTACGTGACGCCGCTGCTTTGTCGGGCGATCTTCCTCCCGGTCGGCCCATTCCAAAGAAGTTCGAAGGGCAGACACGATGACACGATGAATGGGGGATCTATTTGCAGTGTATGATTACTAAGAAGTCAACAAACTGAACCAACTGAACCGCCTTGATATTTGCAAACATTGAGTGCCCCAAGTCACTTAGGCGAGTCACTCTGGTGGACACATAACGGTTTGGCAGCTTGCTGCTCGACTCTTGAGGCACCATGATATGGGTATTTTATTGCCACGCCTCTTTACCCCTACCCGGCGAGCGTGACTGATTGAATTGGTTCGAAGGCCATTGGCCAAATTTATCACGCATAAAAATGATAATAAAATATACAGCACGATCGGCCATGAATGTGTTTTGCCTCCCTTCCATCTCGGCGTCCAGCTGTTGGCGGGTCGTTGTATAAACAACCCAAGGTGTGTTTACGGTCGGTTAAATCATTGGCTTTTTTTAGAACATAGTATCACGACCGGCGGAAACGGTGGCAAAGGCACGCGAACCATGATGAAGTAGTTGGCTTTTTTCCCCTCCCCAACTGCTTGGGAAGATCATCTCACGTTGTTGTATCTTGTCCGTAACATAAATGCGGATGGCAGGCTAATGACATGCAACGGATGACCACATTTACATGCGATTACATCGGAGCGGGAAGGGAAGTTGGGCTTGTGTAAGAGAGTTAACCTTCATGTGTCGTGCTTTTTTTTTCTCCCTCCCCCCACCTTCTCCGTAGGTCCAGCAAGGCGGAGAAAAATGCTGACGGACTGCAGGAGATCGAGCGCGAAGTCGACCGGTACAAAGACGTCCTGCAGAATCTGAACAAGCGGATAGCGACGAACGTGTCCGCCGGCCAGCCACAGGATGCGGTGGTGCGCGAGAAGCGCTGCAAGAAGGTGCCCGAGTTCCAGCTCGGCCAGCTGATGGAGGAATCGGTCAAGGATCTGCCCGATGGGCTGCTGAGGAATGTGCTGGACACATGCGGTAAGGCAAAATGCGATCGATGGGATGCGTTCCACAGAAGACTTGTTCTTATCCATCTTCTTCTATTGCAGCACGCGTCGAGAAGCTGATAGCGACGGAGATAGTCAACAACGAGATGAACGTGGAGAACTCCGTCAACCAGAAGCTCAACAAACTGATCGAGACGCACTTGAGCCTGATCCAGAAGCAGAAGCGCGTCGTCACCAAGTGCCAGCAGGAGTACGAAGCGTCGCGGCAGAAGTATGATGTAAGTGCGAGCCTCACAACACAACACCCTGACTCATTCGCTGGCCGGCTCGGCGTTCGTTGTTGCGCACGCGAAATTGTGTGCGTCTCATCAAGTGGGTGGGGGAGGGAAAGCCATGTTGAATGCGGCTGGTGGAGGATGGGTAGAAGAAAGGGGAAACAATGTTATCTTCTTTCTCGTTTCCTATCCGAATACACTCGGAAGAGCGGCTGACACAGCTACACGTTGAATGCATTGGGCCCTCAGGGAAGAGTATAGTGGGGTCAAAATGCGCAAATGAAAATTAAACATTTTTAGTTGTCCCCTAGCTTATGTCAAACAACGCACAGAGAAAGAAATTTTGCTAACGGTTGGCCAAGCTTTGTTTGTTTTGAATGTGGGTGGTGAAAGGTTTGTTTTGAAAGGTGTTAATGATGTTTGTGCATAGAAAAAGTAGTTGGAAAAGTTGGAATGCATATCCACTTATTTTATGTATATTTTTCGTTTATATACATCCTTACGACATAGCTGTTATAGCTTCGAATCCCTGAGAAGAATTCCAATTCCAGTTGGGGATTTGAGTAACGGTGACTTTTTGACTAGCAGTTTATTATGACATTGGCGTTGGAATAATATTCATTTTAAGTACTATGCTCTAACAATGTTTCTTTTCTCATTTGCTTTGTAAGCAAGTATTCATCATAGCATCTTCTTCTTCTTCTTCTTCTTCTTCTTGGCGTAACGACCTCTTGGTCATGCCTGCCCGTTAAGGGCCTACGAGACTTGTTTCCCTGTCGAATCCACGCCGTCGAGGTGGTGAGCCCCGGCGCTCATGGGCCGATTTTCTAACCGGCGCTACCGCTCGGCTGTCGCGGACCCCCGTCATCATAGCATCAAATATTTTAAATAGTAGTTGAAACAATAGTTTAATAACTATTACTTTGACAAACAACATACGTAAAAGTAGCTGCAGGTGAAATCATCGATTCCAATCTCAAACTCAACTTCCCTCAAACAGTCCTCAAGTTACTCACGTTTACCCCGCCTTACTCTTCGTGGCTTAGCGCCGTAATCTTAACTCGCATTTATGTGGTTTTTTGCAACGTATGGTGATGTTTTGTTTGCAACGCAAACTAGCCTTCGTAGCGTTGGTGGCGCTTGGTAGTGTTATGATTCAACCATTCCCCACTGATGATGCATCAATTCATGAGCTGAGTGGTTTATCGTCCAGACAGGCATCGATCGGACGGTTGATCGCTTTTAACTCCCACGGCGAATCCCATAGGAATGGCGTCTTACTACTTACTGAACACTTTACTTACTTCGGTACGTTTTGTTTCGTTTGCTTTTAGTCGGCCCAGCGGAACAGCGATCAGGCGGGCAATCAGGCAAAGATCATCCAGCTGAAGGACGACCAGGAAGAGCTGCACACGAAGCTGGAGAAGGAACGGGATCTGTACGAGTCGTGCATGTACGATCTGCTGGCGGAGGAGGAAAACATTGCGCTGGTCGTCAAAGAGTACGTCAAGCACCAGGAGCTGTACTTTACCTCCGTCCTACGGGAGGTGCAGCACACGATGAGCAGTATGGATGGGTTGTTCCGTAAGTGTTCACACTTGGTTGTTCCCGTTCCCCTTTGGCGCGCCCGAAGCTTATCGATATTGATGGCGTTTCTCACTGCCCGCAATAGGTCGGAATAATAAGCAACTGTTCAACACATCCCTGCGGGATCATCTGAAGACGACGAATCGTAAGATCGCTTACGTGATCGAGCTGTGTGTGTGCACCCTGCTGGAGAAGGGTCTGTACGAGGAAGGGCTGTTGCGGGTTGGCTGTGGTAAGTTTCAGCTTTTTTGCTAACGTGTCCCGCGAAATGCTGCCACGCGCTGGCGTGTTTATGTTTGTAACGAACCCCGGGGTGACGAAAACGATGAACGACTCTCCCGTGCCGGTTTGTAAATTCATAACAAATGTAAATTCATTGCGATAAGGTTTGCTTACGGTCGACCAGGTTGGGCGGGCGTGACAAACGTTGAATACGGTTTATGTCGATCTATTTACTGTTGTTTCGAAAATCGAATAGTTTTTTTAAGAACCATTTCCCTATATGTTCATGGGGATTTTGTTCTTCTGTTACCGAATGTGTTGAATGGACCACATCGTGCATCCATGTTTGAATCATTATTTTGATGGATGCGGCGTTTTTGCTGACCGATTTTGTCTAATACAGATTTTTATAACAAAAATAATTTTTTTTACATAGATTGAGCAATAAACGAATATAATCAAAGAAACAAGAAATGATTCGATACGAATTTAATTGTTTTTTATATGAACTTTACTAGTTCGCTTCGGGCAACATTAGTTGAAGCTGTTGATTTCTGATTTTGAAGAAAATTTTATCAACGAAATTACATAAACATTTAAAAACGTATCGTTTGTAGAAATTTCTCGAAACAATTTTAAATGTGCGCACGTTACCGGATATGGGCATTATGAATCAGGTTCAAAAAACAAGACCTACAATCAAAAAAAGTTAAAAAAAAGTGTCAACACAAAAACAATATCAAAACGAAATAAAAAAACAACACAAGCAAAAGTAATGGTGAATTTTCTTTACATTGGTTTTTCGGATATCATGTTACACGATCACGGAAAAAAAGCTATTTAATATAAAGCATTCGTTATGTTCTAACTGAATCATTTAATAATTCTTTTCCCTTTCTCTCCTTTAACTTTGCTTTTAGCATCATCCAAACTGCGGCGTATGATATCCGCGATCAACGCAAACTACGTGTCCCCGCCGCTGGCCGACAAGTATTGCGATCCGCACGTGGTGGCCGGTGTGCTGAAAAACTACCTCCGCAGCCTGCCCGATCCGCTGCTGACGTACGAGTACTACCCAAAGTTCGTGCATGCGGCGCAAAAGGCGAACGAAACGCAACGCAAAGCGGCCATCCTGGACGTGATCAACCAGCTGCCGAAGGAGAACTACGACAACCTGCGCTACCTGACCAAGTTCCTGTCGTACCTGGCGGAGAAGAACCAGGAGAACAAGATGTCCACGCAGAACATCGCGATCGTGATGTCGCCCAATCTGCTCTGGTCGCCGAAGGAGGACGAAAACTACCTGGACAAGGTGAACACGACGGCGACGGTGAACACGATCGTCGAGGCACTGGTGGCCGATTGGTCGTTCTTCTTCGACGGTGAGGTGCAGTTCTATGTGAGCATGACGCGCGATGCGCTCTTTCCGGACAACGGCGGGTTTCCGTTCGACAAGGATCAACCGCCGGTGCGCAGTGTGTTGCATTGCCCGGCGGTGACGGCGGCGGCGGTGGGCAGTGGTGGTGATATGATGTCCCGATCGATGTTTGTCACCCCGGTCACGGGCGGTGGAGGAGGGTCGTCGACGTCGGCGGCGTCCACGATGGTTGGAGGTGGTAGTCAGGATGAGTTGCGCCTTGGCCGTGGTGAGGGTGGTGGAGGAGGAGGCGTTGGTGGTGGTGGAGGGGCAGCGGCCGGTATATCACATTCCCGCAGCAGCAGCCACGATACTAGTCTAATTCTAATCAATAGCAGTAGTAACAACAATAGCAGTAGTGGCAGCACCGATCAGCTGAAGAATCGCAGCCGATCGAACAGCTCGCTCTCGGATCATTCCAGTCCGCCGCAGGAGAACAGCCCCAAGCTGCCGGCCAGACGAAGGCACAACAAGCAGGTGGCCCCGACGCCCCCGAGCAATAACCACAACCATCATCACCAGCAGCCGGGCAAAGGGGCATCGAGGGAAGTGAACAACAAGCTGCAGGCGTCACACTACTTTCGGCAGTTGAGCAGCAGCACGGGGCCGGCCGGTGCCGGGAACCACCACCATCAGCATCAGCATCACACCACGGACGACGAGGGGTTCGCGTCGCTTCAGCATCACGCGTACAAACAGGCCCAGGCCGAGTACGAGCGGCAACCGATGCTTCGTGCCGAATCCCACGACAATCTGCTGAAGCTTAAGACGACCGAAAAGATCCCGCCCCCACGGCCCGCTGCCGTTAGTGCCGACAGTCAGGCGCTGGGCAAGATAAAGGCCAGTGTCATGAACAGCACCCAGCAACAGCAGCCGCACCAAAACAAGCAACCAAATGCGCCCAATTGTGATATCAACAACATTAGCAGTAGTAAGGAGAACAAGGAGAACAACAACCGGGCGGCCGCAGCCGGTGGAGGTCCATTTCCTCCACCGCCGAAACCGGTAGCACTCCCGCGGACAACCGTACCGATGGGGAAAGGTACCAACGGTGGCGGCACCGGCGGTGGTGGTCATTTCGATCATGAACCGTCTTCACCGGGGGGTGGCCTTGGTGAAGCGATGGGCAGTGTGACAATCCGGGAGAAACCCGTCATTCCCGAGCGGCCCGCCACGCTAATGCGTCCGATGAGTTTCAAAGGGTCCATTCCGGAAATTTCTCGCGCCCATGAGGCGGTCGTCGGTGGTGGCGGTGGTGGAAGCAACAACACGCTCGGTTCGGCAAGTTCCCTAAAAAAAGCGCAAAGTTTCCGTGGGGAATCGAACCGCGTGGCGTCGGGGGAGAAACTTTCCTCCACCAGCAACGCCGCGGAAGCCATCGTTGGGACGCTGGAACGGACACAGATCTACAACATCGACAAGCAGCAGGTCGCCTTTATCGATGTCGTTGAACGGTCGGATGAAGATGGCACGAAAACGACGAAGCACTCGACGGGTACGCGCAAGGACCGCCCAGAACCGTTGCCCACCGTTGTGAGCCATCTGTTGGATCCGAATTCTTCTTCGACCGCCTCCTCTTCCTCCGCAGCACCGCACGGTACGCCGCCGCTCGCGATGATGGAATCGACCGGTTCGCTCGGTAGCGACATTCAATCCCCAGTCAACCCGATGCCACCGCCTTCCGTTGGGGTCGGTAACAACAACACCACAACCACCACTAGTCTACAGCACGTACCACAGTCGCCGCGTGGCATCGATCAGAAGATCAAGCGACCGCAGGTTCCGGCACCGCCTCCACCGGTTGGGCGACCAAAATCTTCCGACTCGACCGACTTATAACAGTTCGGGGAGGTACTGATCTAGTAGAATGTTGCGGCTGAGCCTCTTGTCACTCACCCCCATTGATTCCTCCCTAAGTGGTGGTGTCGCTACGGCTTCGTTGTCGTTGCTAAATGTTTCAATGTTATTCGCTAGCGTATCGTGAAAGAAGGAAAACAGTGCACTTTTCTTTTCGAACTTGTTACACACGGAGCGGTTAACGAATCGAAGTAGCCCATTTAAAACGCTTCTGTATTTTGCATTATTCCATTATGTGCTTGACTTTTTGTCAGATCTTTTTGTTTCTCCTGAATAACAATTTCCCGTTTGACATCCGCTTTCCAATTCGATGCCCCCATTTATTCCCCAGCTTTTCTCCGAACACCCATTCGTTATTATTAAGTTCTCACCGGCGAGCGCTGTCTGGGGAAAGATAAACTTCACTGACCATATACGAATGAATTGATGATGAGTTTGACCTTCGAATCGCCTATTTCCACTGTTTCGGACCTTAATTCTTTTGCCCTAGAATCATTGAGATTGTGTTTTAATGGAGAGAGGGAGAGAAAGAGGAAAAGTTGAAAACAGGTGGATAAATCACATCACAAGAGGAATTAATAAAAGGAAGATCGTCACGCACACACACACACACACACATATACAGAGACACATTGTGGAGCCCCTTTCGGAAATGATTCGTTCCCTTACCCATTTCCTAACCCTGCCCCATCCTTAGGAATGGGTATTCGGTTTTGTTGAATATTTTTTAATTAATTTTACTTCTCGTCCTTCACATCTCCAACACTGTCGCTTTACGTCCCGGTGTTTTTTTCGAGTTCCGACTGAAATGTGTGTGGAACTATTTTCCAAAAGCTAACTGGCTTTCGGTTTGCGGCGTTTTGATCGCGCTGCACAAGAAATAAAGCAAACAAAAATAAACGAAAAAACCAGAAATCGCTGGCCAACGGGGAGAGGGAAAACATTCGCAAAATGCTTATTCACAAATTGAAATAAAATAGTGAAAAAAAAACCACACGATAAATGAAAAATGTAACTATTAACTTTGGGGTTTCCCCTTTCCGCGTGGTCGCCGGCATCCTCGTAAACCCATGGGGCGCATCGTCCCCGAGGGACATTACGTTGGCCTTCGGTTTCGTTCGCTTCACGGAAATGGGTTGCAATTGGCTACGTGCTTCTACTGTCCTTCTGGTCTTATTTTGATTAATGGCCCGTCTCACACACAAAAACACACATACACACAAACACACAGCCACACGTGCGCGCACGAACGAGGGTCGAAATAATTCTTTGAAAGGAAATTGAATCGAACGACGGAACGACGAATGAAATCGTAAACGTGGCATCTTTCGGTTAAAAGAACTGAAGTTCGCGATGGCGGTGCCTCCATTTGGGTCGTAAAAAGCGCGCGCCATTAAATGGAGGCTGCGGGGCAACCGTCTACCTCAATATGGCTCTGATCGCTTGTGGCCATGTGATCCTTTTTTCACTTTGGAGGTGCAGAAAAATACAAGAGAGTATCTGGTGTGGAAGTGGGAAAAGGATTTTCGGAACACTGATTGGGAGTTTCGCAAGGAATGACCGTGTCAGTCGTGGAGGAAAAACTCACTTTCCAACACACCAGTCAGTAATTGTTTAATTTACTTTTCCGCCCTCGGGAAAACGAAACGTAGTACAAGAACTATCTGGCGGAAAACAAAAAAGGGACGTAAATGCAGTGTCATTTAAACGATTGTATAAAATACTCCGCGTAACCTTCGACGGGTTTTGTTCTCGACTCGAACTAACGGAATGCCAACGGGGGAAGCCTTTGGGAAATGTGCTTAAATCACACCAATTTACGTGTCAAGCCAACATTACACGGTACTGCAGATGGAAAGTTAATGAAAAATGATGCTGTTTCTTCCCGGGTCAGGTCAGAAAATGGATTATGGCCAGTAATGCAGCGCCCTTGTTGATGCTGAGCAGGTGATTTATGGCATTTGAAAATTTTGTTTTAATCTTTCCTGTTTCCAATTGACAAAAATATTCAATTTATTTCTCAAAGCTTTTAACGCAAACTATATTTCACTAGTTCCTTCTATCGATTAAAAGCATATACAATAGGCCTTAAAAAGTTAAATGAATACTAAAGAACGTCACCAGTCTTCGGAGAAAACGAAAGTACAGTAATGTGAGATGAAAATGAAGCTCTATCGAAAGTTGCTGCTTCCACGTATGGAGTAAATGGTCAGGTTACGAATGATAGACAATTTTTGCATACCAATTTTCATACATTAAAAAATCCTTAACAACATTTCAATCACAAAACATATCACACGCTTTTGCTAGGATCAAATATTCACTCTAGTAGTTTCATAAAATGTTCCCTTAACGTGGCCTTGCGATACTCCTTAGAGTACCAACAGGGACATAGTTAAACTAGCTATGGTAAACTTTTTTTTCCAATCTGTCCCGTTGAAGTGTTCAAAATTTACTTCCATTTTGCAATTTGCGTTATTTCCGAGACATAAAGAGGCCTCACTATAAAGCAGTTATAAAGAAAGGTATCACGGAAAACGGGAAAAATCACGAGCAAAACAAAATATTTAGTTTAGTATTGTCTCAATTTTTGATTCAAAACTAGTCCGGTGGTTGACGGAAAATCACTTTGAAGGGTCTATCATGTGGAACCCTGAATAAATTTTAATCAACCGAAATATCTCTTTCAAGCCATTCAAAAAAGGTAAACGTTTTTTTACTGTAACTGTCAAAAACATTCCCACGCCGCGTTACATGGTTTGCTGTGACCTCTCTTTTTCCGATCTTGGATGGTGCTCAAAGGAATAGATAAACTTTTCTTTTAAAGAAATTAGTGAAAATTAATAAAAAAAACATCCAAAACTAAAAAACAAATGAATGATTCATAAAACCCAATGCTGGGTTATCTTTCATAGGATTTAAACGAACGCAATTGAACAAAAAGTCTACAAGGTACGTACAATAGATCCGTACCGGGGGCTTCTTGTTAGTGTCGTAGTGGTTAATTGCCTCCGAAGCCAAAGGACTAGTTCAAACATTGCATGGCTTAAAGCAAATCGGGTAAAATGTTTCATACAGAATTTGCAATTACAATGTTGCAGAGCAAGGCAGCACTTGTAAAGCTTGAGCAAAAGTAAGCGTTCCTTTTGAGATGGAATTACGAAGTGCTAAGGGATGGTAGGGCTACGCAGAAGGTTACTCGAAAGCACTCGCAAAGGCTGATTACGGCTGCAGCCGGCCGGAACGCGTAATCCATCCGGGAGATCGCAAACGTCACGTCGGCAAGAAGAAGATCACCCCAGCATGGGTGACGGGCCGGGGGGGTCTGGTACATAATTTACATCACAAATCAACATCATACCCGCCTGTTTGCAAAATGCTCGCCCATCCCAGCCAGCCCAAGCGCGAGGTGCATGTCCAGCGGCAGTTACAAATAGAAGCGAAAAATGAGAACCACCAAAAAGGGAGCAAAAAAAACCAGGGCGGGAAAATTGGAAAAGGTTCGTGGAAACGCTGCACCGCCGCTTGCGGTTCCTTTCATTTTCTCTCTCCCGTCCCGGGTTCGGCCAATTACTATCGGGCCATCGGGTGTGGAGCTAATTTGGAACTCATAGCGAATATGCACAAGGCCGGGCGCTGGAAGATGTGGGGGGAGGGTGGACTGTTTTTCCCAAAAAATATGGAGCTAGATGGACGGATGGAGGCGTTCTTTTTTTTTTGTTTGTTTAAATGTAGCACGTGGATGCGGCGGTGGTGACCCACTGGCGGCGTTCGGGTGTCACATCCGGAGTCGACCGATGACGGGGTGACGCACCGCGCCATTGCCCGAACACCCGTACGGGAGTAATTAGCATTTAAACAAAATCATCATCAATATTCATTAAAATTTGTTACTCTCGCAGCTAGCTCATAAAACGCGCGAACCGCAAGAACATCATCATGTCTGTCCGAGTCGCGAGTGGACCGTGGTGTACCCGGGCCGGGAGGAGCTTGTAAAGGGTGAGGTGAAATGAACCAAAAATTGGTTATCACGCGCGCGTGTGTATGTGCGTTTTTTTATCTTTATTTGCTGCATTATGCACGTGTCGCGTGTTCATGGGGTTCGAAATCTGTCTTTTTTTTCAAATTTGTTCTTTTAGCTCCGCGCAAAACGACGGGGGAAAATGGTGACCACAACCACCTGACGTTGACGTGGACGTAATAAGCTGCAGGCGGTGAAAACCGACTCGCCCCGTTTTTCCCTGCCCTCCCGGGCTCATTTCCATCGTCCGGCACCGACAAGCACCGCGCGTCATTATGCTTTCAGGTTGCGTACCGGGTTGGCCAAAGTCGCGTGCTGTGTGTTTGTGTATGTGTACGATGATAATAAAATATTCTTTTCGTGTTTGTGGACCCTTTTTGGGGAAGTGGGTGGCGGAGTGGTCACCGCACGTCCGAGAGAAAACCGCAACGGAGCTTGGGAGGGTTGCTTTGATTCTCCCGACCGGAACCTAACTGAAAACCGAGGCTGCTGCGTTTGATGATCGGTTCGGACGTGATTATGTTGCGAAGGGGGGCGATGTTGGTGATGATGACGATGATGATGTGTGGAAGTTCCACCAATTGTTCGTGTGCTTTTGTTTGTTCGTCACTCCGCAGCGATTCATGTTTACGTGTAAATGCTAATTATGATGAAATGTCCGGTGCTGTCTCTTTTGTTTCGGTACGCTCCTGTCCCACTCCCCCCGTTCGGCCGAAAGCTCTCGATGGTTCATATTTTTCACCGAACTGGCATAATTTAATTGTCACGTACTTTCCCGACGTAAAGGGCTGGGTTTTTTTTTAAATTTTCTACTAATAACTCTTCCATTCGGAAGGTTCGCACACTCCCGTGCACAGTATTGAGGCTTTTACACATGCACACCTTGCCCAACAGCAACCCGGTAGAGCGTCGCCATTGGCAACCCCTCGGTACATCGTTGCATGCTACACTATTGGGGTTTTGTAGTCACATTGCAACGATATTACAGTTTCCAGCTAACCAATTGGTTTTCTTTTCCACAGAAAACGTCCTCGGGCAAAAAAAAAACATAAACGTTCTCCCTTCCCATTGTACATACAATGATGCAATCAGTATTTTTCATGCACGCATTTCTGTCAGCTTTTGTACACATTTCGCATTTAAATGTGTGGTTTTCCCAAACAATTTCCAAAGCATTCCGCATGAAATGGTGGGGGAAGGTTTGCGATTCGGGACGGAAATGTTTCTGCATTTCTGTTTTATAAAATAAATTAAAAAATTAACTACAATCTTTTCCTTCCCATTAAGCCTGTTTTAAAATCTATCTGTTAGCTAGCCTCAAACGTTTTCCATGTGATTGTTAAACCATTTCGTGCATATCTTATTACCTGATGGATCACCATTTCACTATCTTAAAGAAACCCTATCCCTTGCCGCTTCAGCCTTTTTCTCGCAAACATTGTATAAAGACTTACGTAACGCATGATTAAACATTGCTATTCCTTTTCAACATATGCCGTATAAGTGCCCGCTAGAGAAATGCAAAGCGAATTACATGCAAGGGAAAAATAATATAACAAAAAACTAAAACGAGAAAAAAAAACAAACGATCAAACGCTTATTGAGCATCAGTCATTGAAATAATAAAGAATAAATGTGACAGGGTGTTTGAGGATGTAGGAAAATACTAGTAGATATAAGGGTAAAGCTGTTTGATGAACGACGAGGAACTGAACATGTGTTAACAACAGAAGGAAAGACAGTGAACAAGTCAAAATTTGATTAAAAAAAAACAAACAGACAAAAAGCAAAACAAACCATACAAAAAACAACACTACTACAAGGGAGAAAAACTCTTTGGCTCTAGGTTGATAGATGTGAATTTAATTCAATTATTTCGTTTTCCCCTGTGTTTTTTTTTCTCTCCTTTCGTTTGTTCGTTTGCTGCAAACGAACCAATTGTGAGTGATTATGTATCTGCAGTTAGTTAATTTAATGAGTATGATTATGAGAATCGTATTATTACAATCAATTATGCATTAATAATTAAACGCGAAATCAATAACGCAGCCCCGTAAACGTTAAGCGATCAGAAATGGACGAACATAAAGTGAAAAACAATGTGAAAACCTTAATGTTGAGGGTAATTCGATTTGCAAAATAGAAAAAAAGGTAACATGAACACAAGCCGAAAACAAATCGGTTTACATGTGGCTGCCATTGATTTACCAGGCGTGGTGTGTTGGTTTCGCAAAAACTGCAAACACCGTACGAGCGCCAGAGGGGAAGGAAAGATATGAGCACGGATTTGTAAATGCTTGATAATGATAATAATAATTACATATGTAAGAGTACTGGCAAAAACCAGCCAATCATCGCAGGAACATACCGATGGGCGAGTGGAAAGCGAAAACCCATTATTTCCATATGACAGTTGTAACAAATCAATAACTACATTGAAATAAAACAAAAAAAATGTTGATTTTTATTACAGTGAAAATGTGTGTTGCTCTTTCATTTTGTTTTTATTTATTTGTTTTCCAGAGAGCTTCGTGGGTAAATGGGGAATTTTAAGGGGGGGGGAGAAAACCCTTTTAACCGCCTGCAAATGTTACGATAAAGCGCACCACATCAATGAGTACTAAATTATTGGTTGGATTGGTGGTTTTAAATCGTATGGTACTATTAACCACGCAGTGTAGTGAGCGGATTGGTTTACGTGCAAATGTATCGTTAATTAATTTTCTATTTCCAACATACTGCAGTGCTTGTAAGTGGATTTTCCCATTGCGATTAGTGTAAAAGTCCTCGATTTATAAATGCGTGTATGCGTGATTTTAATTGCAGCAGCTAGGAGCTAAATTTCAACCGCATTTAATCGAACGCACTGTGCTTTTAAAGGGTGAGTACTATTCTGAAGATGAACCATACATACCATGAAAAAAGACTACAACTTGATCCTTCAACCATATTATAATTAACATGGTTGAGATGTAAGAACAAAGGGATGAGGAGGGACGAAACATTTCGAAATTATTTGTTGCAAAACCAAAAAAAAAGAAAAGAATACACGTACACAGGTGTAGTTTCCCACAACAGGACCCATTGTTATGATAGGCAAGTCTGTTGCTCCTTGTTTCCCTATGATTAATTTTACTTGCCTTGTCGACGACACAAAGAATATTTTGCGGTCATGGTTCGTAAAAGAATCACTTGTGTTTGTAATGTTAAACGAGTTGTTGCCAAAATTAAATTCGACGAATCTGGATTCTTTGTGCGTTAGAGGCATCAAGTTGTTTTATAATACCAACGGCATGTCTTTCTAACCGTTACCAATTTGAAGAATTTTACTCTTATTTTCCAAAAGCAACAGGAGAATATTTGTGCCACAAAAAAAATCAACCGAAATTGAAAGCAGTCCTCTTACGGGCGTTGTGCGAAAGATGAGAAATTGCGTTCGTTCCTAGCTTTAGCTAAAGCTGTACGAAAAAGAAATATGTTTTCCCTAACGAAAAGATGAAACTAACTAATGAACCCGAATATAAGGGCCGTTTGTTCAAGGAAATAGCACACCAAGGTCAAGCTTTGTAAAAAAACTGTGGACGAAAAATTGGAATAAATTTACATACATTGTCGGCTTTCAGCTGCTATCTATATCTATGAAAAATTCTTGTGTCACGGTCTTAGTGGTTAAACTCCTCCCAAACGACTGAACCATTTGAAATCAAACTTTGCACACATGTTCCTTAGGTGTTAGATTAGTGTTTTAACTATATCTGACGTCTGGAAACTACATACTTACGATTATTTTGGATTTTCTATCGTCACAAATTGGTTTGTTTGTTTACATTCAGCAATGACACGTGACTTATAATCTCAGTTTGCAAGTATAAACGGCCACAGCGGCATGCCTTTTCACAGAGCGTTGTGAAAAATAATCTAAGTAGTTTGTCGGTAATAATAACAAATTTAGTTAAATTTTGGTATCTATGACATATGAGTGAAGGCAAAAAAAAAAAAAAAATAAAATGTTAAAAGTAAAAATACAAAACTTAGGCTACATTTGATATCAATCATTTCATTTAAATTTGATCATTTGACATCATTGAGCTAGTTTCCAACTGCCACGGAGCTGTATGTTATCCGACACTTTTTGAACACTTCAATTTTTACAGAGCATGCACCTACAGAATGAACAATGAAAATGTGCAGTTGAAAAACCAAATATTTTCTACAGTTGTACGTCGTTCAAAAAATGTTTAACCGAGCCTGTTAGTTAAGTATAAAAAAATATGAAAAATGAAATATCAAGTCTTCTGCAGACTTCAAAAGTTACAGGTACAGTTTGTTTTGCAGGCTTATAGACAAATCAAGAAATCATTTCAACAACCCCTGAATAATTCATCAATTTTTCCGATTTCACGTAAAGTCGTTAGTGAATATTGCAAAAGATTTTGATCGAGCACGAACTTTAATTGTTGGAGTTACCACCTACTAGGCGCCTCCATCAAGGCAGATACCGGAAGGGGCCACAACGCTAGTGGTAAAAACGTGGTTGAGTCAATATACAACATACAACAACCTGAACATTATATTACATTATTTAATAATATGACATCATACTCTAAGAAGAAGTGTGTAATATTTAAGACCCTAACTTTTTCCCTAAAAATTTGCCCCCCCCTAAAAATTTGCCTGTCTTCTGGAACTGGGTGACTTCGGATACTCGGAGACCTGTTCCCGCAGAGAGCAAACGGCAAATGGGTCATCCATCAGCGTTCAGTCGCAAACAATGAGCTATCGCCTGGCGCGTATCTCCTCTTGCCATTAGAATGTCCCATTGCGGAGGAGCGCTCATTTGACTTAGGACTGGCCGGATGCTCGGATGCAGATAGCTGCACCGTACAAGTAAGGATATTCCACCCGTTCACGGAGGCGGGGTTGTTTCCAGGGGGGTCTGTCTAACTACGGTACGCCAAAGGAAGGCCAACGACATGCGAAAGAACGAACGAACGGACGGGGAAAGGATGGCGCGCATGGCATAAAATAGCATCATCCTGGCTCACAACCGAAATCGGAACTAATGTGTTGTACGGTGTGTTTATGAAATCTAGCATTATTTATCGTCGGGCAGTTCTGGGACGATCCAGGGAAAGAAAAAGAGTTCCCGCAAAAAAAACACACACACACACACACACAGAAGAATAGCTAAAGGGCACAACACACCGAAGAGTTTGTAGGAGTCAAATGTATGTTTAACCCCTTTTTTGCGTTAGGTTTTTTTTGTTCCGCTTTACCTCACATTACTTCCTCCGAGCTCCTCGAAACAATGCGAATCTTCGAGTGAGATCGCGTCCGGCTCCCAGACGTTCGTGCCGGTCTGGTGCATCGGGTGTTTGCACTTTGTTTTTCCTTCCCGCCCGGGGGGGGAGAAGCAGATGCACAGATTTCATTTTCGTTGGCAAATTCCACATTATTATGATGATGATGTGGCGGGGCAGCCGTTTGCTTTCGTGTGATGTGCGATGCAAATTTATGCTTATCATAAACTAATTAATCTCCATACGTTTGGCCCATTTTCTCATCCGGCCCAAAAAACGTGCAGCCGAAGAATCAGAGTTTTTGGTAGAAGGAATTGAATAAATGAACCACACTTGGTATGGTGAGAAGCCCGACTGTGTGTTTTAAAGCTATCAGTAATCTACCTTAAGGCAGATATCCCGGTTTGTTTTTAAATCACTCTTCTGTTTGGAAATATTTTTCTTTTTTGCTAAAACTATTATAAATTGAAGTTATAAGCTATGAACCGTGGTTGTACTTTTTAAAACGATTGAGTAAAAGCATATCAAATCGTAGCATGGCAAATTGTAACTTTTAGATGCATTGGATTGTATCATTAGAGTTTCACCTAAACCAGCATTGTAGTTTCTACGGCTTCGGATGATGCGTTCCCGTGCTTTGAATTTATTTTTACTAGCAATGGTTTTGGTAATTTAAACGAAGTCATGGCAAAGCTACCCTGTTTAGCATGCCATTTGAGTAATCTAGCAAATTGTTTTTGTTGCTATAGGTGTTTAAAAGCCACTCAAACATATCGGCTACATACAGCTACAGCTACTGTCAGAGTGGTTAAATATTTACATTCATTTATTTGTTGGAAAGTACCTCTTTCCATAACTTTCACACCCACAAGTGAAACGAATAAAAATTCCAAAAAAAATGAAACAAGGCAAATATTCACAAGCTTGTGTTACATGTTCAAAAAAAAAAAAATAAATAAATAAATAAATAAAATAAAATTTCTTATGTCAAGCTCAGCATAAAGATATAAGCAATAATTTATCTCTAACAAACGCTCAAAACATTCCAACATAACGTCTAACAGCATCGTTGAAACAAAGTTTTTTTTTATTTAATTTTGATACAGTTGAGTTGAGTTCGAAATTAAACTCGTGCAGAAATTCGAAACTCATAAGAGAATGGACCATAATAAAATTTTCCACTATCCTTGAAGCTATACATTTAGTCATTAAATTTCCACACCAATTCATGTGTTTTCTAGTGATTTTAGTGACGTTTTCATCCAGGTTGGGTTGTGAAGCATTTCTAGGAAGGAAAGTTCACTGGTGATTTTCGTAATGTACTAGAAATCGTACCATACCATCAATGCACTCATCCCTTGCTGGGTTGCTTCCATGTCATGGAAAATGGTTTCCATGCTTCCGGCGACAATATTGACACCGTCTCCCATTGACTGTCGCTGTGTCGAACGAGCAGGAGTCGAAGAAACCCCGTCGACCTGTGACCGAGTGGTTTCCGCGTTCGTTCCACCTCGTATCGACTCAACCACGTCGTAGGGCTGAAAGTGTTCCGGGTCTTCTGCTTCCGGGTTGTTGCTTGCCATGCATGCCCGTGCTGTCAACGTGTTGTGCAGTGTCGGTTCAAAGAGGAACTGCTTCCGCGTTCCTTTTTTCTTCTTCCACGTTGCCCTGCTCCCGGCCATATTCGACTGAATAATATTCACACTGTGCGCTTTTCTATCGTGCGCTCGAGTAGCTTTAACTTTACCAACCGACGCCACGGTTCTTGTTCCCTTCGTCAACGAGTGGTAGAGACACTTTGTGAACGCAGGAGGGAAAATAAATGGCCAGCATAACTCAAACGATGCCAAGTGATAATCGTAAAAACAAACTTGTATTTCTCACACGTTCGCTCGCGCCCGGAAACGCATCCGACAACGATGCATTTCGTTGGAGCCCGGAGAACCGGGCTCGGAGTGCGAATGCAAAAGCCGGGGTTCCTGTAACTTGCATCACGAAACGGTGAACGAATCTTTCGTCCTTCTCTTTCGGCTCCATTTTCCTTGTTGTGTGACCATTTGGGGAGAAGCTGCTGTGGGTCGGGAAAATTCAAAGAAACTGGAACAGACTACGGTGTATAATTTTGTCATTTGGCCTGGTTTTTGTCATCCTGTCGCGAGTAGTTTTGATCACGATGCGGAAGTTAAAGCGGAACCAAAACGGATGGGACGTGTGTATATTTCTTTTCCTTTTTTGCATTTCTACCAGAGACGGGGCTGGCTGGAAAAAGAAAGCAATTTCAACTAAAATTATATTATTTAAAACATAACATGAAAGTATAGTAAAGTACTTTTAGGCTGTCCCCAAGGACAGAGGAGGCGTGGTAGGCCTAAATTGAGATGGAAGGATGGCGTAGACGAAGCCGCCAATAAAGCCGGGATACGGAATTGGACCAGCGTGGCGAGCGACCGTGAGCGGTTTCGGATGGAGCTTCGTCAGGCCAAGACCGCTCAGCGGTTGTAGCGCCACATAAGTAAGTAAGTACATGAAAGTATACATTGCGATCGTAATCGGTTAATGACAGTTGATTATTAAAAATCTAACCCACCATTGAGTATACGTTTCTCAATATATTATTCCGATATAATTTATGAATGCTATATTATAATAATATATATTTACACCAAACATACTCGTTTTTTGAATAAAAAGTTCTTCCTTACCTTTTGATTTTCTAATTGCTTTTTATAAAGTTTTTCAAATTAAAATGCCGTTGAAATGGTTCGGATAAATGTATGAAACTAAAACGAAAGACAAATAAAAATCACTCACGTTTTCTTCCAGTTTATGACAGTTACTTCCCATTGTAGCATTTTATTTCAGTTTCCTCTTTTTTTTTTTCTTCACTTTCTGTATCTCTCTCTCCTCGTGTTTTCTTGTATAATTTTTCCATAATTGAACGTTTTCGATTTTATTTTCTTTTACGTGTAGGTGTGCTTAGTGTGTGAGTGTGAGTACGTGTATATGTGTTTCGTTACCTTTCTGAATGCCTCTGTCCTCCCACTTTTGCTCGCCTCCGCCACATCATTCTGCTCTTCTTCTCTCTTTCGTTCTCTTTATGTTGGCTGCTGTTTGCGTTGAAGTCTTTTAATTCATCTTGTTGTTGTTGTCTTAGTTTTGTTGTCTTGTTTTTCTTTACTTCACTGGTTTTCTCATTCTACATTTTGTTTAATTTCGGAATTTTCACTTATTTGCGGGTTGTTGTGGTTTTAGCTGCTTTTAGTAACATTTAGATGATTTTCCAGATGGGATTTGTTGTCGCCATGAGTGTAGCGATACATTTCGGTGTCTCTCTTTCTCTGTGGTACAAATTCGAGCTTTGATTTGACTTTCCCCAACGATAGCAGAGAGCCGCAGAGTGTCGCGAGGAACATGTACGGAGGGAGCACTGGGACTTTGAGAGGGGACTTCATAGAAACTGGAATAATTACACCACCCGCCTGACGCTTCCGCTCAAAGGAACGAGAAACGCCCGAGACCCACTACTCACTGATAGGAATAATATAATATCGTCAAATTCAACGGATTCCTGCCCTTCGCTCGATTTTCCCTACTTTATTTCTTTCCTCCTGCATCTCGCCCTTAAAGTTGAAAATGTATGATGAAGTGTACGGTATGAGTATAATGTCTGAGCACTGGGAGGGGAGGAAATGTATGTACTGTTTGGGTGTGTGAGATAGTTTTCCTCCTTTTTTATTCTCCTTCTGTCCTGCTATCTCTTTCTTCCAATTTTCTTTTGGTATGTTTAAGTGTTTACTTGCAATGGGAAAAATTTCCATCTCCACTCGCCTTATCATTCGTGTGTGTTTCTGTTTTTTTGTTTTCTTTAATATCATTTTCACTATATTTACAACTAGGATTTTGGTATCGCTATTAATAATATTTACTGCACTCGCGTTTTTTCTCCTTCCTTCTGCCTCTTCTTCTACAGTTCTTTTCAGATTTTTTTTTTCATTTTCTTATATTTTTGATAAACTGTTCATGTCCTTTTTTTGCCTTATTCCACGGACAGCGATACCTTCTGCGGTACTAGAACCACACGCTTTAATCATTAACTTACGCACCACCCCGCCCGAGTGACGATGCACATTTCCACCATAAAAGGATAAACAGGTATAAACATGTCCTTTCAATTCTCCACTCGTTCGTTGCGCTGCCCTTTTCCTCCTCCTAACTCCGTGGTTTTAATACGCCTGTTACGTCTTTCGTCACTTCGTTTATTTACGCGAGGAAGAGAAGGATTTTATCATTTTCAATCAGGAAATTTACTCCAATGCATCTCCACCTAACGTTCTCTCCCAGCTCAAAAACACACGCACATTTCCGGCAGTCGGGCTTATTTTGAGTAAGGGTTTTCCGTTTCATTTTTCTATGAGCGAACGTATGAAAAGATGTGTTATGATTAGTTTCTCCTCTTTCATTTAGTTTATTTTTGTTCTCTTTTTTCTTCCCTTCCTGTGTGTGGTTGCGTTTCGTTTTAAAAAGTCAATAATATATATATATATATATTTTCATGTATGTATATACTGTGTTTTACTCAATTAACTAACGGTCTCCCAACGAGACGGGATAAAGGATTTTTCTTTCTTGTTTCATGTTTTATTTTACCTATTTCGTGTTTTGCTTTACGTTTCACTTCGTCGTGTGTTTCCTTTGCTCTGTCTTTTCGTCGTTATTGTTGAAAACCATATAGTGGTTTTCTTTTCTATTTATTGAAACTTTAGTTCATTTCGGGCCATTGTGAGGTTGGTTTTACTGAGAAAGGGGGACTGTTGCTGTCTGAACGGCAACTTCCTTACCCCTGTTGTCGTGATGATATACGGATTCCTGTGTTGAATGCTGTCAGAATGTGCGTATGCTGATGGAATGCGTTAATTGCAACCATTTCGATATCCTGCGCTACAACAGTCGTCGCTTTTCTCGGGTGTTAGTGTTTTCATCTTCTCGAACTTGTTTAAATATATCCTTACACGTACATGAATGTATGAATGCTATCATGGAGCGCTGAGCATGGGTTAGGTTTGTTCGTGCAGTGCTATTTTACGTATCCCACCGTTTCCGTCGGGAGCCGGTTTGCGGATTCTTTAACAATTAAGGGAATGTGCAATGTGTCCCCGTGGTGGAGGAGTGGAACAAACAAAGGAGAAGTTCCAATCAAATCGACGAGGATGTAAAAAGGTATCGAATCAAAGTAAATGTTTGCCCATTTCAATGTCGCAATATCCCCTCGAAAGGAGTTTTCCGATGAGAACCAAATGAGCACAGTTTTCAACTTGCATCGTTATGATTTTGCTAATGTACGCGCGTCTTCTTCAACCATCGATTTTGCTAATTATGCCGATTTGTTTTCAGTGCTGCTTTTATGAGATTTTATACTTTTCCTCATTTGCGTGCCATTGTTTCAAAACATTTTTCTTTCTCTTCCCCTGCATTTCATTATCCTGGTTGTGTGGTTGGGTGTTTTTTTCTTCTAAGATCCTACGGACGTAGGAGGGTGCTTTTCCCCCGCTTCAATGTTCGTTTAAAATGTTATTTTTATTTTTTGCAACCCCCTTAACTAAATATGGCAGAAATGGACACTCACTTCCGGTAAGCTGCGAGTGCGTTTTTGTCCCCTTTTTGGGGGGCAAGGGTCGTCATCGTCATACCGCCGACATCGAACGTATGGCCACATTCTACTAGTGTTGTGTATTTTTTCTAAATGTGTTTATAATACCGTTCCCCACACCCCATCGCGCGGGTTCGCTCAAGAGAGACTTCGACTACTACGCGGGTTAAAAACAACTTAGTAAAAGTTTCGAGGAATAAATTAGCCTGCACGTTGCATAAACGTTACACACGCTACGATAGAGATACTGGTTTTGCTTGTTAACCCAGACTTAACGCCATCTGGTTGTTCCACTCGGGGGCCGAATTTTTGGGGAGGGTTCATTTAACTTATATCTTAACTTTCAGCTGCAGTTCCTGCCGGTTCCCAGCGAGTGCACTACATGTTGCCTCCCTGGTTGAACCAAACTGTGTTGCTAATACAGAATTTTACCCCATCCCACTACACCCACAGTGTCTAATGTCGTGTATGTATGTGTGAGTTTGACTATTCGTGTGTATGTGTTTTTTATGTATATTTGTGTTATGGCATAAAAAACGCTCTCATTAAGAGATACCCACCCCCCTCCATTTACACAATACTCATAGTTTACGCTTGGTTTAGTCGCTTTTCTCATCTAAATTATCGTTACAATACGCTTACCTCATGTGTTATATTTTTAGTCTCCCTTTTCTACGTTTTTTTCTTCTCTCTCTTACTGTTTTGTTGTCTGCTCTTTTCGTATGCAGTTTTTATTTTTATTTCTGTTACTGTTGTGTTGTCGTTGGCGAGAAATGAATATTTCTAATACTAACTTATGACAAAAAACTTAGACCCCTGGTTGGCTCGAAACCAAACCCAATAGATATATGTTACAGTCTTTGGATCATCTCATTGTAATATCAGTTTTGTTTTGCTTTGTTTTGCGCTGTCACTTTACTTAAAAAAGAGAGTTACTTCACTTATCAGTTAAATTAATTGCTTGCTTATTACGTGTAGATTTCTTAAATGAATTCTTGCTCTGTCTCCTCTGCCTGTTTTTTTTTCTGGTTAGCGAAGCTGGCGTCTTTCCCCTCCCACGATAATTGGACTCCGTGATAAAACTAGTCTGTGCCTACGCAGGCACGCCATTTGTATGCGTTCGTGTTTTTATTCCCCGCAAAGAACCACGGTCAAGGATGATGCTGGAGTTGCAAATGTTTGTGCTCGATTGATGACACTTCAATTTTTCTTCTTTCTTCACGCTAGCCAAAGTTTCCCTTAAACGACATCAAGTACGCAATAACCGACGGGTCTTTTGGTTGGAGGATTTGTTTCCTGCCAACTTTTCCTCGCTATGCGTTTGGTGCATGAAAATGTGCTGGTGGTGTTGTTAACGAAAACGAGAAAGATGCATCGTTTTTTCCCTTCCCTAACGTTTTATGCTTGTTTTTCTTGGGGCCTTTCGCGATCCTAACGTGATCGCCGCCCCCGGGATTGTGTGTGTGTTTGCCGATGGTTTGGATGATCCTCTATCAATACGCTTAGTTGGTTGTATATTTGATTTACTTATACTAGTTTTCACACTAAAAGAGCCATGAACTAGTTGACGCAGTTGTTACGTACGGTATGAATGTTTTTCTACACTAACCTGTGAGGGTGTGTGTGTGTTTGTTTTTAGTTTTTTTTTTTCACCCGGTACATTTATGCTCCAATTCTTACAATTCTTTTCGCATCCATCTACCCAGAAATGCCTTATTTTCGGCAACTGGAGAATTTTTTTTATAGATAACCACAAGATGACACATTCGAGGGTGTGTAAAGTTGGGAAATATTCCTTTCCTTTTCTTTTACCCGCAGGAAACAGCAGTCTGTTCAAATAACCCGTCCCGGTTGATGAACAATTGATGGTGACGGTTTGCGCCCTTCCTCTGCCTCGACGATGCCGGCCCGAATAAAACTTTTCTACCAACTACCAATACCAACGGGGATACTTTTGCCCTCTGCGTCAGCTAATAGAGTTCTCCGGAGCGTTAGCGTGGTTTTTCACACACACACAAAACAAGTGGCATGGCAAGCGGTCAGCAAATTGAAACGCAAACATCAAGCACCACGAGCAGGTTGAACCGAAAGTTTCAACTACCCACACTCTGCTCGTGGGTAAGGTGTTGGGATCCACTTTGAGCATTGTTTCGTTGCACTCCGTTTAGTCGGTCCGTTTTTTTCGTTTTCGGAAAGACCCTTAAATGTCCTAACAAAAAGAGCGAGCATCAAATGTGTTTTATAAAAACAACCGACTTACATCGTTTCCCTCCCTTCGTGCCATAATGCGTGCGAACGCAGCGGACGTGAAGGAAAACAAACATTCTACACAAACGAAAAACAAAAAACAAACCGACAACGCAAAACAAAATGAAACAAAACAGATGAGAATAACTTTAGCATCCATTCGCGCGTGCTAAAGAATCTTAAAACTATGGAGTAAATTATAATTATCATCTAAAACCAAAGATTAAACAAAACACTTCTACAGAAAATTTACAATGAAAAAAACATTTACAAAGCTTGTTGACTGTTGCGTAAAGCTTTCTTGGGGGTCTTTTGGAACCATATTTTCGACACAGTTGATTGATGCTGTGTACGCATCCTTATGGAGGTTTTCCGGGTGTTTACCAGTTCGTGATAACAAACATCGTTGTGGAGGAAAATGAAAAGGAAAAAAAAGGAAAGAGCATCGAACGGATAAATTAAAACGCTTCAAAATTCAGTTCAAATGCGCAATACTACGCATTTTGGGCGGTTCCGTCTCATGAATTTAAATCATGATCTACTCAAAACAGTTGATTGAGTCGCCCATTGTGGGTCCGGAATGCTCAAACAAAAGGAAACAATAAACAAAACCATCGAGAAACGAGAGAGAGTTGACCGATTTATAAAAGTCGATCAAAAATCGATAACAACGCTCCGAATTTTTGAGCAGTTTTCCCATCATTTCCGTTTGCTGTTGTTCGTTGCGCCGGTTGGAGGGTTTGAGGGAGTATTGTTTAAACTGGAGTGCATGAGATATGCGATCTGTTTTTTAAAGAGATTTTAAGCGTACAGTTGATTAGTTTATATGTTTTTGTTGAAAAATTAGAGTGCGTTTACTAGTATTCTATGCTTTCCAGCAGGATTCCTCTTTCTGCCAGTGTAGTTGCTTTACGTGTATGTGTGAATGCTTGGAGGTCTTTAAATTCGTTTATAGTGTATCCTATTGTAGTGTATATGTACAGTCTAAAGTAATCCGTTTGGTGACGCGAGTGAAAGACTCTACTCCAAGCGAGTTTCCCTGCTGTGGTGTATTGTAAGTGTATAATTATTTAATAAAAAAATGCAGTTTAATAAAAAACCGTTATCAACAGATAGGAGGTAAAGAGACGGTGTCGAAGGAGGGTGTGTGTGTGTGTGTGTGTATAAACAAAAACAAGATTGGGCTACAGAAATAAAAACAAACAACTTCTTCAACAGCGCACCGAAAAACCGATAACAGAAAAGAAACCGGAAACCGGCAATTGCTTCACTCAACTCTAACTGAGACAAAAAATCAAATTTTGTCCATCATTCATCTGACGGCCGAGCCCGATTGCCGGGCGTGGTTGGCCGTTCCCGTTGTTGTGTGCTCGACTGGATGGCGTGCTGAACGCCAAGAAACAAAAAAGAAAAAAAACCGTACAACATAAAGCCGCCGTCGAGTAAAGCGCGACGGATTGCGGAAAATATTTTTTCCTTTATTTTACCAGAAATACATTTCCCGAGGCGACACGACCGCCGAGAGAGCGAGAGAGAGATAGAGAGAGGTTGGAGAAAAATAATGCGTATTTTTCTCCAAAAAATTCTTCAATTTATCACACGCCTGTCATCCCTCGGTCCGTACGCCCTGGAGGAAGGTAAAGGCTCCAGCCAGCGTGCGGCAAGAGAAGAAGCCGATGAAGTCATTTAGACGGGCGGAATGATTCACTTCGACCCAGGACAAAGAAGCCTGGCGGCATCCAGAAAGATAGAAATATTACGTCCGAGGAATAGAATGGAGCCACCAAATTTGTCCGAAATTGCTGAATTGCACAAAAGTAGAAAAGTACATGAAAATGGAAAGCAACCAACACAATGATCTCCACCGGGCAGGTTTACAACGTGAATCGAAATTATGAATCCCACCGCCTTCGCTACCCGAAGGACGAAGAGGGTGAGGGCCGACGGAAAAGTACGGCGCACGTGTGATCATTTCAATTTTTCACGCTTCACCACTAGTGCTTTCCGAGCCTGAGGACACGAGGAAAAACAAGCGAGTGACGAAGCGCCTTGGCAGAATCTTCGCCAACCCGTCATTACTTGTCCACAGCTTGGCGTGAAAATTGCCGTAGAAAGCGGAAAAAATAGGAAGGAATTTTGCTGGCAAGAGAGAGAAAAAAAAACGATGGACAGAAAAAGAATCCAAATCTTTTCCAATATTGCTGGTGTGTCGTTTGTTGTCAGAGCCCTCGGTTTTCGGGGGCAATATCTCTCGCCCATAATGAATAAAGGTTTTTTTCTGTTTTCACAATCCGGTCAACAACGGTCCAAGGCCAACAACAGTTTCGGCCCCGTCACGAATGCTCTTTCCTTGACTTTTTGAATGTGTGACACAATACTGTGGCCACGGCAACGGATTTCCTCCTCCCACGTTCGTAACCGTAATCTCAACAAATATTATAATTAAACTTTGGTTTCAAAAAAAAAAGTACCCGCTTGAGTGCTTTCGTTTTTCGTATTGCGTTCACAAACTCTCTTTGAATATTCCCTTTCCGAAAACATTCCGTTCTACCACGTACTTACAAGGAAACCTATCCCTCGCGAAGGCGACTAATTTGAAGGAAACACACATTCGGGAATGCGCTGTATCGTTGGTTTGATTTGTGTGTTTTCATACTGGCTAACTGTGGTGTGTAATACGAAACGTAGAAATTATTTTTACACGATAAAAAAATCCACTAAAAACCGGAGACGATGAGGCTTCACAAAATATAGACCAAGAGTGGAGGGAAACAAATAAACCAACAACAACGTCGAGAACTCTAGGTTAAAAAATCTAGGCATCAGTACGGGGGCCTTAAAATAAGATCTACCGGCGACCATGCGCCTCCATCGGCACAACGCACATACACCTACCTACCGATTCCGGTGTCGGAATCTGCTTTATTTCTGTACCTAACTGACCTTGAACTGCGCCAAATGGGCTCGCTGTGTATCCAGTGTGTTGTTTGTCTTAGGCCTAGCACGGTTGGCTTATGAAATAAGTTCGCCCGGGTCCAGAGGAGCTGATCGCAGCCGGTAGATTAATGGCAGTTCCAAGAGCGAGACTGTCCCTCCGGGGAGTTTGGGGGGCGGGGCGAAGACGGATGGTTCAGGATGAGGGGTGACCGCGGCATATCGTTGGCGTGTTGCTGGCAGCTGGCCCGATGGCGTTGGAGGTGTTTTTTTTTTCGAAGCAAATTTTTCATAAAACACATCCGTCCACCAAACCCAAAAAAGTCCCGAAAGCTACTCCGGTTTGGGGGCTCCCGGGAATGCCGCCTCGGTCGTTGTTTTGCGCCGTCCAACATGTTCTAGGGACGCACCTGTAATCTTTCATTCGCTCAGCGTCCACCCCCTACCCCCGGAGGCCACCCTCTTTCCTGTCGTTCTCTCGTCGTTATCGTCTACGTCGTCGTCGTCGTCGGTCGTTTCTTGATTTTCTTATCTGCACTCTGTTCGTTCCCGTTCGGTTGCGCGATTCATTGTCTCTTTTTACTTATGCTGTCACTTACTTGTCCACTTTAATTCATTCTCCTCCGCGTTTGCTATCCGTCCGCTGCTTCCCACCCCGGGTGGAGCAAGAGAGACGAGTTGTGGCGGCAGTGTGTCGGTGCCGAGCTAGGATTTAATTTAAATCATCAAGCTCAGTCGGATGATGATCGCCGTACATGTTGGCCAATTTGTCGAACCGTGGGCCCCAGGCGTCCAAGTAGTCGAACTCCTGCACCTCGTCGTCCGTGCCTGCTGGGCGAGTGGGAGGGAAAAAACGGGGGGAAAAACAAAACACGAAGAGAGAAGCATTAAATACATTGAAATATCACTCATAAGCAGCTTACGGCGGGAAGCTTATTCTTTTTCTGTTTTGCCTCCCTCTCGGGGAGCGTGGGGATGCTCTCTCCGCAAGGGTAACAACAGCACGACGGGTTGGTTGGTTGGTGTATCGGAGGCAAAGGTAAGGAGTAAATTGGATCGCCGGTCGCTGGCGACGAAGATAAAAATGCGTAACCGCTTTGTTGAGTGCTTTCAGTCCACTTCATTTCGTTGATAAGAGCCGAACGCTTACGAACTGGACTGGACAAACATTGACAAACGCGCGCATTGGAAGCGCCTTTTTCCTGCCCGAACGGAATTGTTTCCTTTTCCAGCTAAACGTGATGGACCTTAATGGTTTCGGTGCTCCGTTTGGCATGCTTTGCTTGTTAGAGTAACTTTGCGCGAACATCAAAGATTTCAGCCGAGGCGACTTTGGACTTTTATCATGGGAATTTAGCTATGAAAAAATAATATTTGAGAAACAGTAGAAATCGCTTGACATGGCTTCCCACGCGCTTGATTACCGGCGAGCATCAAAATGGCTTGCGTTCAAACAGTAAAGTGGAGCTTGAAAGACAAAGGAAGATATGGTTCAAGTAGTTCTCCTTAAAAATTCCTTGATCCATGGACACATTTAGCTTATTGCTGGGAAATATTTTCTCTTATAACATTGCATCAATATTTTCTATGAAAAAATCAAAACCAAATAAAATACGACCAATAGGACGATGTGAAAATGAAACATTGTCCTCATTTTCTCCCAACAAAGATAAAGCGGAATTATCACCTGAAGCCTGATGCTGAAACAACATCCGACCAATGCCGCTGCCACCAGCAACATGCGGTATTATCGTGGCATTTTAATTGGAACATTTTCGGGTAAGCCAAGCAGCGGGTCAAGCAAACAGCGGGCCCCTCGGGCAGGGATGATAAAGTGATAATTCAATATTGTTTTCTCTTCGCCGCTGTTAATTTATACATTTTTCGGCATCATTTTAATGTCGCCATTATTGGTGTGGCGGTAATGTGGCTTTTGATTTTTCGGTGCAACATTTCGGTCGCGATACTGATCAGCGGTGTCCTGGTGGAGTGGGGGGAGGGGGGGGGGGGGAGGGTATTGCGGATCATCTTTCCTCCCCAAACACTCCTGACCTGCACCTTAGAGGTGGTAATAAAACCGTTATGAAGCCCTTTTTAATACTCTACATGACGCAAGCTGGTCAAAGGTATCGTCACAGATTGATTTTATTAAAGCTGTTATGTGAGTATGGGAGATTCTTTTAATTTAATACACCGGCATTTCAACGGGAAGAACAAACAAAAATAGGTGGAACGTTGAAAATCCACCTTCATAAAACGATTTAAAAAATGGAAAAATTATTATCCCATATTGAAACGGGTGGTCTTTTCGGCGAAAGATAAGAGAGTGGAACAAATTTCCGCTCCGAGCATAAGAAAACCGGGAATTAAAGCCGACGGCAGCCGCTTACCTGACTGTAGCGAACTCAGCGATCCGGCCGTGCTGCCGCCTCCCTCGTACGCGTAGTTGCGCAGGTCGTCGAACGGTGGCGCATTCGGGTCACTGTCGGCCCGCTTCTTGTGCTCGTCGATGAACATGCCGACGTTGGGCTCGTGGCCCGGTCCCATCGTCATTACCGGATCTGTGCAGAGGGTAAAAGTGTGTTAGTGTGTGTGTGTGGCAAACCGGCCTACGAGCGAGGCGTTTAATCCGAACACCGGACGTGGGAGACTTTTACTTACACATCAGCGGCGGCATCTTGCACTGGGTCAGCTCGGGCATCGGGCCGATCGGAATCTGCAGCGGCGTGATGTCGTACGCGGTCATGTCATCCTCGCCGCCGCCCTCATCGTCGTAGTTGATGATGTTCTCCCGGACGTCGTCATCCGGGCCCGGATACTTGATGTGCGACTCCCGCCTCCGGTTGTACACCACGAACACTAGCACCAGGACTGGCGGGTTGAAGGAAAGAGGCGGATAAAAAAAAACAAACGAGAAACAGCGAGTGAGTAACAGTGGGTTTCAATTTCGGTGCATTAAAAATGGACGACACCATAAGCACACACTTGTGGTGGTCCATTCTGGGCCGAGAGGGCGGTCTACCGCCCTGCTAAGTCTCGTCGCCGGACAATGGCTCGGTCTGGGTCTTCCTTCTAGCTTAATAAGCGACCGTTGCAACGGAACGTCTTCATTCTTCCAGCTGCTCTTTGTACGATCGTTTCCATTTTTTTCCGTTTCGACATTTCTTTCCCACGTCACTCTCCGAGTGCACTCTTCTTCTGTAGGAGTGTGTGTGTGGTAAGGGTTCGCTCTTACGCTTTTTTCTTTAATCTCTTCCTCACTTTACCACATTGCACTATTTTTGCCATCGGTGCAAAAACCTGTAACACTCTCCAACCCTTTGCTGGTGGCGCCTCCATAATGCTTCGGAAAAGTGCGGGACGAACAAAAGGAAACGGAATCCAGGGCACAAGCTACAAGAAAGCAGGACACACCGATGGTGTGGTTTCAGCAGGATTCGAACGAAATGGACCGAAATGACCATTGCAAACTCGTGGGACTCATGGTGGTGGTTTGTTTTTTTGTTTCCATCCCAACACGCTGCGTTGTCGTTCTCGCGTTCCGTTTCGCTTTCCTTCCCTACGTTTGCTTTCCCTCGATGCCGGGTCCTTTTATTGCTGGGGAATCCCAGATTTTGACCCAAGCATAAAAGCCACCACCACATGATGGGGTTGCACATTCTGGTTTTATTTTATTTTTTTTTCACTGTCCCACCCGGGCTTGTGGAGAAGAAATATCGAATCGGAAAAGCAGAAGGACCGACTACAAGCCATTGAGCGTCGGAGACTACACAACCCGGGGTCTAACCCCGGGACGCGGCACACAAATGAACATGGACGGAGCACATTTTCACACACTTCTTCTATTTATTTTTTAACTCTTTACGCTTCTCTCTATCAAATGCACGATGTCTTTTTGGTTCCATCGTTCGGTTTGCTGCAGTTCCCATCTTTTTTTTCTTCTCACGAATGGAGGACATGCCGGTGTCTGTGAGTGTGCGAGTTTCGGCACATCGCAAAGAAAAACATTTTCACAATGGCTTTCTTTCCGAGATATCCTTCCACTCCGAGCACACAAACCTCCCCCTCTCGCGTTTGGCTGACGGGGGAAAGTTACTTCGGGATTTATCGAAAAGTAACACTTTGCGCCAATCCGTAAAAAGGGTTTTGGCTGGATTTAGCGGTTAAAAGGGTGGGTTGGATGACTGAAATAGCTTTCGCCCGGAGATTTACGCACCCGCGGCCGGGGACGTATCGTCGTTTTTATTTATTTATTTTGGACTATGCAAAAGAAACAGCACGAACGAACGAACGAACGGTAATGGTTGCAGCATTCGGTTACTTTTCGATGCACTACGCTCGAAGCCGAAACCGATGGAACCGCAAACGTTGTGCGAAGAGAGCAATAGAAAGGGCTATGTGATCGGTGCAGTTTGAAAGTGGAAAATGAGAAACAACTAGTAGAAAATGGCACACTAAACTAGTTTTTTTTTTTTTAAATACACGAACTGTAACGAGTGCTAGAAAGGGGAATTTATAAGGGTGGTAGCATTAACAGGGAGGAAACAGTATTAGTCTAGAGTGCTTATACAAACCCGTTATAGTGGTGCCTGAATCGAGGTCGCACGAACCTCGTGTGTACAAGAACGGACAAACGGAACTGACGCAGGGCGAACAAAGGAAGGAAAAAGAAAGCGTACCCAACCCAAGGATACCAAACCCTAGCGGTGGGAAAAACGAGAGGGGGCGCAAATGACGATAGATTGAAAAGTCCTGTAAGTGAGTCCCTGGGAACCGTGACAAACTGTGGCGCGGAAGAGGTGGAAGGATGCGCTTTAGTTGGTCCGTTGTTGTGGGTGTCGGTTGCCACCATCCGTTGGAACGTCGGCGTTGCTAGTGGGCTTTAGCCTCCATCAAGCGTAAGAAGCCAATGTGGCAACGGGGTTTGCGATAGTGTGTTAATGTAACAGAAGCATATTCATGTGTGTAAGGCATGGGCAAAAAAAAGTTCAGATCTGATCCTCTTCCTGTTTTTCCTGTTTTTCCTGTTTTTTACGATGCAAAGGTCAAAGCTGATGCTGCTTGGAGCGAGAATTGTTCTATCACGTCACAACTGCATCGCACGTGTCCCACGAAAGAGTGCGGGCGTTGTTACCATCAGATTCACCAGATTCACGCCTTTTTGCACCGTAGTCGATTTGTGGAATGGTTGCTGGACAGGCTCCCCCCCCCCCCCCCCCCCCCTTCTAACCTTCTACAATCTCCTCGTTTCTCTACCATTTTGTGCCAGGTTCACAACAATAAAGATGAATATTTAAAAGCCTCGCCGGGACGTGCAGAACCGAACGGACACGCGAAGGATACCGCCCGGGGAATTGAAAAGCTTTCAACGAGACATTCTCTCAACCACGCACGTGTGTCCGGTGTGCCCCGGGGTGGTGGTTACTGGGCCAGTGTTCGGGATGGGAGGGGGACGCACCACGGAGTGGTTTACCGGATGATATTTTTATTCTAAATTGAAAACGATATTGTCACAACAATCGGCACGAATTTTAGGTACCATAGTTTCCAACCTCGTTCCACACTCGAGTTTCCTCCCCTCAGTGTAGAAAAGGATGCAAGAATCGCGGCAGCCTACTCGTCCGGACACACACATCGAAAAGCACGCAAACCAGGCCAAGTCCCATGGAAACTAGGATTTCAATGGTTTCATTCAAATATATCGCCCATGGGTGACAACTTTCCATTTTCGGTATTTATTTCATTTGAGCGGATTTAAATTCCATCGATGATGGAACGGTGGATGCGATGGGCTTTTTGTATGTTTCTTTCGTAGTTTTTAGAAACCATGCACATGAAAAAAGTTTAATTTGGAAAGTTTGTTCACTAACGTTTACAGTGTTAGCTGTTTCAATGTTTTGCATCGACAAATGCTATACAATTGTCATGGTAGAGTTACTTTTATCATTGAAATAAACTACTATGGTTACTTTGTTTATATATTTGGTAATCCCTGAGTTCTCTTAACATTGTTTAATGAAACATATGTCCTTAAAAACTGGATGTTTCAACATTGGTCTGTGCACTTATGTATTTTATACATTGAAGATTCCATAGACCAAACAATTATCTCGTGAAGTTGAGTATCTACTTCTTCTTTTCAATTGCTTTCTCGTTGTTCAAATGAATTGCATCTTACATTTGTATTGTTGATATTATCTGTTAACATTTGCAGTTTCCAACGGAACTGGTCAGCACATTGCTCTTTTATCAAGTGAGCAGATCTAAAAAGTAAGAAAAAAAGGGTAGGTAATATTAAATCATTTTGTATGAATTAATGAATACCCCGATGTAATACTGATACAGAAATGATGTGCATGCAAGGAAATAGTATGTGCAGCTAGAGCAATTGCACACTATTTCGGGTTATTTCATACCGAAAAAGGTAGATATATTCCGGTGAAATTTGTTGAATTATGCAATGTTTCATTTAAGATGCTGACAACTCATTCTGAAATCATTATGTTATAACTTGATTCGGTTATCGGAGCAGCTCGAAAACAATTGAATGTGTTTCAGTTTCCATAAGGTTGGTGAATCGGAATATTGTTCCAGAATAATGGAATTTAAATCAAAATGTAACGAAGTTGAATATGAACCTCTCTCACGTATTCCCTAAGGCATGCAGAAAGTCTCTTGTAGTTAGTTCTTTTTTATCACCCGTTTCTTTACGCCTCAGAGTTCTTGAAAGCCCTTGTTCGCGGTTGTCGGAGTATCTCCGATGAGTGTATATGTTTGTTAGGACTATAAGGGCGTGTAAGGTACCAAGGATCATGTGTGAAATTGAGTTTGTGTGTGTGAGAGTGTGTGTTAGGAACCGATCGAGATGATCTGATGATCGGATCTGCGTTTGCGGTGGTACTTACGTATGAGCGTGCTGACGCAGATGACCAGCGCTATGATGAAGTCCCGGGACGGTGTGAGGACACCGGAGGCGAGCAGCTCGAACTCGCAGTGCGCCCCGGTGAACCCGAGCAGGCACAGACACTCGTATTTTCGCGGCGGATTGTGATCCCGGCAGCGGCCACCGTTCTGGCACGGATGCCACAGGCACTCGTCCGCGTTCACGCACCGCACGCCGGACGGTTTGTAACCATCGGGGCATCTGCTCGGGCGGCCGTCACGGGGCAGGGGTGGTATGTTCATGTTTGTGTAGGTGCGGTGTTGGGAAAGGGGTACGTGTGCATGATGACAGGGTGGTTGAGCACCCGAGGCGAGGGGGTGGAAAGAGTCACGCGAAGATTTGGTGACGATCGTAAATGTGTTCGTCCCCAACATTCGGTGGAAAATAAAGTTTTGCAACACGGTGCCATAAACACGAACATCGAGTAACGAAAACGGTGTGTTTCGAGCGAGACATAAACAATTCGGAGGACGAAAAGAATGAAAGAAAGAAAGAAAGAATGGAAAAAAGAAAGAAAAAGAAATAAAACATTAGCACAGCTACCGGGAGTCTACTTACCGGACCCATGAGTACGTGGATGGCAGAGAGTTTTGGTGACCATTTTACTTATTTACCAGTCATTTGGAGTCGTCGTCCTTGCGGTCGGTGAATTGTTGGGGAGTTAAGGATTGGGGGGGGGGGGGGGAAGGGTTTTGCTTACAGGAAAACTGGAATTCATCTCACACTGGTTGCCTCGAGGAAGCGTACTAAAATTCTTCAACACCATTTCTTAATGGTTGGTTTTGGGATTGGGAATGTTATGTGAAGTTTTAAAGGATGGTGTTAAAATGGGGATTAAGCGAAGCTTGCGCATTTAAACATCAACTAACAACTAACTAACAACCAACATGCAGATGGCACACATACGTTCTAGCCAAGGTTAACAACGAGAGGTGTTAATGGTTAAAGCAATGCTCACTCAAGATGATTAGTAGACACACTAGGATCGCGGCCAGCGCGCCCATGCTGAGCTTGAGCGTCTGGCCCTCCTGGATGAGCTCGCAGTTTTCGCCCCAGAATCCGTCCGGGCAGTCGCAGCGGTAGCGCAGCCGGGGCTCCTGGTTCACGCACACGCCCCCGTTCAGGCACGGCAGATCGAGACACTCGTTCCGATCCATGCAGCCCTTGCCGTCCGGCGACATGACGCGCCCTTCGCCGCACCTGTGTGGCAATCACATCGGATATGTGTTCGAGTTTAAAACCTGCCTTGTCCGACAAGCACGCGAATGGGGTACGGGAATATGGGGGTGGGAAAATGGGCCGCTCAAACTGGGACGCGCTGATATGAGAGAAGCAACATTATACTCCATCCCCGGCAAGTTTCGGGTGGAAAATACTTTGGCGATCGGGTCGATTGATTGCCTGATTGATTGGATGTATGATTGATTTACGTTACGGTTCATTTACTGCGAGTGGCTTTTGTTCGGCCACGGGTCAATTTCCGGTAACATACACCCACGCGGACGGGCACACAAAAGGATGGTGGCGAGTGGCCCTTCGGGCACCGTTTTTTAATGCCGCACGCATGACGCATGAAAAACGGATCAAACGGAGCGAACGGTTTTTTTTTGTTATGATATCGCTCTAATCGCGCGCGAGAACTTACTCCTCCCACATAGGTGGTGTCCGAGCGTCGATATGTCCGAGTTTTCCGATCGACGCACAACCGGTTCTTGGTAGTCATATTTCGGGTCCGAAAGCCCTCCCAATGACTAGAGAGGAGGTTGAGAACGAATGGAATGGAAAATGGGGGGTTTTATGTGGCTCGGACCTAGCCCTAGGTGGAGGATTATTTGGAATTGAATTACGGCGGTTGGACGAGTGTTTTGTTGTAGTGTGTTCCGTTGACTACCGTTGTAGCTGCTGTTGAGAAATGTGTTCGTTCGTACAAGGAAACTTCTCCATTGTGAGATGTAAAACTGGAACACCGGTAGGCATATGGGAATGGTACTGATGATGGCGTTTCAGTGTGGTGATGGGTAATGGTCCTGTGACCAGCATGACGATGATGATGACGAATGGGATTATGTGAATGGTAATGGTGATGACGATACCATTGTGAAATGAAATTTACTTAAAAGACAAACAAAATGAAACTCATCGAAAGCATAACAGCAAGAACTAAAACATGTTGAAAGGCAATTAGTTATCTACAAACACTCGACGAAGCAACATTCAAACACATTTTCAAGGGCAAAGTATTTCTACATCGCAGAATAACATTGCTTAATACGTAATATTTAAGCATTTTAATATCTCTTATCTTCGATTCACCATTTAAAAAATAGTACAATTTGTCAATAGATAAGCTAACATGCGATCAGCGTTTCCCAAAACTGCCGAACAGATGAATTACAATTAAGTACAACCGTCGGTAGATGAAGCAAGAATAGAAACTATCTGAATAGAGCAATACATGTTATAACAATTTCAATAACATAAAGCCAAAACTAGTCAAAACCATCCCTAGCCAAACCCAAAGCTGCTAGAAGTTGGTTGAAGAATTTTAGGTTGTAATTTAATTCCAAATGATAGTAAAACCGGGCAGTAAAAGTACTTCTCGCAAACCAGTGGGCGGCCATTTGAAACGGGTTTCGATCAAGCGTACCTTTCCTCCGCCGTAGATTTTCCCGAACTAGTTTGCAAATAAATCAAATCATGCACATGCGAAACAGTGGATCCCGCTCTCGTTCCATTTTGCCTAACCGCAACCCACCCGCTGTTCCCCGGACGATGAGCGCATTGTTTGACGCTTGATGAATTCCTTTTGCCACTATGGAGGATTTCGCATTCTGCCGATGTAAAAATACCTTTTCTCAACTGGTATCAAAATTCGCGTGCGTAATTGTTTACGTCGACCAAGCGCAAAACCGGAAACTTTCCACCGCCTTTCGAGCGGAAGCAATTTGTACAGTGAATCGCATACAATTGCATCAAGGGATAGAGAAGCTGTGAAGCTTATGAGGGTGAACTGAGGCGTGCATTTATTTAAATTTGACCGGTATGCATTCATCATCGTGTACATAAAATTTCCTGTGAAATTTATGTCCGATGAGAACATCCAATCGGAACCGAACTAGAGTGCATGTAGACAGTTTTGTAACATACGTCAACGATATGTTTCAAGACGATCAACATTCAAAATTCTGGAGAAAGTATTCCACGAAGTTTTCGGGTGATTAAATAAAAATCTCTCTTGACTTGCATACCAAGTTTAAGCTTCAAATTAAAGAGTTCCTTAATCAATTAGGCTCTTCTATCGTTCGGTGAGTTTTATATTTTAGCAGAAATGCCATTCTTAACCCTTGCGACTTGTTGGAATGAGCTAACAAAATTAGGTTGTTAGCAGAACAAAAGCAAATCTTCAACCATCGACTTTCCGCTAGCTTCCTAAAGAGCTTCCTAATGATGGAGGACGGTTCCCGGCGATCCGATGTCAAAGCCCACTTTACAACTTAACACAGGTAAGATGACAAACAATCGGCGGGCCCTGTTCCGGCCGGTGACTGCAAATAATCGACAGCTCAATCAACCTACGCTCCTGCCTGGTGATGGCCACCGGTTTGCTGGCGTGATTTAGATTTAAACGTGAACCGGGCAACAATCCGGCCCACTTCCTGTGCGCGCAATGAACGCCACATTTGGAGAACGCGCGCCCGGGATTTGGCTTTGTGTGATTCGCTCAATAATTCATTAAACGCCCACCCCGAAGGACTTCTCCAGTTCTCGCCAACAAGACCGATGGCCGGGACGGAAATCTCGTTAAAAGTGGAGAGGGGGGAGCTTTAAGTTACAAATCTCCAAACCCGTGTTGCGAGCGAGCGCCGAGAATAGAACTCGGGTCTCGGGTTGGCCGGCGGGTTGGGAGCCGGTGGAAAAGGAAAACGGAAATGACCTAAAGACTGATGACATTTCCGTTTGCATTAGCCGCACAAAGCCCCGGCACACGTTCGAGATCCCGGGCGCGGCGATATCGACGGTGCCGAAACCGGTGCACCGTTCGGCATTTCGCTCTTTCCGTTTCGTTCCGTCCGAGGAACTGGACCCCCGGGGAAAGGAAGCCGTTCGTGTACCGTGGCGGTCAACAGGCCATTTCCGGCCAACTGCTATTCAAAGCGGACGGAATCGGAATGTATACTAGCAGCAGCAGCAGCAGCAGCAGCAAGGGCACAGCGGACCGAAACCTTGCCCGGGGCTCCATGGACGGAATGAATTATGTATTAAATATGTGTTTGTTTTTATTACCACCTTCCACCGTAAGCTCCTTCGGTGGGAAGCGGCCAAGTTCGAGCTTTGAAAGGCTAACGGCCATGGCAAATAGCAGTATTTACGATGCCCGAACAGGCATTGTGTGTTTCGTTATTTATCTTGTGTTCTTTTTCTGCTCTTTACCGTTTTTTTCCCCGACGAACAAAACAACGTTCGGTCCGGTCCAATTAGTATTCCATCCCGCTCCTATCAAACATGGCGCCCGGCCCGGGGAACGGGATAGTGGAACAATCGGAGTCCGTTTTCGATTTCGGGCTTTTTTTTGCCAAACCAAAGAGTGAACGCTGAATGATGATTCTATTTCGGGCCACCTTCGAGCTACTTTCGATACAAGGGTTCGGATTAACGGATTTCCATGGACGGTTTCGTGCCTTGCAATTGTGGAAGCAATCGGGTTTCATGAGCCTTTTTTGTTCAAAAATTTCTTTTTCGTCCTGCAAAATGGGATGTTAAGGACGCACGGCCAGAACCTTGTTTAATTATTCAGGAGCAAAAAAGGGGCACAATGCTAAATTTCGGAGCATGACGTCACACACGGTTGAAGGAGCATTGCGAAAAAAAACCAATCACTGACATTCAAATATTTCGCAATTAATGCCGAAAGCTCATGTTATACGAAAATGGTTGTATGAACAACCCCAAGGATTCTTTAACACACTTCCGCAAGCAATAACCGTGGTTTATGGAAGGGTAGTTTTAATATTTCCTCGTCAATCCCCGGTGTTTGTGGAGTGATCACTCAAAAACTATGAAATGACGATATCCAAAATCAACAAAACAGGGTAAAAACAAACCCACCGGATCCCGATATTGCAAAAGCAATACCGACAATATTCATACGACGGCGAAGGCCTGCGCCAAAAACAAAATCCAATATCTCACGGTGATGCTAAATAAAAACGCGAAAAAAAATAACGCGGGCGGAAACGAGATACGTCCAAGAGTTGGATCTCGCGTTTCCCGAAATTTCCCAAGGATAACGACGCCCCCCCCTACCGAAGGACACCCGAGTGGAAATCAAATCCCACTTCGCAAGCCAAACTGCATCCCCGTTCGAGGTTGCATTTATGCCTTCGCTCTTCTTGTATGACGACGGTTCTCTGAGTCGGGTTAGTCTGTATCCGGTTAGTATGTAGACGAGAATTCATTGCGGCCTTACCCCCCTTTTTATAGCTCGGTTTTGACAAAATGTAACGTGCTCCCGGCGGGTGTTCCGTTCATAAAGCATGTGCCACCGCCCGCTTCACTTCGGGCCCGGAGTCGTAAACATCTGTCAAGGGGATTTTTTTCCAGCTTGAAACTGATTGGTTTTTTTTCACGACTCTCTGTATGTGGCTAGGTTGGGGCTGCGAAACACGGTCCGACCTCGTCCCTCGGCCCATCGGTCGCGAGAGCACGCGAAGGAGAATCGTGATTATCATACGTCGGCTGTTGGTTGTAAAGCTTCGCTTGCAATTACGGGTGTACGCTTCCACGATGTTCCACGCTGCGAACTCGGCGTTGTTTGCAAGCCGGAGGACAACAACGGCGCGCTCCGTCAGTGCCACCGGAGACCATCATTATGATTTAACATGGTACGCCGCCATCGGCCACCGAAGGCGGGACGATGATGACAGAAACCGGAACCGACCCCCCGGAGTAGAGTTGGGCGGATCTTTACAAAAGTCGCCACGGACAAAAAGTTATGCCGAAGGGGGGGGGACCGAGAGTTCCATGCAAGCGGAGAGTCCCAGACAAGTAAAAGTAAACCACTGTTGGGAGGCGCCTGGTGCAAGAGGTGAGTGACGAGCACGAAGGAAAGGGGAATGTAAAAAATACGACCAACGCGACTGTCAACAGCTTCTCGAAGACACGCTGATGGTGACAGAGTTTTCCTGGTGCCGGCGAGAATATGCTTTCATTCAAAAAGAAAAAAAAACGAAAGGATGAATACCGCGTCCCGGGAGGGCGCACGGGGAAAACAACTCCCAGCGCATTTTCCACGGGTCCGCACTTGGGTCTACCATTGGCAATGGGCCACAGAGGGTCGTGCAGAGTGTGCGGTAGCAAATTACGGCTAAAGCAAGTCAATAGTCTCACCCACCCAAACCGACAGAAGAAGCGTGAGAAAATGATAAAAATCTGTCCTTTCCATCACCGGCAGCGACTGTCATTTCACACATCGATGGGACACGTACCTCCACCCCGAGCCGAGAGCAGCGAGTGGAAGGGTGCATTGAAGGCAACAACCGGGCGGCCATGAACCGGAGCGGAAATGTCACTCCCCTTGGGTCTTGCAACGGCTTTCGGGAGTAAGTCGAGATGGAGAGCGTATTTGCTTACCTCTTCAAAGGACTGGAAGAAAAGCCATCGAAACGGGAAAAGAATGCTGATTCGAAGATAATCAAGGCGTCTCCACCCACCCACACACACACACACATAACACCAGAGTGCATGAACAAAAAAGAAAGAAAACGTGCTCGTTGATATATTTGCGCCAGACGAGCACAATTATTATGTGCCAAAGAAAGAGTTTGACTGTAACGGACAAAAACGCCGTCGCTGTCATGAGGGGTCATGAAATGCCATCTCCAAAGAGAAGATAATACGATATCATGTTTGGAAGACAAATGCCAAGTTTATTAATGCGGTTAGCAGCTCTTCGCTAATGTTATTTCGCTTGGATGAAAGATGTCCTCGTTATTTGGCGATAAAATAAATATTTGCAATAATTAACCAGCACCGGGTTTTCCTTCCTTTCTTGGTGATTTGTGTTGCCCAACTTCGCGAACCCGAGTACCCGGAGTTACGTGCCGAAAGGAACTGGGCGGAGAAAAGTGAGATAATTATTTAATCCAATAGCGAGAAGGAACTGATTCAAAACAGTGTGCCCTTCGCATCGTAAAACAACACAACACTCAAGGCACCGGGGCGCTCGATAAACATTACTCAACTGTTGCCGCACGCCTGACCTGGACCGCCACGACGACTGTCTTTGGCTCTGTGTCTCGCGGCACTCTTAATCCTTCGCGTGAGTAAATAAATAAATCATTAGCCTGCCGACCGAACGCAAACTCCGGGCAGGACGAGCACGTTTCGCCTCGGGAAACATTTGCTTCCTGCATTGTTAATGATCGTTTTGTTTTTGCCCGTTTTCCCACTCGCTCGTAATTTCGCTTTGCCCGTAAAGCGCGCGTGGTCGTTCCGTCACGACCGACCGACCGACCGGTGCAAGGCGTCGCTTTTCGTACGAACATCGTGTTGGTGCTGTTGGGCGGTGGCCCATTCATTACAGTTTGCTGGTTTACGCTCCTTCCTTCCCTCTCCGTATCCTTTGGGGCTGACCGAAAATAAAGCACTACTTTTACACGTCACAAAGGCAGCCAGGGGGGAGACTACTGTCCGGGGTTTTTGGGAGGATGAAGATGTCTTCTACCCCGATGGAAGGTGAGATTAGCCCCGGTTCCGGGAAAGCTTAACCACAACCGGTCACATGCTACCCGTGTGGTAGCAAGGTTTGTTCCCGCTCCTCCGGTAACTTTCTCAAAACCTAACCACACTCGTTCGCGCGTTCACTCGCTCACACTGACACAGCTCATGGGGGACTGAATCCACGGCATGCAGAAGAAAATGATGATAAACAAACCGAATCGAAAACTAGTACACAAAAACCCAAACGAGGATGATTAGGAATGATGGTGAGATGAAGTTATGATAGAGTTACGTTTGCGTATGAGTGTATGTACGTCAGGTGGGGGTGGGTTTCAAGGGAGGGTAAAAAGGATATGAGGAAGTGGAGTTGTAAATATGATGATTTATAACGTTACGGAGCGATCGGGCTTCCCCCCGCGCGAAGGCACAGCGTGAACCGAAAACGGAATCATCCGTCTTTCCGGTGGAAAACTCGTCCGTGGAGGATTAATCATGGGTCACCGAAACACCGACGCGAGCGCGTTCGGAGGCACCTGCGTGCGTGTACTTACGTGCACTCGTACTCGTTCCACAGATCGACACACTCGAACGGATCCGGACAGATTACGTTGGCGCACGGTTTGTTCGACGGACAGTTGCGCTCCAGGTTGCGTGCCATCGTGGCCTGGCCCCATTGCGTGCCGTTCATGGCCGGCGGTAGTGGTAGATGTTTGCCTTCCAATCTGCGGTGCGAAACAAAGTCGTTAGAACGGAAACAAAATCAGGTTCAGGCTCCAAAACCTACCTAATGTCATCTAGACAGCTTTTCTGGTAATCCGCGTATACCTCGAATGTCCGAACGCCCGTGTACTCCGCCTTGCCGCCGGCATACACACCTTCCTGCTTGTCCACCAGCAGCCACTGGTGGCCGTCGAAGGTGAACGTTTCGTTGTACCGACGACCTTCGCCCCCGTCCAGCTCGAGCGTCGCCGCCGAACCGTGTCGGTTCACGCGCACCACGTGCCACTGACCGTCGTCCACGGCGATGGCGTTCAGCCAGATGTCCTTCTCCTCCGTGCGCAGCGAGTTCAGATTGTACCGGAAGCGCAGCCGGGCGTCCTTAATCTCCAGGATGCCGTACTCGCGGTTGTGCTGGTCGCTCACGCGGAACAGCTCGCCGTGCTGTTCGCGCGTCCGGAAGCGCAGCTGAATCTGCGTGCTGAACCGGTCCGGCTCGAAGCTGAGCGCGTACTTGACGTAGCTCTGCTGCTTGAAGGTGGTCGGAATGGTGGGAATGTTGCACGCCGGCCCGGTCCAGCCCGGCCGACACTGGCAGCGGGCCTCGGTGAAGCTGCCGACGCAGTTGCCGTGCTCCCAGCAGCGCGACGTCTGCTCGCTCTGGCTGCACACCTCTTCGGTCTGCGGGCAGCCGGCGACGCTGTTGCGCGATAGCCCCGGATGGGCCAGGTCGTACAGCTTGCTGTTGTGCACCAGGTTCTTGATGCACCCGTCGAAGCCCTTGCCCATCGGCATGTAGTTCCAGCGGTAGTGCGTCGGATCGAACTGCTCGCGGTAGAAGCCACCGATCTGGAGCGGCGCGTTCACGTTCAAGTACTCGTTGAAGGGCGGTATGGTGCCGCGAGCCTGACACGAAGCGTCGTCGAACTCCGGCGGCGAACCGTCCTCCATCTCGGACACCTCGGCCGACTTGCAGTAGTCCACCACCATGCGCACGTTCTCCGTGTCCCAGAAGATGTCGAGCCGATGCCATTCACCATCGTCGAGGCTTTTCTTCGTCTTTACGCGCAGCTCAAGCGTGCCGGAGCCGAAATCGATCAGCAATCGCGGGAAACCGCGCTCCAGCTCAACGGAAATGAAGTCCGACACGAGCAGCTCGTCGCGCTCCGGTGGCACGATCGGTCCGTTGTACAGCAGCAACCCATCCGATTTGCGCGTGATAAACTCGAAGCTCAGATGCGAATCGTCGCACATGTCCAGCGGAGGGTACCAGGCCCACCCGTTACCCTTGAAGCTGCGCGTCGTCTGCTGGCAGCGCGGCCCGGTGTAGCCGGTCGGGCAGGAGCAGCTCAATCCGTAGCGCGTTTCCATGCATCGGCCTCCGTTGTGGCACGGGGAAGATCGACACGATTCGGCCTTGCTGAAGTTGCGCGCACCGCACGTACACTCCGCGATCACATCCACCCGCACGCCCACCAGCGACGTCTTGTTCGCGTTCACCATGTACGGCAGCGAGCTGATGTCGAGCGTGTTCGTGCACGAACCCTCGCACATCTGGTTCTCGTACAGACACTCGTCGATGCCCACCATGGTGATGTTGATGCCGACGTCCTTCTCGATCTCCTCGCGGTGCATCAGCACGATGCCGTTCAGCCTGACCGGCTTGTAGTACGGCGACCCATGCGCGGAAAAGCGCACATCCGTTAGCGGAGGGTGCTTACGGCGCAGCTGCACACTGAACACGTCCACGTTCTCCCGATCGATGTTGAGCAGGTCGGCCAGCTTGTCCTTGAACCGGTCCGATTTGCTGCGCGAAAGGCTCTGCGTGCGGTAGTTCCACACACGTATGAAGTCCTCATCCGTAATGCCCGCTATCCGAATGGAGCCACTGTTGGTGACGGCCTCGTGCGGTATCTCCCGCACCGTTACGGTTACGTTGGCCGGCACGTCCGCCTGCGTGTGCTTTCGATCGTACACCTTGAAGCGCAGATGGTAGCGACCGTCGCGCGTTCCCTGGCGCATCGTTATCATGCCGGTGTCTTCGTCTAGCTTGAAGCGTGGATGTTCCTGAGCCTCCCAGTGGAACTTCTTGTCCGGTAGATCCCAGTCATCGAGGTCGTACACGTACACCCTGCCGATCTGCGTGTCGGGCGCTTGCCCGAGGTAGTTGTACACGAAGATATCCTTCGAGCCCGGTTGCATCTTATTGTCGTTGACGTCGCCTATGACCACCGTGAGCGTGCTGGTGCCCGTCATGGCCGGATTGCCGTGGTCTTTGATGACGATCGGAATGAGGTACTCCTTCTGCTGTTCGCGGTCGAACGAGCGGAGCGACGACACGATCGCCATGCCGTCTCCGTTGGCACCCTTCTGGTCCTGTTCCACCTTGAACGACGCCCGGATGATGTCGTCCGCGCCCGGGTCCAGGCGGAACTGGAATGGCGGGCCGTTGCTCTTCGAGCGATCGTCGTCGTCGGTGGCGAGGATCTCCACCACCTTGCGCGGCGGCACATGCTCCGGCAGCACCGGCCGATAGTCCTTGAGGAACTTCGGCGGGTTGTCGTTGATGTCCTGCACAATCACCGTGAGCGTGGCGGTGGCCGTCTTCGGCGGGATGCCATCGTCGATCGCAAGTATCTTCACCTGATGGCGCGGTGTGACCTCCCGGTCGAGATTGCGCTGGATCGTGACCGTGCCCTCCTGGTTGATCGAGAACTGGCGTTGCCGGTCGGACGACCGGTCGATGGCGTACGACACCTTACTCTTGCCACCCTGATCCGGATCGGTCGCCTTGAACGTTTCCAGCGTCTTCCCGACGTCCGCGTTCTCGTACACCGACACCTCGATGTTGGGGCGCTCGAACTGTGGCTTGTTGTCGTTAATGTCCCGCAGCTTCACCACCACCCACGAGTACGCGACGTGGTACTTGTCGTTGTCGTTGTCCTCGCCCTTGTCGTTCACCTGGATGCGGAACCGGAAGCCGTTGCTCTGCAGCGGGTCCTCGTAGTCGAGCGGCTGGACGATCTTCAAGCTGCCGGTGCCGTCGTTGTTGCGCACCATGGTGAACTTGTCCGCCCCGTACCCGCTGTTGTCGATCACCTTGTACTGGAACTTGTTCGTCTCGTCCTCGTCGTGCACCGTCACCGTGAGGATGGGCATCTCCGGCAGGTTGGTGCCGTCCGTTTCGTCCACCTCGGTGAACCACTCGTCCTTGGTGAACTGCGGCGGCATGTCGTTTATATCCTTGACGCGTATAGAGGCCGTCCCGGTCCCTTTCAACCCCCCGCCGTCCATCGCGACGACCTGTATCGAGTAGTCCGGTGTGCGCTCGCGGTCGAGGCAGCAGACGGCCGTCTTGATGACGCCGGTGTCCGCTTCGATTTCGAATATCGGCGAGCCCGTCTCCTCCTCTATCACGTTCTTCTCGATGGAGTATATCAGCTTGGCGTTCGTTCCTGTTAATTCGTGCCGAAGTGGGCGCAAAATCGTTACATTAAAACCAAAGCTCCAGCCCCAGGGGATTTCCACCGAACAAGCGATTTGAGGTCCTCCCCCCACTTACCTTCGTTCGGGTCGTCGTAGTCGACGGCCGTCATGGTCATTACAACCATGCCGGCGGTACCGTTCTCGGTCACGTTGCCAAAGTAGACACCCTGCGGGAAGATCGGTGCATTGTCGTTGATGTCCTTCAGGTTGACCTGCACGTCCGCGTACCCGACCAAACCCTCGCCGCCCTCGTCCTGAGCAAACACCGTGAAGCGCCACTGGGGCCGCCCGTTCGGTTGATCCCGGTCCAGTGGCTGTTGGAATGGAAAAAGGAAAAAGAAAATGGTGTTCGACCAAACCAGATACATTAAACGTGCCACTACAAGGTGATAAATCCCCATTCGACCCCATTGACCTTTTTACGACCGCAGGTTCATCCAGCACGGTGTAGCACGGGATCGAATGAACTGCGTCGGAAGGAGCGAATTGGAAAAGCAGAAATCATTGCAAACAACACCTCCATCCGGCGGAGGGTTTAATCCGTGCGGACAGTTCCCTGTCATACCGGTTCGATGCGAACGGAACGACATCATCATTACCGCGAACTGTGGCAGAAATCGATCGCTGTTCGATTTCCCGTTCAATTAACTCAACAAATTGAAAATGGTACTTTGTGTTTCATTTCCGTGGCACCGGGAAAATGGCGTGGGGATGAATTCGTCAAAGAACGCCGGACAAAACGAACGATTAGATCCGTTTTCCGGGGGATGAAGCCGGAGGATATCCGGGATATTGCTCTTACTGTGGAAACCGTCCCCGGAGGGATCGTAATGGAAAATGAAACTAATTGTGCTCGTGCTGGTTTGAAGTGGAAACTAGCTCCAGTGAAGGGTCGTGCAGGCAACTACAGTGACGATTTTTCAAACAGGTTACTGACGTGACAACGACCCTCCGGCACACAGACGTTACAAATGGTCCGGCAGCAAAAGCCGAATGTTTCGTTCGTGTCATAGCGACCGACCCACGTGTCCCGTGTTTTGGCAAGTGGAGTGAAATTTCTCGAGCGCAAAACTCGTGTCTTCTGCGAAGAGAAATCGCTCTGAGGGGTTTACCTCGAAAAACAGATGGCGCTGGGAGAGAGAAGTTGAATACGGTAGCTTTTCCTTCCAACGATAGCGGACCCCATGCGAAAGCGTACAAGATGGAAATGGAAGAACAAATAATCCGTGATTTATATGTTCTGCTGTCTCGGCCAACTCTGCACGGAACGAGGTTTTATCGTTAGCGCACACAAAACGCTTTTCTGCTGATTGAATAACTTCACAGAGTCCTTTCCAGTTCAATCGAGAATAAAGATTATCTGCAGTAGGCAAAACATAACGATAAACTGCAAGGAGAAATGATGAATAAAGTCAATCGCAACTTAAAGCTTTCAAGTAGGTACATACGTTATGATATACAAGTATTATTTTGGGAACTAAACATAGTAAAATGTTTTTGAGCAGTTCTAAAATTGAATTTATTATTGAGAGTTTGGTAATGGTTCCATCGAAGAATTTGCAACCCTATTTAGTTTCACCACGTTAACACTTTCATGAACTTATTGTATGCATTGTTTCACAATTTCATTTTGTTCTGCTTTTGGGAAATACACTAACGGCTAAAAATTTGCATGGCAATCCCATAAAATGGGATACTTGCCGGTGATTGGTCGAAATATGCCAGGTCCTACTGGCGCTGCGGTTAGTGAGCTCCGCAAACTGGTGCATCGCTTGCACCAACGATGCAGTATGCATGAAGCTAACTTTATTATTTCACCTGTCCCGGGAACGCCCGGGCGTTGAAACATTTCTTACAATGTTTAATAAATTATTCAATAGCCTTAACGAGAATACCATCCCGATGTGAACCCGGCCGGGTGTGTGTACGTCTGTCCATTATAACTGAGGCAGCCCTCGACACCTTAACGTTGGGCGGTAGCAGCAGTTGGTTAGACATCATTCCGTAGACGAACTCGTGTCCACCGATTGCGCTTTTCCAATGGTAAATAATTAATTAAATACAGCTGGACGAAGTTAGCTTAAATGGTTCCGATGAAGTCCCGGCAGGGAACGGGTCCATACCATGCACAGTTACAAACCGTTTCACGTGCAACGCCATTGTACGGAGATGCGTGCAGTTTCGGAAAGAAAGGAAATCACCGTCTGCGAGATGGTGGCCATTTTGGAGACTGATTAAAATGAAACTTCTGGCCTAGGGACGTCCGAGAAGATTGAAAACTGTTGAAAGCGTGCGGTTAATTTGTGGCTGCGGGCCTTCTTGCGGCAGCTTGCGGTTTCCTGCGGGATTGTACATTCACTCCCGTATAGTTTGTTTCCTCATGGCAGGAAGAAGGAGGTTTAGGAGAACATTCCGAGGTATGCAAATGAGAAGATCTAAGAGAGTTCTCAAGAAACCCCAACGCAACGGAGGACACCTTAGCTACCCTTAACCTTTTACCATCAGAATGCAGGGCCATGCTATCAATCAGAGTATATTCGATTGAACAACGCACGCATCGGGGTTGCTATGGCAGATCGTCGGAAGAGCGCAGCAACGACATTCGTGGATTAATTCTAATTGATATTGAAATGATCTGCCATCGTTTCCTGCCACCCGACATCGGCTCGCATGCGTGATAATATTGCCGAAGGAGGACTCGTTTGCAATTCGGCATGTCCTTGTGTATTTCAATTGTTTCGTGCGAAAGATCTAGCCTTCCGCAAATGCTGGAGGCGGCCGAACCTCGAAGACATTGAGAAGGGGAAAGTGAGTGAAATAACGCCCATCAGGAACATTTACATGAATATTTCAGCGCGAGAGGAGCCGGGTTCAACCCTAAAGCCATAAGGTTTTATGACTTTCCAACCGCTGTCGCCCTCCTTCAGCCGTGTGTTTTCTGGCTTATGACATTTCGTTTTTCGTACGGCTTGCCGTGATCTCTTTCGAGACGGGCTTTTCTTTCGCCGGTTTTTTGTTTCGGGGTTATTCTTTTTTGCGACAACCTGCGTGATTTTGTTCTTCGCTCCAGCGCAACATTCAACGAGCCATCAAACTGTCGTTAGAAACACAGATACAGGCACCGACAGCCTCTCTCTCCACTTGGCTGACAACGGAAAGGGCAGCCTTGGACGTAAATCGTTTTAGGGTACCAGCTCGGCAAGCATAAACCGTTCGGAACATGGGCGCAAGGCGCAGGCACAGAGCATGTTAAGCGTTGCTACAAAGTGAAAATAAATACGGCACATTCAATGGCCAAAAAATTGAAGCACGAAAGCAGACACGAGAATCAAATTAAATGTCCTACCAAACGTAGAGAGCGAGCAGGCGAGAAGGAGGGGAAAATCCTGAGATATCCCGAGAAACCCCGAAGTTCTTTTGTTTCCCACTTGAAGGATCGAAAATTGTTGGCGCATTTTCTCTCCGTCCCCCGTTCCGGACTCATAGCAGATCGGTGGTCGGTGTGATGGTGGGATGGGAAATGATAAATTTTACGATATCAACAACAAAACCATAAATAAACGTTCATTCGGATTGATCGGTTCGCTGCGTGTTGACGAGTGCCAAGGAAATCCTATAAAATCTTGTTCAAATATATTTACTGCATCAGGGCGTCGGGCCCGGTTCGGGGGAAATCAAACAATTTCCGGATACGATAGCAACACAAGCGCACCAGACAAATAAGGCACCCCAAAATTCCTGAATTATAGCGAGCGATTGAGCTTCGGCAGAATTTGTGAGTCGATAAATTTTGCAATAATGCACCCGGGCTCTGCTTTTGATTGGCCTCGATTGAATGAACGCATAATTGGCTGCAAAGTGAAAGTACGTCGAAAGTTTCGGGGAGGTAGGAAAGTCGGTTTCATTGGAACTGGTTTTAATTTAACGTTTCATTATAATTAATTCCATCCACTTTACTTCAATACTATTCGACCATAATTAACCAACGGGGAACTTGATGAAGATTCTTGTAAGGGAAATCAAACCTGAAGCCATTTTAAAAACATTTCCCGTGGCTTTCTCCTTCAGTTCAGCTTGTTGAATAATTTTTACCAAGAAAATTACGGTCCGCTCGAGGTATACACCATATTTTGTCCTACGTTGAAAGCTACCATCATTGCAGCGGAATCTTCAAACGACGCAGGAAGCAAACTATCATTAGTTGGATGTTTAATGCCGTAAAGCATCGCACCGACCGGGGGGAAGGGGTGGGCTAGGAAAAAGCTGGCAAACAATTTCATAATGTTCCTGTAATTTTTGATAGCTCAAGCTCAGCGGCTAGAAGGCAACTTCTGCCAACAAAGCAAAAAGGGGAGAAGAGGGGGCAAAAACATGATGGCGCTTTTCCGCGTCAGTGTGTTCTCAAGCCTTGCCACGGCGCGGCGAATGGAATGGGGGTTGCGCAAGATGTCTGGTGCTGCTGCGGGTCATGAAAAATGCATCAATGGAAATGTGCTGCCCGCCTGCCAGCGCGACGCGGTTCGAGTTCCGCAGCCGGGAACTGGAAGGTGGAGGCAAAGATAAGAGGCGACCGAATTTGGCTGGTTATCATAATTACGGAGCGCTTTAAGGGAAACACAGCGGGAGTCTTTGGCCGATTATGGCCCTCCAGGCGCCCGCTTTTCGTTTTCTGCGAGCGAACGTTCCCTTTTTAAGTAGGAATAAGTTGGGGATAGAGGGAACTTGCAGAGTGGAAAAAGAGTCCAAGAGGTTGAGTCTAAACTTTCCCGTCGTGGCGTTTTGATAAGTTTCTGATAAGTTTCACTCCCCGGGTGGGGTGCCCTCCTAGAGAAACAGGTAGGCGAAAGAACAAAAAACCGGGATGATACTGGCACGGAACCTCTCACCATGGGCGCCAGGAGCTACTTTGTGAGGCGGGAGTTTTTATTGCCTCTTGAGTGTCACTTCCGGGCCGGCTGGAGCGACGGCTATACAAGGATCACTCTCTTTTCACGGTGAGGTGATTCCTTCACGTTTTGGTCGGGGAGGGACCGAAATCTCAGCCAAATGTTCTGGGGCCTACCCTGGAAGATCGGAAAAACCCTAATCGTCAAGCGACACAAAAACCCCTGCAGAGTGTTATTGAGTGGAGCGCGCAAAAAGTGGTCAAGTGGCTGCTGCTGCTTCTGCTCACGAATGATTGCCAAAAAAAAAACAAATTTCCCTCAGCTTTTTTGTCCCCTCGGTTGGCACAACTTTTTCCATTCTCTTCGAGCCTTTTTGCTTTTCCAGCGGGCACACAGAACGAACAATGGGAGGGAAAGCAGGCCTTAAATATTATTTATTGAACCTTTTGCCTGGCGCTTCCCCTTCGCAGCCTATCTTCAGCCCGTTCACCCTCTCTCTGATGGCATGTGAAGTTTTCCCTTCAATCTACGACTGGCTTTGCTATCTTTAACTCACTCTTTCGATTCTCCCGAATCGGTGTACAATTTCTTGCCAACTTGACCGGAGGGAAGTCAGTGGATTGGACACAGAATGGAAGGAAAGTTTTCCTGGAAACCAAAAAAAAAACAAAAAAATACCCAGAAGGCACCACAACTCGAACATCTTTTCTCATTTGTTACTTCCCACTGGGCACAGCTAGGAGTCGCTAAAGATACGGGCCCCATTCTTCTCCCGCGCGACGCGGGGTCTCGTGAAGATGCGAGCGAAGTTAACGTGAAGTTATTTCCACTCCCGGACAGTTGCGATGGCGGATGAATAAATATCATTTTCCCACTGCACATGCCGTCTACAATGGATAAGGGGGTTTGATGGTGTGGGGTAGCATGTTTGGTGACTTTACCCGAGCTTAGTTAGCCCCAATCGCTGGGGCGATGGATTTGATCGGTTTCGAAGAAATCAGAAGTAAGAAGTTGCGAGTCAAAGAAAGTATGTGAAGATATTTCACGCATCGTAACGGAGCGAATCTTTTCTATAGTGGGTTTCCAAGGAAAAGCTCTTTTATTCGCTACCCTCGAAGCACGTCATCTCCCAAACAGCCGGCGGGTGGGATTGAATGCCGGCTAGAAACTTTTACTTGCCACTATTGGCCACGATGGATCGGTTGTGGAGTGCGGAGTCGCTTTCGAACCCAAGATCGAATCTTTCCTTGTCTTTTTTTTTGGCCCCGGGTTCGATTCGCTCTGTCAAAGCGTTAAATTTGGTAACTTTTAAGTGGCTGCTGCAGCAGCCGTCGGAAACACTCGAACGTGGGGTTTGGGCGATAGGTGTACGCATTCAAGTGCCAGCCGGAAAGCACCGTGACGATGGCACATGTAAGTGCGGAATCGTCGTTTGTGCCCCTCGTCAGCGGTCGTCCGTAAAAGTTCCAAGGCTTTTGCAAATGTATTTTTAATGGTTGGCTTTTATTTATTGACTGAGGGACTCTGTCCAGATGGCGACCGCTTGGGCGAAAAGTTTTGCAGGTGATATCGGCTGCAAGTCCAATGGAGTTACGGTTTTCCCACCACGGTTTCGTCACCACGCCAAGACTTCTGACACAAGCTGTCAATTTCCTCCTAACCGTGCGCATTATTTTAGAGCCGGGAAATGGGACGACGTTTTCCCGGCGGCATCAATCATTGGTGCGATGGTTTTCCCAGCGAAGGAACATTATTTCCACTTCCCTTCGTAAGAAATGAAAAATCATAGCGGGAGCAATTATCGTTAGATTTTGTTTTTTTCGTTGAAAACTAAAGCCAACCGGAAAAGAACAATCTCCAAGTCAAATAAAATTCCGAAGCCCTGTGTCAGCCCGATGGGAGTAGGGAGTGGGGATGGTTTAATTTGTTCCGACCACTTCCGCCGTCTCACGCGGCGCTTTCAAATTGCATCCAATTATATCGCAATCGAAGTTTCGCATCGGTAAGTTGTGAGTTTCATTGGAATTTATGACTCGCTCTCTCGCTCGCTTTTCCTGTCGGTTACCAAAGAGCGCTGAAAATTAAAAAGAAGAAAGCATCCCCAACTTCCTGCTGCGTGGGCTTCAAAAGCAGGAAGCCTGCGTGATCCGGTTTCCTAAACCGAACGTGATGAAGTCATTAATTTGCCGGAAGAACAGCAAGAAGATTAGTCCCGGCGTTTGCAGTGTATTATAAACGAATGTCGACAGGCCGCCACACCCTTCCCCCCCACGCGGACGATGCCGTACCATCTTCACGCCAGAGCTTTCCGAGTTCTTTGTGGGCAGTGGGAAGGGCCGGTGGGGTGCGGGTCTGATATCGATGTCGATGTGACGACACGGAAAGATAAATGGTGCTAAGTTTTTTGATTTATGACAGCTTACGAAACCGACGCCAGGAATACTTATGCTTCAGCAGGAAGTGGAAATGAGGACGATGGATGAGGGTGGCGTTCCGATGGACTGCACCGGACACGTCCGGAGAGAGAGAGAGAGCTGAGGGACGCGGAATGTCCCATAATATGCTTGTCGTCGCTTGATTAAGCGCCCATCCGTAGCGCGCTGGGCATCGAAACCGGGAAGGATTGGTTCGGGGTTGGACAAAACTTCGGGTCTTGTGGTTCCCTCCCGGAGATTCCGTGCCGGTTGAGAGCTCCGGACGAAAACCGAGCAGACGCCAACATTCGTCCCTTTTTCTCAACCAAACGACACCAGTTTGAACTGAAGTCAAACGGTTGCGATGGACTAAATCTATTCAATTTACCGAATTGACCCTAGACCGAGACTTATCGATTGGATTGAATCTTGCTGATTCCACTAAAGATCCTCAACTGAAAGCGCTGCAAAAGTTACGTCCAGTATTGGGTGGTTATCCAGAATACAGGAACCGACTGGAGGAATACGTTCTGCCCACAATGTGCTGCCTATTTATGGTCCTTCCCAGCGTCCAAGGGTTCACGAGTGACACGCAGTCAGGACATGGACTGAGACAAAATTATAGTTAATTAAGACCATCAGTGCCCCCGCCAACTTACCTTGAGTACGAAGATCTCGCCGGTGGTCCGGTTAATGTCGAACTTGCTGTTGGCCGGATTGTCCGGATCGATGCCCTGGCCGGTGAGGAAGTAGACGATGTTCTGCGGCCGATCCTTGTCACCGTCCGTCGCCGTGACCTGGGTATGTTGTTCGGGTATGTTGCCGTGCGTGTTGCGGGAAGAGAAACGGAAAAAGAATAAGTCAGCAGTCCGGGGGTTGTCTGATTCGTATCGAGCTAAGAAGGTTGGAGCTAACAGAAAACAATACAGCACAGTAAGGAATGTTCATGCAAATTAAATAAGGGGAAATCACATAAAAGTTAATCATAACAACGAGGGCGGTAAGGATTAGTTTACGGGGGACAGGATACCGAAAGGAGGAGGAGGATGGTTAGTATGCAAGCAGATTTTCCATTTCCACCCTTTTGCCATCCGTAGATGGATGCCGAGGAATCCAATACCAGCACCGGGATTAAGATAATTTTAGATTTGTCCTCCAACAGTCTTCGATTATTCATATTTAAAGCTATACACAGATAAACATGTCGCAATGCTCCACCTCGAGCCGGCGAGTTTTGCAGCGTGCGGGAGAGGGGAGATCGTCATCGCCCGCTCTGGCGATGCAACCGCACATAAATCGAGATCTAAGCTGATTAGATTTCACTCATCAAAGGCTGGCTGATGTGGTTTGCGGAAGGCGAGCGTTCGTTGGAAGATGGGTTTCGGAAGGTGCACAACAAACAGCGAACGATCGAACGCGCGGCAACAAGAGCGGTGGAGAAGAATGTGCACCACACGGAAAAGCCAGACCCCAGAAGGAAACGGGACCCCGTATCGACCCCCGGTGGGGTGCATTGCACATTTGTACTGCATTTTCCGTCCCGTTGAACCTCAATGGAGATGATGATGTACGCATAGGGCCTTCTTTTGCCGATGTGTAGTGGTGTGCTACGGTGTTATCCCACTTCGTTTTGGGAACCATTTTGCCCGGAACACGCTGCCTTCGTGTCGTTGAGGAGAACTTTTCCGAGTTTCCCGCGCAAGGCTCCCCCCCCCGTAGACGAACCCCCTTTTTGACATCTCCGCATCCCGAAAAGCCTAATGTGAGGATGGATTAGAATTTAATTAGCACCGGGATCAAAGGGATCCCCAAGCGATAGCACCGATTTTGTCGCCCAGTGCGCGAGATATGATACAGCTTGCGAGGCTGCGAGGAGGCTTGAGAGCATCCTAGGCGCGGGGGCGAAAGCATTGGGAAAAGAAGATTAATGGATCCACCGAGAACGCTAATGAGTGACAGTTTAACCGTGATGAAGCGAACTCCCACGTACGGATGTGCATGGGTGCACTTGTGCAAACGCACATCAGCGCAGGGAAGTCATCGACTGCGTGTGTGTGTCTCCATATCACAGAGCGATCTGGAATGAATCCGGCATGGCTCCATAATTGGTAACTTTCCCGTCGCTCGTCGGAGTCAATTTTACGGCTGAAAGCACGTCGTAATTAAAAGTAAGGAGTTCAGTACAGTGAGTGCCGCGGGATGTTTGATGTACTTTGCTTGCGTGTTGTTGCCGCGCTGTACTGGCGTCGCTTGAAGTCAGGACGTTCAGTAGGAATTTGATTGAAGCATTTATTCACTCGTGCGCCGGCACACTACAGAATCCCAATCGATATCGAATTGCCGGCGACGAGACGCGTTCACAAACTCTGCCTTTGCTTGGAGAAACTAACACTTTGAAGCTACTCTGCCGTATTTGACGAGACGGAAGCGCACAAAAGGGCGTCAAGTGAAAGAAATATTTCATCTCAAAGGAGTACGGCGACTTGATCGATTCGTAGCACTTGATAGACGACCCAATCTCGACCACGGTGCGCCAGTGAAACATTTTCCAATCGGGAACGTCTTGAACGACGCTGCGCTGTGCCATTCAGGGCAAGTTTTATTTTTCACTCAACACTAAGACGTCTAAGCCTGTTCCTCGATCAAAGCTGCGGCCTCATTCGACGGGTCAATAGTTCACTTGAGATAACATCTGCCTAACGGTTTCCATAGTGGCGAGGCAGGCTGTGATTTCATCTGCCAAAGCGGATCTTGAAGGATTGGGGTCTATGTTGGCGGACGTGTCCCTAGGGGAGTTGAACGATGTCTAGCATGACGGGAAAACGGACACATTTTGCGTACATTTCCTACTTGTTTGGTTCGCGATGTTGTCCGGAAATGCAACCGCGGGTTATAAATCGTACGTTGCATACCGTGTAAGGCCGGCTTGTGGACACCATTTTGCATTCGTGTCGGTTGCGTAAGACCGAGTGTGTTTGGTAGATTATCAGCCAATCGGAGTGGGCATATCGGGTTACGTTCTTGACCAAAGCTCCCGGAAAGGGATTCTTACCACCGTAGCCAAGGTGACGATGTCAGTCTCTGTCAACAAATCTGCCAGACAGAAGCCGAGCCCCTTGCATACGACACCACACAGGTCAACTAGGACAAACTGGTTTCGGCGAAGCGAACGGTACGACAGCAGCATCTCACCTAGCGGCTGTTTGGGCTATTGATTGGCATTAGATCCCGCCTGGATGGTTTGTGGCTGGAGCCCGTTTTGCATTCGACCAAAACCAAGGCCGAGCCCTGGAGACGTGTTTTGATTAAGTGTAAACTTTGGTGCGACAATTTCGCTACCGAAAAGCGTGATCGAACCGATAAGCAATGTTACACAAGGCGTGACCGGTTGAGCATGACGAACGAATGGAAGTTTCCCATCGATCGGAAAGCAGGAAGAAATTAATTAACAACTAGAAAGATTGTGGCCCTCGGTGCGCGAGGCAAAAATTAATCAGGCTCATGAATATTCAACGAACGATGTGTACAATCGATGGAAATGGTTTTTTTTTTTCTCCAAAAGCTGGGGATTATAAGCGTTTGCGTCAATTTTATTAAATTGGTTTTTACCGCCGCAATAATTTATCCTCCGGTTAAGATGATGAATTTTGATGCCAAACCAAAACAAACTGATCTGTCCAAACAAAATCAACTGATAAAACAATGCTTAACATTTAACTAAACCGATTTCACACTCACATACAGTGGATCCAACAGGTGTCCTACTCTTTAGAAAATATGTTTCCAATCAACAAATCAGGGGAAATTGTACTTTTTTGTTATGCTGCTTTCGATTTACAAATGTTTATTCAAATACACACACACACGCATTAGAAAACTGTTTTGCAAACGTATTGAAATGGCCGAACCCTGTTGGGTGTGATTAAACAGAGCAATCTGCCATATCGGGGCTGCAGGTGGTGTGTCATTGACTAATTACTGATTTGTTTCAATTTGTGCATGGCAATCGAGCGCTCGAACGGCTTCCACATCGTTGTAGGCTTTATTTCATCACACTCCAATCAACGTGTTTGGCGCTAGAATTGACTACAAATTCGATTTATTAAAATAAAAAGCACCTATAGTGGAACACGGTCAATACAAATTGTATTTCATATACAATTCTGTACTTTGGATTGCAATAACATAGACAACGGTGCGAACGGCAGGGCCAAATGCGAGTGCTTGAGGAAGCGTTATTATAGCACGATTGGTAAAAGCCCCCAAATGAATGTATCCGTGATAGATAATTTATTATGCCGTTTTCCATTTTTCCCTCCTGCGTGGGAATTTATGTGTCAGAAATGTCCGCCGGGAATGATTATTGTTTGGATAATAACGAACAGATGTAATTTAGTACTTCCGTCCGGGGCATATCGTTTACCGTTGGACGGCGGAACCCCACCGGAAGCGTAAATCGCGTCGAGTATTGGGGAGCGCGCTGAGAAAGGCATCGAAATACGCTCCATCATTTCACTCACGCGGACTTTGGTGCGTAACAAAAGTCAGCCCTCCCCCACGACCCGAAGGCAGGGCGCGCGGAAAAATGAGTGAGTGTTGAATTTATTTTAATTTCGCACACCTTCGTCGCGAAAACTGTCACCGCCGGGCACATAAATATGACACATGGAGCGCACTCATGGGAAGGGCGCGTAGCGAGTTGATTAAAATTTACAATTCATCACAGATAGCCGGTTCCGGTAACGATGGTGATGTACTTTTGTTTTCGACTCATTGCCTGCCTAGAATTCGATGCACATCAAACGGCAACTGCTGGGAAGCCTAAGGCAAATAAATATAAATATGCCTTTTATTGCCCTTTTAACATTAACGTGTTGGACTTGATTTTCATTAATTTCATTTGATCAAAACTGTTCAAATAAGGTTCATCGCTGCATATAAAACGGTAAACATTCATGTGTTTAATTATTAAAACTACGATTTAACAGTACTAACAAACTGATTTGTTTTCAATGGACAACCTGTACGATAAATTTTAAAACAAATTCAGTGGTATATTGCATAACAACAGTGAAAACAAAAACCTTGGTGTTCACTCATTGTAAACGAACAAACTTTTCTCCACCGGTTTGTTTTTAAATATATGTTTTTCTGCTTGTTGAAAGGTTTCGGCTGTACCGTCCAAAACTTAACCATCACTACCATCGTTCGGATGCATGAAAGAACGAGACTTTGGTATGCCTTTAGTTCAACTTTGCGTTAAGCTTACCAGTAAAATAAACGCGCAAAGAAAAGCCCTGATAAAGGTGAGCTCAGGATGAGAGCGTTTTGCCCGCCCGATTGAGTGGAGTGGAAAAAGTAATTTTCATATTTCATATCTGCGATAACTTAGCCAGACAGATAACTTCGACCTGGCCCACCGAACCACCCAGAGTAGCGGTGTTACTCAAGAAGCGCCGGTGTCGAGTTCGGGAAATTGTGAACGATAATCAACGTCTTACAGCGCTGCTCCGCACCGTTCTACTTTTTCAATTTCGCCACGAACAAAAACCACCGAACCGATGGTGAATGGAGGGTGGACTGGATGGTGGAAATGTATAATTTGGGAAATTCTTCACTTGTCTCGGGCTCTCTTGGACGATAGGGACTGCCTCGTCCCACTTTCTCCAGCTTCGCAAAGGCAAAACGATGCACCATCGGCCGTGCGGCTACAAACCACGTCACACGAAATCTGTCGAATGGAAGTGGCCGTACGACGGCATCGAAACTTTGTAATTTGCCATCCATCCGACACTTGCCACTATCGTCTTCAGCATCGGCTTCATCAACAGTATCATCATCATCATCATCATCGGTACATCGCCACAGCCAGAGAAACCTGATGTTTAGTTTTCTTATCACCGGATGCACCGCCGAAACTCTGCCATGAAAGCACCCACCTCTTAGAAAGCTTCCCGTAATTGGGTTTCTTCACAATGGGTAATTTGTTACAAGAACCGGCCCCGGGAAAACGGCACACTCAATGCGAGGCACGAGCGCGTGAGTCAGCGCAGACCGGCATCTGTGATGGGAAAACAATATTTCTTTTTTTCTCGCCCAGTTTGTATGAAAAACGTTGACAAGAAAAAGCACTAGACGTTGTTCTGGTTCAGTGGCGCTGTACGTCCATGCCGCTACCCACCTGCACCACACTGTTGCACCCAATGTGTAATGATGTGCAATGAACATGGAAGCACCGAACGCAAAAAGCCAATAACCTCCGCGTGTAGAGGTAGGAAAAACACAAACTGTTTGCCTCTGCACGCTAAGGCGGAGTGCCAAAAGTGCATCGGGAAATTGAACGTGAAATTTGCAGCTAGCCCAACAAAATGGTTGCGGTTTATTGCCTCGCCGGAAACAACTTTTCTTCGCCGAAACCGGTTAAAATATGCTCCGACACGTACCCCGATTTATGCGCACGATATTTATGCGAAATGATTTATTGCTAGTAATTCGGGGATGGTGCAAGGCAGAAACAACGCCACTTTACTCACGTTCGCTCGAAAGCTAAGTGGGAAAGCGTTTTTCGTTTCTTGACCCATTTTTTATTGCATTTCAAAGATGCATCTTTGGGAAACTTTCCTTTCTTTGAAAGTGTAAGCGAACCATTGCTAGCCATCGAACGAAGCACTTCCGAAAGATGTCATAATTGAGCTTATGATTGTACAGTTTTTTACGTTGCATTTGAGAGATGTTGCAGCTTCTTGCGTGATACACCGTCGGGAAAACCCGGTTTTGGACCGTCATTTGGTCGCACAGTAATTGCAATTTATCATCATCCCAAGATTGTGCCAACGAAAGGTTAACCATCCATCTTGTCAGCTTGAAGGAAGACCTTTTTGGAAGGATGGAGTGAGCAAAAATTGGGTACGGGGCAACATCCCGGTGGGTCAAGTAAAATATTCTAACATGATTTCTTTCGCGCTCCACCTTTTCACATGCATCTCCGCACCGTTCAACCGTGTTGTATTTCAAACGGGTACATAAATAATTCAACAAACAAATGATCTGTTGTCAAAGTCCTGGGGGTTGGCGATGGTTTACAGCTGGAAAAGGTATGCACATCGCGGGACGTGGTAGGACGGCTTTCCCACACACCGTCGCTGGGAAATTATTCTCTCGCCAGAGCGGAGCACAATTATGTTCAATGAGTTTTCATTCGAACTGGACCCATAGCCAGAAAGCGGGCGCTGCATATTCATGACACATTCCGGAGTACTTGTCGTTTACCAGGAAATTATGTAAATCTGACCGTTATATTTTTTCACCGCTCAACGTGGCAGTGCAGCCTTTTTGTTTGCCCCTCGAATGCCACGAAGGTGATGTTACTTTAAGGTCGCCGATTCCGACGAAAGGCTTCATTTTTCAGCGCTTCAGTTTCCAACAGCTGTGAAAACAAGAAATCTCATCGCTTCTCGTCTCGATGAACTGTTCGATGTAGTTTCGCACTAAGCATAACTTTTCCTAAGGATCGTGGCTTTCTTCCGATGCGGTTTGGCGTCAGGAGCGAAGTCCTGTCGGGAAGCGATGGGAACGACTTGAGCGCAATGTTCATAAATTTTATTCGCGATGAACCAAACTGACAGTAGCTGCATTCAAGTCAAGGGCCCATTCCTGGAATGGGAGCAAGTGGTACGGAAGAGAAAAGCGAAATGGTGTTCGTGGATTGTTGGCAAATGGCGAACATTTTCGCGATCCTTAAATGTTTCCATTTAAGCTGGAAAAAGCGAGCCGCGAACGGGATGAAATAAAATATAAAAAAATAATTTTTGAAAAAAAAACTTAGAAAGACCAAAGGCAAAAACAAAAAAATATTGAATAGAGAAAAAAAGAATCATAGTTGCGATGAAAAAAAAAACCTTTCTCGAAACTCCGTTCCCTAGAACAAATTGTTCTAACGAGATTTTAATTGAATTTGGAAACTTGGAATGTTCCGTTCTACATTTTGGCGTGGTCAGGGGGAGTGAGCGAAGTGATGCTTGCTGGAAAAGTAGCATTTCCGTTTCATCTTCGCCGCGAGAGACGGACTCGGGAGCATCGCATTTTGCAACCTCTCTTTCCTCCTTCCCGGGGGGGCATTGTCACCCTCAATACTTGCTTCCCACTTCGCCCCCGAAACGTCCTGGAAAAATGCCTCAAAAGATATCAAAAAGATCTGCCAACGACAGGAAAGGCCAGTTTTCAGCGGAGCGGTTGAACGAAACGGTGAGGGAAGTGGACAAGCGGCCATCGGAATTCGTTGTATCGCATTCGTCATTTCTAGCGGAGAAAATAGGAACGGGTTTTCGGTTGCACCAAACGCAAACGGCAGCGAACGGACAGGTAAATTACTTAATTTTCTTTCATTAACATGCTCGGGTGGGTGGTTGATTAATTTTAACACCCGACAGAGATGCGCCATTTTCACCGGTACTGCACGGAAGCACGCAAAGCGTTTTCCCCCTAACGTCAAGGAAAAAAAGAACGGAACTTGCGAAAGAAATTACTTGTTCATTTCGTACCGGGTAGAGTTTTAAAATTATTAGCTACTAAACGTCGCCAACTACGGGGCCGATTTTATCGGGCAAAGCATACGGGAGCTCGGATTATTCCATGCCATTTCGTGCGTGAGAAATTTGAAACGGTGCCGAGCGGCACCGAAACGATTATCGTCAACAACGCCCAAAATGGCCATTACGCATAACACACTTTAATATCCATTAGAGGCGCAGCAGTCGTAGCCGATGGGGACCGCATCGTGCAAATCTGTTCCAGTTTCACCATCCGTCCTGTCGTGCGTGAGGAGGGGAGATTTTTAAATGCCTCTCCAGTAACTGCCGCATAAAAGAGCAATCGTTTAGCTGGCACGCTTTGAATGTAGGTTGTTATGCTTTAATAGTTTCACTGCATCGCCAACGAATGGCAATGAGTAAAAACTTAAACGAAGCGGCGCAATGTACTTGGAAATAGATCGCTTGTTCGTATATGTCTCGCCATCCACAACTTATGCTAACGATCGAAGCACACATGGGAAGGATCAGTTCAGCTGCGATCGTTTGGTTAAGCTCGATTTAAGGTCCTACGATGTAAGCTCCCCCCTCAACTTTCGTATTCGGCATTACAATTAATGGTCTCATAATTGGTCGAACACGAACTCGCCATAAAAGGCAGCGAGTCAAGCAACTCTTGTTCCAATTTCCATCCGGAAATGTCGAAAAGCAGGCACACGCGATGGTACGCGCCGGGATAATTGAACGAATCGATTTGATTTGCTGAGCATTTTATTTTTATTTCCTTCGTTTTTTCCCAAACATGGGGTTTTTCTCAATTTTTCCCCCACTTTCGTTCGATGCTGCTTTTGTATTTGTTATCCGCAAAGCACGTCACAGCCCCAACGGAGGAAGATTGTTCGCATCAGACATTCCCCTGCGCTCCGCCGGGTATTTGTGTGCTTCATTCGGCTGATTGCGCTTCATTTGCGTGATTGCCGATGGACGCAATTTGATAATGAAACGGTTGGGAGAAGGGAAAACACGCAAGATGCTTGCGTGGGTGAAAGAATGGCGAAGGCAGAGAAAAGAAAGCGAACGGCGGTTTGTAATTGAGCAAACCAAGCAAAAGGCCTCCAAAGCGCTCCAAACAGATGACCACGAGGGGGGAAGGAATGGTAGAAAGGGGGTGGTGGATGGTGCAAAGAAAATCTTGACCAACGACGCGCCATGGGAACGAATTGGAATTCGGTTTATTCGATAAGTGAACGGTTCTGTCTTTTTTCCTCCTTGCTTGCTTCCCCCCATTGACAGGACGCTACGCCATTTTATCCATGTCCATGGATTCCATTAAGTTTCCATTCGTGGCGGAGAGGGTGGCAAAGGAATAAAGCACGGACTCAATCGGATTCGGGATCGAGATCGAAAGGTTTTTTTTTATTTCGTCTGCGACGTTTGTCCTCGCTACCAGCGAGAATTTCCCCACCAGGCGGTGGAAAGCGATAGAAAAGAACACTGGATTCGAGAGCCTACACCAATGTCACCGCAAGTTGTTTGCCCTTGGCATAAATATCGAATTAATGTCCGTCCGGATGAAGCATGTTTCCTTTCTTCTCGCTTCCCAGCTTCAAAATGCGCCTTCCTGCGGGTTTACGTTGTCAAGGTGCCGTCGGATGTATTTCGAGTGGATTGATTTGTACCACAACGACAAAAAAAAGAGTGAGGAAAAGCACGAACGAACGCCGCGGGAGGTGACCGCAAAATCGGAACCTCAAACAAGGCAGAGCAATCCGGATCGTACGCGTCGGTGGTCGGTTGGCATTTTATATTTCCCGCTAGGAAAAACTTACCAACTCAAACCGACCGGCCGGGTATGACGCTGTAACTACGTCAAACACGTCCATTGCGACGCTGACGACGGGCTTGGGATTCGATTTTGAATGGAGGATAATTGAATTCGCTCAGTCAGCTCCGGTTGATGTACGGTTGATATTCCGATAGATTTTCCACACCGGTGTAGAAAAGCGTAAAGATGATGGGAAGCATTTCTAGCCGGCCTCGGCATTCGGTGCGAATCTTGCCATGCCATTTAAATGTCAACCCCTTTTTATGGCACTCGGGTTTGGCGTTGAAAGATGCAATTTCCTCGTCAGCCATCTTCCTCTCTGCGGCACCTTTTGATCGATCGATTGGGAAGGTGGTGCGAGTGATCGACGAAATATTGAACCAAGAGCAGCCTTACACGATTGATTGGAAAACCCCAAACGAAGCTGTGTTTGCATTTTTGCAGTCATATATTTCACCCCGATGCAGACGCGCATTGGCGGTGGTTTTGTTGACACATGAAGTTAAAAATGAAACGAGAAAAAGACAGCGCACGGTGGATCGAAAAATAATATTCACCCGAGCTAAACGACAGGCCGTCATCAATGCACCGGGGGGGACAGGCGTTCGAGCACCATCTGCACTAAGCAAATTTGCAAAAAGTTGAAACAGGACACAACTACATAAAACATGCTTTTGCTTCGAGTTGAGTAATCAATCATTGATTGCTCTTAACAAGTGAAAGAAAAAACCAAAAACATACCGGTCGAATTGAAAAGTACTGGGTTAGATGGGTATTTATTTATTTATAAACGAAACATAAATGGGAACATCGCATTTTAGTCCCTTTTAACTTAGGGTTAGAAGCAGAAATATTGTGACATACACGAAAAACAAGGCCAAGAGAAAGAGGTTTCTGAAACACAAAAACCACTTCAACAAATCAATCGAATGGTAGGCAAAAAAGGTTGAACATTTCAAATTGGGTTATTTACTCGGTACTACACATGTTGTTAGATGTTTCATGTACTCAGATCCACAGAATAGGAATTGAAAAATCCTAGAATTGTGTAATTCTGATTCAGATTCATCAAAGATTCATCATTCCCAAAGAGTTATCAATTTTAATAGTACAGAAAACTGATCTCCAAAAAATGGATAGAGAGACCCCCTTTTAGGTCGCATGATCCACGCCAATGAAAGGAGATTCATTAAGGATTCGTAATATTTATTTACGTTTCAAGACAACAGATTTTTTTTTTAACTTGTTTACATTATTTTACAATCAACAAACAATGGTTTTATTAAAGATACCTAAAAATTAAGGTTCATGTACTGCATATGAAACGCTTAGAAAAACTGTGGAAAGAGAATGCTTCTAGCAGCCACAAAATTTTTGATAAAATTTTACTCCTGAAAAGTAGACAGTATGTGTTATTTCTTAGTTCCCAACACCGAACAATGAACTGGCAACAAACAACGATAAGGATTAGTAGCGCAAAATTACAGAACCGTAAGCAGTTGTGCCTAAAAACCACCACCAACGTGACCGACCACGCCCAGTCGGTGCAAGCAAGCGCAAGGATTTGTGCGAGAGAAGAACCAATTTCAGGGGTTTGGTTAGGTGTTAGCGGACGATAAGGGGACGCGGTCGTCACGAAAGTCGATTTACGCCAACTGTCAAGTCGATAAACATGGTTTCGCTGGAGCCCGCCGGCGTCTCTTCGTCACTCCGACCGGTTTGCAGACGGAGTTGGGCGGCGTGATTATGCAGAAGTTATGGGCTAGCGAAATTTGTGAACTGTGTCGGGGGGAAGGGTGGTAGCCCGTGTGCATCGCGCGCGCGGGGCGGGAAACCAAGTTCCAGCGCAAGTGATGGATGGATTAATGGTGCGAACACATTGCACGGCGGGTTGCTGCAGATGCCTGATGGGAACTCATGGGTTGGGAGAAGTAAGCGAGTTGTGAGCTGCGAAGAGAAGCTACATTGAACCCAAATCGGCCGGGTTCGATTGGAAGCCCCCGGGACCACCAACACCACACACATACACCACCAACACCACACCCAAAAGGGGAACATAATGCCAAAGCCACCGAACCCTCCTTGCGCCAGCTACCCCAAACCGGTGAGGACATTGCGGCACACGGCCCGGAGAACAACCTGCATAATCGGAAACGGCACGGCCAGCTCCTCGTCCATCGTGCGCTCGTAGACCTGCTGCGGGAAGCTCGGCGGCATATCGTTCACGTCCTTAACATTGATCACGATGATCGTCTCGTTTTCGTTCAGGCTGTCGGACGCAACGAGCGTCAGGTGGTACTGCGCCGAGGGAGACCGAGGGCGGAGACAACGAAGAAGAAACGTGTTGCGCGGGACGACAAGGAACAGGAGGAGAAATAAAGAGAAAGAGAGGGAAAGAGAGAGGGAGAGAGAGAATGCGGATACAGTTACAATTAGTTAACGGTGTGTTGAACGTCCGGCGGGCGTCCTCTGCATTTTGTGTGATCCGATTAGGGACCAACGTTCCGGTCCGGGTGCAGGACACGCTGTGCGGAACCGACCAGCAAACGCGACCGGTTTTGGTTTGGAACGCCGGCGACGCAATGGAAAGTTTTCGAAGGAAAAATATAGCACCGAATAAAAAGTAAACGTCCGCACGGAGATGAACGAGCTTCCGAGAACGAAGCGAAGGCCATCGAATGAACACGCCTATCACTTACCGGAGGGTCTTGGATGCGCATACATTATTCAACAAGTTGTAAGCCCCTTTTTCTTTTCCCGCAGCTCGGGCGATGGGTTCCCCGACATTCAAGCGACCACCAGCGTCGAAGTCGAACCATTAATACTCGGTCGATGGCCGCGAGCCGCGGGCGAAACCTTTCGGTGAAATATTTATGATTACTTTCTGCTTGATTTGCGGTCGCGAGAGCAAGGATTCCACAACGTCCGCAGATTCGTTGCGGGTTGTGGTAGAAATCAAACCGATGAACCGACAAACTCACGAACGGACTGTAGGTATGTAGGTTCATAAATTCTCCCTCCATTCGAAACCGCATGTTCGGTATCGACGTATTCCTTCGCTTCACTTTTCTTCATCCCCTCTGAAGCTCAAGTCCAACCATTAGCGAGAGATTGGCCAAACCGCATTCCTCTTTCGAGGTAGGAAAATGCGCATCATAGCGAAAACCCTCAAACGACTGACGTTCGTGGAAGCCCACGCCGTCAATGAGTTATGGCAAATAAATAAATTATCAATTTTATAGCCCATTTAGACGCGACGCGCACGGTTCACACGGCGTGGGAAATGGAAAGAAAACACCGCCCACCGTATGGTTCCACCGTGCGCTGAAACACGCGTGCCGAAAAGGGCGTTGTTTGGGGGCCCATGGAAATTAGGTGATAAAATTTAATCAGTTGTAAATCGGATTTCGAGCATTACTCAACGAGCACGTGAGTGGGTTTCCCCCCACCCCCAAAAGAGGAAAAAGTGGTTCAGAGCTAATCGCTTTTCGCCGCGCTCAAGATATGCGAGGCGAGAAGCTCGCGGGGTCATGTAGGATGTCACGAAAATGTTGTTTCCATTAGTTCGATCACACGTTCCCGTGTACGAGCCAGCGAGTAAAGCCTGATGGCGGATTGTGATTTACATATTTCGATACGCCCGGGTTCGGGGGGTTCGCACCTGGAAAAACTCATTTATTTACACCTCATTAGGGTGCGCGTTTTTCTAACCCCTACGGACCGCACAGCCTGTACGTGGGAAACGGGCCTTCCGGGTTAATGATGGTTATGAACATTAAGTCGCACTAATCAATGACGGGCGCTGGGCGCATTATGGTGCTTTCGGTTTCCAATCAAAAATAGCTTTGGGCGCCATCTCGGCGACGGTAGGGGTGGGCTTTTTGGGGAAGGATAATCTGCCGAAATCGGTGGAAATCTGTTCGCTAACGAAACGCTGTGGAAGTGAACGGTTCCTGGACGAGGTCAAAGAAACATTATTCCAACGGGGTCAGGGATGTTTTCGTGGAAAAGTCAATAGAACAACTGGGATATAGGAGTGAGTTTGGGCAATGTTGGGAAAAGGGTAGCAAGACGAAGGATACAAACATATTCTACGGAATAGAAAAATAAGGAAACGAACAATGGAACGGATATTTTAAATGCAAAAATATTTTAAAAGGGATGCACGAGACAAGAAAACAAAAATGAAGTAAGAACAGGGAAAGCATGTTCGACCTGCAGGACACGCTTCGGTAGATTACGATCGTCCTCCTCGGTGATCTGCGTGCGGTACGTTGGCCGCTCGAAAACGGGCGGATTATCGTTGACGTCCTTCACGTGGATAACGACCGTGGTGTAGTTTTCCTTCAGGTTATCCGATGCTGCGAGACGAAGTTCATACTGGTGGACGTGTGCGTGGCGTGCGTGTGGGAAGAGATTGTGTTAGCGAGCTGGCAGATTATGTTTTTGTCTCTCCCACTCTCTTTCTCTGAGTACTACAGACACAATAAGCTATGCTTTCCATCAATGGTGATGTATAATCTAGCACTAGGTGGTTCTAGAAATCCCCAACGGGGGTGAAAGCGGTCCAGTAGATGCTTTCAAGATGACTCAAAAAAGCCATCGACCACCACTGTGACGAACGCAGCAGAGCGCGTATGTTCCTTTCCTTCGAAATTGGGCCGTGATTATTGCGCAGTAAAGCCTATCGAGGACACATACCGGGAAAACAATGGGAAAAGTAATATCGGTGGGATTCCCAGCGAAGTTAAAGAAAGGAAAACAACGAAAATATAAACCTCCTCTGGGGGCCATTCAACTCATAAAATACGTGTCCCTCCTTCGTGTTTACGTTATATCACTGACATATTTGTCTTATTGATGTGCTTCAAATAGATTGCGTTGACACTAACTCGACGCTTAATGGTGACCGCCTTTGGACTGCGGAGTGCGTTTGTATTTCCATTGCTTTTTCATTATTGAGTCAACAAGAGAAAAGCCAGGACTTTTTAATGGCTTTTTGAAAATTTTAATGTTGCATAAATTTTCTCTCTCGTCAACGTTCCGATTAATCACTGGTTTTCCCTCCACCGAACGGAGTTGATCCAGCGCGAAACGAAACGATCGAAAAATTATGTCCGTTATTGAGAGCGGATTATACATTTATTCCAGGGGCATAACTCTTCCCTCCTTTCTTCGTTTATTTTGCCCACCACCCGGCGTGCTCGCACACGCTGGTGGGTGTCGATGTGGGGCATGTGTGTATTTGTTTTATCGCCAAGCCGCCTTTTATAGCGCATGGTTTTCGCGTTCGGTTCCGAACGTGCCGGAAGGCACGTAAAAATCATAAATCTATCCGTTGGATTTCTGCTGACTTGTGTGTTTTCATTCGCCGTATATGCGACGATGTTTTCTCTTTTCCTCTATATCTCTGAAGTATTTTTTTGTTTAAGTCACAGCCTTCGGGAGAAATGCGGAGAAGATAAAGCTGCACCAAATAACGCCATGATGTACTTGGCAGGAGCATCCGCGTGATCGCATCACCGATAGGGGGTTTTGCAAAAACGAAATGGTACCAATTTAAACGCGAACGTGTTTGCAAGAAAGCAGGCGTTGGTTGGGGAAAAAACCCCCAGAAAAAAAAACTATGCTAACCATAACAAACAATAAACCATACAAACGCACCCTCGAAGAATACACCCTTTTTTTGTGGGCCAACGAACGAGTGACACCCCGTAAACAGTAGCAATAAAATGTCGAATAAAAATAATATTATGTCGAGCAGTTATTTCACCTCGCTTTAACCACTTTGGGTTTTGCGTCACTACGGCGAAGTTTTTTATTGCTTCCAGCACCGATGATGGCTGGTTGATAGCACGATGGAGGCGCCCGGTCGCTCATAACAGGTGCGCACGCCTCGGGTTGACAGTTCTCTGCCGCCTTATCACTGCCAGCGGCTGCAAAGGAATCGGGGTAGCGTTTCCCGTGTGGTACTTACTCGTTTCCTCGTCTCGTAGTCCAGGGCGCCGGCAACGTAGATAGCGCCCGTCATGTTCTTGACGGCGAAGGCGCCGCCTATGTTACCGCTCGTGATCTCATATCGTATACGCGACGCTGCGGAAGAAGGAAAAAATGGAACATAATGTAATCCAGACATCGTACTACACCATATCGTTTCAGGTACTCCATGGGAGAGAAGCTTGTGTGCATGAGAAGCGTTTTCCAGCTTTCCAACCGAGAGGGGAACCACAAACCACCGTATATCGCTCAATCTGTGTTCATTTACAAGGTTAAGGAGGTGATTTTTCACCACGTCGCTTCCAAATCTTCGTGTACCCTTCATCGTCGCATTCGCCTGTCAGTCTGTCACGAGCGTGTTTGGTGTATGCTGTTTTCAATAGCATCTAGGCTTTAAATCAACCCTGTCTGTAAAAAAAAAACAGCAAGTCACCGGCGGATGGAAGCAAAATATATTAAACGTTAGAAAGGAAGAGAAAATTGGGACCGCTTCCGACGGAACCGACGGGAAATGAAGTATTATTTCGAGGCAAACAATGATCGAGTGTCGAGCAAAGAGGATAGCAGTGAAACGGCATTCTTATCCGCAAAGCTTATGACAATCCGGTAGAGCTTTTAGCTCCGCCAACACGAAGCAGATTTCGCAGCTAGTGGGGGAGCTGGGGACTTGCTGACGTGCTACACACGACACGGTATGCATGTGTTAAAGGACAAGAACAACACTTTACCCTCGTTGACATTTCGAAGAACATAGCATCAAAGGAATCTAAATTTCGTTACCATTTTGTTCGGTAGCGGAACTCTTTTGGTTGGCTGTGTGTATTACAATACACGAGGTTAAGGAAGTTTTCTACATCCACACATGGCAACATATACGTGTGCATGCACTTTAGGTTGGTAACATTTCCGTACCCACAAAAAGTTTTTCGTTTAACCGTTTGGTGAGTAAAAACAATTTTTTAAATTAAACTGTCAAAAACGGCGAGCGACTGAAATGTGCAGCTGTTATAAGTCACTTTTATGTAGGCAAGTGAAGGGCGAGGAAGACGGGGCAGAAAAGGGTTATAGCAATAAATAACACGTCATGAGAAGATCAAGAACTGGTTAAAAGGTTTTTTAGATGAAATGATACGGAAAGAAAAAAAGACAAAACGTGAGTAATAGTTAAAAAGGATCAGGCTTCTGTTCCTCCCTCAGAAGAAATATCTCACCTGTCATTATTGTTTTGATTCAAAGGTGTGGTAATATTGAATACTCTTGCCATGAAACTAAAATACTTTTAAAAGAATAATAGAGCAACGATTTGGCGATAACTCCTAACAAATGGAATAGGTGAAGATAAATAAAATAATATTTCTATTTCCCTTAACAATATGTCCGGCAGCGAACACTCTGCACGCGCAGTTCACACAAAAATGCTGCCATGTGGTAAAGCATAAACACTGCCACAGGCGTTTAAAACTAGAACACACGGTCACATTGACTATGAGCAAAAACTGAAAACTAGAGATAACAGAGCAAAACACAGCGTGGAAAAATGCTCGAGTATATTTAAAAAACCGATCCCACCGGAAACGAGAATTACTGCTCGGGTGATGCAAAAAAAAAAAACAAAGCAAGCGGTAACAATTTTTGAAGATAATTTAAACCAAATAGAAAATACTGTGGCCGGTTTAGTTTTGTCTGGGTTTCTCGTGAGGCCACTTTCTGAACCCCAACAGCAACACTAGGCCACGGACAGACGGGTGGGGTCAGCAGGCAAAACAAAACAAAGAGAAAAAAGAGCTCGCTGTCTAACTATCAAAGCACAAGGGAAGATAAAAAAAGCGAAGGGTTTAATTTGCAGAAAGAGAATACGAGAGTCAGAATAACATTCAAAAGCCCACACCGCTGTCAGGTTATTTTTCCTCCCCCTTGCCAGCATCCATCAACGACTCGGGTCCGATTTTCAAAAAGAATATTTTCGGACACACTTGTGTTAAATGTTGTACGCTGCTACAAGCCCTACCACCGTCATGGTGGAAATTGGTTTTATTCGACGGTTTTGGTTCCGGATGTGAAACAACTAACACAAGTTTACGTTAGCACAGCTGAACTATCACAACCAAACCGTGTGGGACGCTCTGCTGAGCGCAGCGATGCTTCTGTATCGGCGAGCAGCAGGTCATTTTAATAGTTGGCTGAGTTGTTTCTTCTGAGTTGACCATAAACTAGCCACCGGTTGGCACAACCGAGGACATTCTAACGAAACAATGTACGTACAGAAACAAGGGAGCGCTGCAACTTCGACCATAACACGACGATGATACCACCGATGGCCGGATTCATTGGACATCCAGCACTGCTCCAGCCTCGGGCTCCAGCTCAAGGCATCCCTTACCGAAACGGGTCCGAAACCTCGCCCTGGATGCCTCTCGCGGGAGGAAGTGTTGTCCGATAAATTATTGTTGACAGTTATGTTTCGCCAGCGTCCGCGCGCACGTTTGCTTGTCGCCGCGTCGTCACAGCACAGCAAGGCGCGACAAACAATAGACTAGCAAACGGTCGTCTGTCAAGTGGCGTGTGATGCATGTCGTTTAGATGCACCAAAGGCCGTTACGAAGGGAGTCTCGTTTTTGCTGACCGCCGATGAGCGGAAAGGAAGCCCAACGATGTGCTTTTCCTTTTGTTTTTAAAAAAGATTGGATCGTACGGAACAACACTAAACCGCACACCGAGAGGAATATTAAAACAAACAAATACACACAGAGGAAGGTTTTGCAATCGTTGGTTGAAGAAGAGTCGATTGAAAACAACGGAAATAAATTTCAATTATCATCCGTTGCGAAAGCCAATTTGTGACAGCAGCTTGAAACGAAGTGGGTCAAAAATAAGGGAACGGAATGGAACAAGATGAAGACAACAATTTGTTGTTCGTCCGATTACATTACAAACATAAGACTATGCTTAAAAATTATATAACAAATAGTAAGATTAAAAAAGTAGTGTAAAATGACAAAATATCAGTTCGTTACATATATCAAAAATATAAATGTTAGAGTAACAAATCGTTACAGAAAATAAGATCTGGTGTCTTCTGGAGGAACTTGTTTATCAACTGTCCTGTCCAGACGATGTAATAATTTTCTGCTCCATTTACCACCACCGAAAATAATATCGCAGTGGTTTGAAAATGTTAACCACAAAACAAAATCATTTCTTGATCGGAAACCCGCGGAAAGAAATACCCCTAAAGCAACGTGGGAAAATGGCCGAAACCATGCTGCCAGGCACTCGACGTATTTATCACCCGTCGACCAGCACCGCACAGTGCTCGTAGTCTCGAGCTTCTCGGAAGATATCCCAATTTGTACGACCGAAATTAAACTCGTTCATCATTCAACCGGGACGGGATCTCGACCGGAACATGGCCTTTTGGTCCATCTGCGTTGGCTTTTCGGGCACGCAGCACGATACAGAAAGTTTTCTTCTCGGTGTCTCGCAATCGCTGCCATCAATATCAGGCAAAAGGCAAAGGAGGAAGCAAAGCAAAAGAGGAAAAAAGAGAGCAAGAAATAACCTCCGGAGTCATCGTGTCCCAGGACCCGTGGAGGGGACGCGCCAAATTTACTGCGCCGCTCGAGCGCGCTCACACCAGAACGCGGAATGTGTGTCCTCGTGGCCGTGTCAGAGTGAAGTCGAAACTGTCCCGACTCCTTCTTCCTCCACAACACGGCGACGACGCTTTCCGCTCAGTGCAGTTTCGGAATGTGTGCTCCGTCGGTTCTATTTCATTTCGAGCGATTTATTTTCTCCGGTCCCGAAGGCCGACGGGAAGTGTAAAGTTTGCGAACCGCTCGGTTCATTCCACTGGCGGAGGGCCTGAGACGGTGGCGGCCCGGCGATATGAGCGAAAACCCGGAAACCTCGAAAGGTCCATCATGTTGCTGTGCCGCCCACTTTCGAGTAAGGACAATCCGAGGAAAAACATATACAAACGTCAAACAAAAAAACAGAACGGCAAGAAACCATACAAACTACGACGTTGTTATCCGGGAACTTTTGGCCGCAAAATAAATAAAATAGCTTCCGGTCCCCATCTGATGGGTGGGGTGCGAGCTTGGACCCGGGAAGGGTTGTGAAGGGACAAAAAGGAGCAAAAATTAGTCAATCGTCGGTAAGCCAACGTCGAAAGTTGTAAACAAGCTCGTTCCAGTTAATTTAATAAGGCAATTAAAGTAACAAATTGAACCGGGTTGAGGCATTTTAACGGTTTGGTTGTTCGTTTCCGTCGGTCGTAAAGAGATCACCTCCTAGTGGACGTTAGGGGGTGATAAAAATGTACTTCAAATTAAGAAAAAAATGCTGTTAGCGCGTGCGAGGTTCATGTTTTGACTTTATACTTACATACATTATTAGTTATCATTCTAAAAAAACGCGATAAGTGTTTTAATATGATGAAAATATTTTAAATGACTAACATTAATACAAAAATAGCAATTAATTTGACCACATCATAAATTCAACAAGTTACAAGCGACCTCTTGCAAAGAGCGATTTCCTTTTTCGAAAACAAACTAAGCCTAAGCCTAACTAACTACGGTAGACATCGTTTGCTATTGCTTAATCAACGAGAAACCAGAAGAAACCAAAGTGAAATCGCCAGCACAAAGCAATGGGATGGTAACGCATCGTAACAAACGAACCTCAGACGCCCACCGCTTTTGCTTTCCGACCCGTAATACCGCCGGAACCCATCGGCACCGCAAACCGTGCCCGAGTGAAAATGACCTGTCGAGCATAAACAGTTTTTCGGCCGGCCCGAGCGCAAAGCGGATGAGCCGGAAAAACCCACCCGTTTTTCGACCGCTAGGAGGGAGGGGGGGCTGCTGGGAGGGCCCACTACAGAGTGGTGCTTGCCGTAAAATTCATAAATTATGAACCGAAAGTAGCGTTTTTCTCGCAAACCAGTACCGCCCGACGTTGAGCTTGTGGATGCGAAAAACACTTCCTGTCTAGTGGAACACACGACGCGAGGGGAGGCACGCAGCGAAAGCGGAAAGGACAAACGCACGAGGCAATCGTTGGCAGAACGATGATAATCTACGTCGCTCGCGTGGCCATACTTGGTCGGTCGACCGTGAGATGAACATCCGCCTCCGAGAGGTCAACAACTGGGACGAAAAGCTTCTCAATTTTATCGACTTTGTATCTCTACCCACGCCTGACTGAAGCTGATCGTGGCCAAAAATGATGGCGCGTTAGTTGAATGACGAAAAACATGGCTTGGCAGGAAAAACAAAAGTATGGGAAATATTTTTAGAACCCTCTTTTTTCTCTCCAAAGTCACTTGGTATTTGTTTGTTTGTTGTGGTTAAAAGGAACAAGCGTGAGAGCTTTGGTGGTGAAATCTTCCGCACGCCCGTTTTAGATTTCGTGGGAAACCCGGAATCGTTTGATTGCTTCCGACTAGAAGACCATACAACGATGGTGGAGGGCGTTTAAAACCTAGAACGATATATTTTTCCCGAAAACATTTAGTACAATGTTTCATTTGGAGGTCTTCAAGATGGAAAAGCAACCGAATGAAATTCAGACTCGTTTTTGTGTTTTTCAAATTGTGTTTGCAGGTACTAGAGCTGGAAAAAATAACTATTCTTCTCACCGCACCCTAAAAACGTAAACAGAACACGGAAAGGTTCAGGTACAAACACACACAAAAAAGGCGAGGAGGAAAAGCGGTTCTGGAGAGCTTACCACCACCAGCCATTTTGTACAAACGGGTCGCTTATTGCGCACGGTGATGTTTTAATAAATTTAGAACCTATGGCGTTATTAAAATTCATAAGCGACTACCGGATTCGTTCGCTCGATTTCAAGGGACGGTAAGCGTATTTCATCACCCTAACGTCCGGGTGTTTCCCGCTCATGTGTTCGACACGTCGTACGGAGCGTGGGGAATGTGTTTGAAGTAGGGTCGTTTATGTTTTATTCCCGGCAAGAAAGGAAAAACCCTTGACGACACTGACGAGCCATCGCCGCAGCAGAGCGGAGAAAGAAGGAGTTTTTCCGGTGATTTTCCTTGTGCCATGCACTTTTTGTGCGCACCTAAAATCCGTTTTGTTTGAAGCTCATAACGGGCAAGAAAGTTTCGCCAAAGCCATTGTAGGAGAATATGATATTAAACACGTTTGTTTTCAACAGCTTCCGTCGTGGTTCTACGGCATATGTCGAACGCTTGACGAGTCGGGAGGTTCTTTTGAGGCAAAATGACATCTTCTCATGGTTCTGCAGCCATTTTTTGATTCTGCAATACCAGTACCAACGTTCCGATTTATCGTACAAACTGAAAACTAAAACCAACGATGGTTTGCAGTAATGATGCACCGGTTTTTAGATTCACTTTTCGTTAGTATTTTACCCCTGAAATCTTTGTCTAACATAAGGGCTAACAAAACCTAGGAAAACAGAATAGAAACGCTTCGTAAGTCTTGGAGAAATAAAGTTTCACTAAAATTTAATCGTCGGGACGAATTCCTCAGGCTTGAACAATCAAACTCTACCAGAGCACTTTCGGCAAATGGAAGTAAAATTTCCTTGCGGTATCAATCGAAACACAGTTGGAAGCAATAAAAATGGGGATGTTTTCTCCAAAACTTTGCGAGTGGCGTGCAGATGCTCGCCGAGTTTCGTTTCCATGTCATGCTATCCAATCCGGTCCAGAGACAGTGATGGAAACCAAAACCCTGAGCCGGTGCACCACAAGGGGAGTAGTATTTCTCGTCTTCAACTCCGGTCGGTGTGGCGTTGCGTAGCAGATATTCCAAAACTGTACTTTGGTATTATTTTTTTACTTCGGGCCACAAAAAAAGACGTAGCCATGGTTTGCTTTATGTCTTTGTCGTATCGAATCGTCCTCGGTCTATTTCATGCGCTTTGGCAGGTGGACACACGGCCAAGAGTGGTGGATGGGAGGAGGATAGAGGCAAAAAATGGTATCGAAAACGAACCACCCGGTTTTGGGGATACCCGGCATGGTCCAGTCGATGCAGCCAACCCAACCGACCAGACCGACCAGACCTCGACCTGGCCTGGCCTTTAATCCAACACCGGGGCACGTCCAAAAACCCAACCAACCATAGCTGACTCCTGCAGCAGCAAGCGCACCGACCGCAGCCAGGCAAGCGAAACCGGAAGTGACTTACGATTGTACAGAACACACACATTGTTGTTCCCGAGCACCGAAATACAGTCCGAGCGGAGCGGTTCTAGTCTCGCCGGTCCTCCCGTTCCAGCCGGAGATGTCGGAAGTTATTAAATATATTGCGAAACTTTTCCCGCCACTAATGGCGCCCCCGGAACGGACTGCGTCCCTGCAAGGGACGAGGGTTGTATTTACGGACTCCGGAGAAGGTGACACTATCAATTTTGCCGAATCAATACAGCGATGCAGACGGCGCACGCAATCGGTACGGACTGTTTCCATCCGGGCTCGTTGAAGGTCGTCTTCTTACAGCAGTGAAACAATGTTTCTACCGGAAATGGACGGCAATGCGTGTACCAATTGTGGTCCTAGGGATGGTCGAATGGCTTTCATCATCGTGTGCATATAGCAGCCCCTAGCCCTTGTTGGAACATGGATTAAAATACTTTCCATGTCGAGTCGTGCTGCGATGGAAGTTACGAAGGCAGACGAATTTCTCGTCCTTACAGTGAACGGAGTGAAGTAGCCAATCTCGCCCGAACAGTTTTATTGCCTTTGCTGCTAAGCGTTTCCATTAATCTGGGATATTATCGCTCTTTGCTTCGTGTGCCGATGCTCTATCTGGACCATCTACTCCTAAAGCATTCGAAAGGAGGCTGCTAAACGACCTTTCTGGAAGGACGAAAAAAAAAACACTATCATTTGCTGGAACTCGAATTCGTTGCTATGATATGGGATCGGTTTTGAGGGTGGAGCATCCTTACAAAACCGCCTAAGGCAGCCGAACGTTCTGACCAGCTTCGGTCGGAAGCGTACACGAGGTTGTGCGGTTGCAAAACTATCTTTTATTTTCTCCCGCACCACCACATACTTCTTTCCGTTAACTTTCGACTTCGCCTTGCCCGACAGTCCTAACGCTGACGGTGTCCATGCATGTGTACGGTCACACGTTACGCTTGCTTTTACCGACCAGAATGAAAACTTCGTACGGTTTGAAAGCTGTCGGAGCACGAGAGTGAAATGCATCCACCATAAGGAAAATGTAAGTCATGCTAGGTGAGTGTGGCCTACAAGAAAAAAAAACAGTTGCTAATTCATAAAGGAAATTGATTTTCATTCCAGCGCACGGATCGGTGATAACACTTGACCACGAGCATCATCAGCAACAACATCAGAAGCATCCAGTTGGAAGATAGCGTAAAACTTGCAAATCGCTTTATGTTATTAAATTGATGATAGCATCGAGAACTTCTATTTAAGAGAACCAGGACTCTAGTATCTAACGCACCTAGCACGAACATTCCAGATGAATCAGCTAAGCAAGGGTCGGTTTGATGATTCCCCAAGACTCACTGGAATGATTTACACATGTGGCTCTCTGTGTGACGCACGCTTAGCCTAGAGCTGGTACTTACATTCATCGTGATCCTTGGCGGTGACGGTGAGCACCGTGTGCTGGATGTCCTCGTTTTCGTCGACCTCCGCCTCGTACAGCGCCTTGTCGAAGTACGGTGGGTTGTCATTCTTGTCGGCAATACCAATACGGATGAACTTGGTGACTGTAGGGCGAAAAGAGAAAGAATCGGAAAAGGTGTTATTTTAAGTACTCCAAACTTGATCATTTTTATGCAGCGGGAACATGATCAGAAGATAAACAACAACTGAAGTTATGCAGAATGGGGTCGTTAAGTAAACAGAAAATAAGGAATGTCTTGTTTAAACTGAGGGGGATCAAAAGATAATCACAGAGTAAAAGGAAAACAGTGCGTGTTCCATTATGATAATTCATTTACATTGTGCAAACAGTAAAACTGAACGACCGGATGGCGATGCAGTTGCACCACAGTCCAATCAGCCATCGGTGCGGATAATAGATATTGCTTCCCCCGAATGTCACCGGAATGTGGCAGATTAAATTAAACAAACACTGGCCAATATCGGGTGACATCCTCCCAAAGCGGGCGTATGATGGATGACGGGTCGTGCTCGGAACGTAGCTGGATAGGATCGAAATATTGCATTTTTTTTTTCTTCAACACTTTCCCTTCCGAATACCCCGTCTGTTATCAGATCGCAGTCCGAAACGTCAGTCCATAATTCACTCCCATTTGTTGCTAGTTTTTCCTCTGCCGGCACTGCCCGTGACTTCCGGCAGGCCGATGTAAATAAAGCCACCGGACCAGCCAGGGGTTTCCCAACGACCCGATCTCATCTTTGTTCGCTTACCGCTTAGGGTTCGAGGTGCGGGAATACAATTTGTTTCAATGTCGCACCATTTCGACCCGCTTCGGTCCTGCTCCTTTGGTCGGATTGATCGTTAGCCACAGGAGTGGCAGCTTATTTAAACGATCTGTCATGCCCAATGTCCCCGAATTGCGGAGGACCGCCGCACGTGGACGAAATGAGATTTTTAGACAACCGACCCCGGCCGTCCTGGAGCTCGGGAAGTGAGCTCTAACAAGAGCGAGACGGCGAGTGTTGTAGATTGTGCGCCAGATTGGCGAGAGGCTCGCGTTAGTATACGGTGCCGGTGCTTGGTTTGCGATGTAGAAAAGTGCATTTAAATTTCGTCCAACCAACCCTCGCCCGACAAGCGGAGGCAAGGAGTCGGCCTTCGGTGCACAAGCTGTTCCAAAAACCACTCTCGCCGTACAGTGCGGGAGAGTGCTGTAAAGCTGCAGGCACTTCTTTCCGGGCCGTTACCGCAAGAGTTCAAGGTAAAAAGCTCAAAAAGAACCATGCCACCCGCATGTGGCGATGTACAATAAAATGTTTTATTTTGTTACCCTTCAGCATCGGTGTGTGCTGCACCGTAGGTGAGGAGCTAGGCAGTTTGGTAGAGTGCTGAGTAGAGTGACAATATTATTCTCATTACCATAATGACACCCCGCCCTGGGGGGTTCGAGCAAAGATTGCAACAGGGCACGCGGGCTATTTTCGGCAGCCATTACAGTGTACCCTTGCCACTCGCCGGGCTCCGACCGTTAACGGAACAGTTGTTCTCGTGCCCGCTGCCATACTTCACGGAGCTCTATTTGAAGTTCGGTGCGGTGGGCACATACTTTCCCACCGGAATTAATCCCCCGGATCGTGTGTATGTGAGTGTCCCGCATATGAATTCGGCCACCAGCGACGGCGTCGGAGCGTTAAATTACATTTCTCCACAATTAGACGATGCAGTTCTGGTGGGACAACCGAACGGACGGCCGAGGCGAGTCGTGTTGAATCGTTAAAAAGTAAACCTACTGCCATTTTTACTCTCGGCACGTGCGGGTGGAACACTGCGAAGCAAAAGCTTTTTACGAAGGTTGAAATAAAATTACCTAAATTTAATTACTCTCCACAATGGGAAGTTGCTTTTCACTACCTTGAAGGAAAATTTGCTACAAATACACTTTATCACTCTCATGACCAGCTGTTTTAAACTCCTCGATAGTGAAAGAAGCGACCACGATTTGAGTAAGTGGGAAAATCGAGATTGGCATCCTCTTCCGTAGCTCGCTATTGAACATTCATGGATGCAATTTTAAGGTACTTTTCCAATCGAACAAAGCGGAGGAAAAAATCCCCTAAGTCCCTCTATTTGTTCAGGCCTGATTAACCCATTCACCGTTTCCATGTGATATCGATCCCGGGCGAGAATGGCGTACCGTGTGATATCACACGGCACATACACTGAATCGATGCTGAATTTGATCTAACTAGCAAACGAGCGTGTTCCATTGAAGGCCGAATTCGAACGGATTGAAACGGTGTCAAAAGCGGGTAAAACGGAAACCGGGGAATCCCTGCAATCACTCACGCACGCATCACGCATACGTACGCTCCGCCGTAATACCCACTCCTCCCGCCATCAAAACTATGCCATCACTCAACGCCATTGTTGGAGCGACTCGCAATCCGAATGCTGCTGCTGCTGCTGAAGGGTTATCGGTGCTGACGTTGATATTCAAAGGACGAAACCGGAGCAGAGAAACCAGCCTTTGGCAAGCATTTTTTTTTTCGGCCCACGTTTTCCTGGTGTGATTGAAGTTCGACGAAATTTCTTGCCCAACGAGTGGCTTGATAAGGAACCCGTAAAGGTTCCATTTCTTTTTTTCCGACGTTTGTACCTTCGAGCAGCAAAGAGAGGTTTTTGTTGATTCCATGCAGCTTTCTGCCTCCACCTGGCAAATGGTTTTTATTGAGAAGTTTGAAATCGAAATTGGAACGAAACGTACGTTTGGGAGTTTGGGCGAGCCGGTACGGGGGAGGAGAACGCGATGGCGAAGGACACTCCGTTCGAATTTTGGCGCGGGAAAAGGGTGTGATAGAGCGTGATCGTCCTACGAGCCAAAGGCGTACGTGTGTGTGTGTGACAGGTATAGTGCCCTACTGATCTAAAGCAGACAGCACAGATTTCCGTGCACACATGTGTGCGTAGTGTGCAGCAACCAAAAAATCTCTGCGTGAAGTCCTTGCTGTGGGGAAGGCTCTCAGGGGGATCGGAATGCCCAGGGGGGGGGACGCGGGCTTTCGAACGGACACAACAAATACCCATCATCGGCAGACGAGAATCAGTTTCCAATGTGGCGCCAACAAACAACACTGTCCGACCCGCCCCTTTCACCGGGGAAATCATGAAAAATCTTCCTCCTCCATCTTCTTCGCTGCGAAATTTATTGGAGTGTGTTGGAAAACATAATCAAAGCAGTAAACATCTGTAACACCTGCGTGTGAAGACTTTACGCTCTCTCTCTCTCCCATCCCGTTCCCATGCCGTATAGCAGATACACATTTTTCCAATGGACAAAGTGGTTCATTCCGTTTTGCCAAGACAGTTTGCCTGCGGGCGAAACTCTCTTACGTGGTTACCGTATTTGCACTAAATTCGTTCGATGAGCGTGCGCTTCTCGATATCTTTCCATGCATACAAATGAGGGTTCGGTTTGTACGTTGCGGTACGGCGGGGCAGATTGATCGCAGCTCATCAAATCTGTGCACCATTTTGGCTCTGCTTTGCGTCGATGGGCGCCAAGTTTTCCTATATATAACCCGAAACCCACGACATGCTGCAAAGATGATGGTATAAATATCGGATGGAACTTTAAAATGTATGTTCTACGAAAAGAAACTCGTAAAATTGACTATAAATTGGCTTCCGGGTAACGTGGCCTGCAAACTGTTTCGGCGGATTTTCATCAATCGACCATATTCATTTTTCATTTTATTGTTTACTCGCTAGATCCACAATTGTCTCGCATTTTTCTACTGTGTTAAATTCTTGTGTAAAAACTCTTTTGGTGTGCAACTCTCGGATGCAACAATGAGAAAGGAACTGTGTTAGCGCAAGAAAAAGTGTCCTCGCAACAACACCGAAGCTCACGTTTGAACCTCCTCTTTTTTGTTTCGCCTCGTCAACCACTCAAGTGCGGCTTTCGACCAACAGGAAACCTTTCATCGGAAGTCCAACCTCGTTCCGTGGTGCACCAACCACTAAATTGTGCTAACTGTGTACAGTTTCCGCCGGCCGTACCCGGCGCGCTTGCACACATTATTACCCGGGACGGTGATGGCGGACGGGCCCTGGTCAGTGAGAGTCCGAGGACATAAAAACGAAGCAGAAAATGTGGAGACGTGATGCACGGGTTTGTGTACACATAAAACACACAAACGCCGTAACTTATTCTACCATTTACTCACTCGTGTTGGACCTCTGGAGTCCGAACGAAAAGGCGGCATTGATAGGAGTTATCGAGCCTGGAGAACAAAGTTCTAAACCGAGCCTGATGTTTGCGCACACACACACACACTGGGTACGTCTATGGACTGGAATTCCATCTCTCCCGCGCGCCCGCTCCCAGCTCCTCCCTGCCTTTCACAGCGTCGATAATAAAGGTTACCGGAAAATCGTCCACCGCCCGGAAGCGGAACCTCCCGAGCCGAAACCGTGTCGTGCATGGGAACGAAACCGTTCGGAAATGGAGCCGCTCACCCATGGCCGGTTTGCCGCCTGCATGGCCGCTCAGTGGATCAGTGATTGTGAGTGATTGTTAGCAAATAGCCGGAGTCGCCCCGTTTGTTTTGAGGTGGCACCTTTTCCGGAACAGGGGCGGTTGACGGCGGCCCCGGAAAACCCCGGGAACTGCACCGATCCATTTACTACCGACATGTACTACAACGGGGGGACGTTGGTAGTTCGCCACCAACGATACCGACAAAAACGAGATGAAGGGCTTCTTCCGGTGAGGTTTCCACCCCGTACATTCCACCCGCACCTCTCGACACGGTGTTTACCGTAACTGGTGACCGCACGAAATTTTCCCTCACGTACCGGATGTGAACGATGGGCAGTGTTTTGTACTGCAAACGGCGAGGAAAAAGCGACCCTTCCGGGAACCTTGGATGGTATCTGAGAGGGGAGGGGGGGGGGGGGATGTTTCCAACGCTCAAGAGCACACGAAAACACCCGGGCAACACCCACAGCAGTCGTACAAAGTTTTCCCTTGATCGTTCCCTCTTCTGGAGCAACAGGAAAATGGATATCTTGTTCGGCCTCAAATAAGTTAACTGGAGTAGAAACCACCAAAAACTCACTCAGAAACGATTAAATTCCTTCTAAAGTGTAATGAAAAATCGAATTGTATTACAAGAAGTCCACATATAGCCCGATGGCGGTGTATTTAAATGGTAGAAACGTATGAAATTGAAATAATAATCTTATCGCTGCATTAATGAAAGAAAATCATGTAAATTATGCGAGCAAGCTTTTAATGTAACGTGACGTTCAAAGAAACTCCTTATCCGTTCTGTGAATTGACAAATTGTGCCGAAACAGAGGAAAAGCGCCCATGGCATAAACAAACTTTTACAACAAACACGTGCACACACCATTCAGCTGTAGCAGAAGAAATAAAAAAGCTGCAAAATACTGTACAACCCGCATAAAAGTGTCCCGTTGCGCATTAGCAGAGCATGGCCGGAATGTAAAGTGCGAAAGAGTTTAAAGTACTTGTTAAACATATCAGCCTCTCCATACCTCGCCATTAGCCTGACTTGACTGAATTTACTAACATGAGGAGTATGAGGCGTTGTTGACCTTTCCGTGAAGGCGAGTGGATTGCTTAATATGCCCGTGTTTTTCCCTCCACAAGGTGGAGAGCAGCCGCAATTTCATGTTTCCCAGAAAAACAATCATCCCCAGGAACAAATCTAATTCAACGAACTCCCATGTCAACGTTCTTGGAATGTTTTGGAGTAAGTGTTGATGGGATGATAAGAAGATGAAAAAAAATGTATTCGAAGATAACACCTTCTCCCAACGGCAACTCGCCAAACAAGTACACTCGCACACTCGCATCCACCCATTAATTTTCTTTCCGTTTTCTCCTGGGTACCGATTCCTTCAACTCCAGGGAAAAAGTCAGAAAAGTTGTGCGATACGCTTGAAGGAAACAACATTACGCACGTACGCACGCGTTCAACTCATACATCGCCTCGTGCAGGCGCTTTTCGCAAGGAAAAACGTAAAAAAGGCAGCATAAATATTTACAATGTGCCGCCTTCCGTTGTGTCGCACTCCAACCCCCACCGTCAGGATCCATCACCGAATGGAAATTTCATCCCGAGCCTTGTGGAAGCCACCGGTTTCACCTCCGAGAACAACCTCCATCTTCTATTATAACAGCGAGCGCAGCCTGTGGCACATAATCCACGCATGGCTCGTGAGACTTTTAACTGTGTGTGGAACGCATAAAACTTTAAGCAATCTGCACCGCGCGCCACCCCCGGGGAGGCTTGTGAAAGGGTGCCCGGGCTCGGGGTGATGCTGCGTTCCTGTCACGCTTGCGTGCATGAGGAAGCGTCGTCCGGTTTGATGATATGCAAATGATTCGACCCGCTGTGGTGTCGTTTGAATTCCGAGCATAAAACGCACTGCGAGACCGTAACGACCCCTTTTCGGCTTTGTGGGACCTTCGGTGGAGGTGGCGGGATGACCGATTCCGAGATCGCCCCACTCCGATGTGTTGAATGTTTTCTTTCTCTCCGAACACCATCGCCTGGGAGGATTCCGGGGGGAGGTGTAGAATAAATAAAAATAAATGATCACGTGTAGCGACTGGTGAGGGAAAGCCACTCTGGACGGTGGGAAACAGGATTGGCAAGTGGCCGGAAAGGAGGATTGCATTGTACTTATTCTCATTTATTTCGCTCCGTTCTGCAGAAGCTTCGCTTTCCTTCATACTTTCTGGCCGAAAGAGCTGGAGCAGCTCGAGAAGCCACATCCGGAAGGTTAACCGGTGCTGTTGTTCGTTGGAATGCTATAAAATTTATAGCTAGCCTTCCTTCCTTTCCTCCCATAGAGAAACGGGACGAAAAAACTATACTGCATGTTTATGCTACTGCTGCTACTTCTGCTACTGTTAGGGGTGTTGTGCAGGAACCACCCGCCGAAATTACTGTGATAAAGTAGCTCGGGGTCTCGTGCAGACGTGCGCCGAGCGAAGAGCGAAGACGTTCCCTCACCCAGCACCGGCGAAAATGCCATTGAAAAGTAGTCGCGATGACTCTCCGACGCTGAAAGATGCTGCGCCAACCGAGCACCGGGCTGGAAAAGTGAGCACAGATTGTGTTTTATGCCATCGTTGCAATCGCAAATATTTACATAAAGCTCAGATCCGCACACGATAAGAACAAACGCGACGACGGAGCGACAACGGCCATCTATGTCACCGGAATTGGTGGTTAAATAAAACATTTATGGTAAATTATACAAGAGGGCGTGTGTGCACGGAGGGCCGATCTACACGCTGGTGGCTTGCTATGGGCCTCGTGCGATGTAACGCACTATTTTCTTGCTTGTTACAAGCTGGTTTATTGTTGTAAAGATGACTCGGTGCAGATAACGTGCAATTAGGTGCCCATAACTATCATTTTTACCAGTAAAGATTTTGTTACTCTTCTCGTTTGGCTCTTTAAGGTTACATGGCGTGATATTAAACAGTTTTAAAGCGATATCCTGGAATATCCCGAGCCCGAGCAAACAGAAAAAGGAAAGAAACAAAAACAGATTTCAAACTTGTTTTAGGACGTGTGTCACCAATTGTGACTAGTGTTGAGAGCAGTGACGTTCATTGCCATTCAACTGCATACATTCATTCTGTTTAAAACTCTACATTCAAATTTCGTTTATTCATTTGATACGATTTCGTTGGTAAAATCATATGACGCTATCCACCAATTAACTTTCATTAAATCCTGTCATACGATTGGTTTGGGTTCGTTTTTTCTTTGTGCGTTTGCTTCGCTACTGCAAATATATTCTGTTTAAAATTCAAAAATATGTGTGTGGTAATTATGAATCAAATTTTTAAAACATACTTTTATGTGTTACGCTTGTTTGCCGATTCGAAATCAAATTTGATTATCTAAAAATGTGATTTGGATTGTGTACGAAAAAGAACAATGACATTTACAAGACATTCATTTGAACGTGGATTCGACGACGGTAACGACAGCAAATGAATGTGTACGATGATAGTCGATGAAGACGATTCACGTGAATGTCGTTAATAAACAATGATTTGAACAAGTAGGCTACAGCGAATGTCACAAAAAATATCAAAATGCTTTAGAACATTGGTTGTGATACAAAATATATTGTTCATTGTAAAATCGGGAGCATGATTACATTTTTCCTTTATTATGTTGTTTTAATCCAGCAAAATTGGGATTTGGCATAGTTTTTCAAAGCTACATGTATTTTCCGAAAAACGCAATAGAAACCAAAGCATCCGAAAACACTTGCAAAAGTTTGCAACCTCATTCGAAGGGAAATAGATTTACTGACGTTAACAACAAATAGCCTATCATACTTAGTTCCGCCCCGTTTTCATTCGCGAGCCAAAGAAATGGCTGGCCATACTCATTTTCTTCTAAATTACCTTCAATAAATATCGCCCCCGTATCGGTTCGCCGGTTGAGAATGTGGCTCGAATGGGGAAAGCGAAAAAAAAAGGTAAACTGCAGTTCTCTACGGCACACCGGAAACACTACTACTGCACCGTTTCACCGGAAGACAATAAAAAAAAAACAACTTTCGCAACGGGCCACACCCGGCCAAAGGGCACACAACAACACGCCCGGCACTCGAGCGGATGGTTGCAGAATCAATAACATCAAACAGCCACAAAATGCTGCCACCAAAGTGCTGTTCGTGGCACTCCCAAGGCTCGATGATGCAGCCGGGCGGGGACGGGGCGGGGGTAGGTTCGTGGTGAAACATAATCCGATGCCATAAATTGCACCACAAACAGACACACGCTTGCTTCCTGCACGCTGCTGCAGTGTGCTACAAACGCGTTCCAAAACCGACTGTTGGTCACACACACACACGAGAGGGTGGGGCGCGGAAAATGCGCGACAATTCGGTGGATGAAAAATGGGTATTCCTCGATACGCTCTGGCGCTGGAAAATGGGACTCCCCGCGCTTGGTGCGGTTTGGCATTGAGCGCTGCGAGGACTGGAGTTTTGGCACTCGAAAATGTGTGTAGGCACACACAAGAACTTCAGTGTAAAAAAGATAAATACACAATCGCAGCGTGTGGGCCCCACCACCTTAAACTCGATTGCGCCTTCCCGAAAGCTTCCTTTCATGCCACTTCCTGGAAAACCAACGTACAAGAAGATGGCACAAGAGCAGCAGTTTCCCATGCCAACGGTCGCGCGCAGAAAATGCGTTCAATCTTTAAGCGTAGCGCAGTTTATATAAACCAACCACTCAATTCACTTTGCGTCGGCAGGATAGGCCTGTCGCGATACCGTTGGGAAATAGAAAACATCGTCTTGAGAGTGGGCGCTCCCGGGGTTCGGCGAATGTCACATTCAATACCGATGCTATCGATAATTTATAGTCTATCATGGGGCGATTTAGTAAGAAAATTCGATACCATTTCCTCCCCAATGAAAACAGGTTCCTTTCGAAGTATTGTACCCGCGAGCGGTGCGAACATTTTTTTAATTTTTTTTATGCCTTTATTCCTAAATCCCCAACCGCACGAGAAAGTCACTTCTCCCGCGTCGTGAAGAGGATCTGTTTTATTTATTCACCCGGTTCAGCCCGGGGTTTGGCCCACCGTTGCTCAGAAGGATAATTTATTGCCGCCAGCCCGGGATAGGTTTGCGGGCGGCGAAGAGATTATCGCTACAACCTGTGACACACGGTACATGAGGCAGGGGGACGTAGCAGAAACTTGTCAGAAACGTAACATTAACTTTCGATGATGGCCTGTTGTTTTTCAGCCGGAACCCACATGCAGCAGTGATAGTGGCAAGGAGTGGGGGAGTGGACGGGGGGTAGTCAGAGTAAAAATAAATCCTGTCCTAGCGGTACAAATCCCTTCGGCGCGAGGGTGAGTTCGGTGGGAAAGTTTTGGCGAAATGGTTACCCCGAAAATTGGAAGCGAAAACTTTTTCCCCCCAACCAATGGATGAAATATTCATCGGCGTTGGGTCCGGCAGATAAAAGTGTCTGTTTCGCTAGGTTATGCAATATCTCTTCCTGGTTCCATCATATTTCCCCCCTTGGCGGGAAAGGTGTACCCGAAATCGAGGGACCAATAGTGGATTTCCATTAGTGTCATCCCTCAAACAAAGTGTTAACTTTATGTAACACTCTAGAATAAATTGAACCACCTGAGCCGGCGGCTGTTGGTTTTTCCTGCTGAAGAGCACACGGTAGGAAGTGGGAAACGTTACACTGCTCAGGAATGCAATCGTCGGGACGCATAACCAAAAAAAAAAAGGAAAGGTGGAAAACCACTAGATCCGGTGACGGCATTATGCCGCATGGAGCGAAAACCAGCGCCATCGACACAAGTGGTCGGAGAAACTATTGCAATGGCCGGCCGGAAGTTTTGGGCTGCAAATTTATGACAAACCATTAAACCGATCGACTCCTCACTTAGCGTTTTACCCGTGGGGGGGGGGGGGGGGGGGGGGAGGTGTCCCATTTCCATGCTAGGCCCTCCTGGAGCCTGGCCAGCGGTCTTAGAATGCGCCCGAGATCTAGTAATAGCAGTATGGAAGGATCCCACCGTGGACCGGGTGAGTGCGGGTAAACACCTTTTTCTAGCCATCCAGCGTACCTTCTCCTCGTGCTATCGGGCCATCGAAATCGCATTTGGCAAAGTTGTGTCGGACTTGCTAATGGAAATGTAAATTGGTTGCGAATTGAAACCCGATGGAGGTAGCATATTAATTTGCAGCAATTTATCGCTATCGGCCAGCGAGTTTGGAGCCAGGTTCGCTGGCAGCTATGCACGTTCCAGCGGAGTTTACGGTCGCCAGCCAAGTGGTAGTACTGTTGAAAAGGGATGGAACACACACACTTTGAAGAGTGTTTTCTCGTTGGAACGTTCGAAAACGCCTCGGAGAGTTTATTTTTATGATGAGGAATAGACTGTGGACTCGTGAGAATGATGCCACGATGTTGCAGAACTGTTTTCGCAGTAAAGCAAAAGACGCACTCTATTATGGCTCGATGAACCAGCATACCTTATTAGTACGCAAACTCCACAAACGGTGATTTTTTAATGAGCGAAACATCTGGTCAATCCTACAGCTACAAACCATCACAGAACATCGCATGTCCAATCGCCCGAAGGAAGGGAGAGAGAGAGCTGGCGAAGTGGAAACGCCTGGAATAACAACGGATTACTCTCGCCGGCTTTCGAGGCAGGGAAATCCACCACCCGATTTACGTTGTTTTTGTTTGCCAAGCTGCCCTCGGTTTTGCCGAAAGCGAGGGCTTGCAACTGTGCCAGCGACGATCCGTTCATTGTAAAGACTCACTGTTTGCTCTGGAAAAGTTGACTCTGTTAAATGAAGCTTCGGTGGCACTGCAGTCGATCTTAGCAAAATATTGTTCCGGAGAACTCGACCTCGGAAGTACGGTACATCATAAATGCACGATGAGTGGTGGTTCCGTTTCGCCTCCGAGGTGGAGGTTAATTCGAACAAAGTTTCTAGGAACAGTGGCAGTTTCATCAACGAACTTTGCAACCACCATTGCAGTTGGAGCCGGAACTTGTGCCCGTGGACGGGATCACTGTTGAGAGCTTAATGTCCAAGCTCCCCCCAGCGCTCGTCAGTTGAACAATCGCCATTTTGACAAATTGGCATTCCGAAGGCGAACGTGAGCGAACCTGTTGTCGAGCGACGAAAACCCGCGAAGAACTCAAGAATGCGATCAATATGGACTTGGAATTCTCTATTGTGTTCATTATGCTGTTTTTCGCCCCCGTCGGATGTTGCAGCTACTGTGAATCAACGCATACCCTTACCTGCTCCCTTTTTTGCTTCGGTTCGCGAAAGAACGCCAATCAAAACTGGCACTTCAATTGAAATGGAAGAGCAAATTGAATCGTGCAATCAGTAGAATGTCGCGAATAATAGGCGTAACTGAACGATACAACCAGGGGGTGGTGCCGACCCGAAAGCGACCCCGGCGGAAAACTTTGCCGGACGACGGAGAAAGGCGCCTTTGCTGCAATCGACATTCCAGGGGGTCCGATTGCTCCAGCGAACCGTTTGGGGTTCGGTTCCGGCCGAAAGGGCGACGCTCTCATTGCGAATGCATGGCTTGCTCGTTCATTCGATGGTGCCATTTTCCCGGGGACTTTCTTTTTTAGCTAGGTAGGTTGGATGGCGAGGGTGTTGGGGTGACTTTGTGATACAACTGCTGGGTTGTTGTTAGGATAGTCCTTTTTTTTTCCTAGCAATTTCAGGGCACACCTTACCAACCGAAGCCATCGACAGGGTTAAGTTTTTCGCTACAACGTTAAAACGCTTCGCCAGAAGTCCAGGAAATCGTTGGTCGGGGGATTTTCGCTATTTTAATGAAATTTCACATTCGTGCGAACGTGATAAATCACGAGCCGAAACGTGACTTATTAGCATGCTCAAGTACCCGAACCGAAAGGCGTTCGGGCTCGATTATCGAAACCATAGCGTCAACTCTTTTAAAACGTCATCCTTGTTGCCCGATCCGTCCTAATGATGACAGGCGAGGCAAACGAATCCAGCGCGAGAAGAAAAACTCGGAGCGATAACTCAGCCTCGTTGAGGAGCGGGCGGAAAATGGTCAAACTCGTGGCAGCATCAGATTTCGACATTTTCAAAACTGGACAAAGTGTCAAAAGGCTTGTTTCGCTGCCCGGGAGGTTGGCACGTCAGTTGATTCTTTGCACTTCACTTCCGTTCGATTGGCCGTGACATGAAATATTGCACGTTGTTGGTGCAAGAAGGGAGGGTAAAGCCCGACAACGTAGCCGGATGTCACAACTACGAGTCCTTAGGCGACGGCAGTGTTTGCGTTAAGGTTTCCAAATGAGTGACAGGCCGGTGCAACCGGTGGCCAAAACTTCGTACCGAGATTGACGTGAGATTCCTCACAAGAGGCCTTTATTTTTTCAATTTGGATTGAATCCATCGCAAAAAGTGCTCCATACCATGTGAGAGTAAGATTCTCAATTTTACGTTGGTAAAGCATGTGTGGAATGCGTTACAATTTGTTTCATGTCCATGTTGTATTCAACAAGAGTACGGTGGATTTGAATCAAATCACTGGTATTAGGGATTTTTTGACCGGAATGCTTAAATAAGGGTCATCAGTTGAACTGACCGAAAAGTTCTAACCTAACTGTGGCATGCAGGATGATTCGAGCCTAAACCTTCCTAGAAGCCGTATTTCGATCCCTCAACAACACACAAGTGCTTCGGAGCAGACAGAACATCCATCTTCCTGGCGATTTGTGGTCGTAAAATTTAAACAACAACTTCTCTTCTGGCACGTTTAACCTTCGCTTGCTGATCTTATTAAGCTTGATAACTATGCGAGCTGGTGAGAGAAGATCATTTCACGATAAATGCCAAGTTTGTTTCTCATTTTCCAACCCCTTTCTACTCCCGTTTACAATCCATCCACTGAATTCCCAGTTGCTAATGAGTTAACCAAATTTTCACAGGCGTGACAGTAGTTCTCGTGCGTCATCTCCTAATTTACTGCACACCCATCTCCATGGGGCACTCGTTTACGGCAGAGAGTAGGAAGGAAGTGAAGCGGTTTTTGAGGTTTGGCTCAAAGCGACCAACTGAGAGCGTATAGGAATCACTTTGGTTATCACCCCCGTCCTCTCAAACTCCAAGCTGCCGCCAAAGGAAATTGAGTGTGAAAAGTTTTACAATTTGCTCCACCAGCGAGCAAGTGTTGCACACCATCGCAGACACTTGCACACACACACATACATTTGGAAGAACCCGTAGGCATCGCAGTTCAGCCAGAAGTTCTGGAAACTTCATATCAATCTTCACTCTTGGCATCCGGTGTGGCTCCGCTTTCGAACACGTTGGTCCTGTCACCACTGAAGGAAATCTATCTGATAAAACTACTTCCGCTGCCGGCACGCCGCAACCGGATGTGCACGAGCAGTGAGCGAGTGCCGGGCGAGCCCAATATGGCCCAATAAGTGATAGTGTCGGTGGCGAAAGAAAGTTATGCTCCATCGTCACTTGTGGATTGCGAAGTGGTCAAACGTGACCAAATATGCGACGGGCGCGAGCAGAAGGACGGAAACGGTGTGACGGAAAAAAAAATGCAAATCGCAAAATTTCAACGACGGAGTACATTGTTGAGTATAGTCGAAAAAACAGAAGGTATTTGTGGTACTTTTTAAGTTTTTTGAAATTGTTCAACTGTTCACTAGAGAACGGATCGGTTCTCTCCGTTTTAAATAAAAATAAGTAATCCAACATAGATCAGTAACTTTTTAGTAGAGGAAAGAAACTACCATGATTTTTAGCAAAAATTTAATCTAAATAACTAAAAGCGAAGATAAAAGTGCCAAAACTTTTACAAAACATATTTTTATGTCATTCGGCCTGAATTGACGGAATTTTTTTTTGTATTTTTGTTTCTTGTAGAAAGCGGTTTACATCGTTTAAATTGGCAAAGAAACTTGGAAAATCACTTTGTGCAACAACTGTTTATATCATTTATTCTCTTCCAAAGATAGACCTCACTAAATGGTTAAAAAAATTGATAGACCCAACCATAGTTAAAAGATAAATAAAACTTTCGAGAGTATACCACACAAAAGCTGGGGAAAAAAATCTATCAGTCGAAAGACAATGCCTCGCACTCCAGTCTCGGCCGGGGACGAAAACCCACCCAAAAGTTGTGTTGTTAAAAGTTTTCTCCGTGCTCGATCAGCCATTGAAAAGGTGGGTTTTTTTCTTTTATTTTCCCCTTTTCCCACGGAGTGCGTGTAAGGGAAAGTTTAGGGGATTTTCATTGGAACATAACATCATCATTCCTGTTTCCTCTCCCAGTGAGAGGGGAGCGGGGCGGGAGATTGGCACTCACCCGAACACACAACAAAGCGCACCTCAACAACAAAGCGATGAAACAGTATCCGCCCGCCAGAATGAACAACGTGGCCCAAATTACACGTAATCGTACTAATTCAATCGAAAACAATCGCCACCAGAATTCGGCACAAAAATAAACCAAAGAGTTGAAGGTACGCAGTGAAAGTGCACAGCTTGTAGAAACTTTTCGGTGCGGGAGTACTTGCTTCCCGTGTTGAACTCGACGACAACGACCAACAAAACCATCTTTGCGCGCGCTGGAACAGATAAGCTGGTAGAATAATTTTCTCTTGCTCCGTTTCTTCGATAACATTGTGGTACCAGCACGCCTTTCAGCTGCCTTTGTACGGGGAAGTGCCATCGCTCGGGGCTGGTTCTAATCGTAAAAGGAAAATTCGCCCAAGCACAGTTCGCTTCATTGGAATTTTGAATGACTTTTATCGAAAGGAACGAGGCGAGCAGAATAGGAGTTCGGATGTGCGGCTCCAGAGGTCCTCGATTTCAAAGGATAATAAGGTACAGATTTTCAACGCTACGAACCATACTGCGAGTAGGAAACAAAGGGAGACGCGAAACCGACTGAAGCGAGTACTTGGATGATGTTTGCAAAAAGGACGCTCCAATAGATGGTAGGGATTTGAAGAAAAATGAAACCGGACCTCGGAGGCTCAACGAGCTGAAACTGGACCTAGCCATTAGATTAAAACGAAACAAAAAACTCAGAAATGGGTTAAAGAATACCTTCTCTTCATTTTGTGGATGGACCACGGAAAGATACCACAAAAGAACCCTTTCAACGTGCACCGTTCCGCAGATGAGGGCTAGGCAGTCTCGTAAATAAAGATGCTTTTAAAACAGATATTACCTTCGGTTCAGTATGGTTCGGGCGATGAAGGTATGCAAAACAACACCCGTGGGGTTTCGACGCAGTAGACTGCAGCCAGTTTTTGCTGCCGATCGAACGCAGTGAGAGATTTGCATAATCCTACCTAATTAAAGGTATTTGAGGTGGTTTCGATGATCCGTCGAACGGCCCCTAATGCGCAATAGCGAGTGCGTGAGTGAAGTGGTTTGCCAGAGCCCGACGGATTAGCCTGTGCATGTAAGGCTTATTGCGAATTCCGGAAACCACCACAACCCAACCAAGGGCACGCATTTGGTTTCGCAATGATACTAGTGTATTGAATTTAATTGAGTCCAAAAACCCTTTCCGGCTGCATCATCTCAGAACAGGGCCTAGCGGATAGATGGGAATAAAACTTTACAGCAAATCTCTTCACAAAGTAAGGGACACGCTGGGGAAACTATTCTTTTATTTAACCACAAACATATCTCGGGGCGGTGGAGATGGAGCCGCCTGGTTGTTTGTAACGATGGAGACGCCTAGTCGTTGGTAGCGATGGAGACGCCTGGTCGCTCGCTTCTTAACGCTTCGGTTGGCAACGATGAAAGGCAACGAGAGACCACCGGATAATCAAAACTCTCCAATCAGGGCGTCCAAAACTCACTGGTCCACACAAATCAAAAGTCTTGGCGGGTTAAAAGCGCCAAGACGAAGTTTGACGCCGTCCCCGACTCGGCATTCAAAAACGCTCGAGCACTGCGAAACGTTACGAGAAAACTACTTTCCTCCAGCACAATGCACCTCCAGGTGAAGCTGGAAAGGTTTTGCGACACAGCAAGCACACAACAATACACCGTGTTTTCCATTTGCAATGCAAATGTTATGATAATTGTCTTGTCGTTGATGGCGACAAGAGAGCGCGAGTCTCATAGGATTTGGTGCGGTTTGTAAGAGTTAGCTTAGCGGTTGTGAAAAGCACCTCCGTAGCAGACTATCGTGAAGGGAGCCCTGATATGCGACGAAAAGTATGGTCGAAAGATAAACCCGTACGGCTTCGACAAAGTAACAAGCGATGAGGATTAACTTTAAACGATATGACATGCCCGGCGCAAATGTACGCTAAGAACGGCGAAGAAGGTGAAACAATTTTACCTAGATAGGTGCTATTCGTGAGAACCCAGAATATCTTGAGTGGATCTACCATCACTTCCAACAGATGCACGTGATGCCGCTGTAATGGGGCACTGAAGTGGAATAGTAGCGCTATTACTATCACTAGTCACCAGCCGGTACGGTAATCCACTTGCGGCACCGGCAGCAGCCCCTCCGCTGACGTCAGCAACCCTCGGCTCCGTATACCGGGCAGGTTGCACAAGCCGTTCGATGTTGCCGACGCAGGGACACTTAGGCGACGATCGCACACACTCGCTGCTGCTGCTGCTTCTGCTTCCGCTCTTTGGTGGAAGGAAACGCTTTCCCAGACGGCGGAACGGGCGACAACGGAAGGTGACGATAGGACCGCGCTGAGGAAAATGACCGGAAGCAGGCACGCGGAAACACTTTTCATCGCAGCGGATGTGCGTGTGTTAGGGCGAGTGGGGCTGTAACGAAGCGAGGGGCCTGCTAGCGGCGAGGTGCCTTATAGGCACAACTTTTAGCACACATTCAGACAGCAAGCAGTAAGCACTTATGGGCAGAAGGCAGCCACGTAGATAACACTTGATAATGGCCGCTTATGAGCCGTGTAATTTCGGTTGCACCCCAAAACAAGAGGGAACCCTCCCCGGTGAGGGGTTTTGTTTTTCACACTTTCCCACCGAAATGCCGTTAATTATTTCCCTCGATAAGGGTTGGTAAACCACATCAAGCGACCACGGTAGGCACAACCAGTATGATGTAAACTCTACGCTATCAGTCGCCCCACAGAGTGTATCATATGACCACGAGAAATACGATATCCTTTCGTACTCGTACGGTATTCGTAGACCGCACAAGCTACCGAACACGCGCGCGTTTCCCAAACAACTGCCTAGCGTCAGTTCCCGGGCAGCGAAAGCCGACACCAACGTTCGCCCGAGACCCGGCACTCATCGGGCACGAATGATAAACGCGCGCATTTATCCGTCGGTGCACTCAGCTCCACTGGGCTCCCTCGTTACCGCGACCTACATCGGGGCGCACTGGGTCAATGGGCCAGTTCTGCACGAACAACTACTACCGGTCCACCGGCGCACCGAAGGGTTAACTGAGAACCAAAACAAAGTGGCACTCGGGCCTCTCGGATGCGTGCCCGCCACGATTGCGCACAAAGTTCACGGCCAGGGTCGCTCATTCACTCGGGTTTTTCCGGGGATACGAAGTCCTCAACACGAGCTGTCTTGGCGGTGGTAATTAAATTGTCAGCTAGGCTCTTCGCCTCTATCTGTTCGTCCACATGGTGGCGAGCGGTGAATTAGCCGCACAACAACATGAATACAATAAATTAAAGCGGATCGTGCGGAGTGTCCTTTTTACCAGAGTTCTGTTGCTTCTTTTCCACGCTGCATTCACTTTCGTTCGTAGGCCTCGCTGGGACTGCAAGCCGGCGCAAGATTGGCCTCATACAGGTCGACATAATACACAGGGTAAGCAAGAGCATCCGCACGAGGAAAGTTTTGCGTTTCAACAGGCCGCCATGCGATGGGAGATGAATTTGTAGCACGCCGAAAAAGGGGTTTAATCAGTGGCAGCAAACTTTCCACACAGCCATCGCAACCCAAACACGCGACGACAGTGGCACCCTACGGTTTTTTGGACGGGGGTTGCGCTTTTTCACCGATCGGCCTCACTCTCGCCGCCTCGGTATGTACGTACTCCAAGCTCTTTGACCCTGCTCAAAGGGTCTGCGAGCCACAAAAATGTTCCGCTATGCCGACGCCGGCTCCGCTGCCTCGGTTTTGAGGATTCTTGTTTTTAATTAAAACTTTTTCAATTCTTTGCCCAACTCGACACAGGCACGCTGCTTTCGATATTTTCAAAAGGGCCCCCTGCTGAATTAGCTGCAGGGTTGAGGGTTGTGGATATGTTGTAACCATGCAGGGGGGGGCTGTGTGTGTTTTGTTCCGTCGGCATTGCTACTCGCCGAGGAAAATATCTTTGTAGTTTTTCGGTTTTGCCGGTTTGCTTTACTTTGTGCTTTCATATGGAGAAGCCATGTGAACAATTAAAAAATGTCTCTTTAACAAAAATAGACTGACAGAGAGTTACGTTAACAATTGCAATGATAAATTAATAGATCGTTATACCAATGTTTTATCATGGCGTAATCAATCCAAATGTAATGCAAATATGACCAAGAGTTTACAAAACCCATTGCTTCAAAAACAAGTGAAATATTTTAAGAATGAAGAATTTTTATAGTTCAGAGGAGGTTAAAACTAAATAAAAATCGTGTGTGTACTGGAAAACTTCTGCTATTTAAAGTAACAGGTAGTGCGCACCGCTTCGTCAACCGTACTTCAATAGTTCGGATTAAACATTTGTACAATCGTTTGTACATTTGTTTTCCCGTCAGTGTGGCTCTTTAGAGCGTCTGCTAATAAACTTGGCTTCTCACAAGTTTCCCCATCCACAATTTGCCTTTCGAATACAATCAGAGCGATGAAGAAATCGTTAGCTTCTTGAACAATTTGTTCATCGTGCCCATCCTATCCTTTCCCGCGAGCTGAGCTGCAGTGGACGGTCTCTACACAGGAAAACCCTTTTATCCTTTCACGTGCAGCAGCTTCTGTGGGAACGAAAGCTAAACAAAAATAAAACTTCCCCTATTCGGTCGACAGGATACGTCAATTGATCGGATTGTGTGGTAAAGATAATCGCTGTCGGTGAAGGAAGACGGTCAGGCGAAGTTAGACCATGCAGTAAGGTGGAAAAGTCGTAAAGGTTACCGCACGGTGAAAACCAATCGAACGACAGCAGCAGAGCCAACAAATTCAATCCAATTTCTCTCATTGTGTCGGAAAACTAAATCGAAATCCTTTTCGTTGAAGCGCAAGGCTGCAGCTCTACTGTAAATCTGTTCATTTACTCAGGTAAACCCAGCATCTTGGCGCACCGCTCGGGCGATGAACTGTTTGAAAGATTATCCTTACGAGCAGGCAAACCGACCGTCGCCTAATGCACATTATAAGACACTAACATGATGTCGTGGTCGGGTTATGAAACTCAGAGGTTTTAAAAAAATATTGATTTATTGCAACCGACCCATCAACAAAAACAGCAAGCGCATAGCAAAACCCAAAATATGATCGACAACATTGGATAATGTTTCTCGAGACGAATGAAACTACTACTAGTACATAACTTAACTCATATACTTATCATCACTTTGCTTTCAATAATCTGAAGTAGCATAGTCAAGAAAAAAAAACTAATCTCATTTAGGGAAATCAACAACAAATCTTAACTGTAATCTCCCACTTAAGCAAATAATCACAAGCCCGATATCGACGCTTTTCGCTCCTCAACAGTGTATGTTGAGCGGACCTTGAACTGTATTTTCTTAAGGAAAACAACTTGAACGAGCGTTTGATTTTAATTTGCTTTATGATAATTAACTCTCGCTAGGTAAATTATGCTTAACTCTTCTTCACCCGTTTTTCACGGAACATCTCCCGTCTTTATTTCGAAAACAAACTTTGCCTTTGGCTCTATCCCATACTCTACCAGCGCTCTCACCGAGCAACAGTTTATCAGTTCTCACCTTTCTCTGTAAATAACCGAGAAAAGAATAGAAAAACACAAACTTTCTGTGGTATGAGCAGTTTCCATCGTTGTTTTCTGTTATACCATCGCTTAGCTAACAACTTAAAGTTCAAACTGGTAGCAAAAGGACAATTACTGTTTTAAAAATTACTTCAAAAAATGAATGTTTCTCAATTCTCAAATATTGTTGTCTTTCAAGAACATCTAATGCGTATGTGGGGTCAAAAAAGCAGAAAATAAACACAATTGTGTGCAAGATGTTGCCTTATAGGAAACTAGAACTGGTATCATATAGTTTAGGAAACATTTTAACAGAGGGAGCTTCACCAAGGACACCAAAAGGATGGTCAGGATTCTTCCATACACTAGTTATTATAGTAAAAATATCCTTTGAATATGAAATACTTTCTTTACCATAATCACCGACAAAGCGGTGTGAATATTTCGTCGAAGGTTTTAAACTCCTATAAAAAGAATTTTAGTACACTTTCCATTCGAAAAGGATCCGGCATTGTGCTATAAAAGGAATTATAGCAAGCTTATCGTTCAAAATGGATCAAGCTTTTGAATGTCAAGGCAAAAAAGCTTCTTCCAACATTCTACGTATTGCCACAGCAGCAATGCTTCAAGGAGAGCGAAGAACTTTTGAATTTCACTCTAGCATAATATTCATTGCTGAATAACCAAGCTTCCTGGATCCTAGCTCAACAGAAGCTTTGCAGCGCTAGCCCATGGAGATATGTGTCTATGTTACTTGGTATATTTCAATAAAATGATTTAAAAAAAATCTTTTTCAAGACATTTTCACATAAATTCAAATAAGTAACATTTTAGTGGACTAGCGAAAAATTGATGATGATACATGACATTAACAGCATTTTTTTAATTAATATGGAATTTCTGTCAATTTAGCAAATCGGTAGCGTGCCAGTCATTACAGAGTTGTCCTGCGTTACCAAAATTGAGTGAATGACAATTTATCCACTGCGCTTTAATATTATGGAATAATAAAGAAATAACATTACATACGATAATTGGTCGTTTCCCTTTAAATGGCTCATTCCCTTTGATCTGATTACCTGTGGAAAGAATAAAAAGAAACAGATAACACATAAGCATTTCGTTCGTTATTTGCCGCCGGGTTCATCTGTTCATTAAAACTTAATTGCCTTGCATAAAAGTCATCAAAAAATGTTAAGTGGAAATTCATTTTAAAAACTCGTTGGTCTATATTGTACAATGTTACGTAATATTGTAATTAAAACATACCAAGAAATCTTCTTCTTGGCGTAACGACCTCTTGGTCATGCCTGTCCGTTAAGGACTTACGAGACTTGTTTCCCTGTTGTACGTGGATAGTCAGTCCTCTCGTACAGGGGAGGGTCCGGTCTCGGTTGGGATTCGAACCCACGCCGTCGAGGAGGTGAGCCCCGGCGCTCATGGGCCGATTTTCTAACCGGCGCTACCGCTCGGCTGTCGCGGACCCCCAAGAAATCTACCTCCGAATTATTTGATACAAGAGAACGATTAAAACAGATATCAATTTAAAATATTTTCTTTCACGCACGCGAGGAATTCAATACAACTTAACCGCAGCGCCACAAATACTGCCCGCTACTCACAGTATTACAGGTTTAATTACTACCTCGGTTTGTGTAGCCTTGTTTTCTCGCATCGTATGACCTTAACCACGATTCATAAGTTCTCATCGGCAAACGAGCCCCCGGAAAACATTCTACCGGAAACCCGAAGCTAGCCAGGGCATTGCAGGGCAACCATGCCATGACTCTATTAAGCCAGTGTAATTAAATAATACTCGGCTAACCCTTATCTTTCCATTTTATCACTGCGTAGTTTCTCTCGGTTTGCACCTTTCGTCCTAGGTGCTTGCGGCCAACAGGTACCAATTTAAGAATTGATCGGTTTAATGCCACCACCAATGGAATGCGTATCGATGTAAAAATATGCTGCTATATATATAGCAAAATATAATATCTGCGTAAAAGTCGGGTGTTGTCAAACCATTTGTTTTCTCCATCAATAGATTTATGTGTACATAACATGCTTCAGCACATATATTATCATATGTATTGACCCTATGTTCCTCATAGTTGGCAAAAGGATAGAGAGCAGTTCACAAATACTCAAACCACACAAGCTTTCGGTTAAAAATCATCATACTCAGCCACTCAGCTTTAATTTCATCCAACATCAGGATGCAATGACAATAGCGCGTTCTCGTTATCCTCTTTCCTCTTGAATCTCTCTAGCAGGAGCTTGTTATCGTTTAATTAAAGGCTCGATTCACTTCCCGGTACATTAATAGTTACCGAGCGCGATAAAGTTGCAGAAAATATCGATGCACGGTGCGATACACTTTTCCGCCGATGAGTGGCTTTTGCCACATTTTCCATACCATACCTTGTATGAGCAGCTTCATACCTCGTCTAGTGTTTGCAATACTTGTAGCCCCGTGAGATGCGGCATTTGTTCCAGTAGAGGACACCGAAACCAACTTTCACATACCCGCTCCCGATAGATGATGTTGGTCCAACGATTTCGGATCGGCTTTGTCAAGCTATCAGCGGCAGGAGATACTAACGCGCTCACCACCCACTAGCATCTGACAGCTACCGATCGAGCTATCTACCGCCTTTGGAGGTTTCAGCTTATAAACGGAGCTAGTCTTTGAAAATCACAGTCCTCACTCCTCTATAAGCCATCACCACCGCTCATCTTATGCCGAAGATATCGTACAGATTGATGGTAATGTTTTTGCGCCCGACCCAAGTGCATGGCTCCCTTCGACGGAAGAACGAGGGTTACCAGCAAGCAGCGTAGGGCGACTGGCGGATGTCTATTGGTCTGTCCCGGCGAAAGATTCTCAAGATAGCAGTAAATAATTTTGCCTGCAAACGTCAACATGATTGGCATGCATATATGTACATAAACACTCCGCGGGGATTGGAGGGCGAAAGGGAAACGGTCCACGGATGCGTTGTCGTCAAACCTTGTAGTGATGGAGGTACATACACAATGTTTATCGACCGTTGACCACCGATGACGACATCGGGTGGCAGGAATCGATACACTGGCCCTTTCGTCTGCCCAGACTCTGATTAGGCTAAGACGTTGTGTCGTGACTCTCGGATGCAAGGAAATATTGTGTTCGCAAACCGCTATGAATGAGCAGCCTTACACACCCGACACAGTTGGCCGAAGCCACACAGCAGCCACAACCTATGATTTATCAACATAAGTTGCACGTGGTTTATGGTGTGGTTACCACTGTCTTACATCGCACTGGCTTCGAACCGCCGGTTCGTGGGGTGCTTCAGTGTCTCATGCATAAGGCGGAAATCAATCTGCATCAGATTGAATATCCAATGTCAATATCCCAAGCAACGTACATGGGGGTCTCCGTGCAGTATCGTCGCCTGGAAGTCTGTCAGCGATTTTGCTTACTATCTTTACGCTCTTCGTAGAACAACACCAAACCGGGTTTCGTTTGCGTTCATCATCGTCACATACGACAGCAGGTTATGATCCCGAGGTGATTAGCTTCTCGTGTACTTGTGTGAACTTGCACGTTGAGGAAATCATTCAGAGCGTAAAGGATGCTTTAGGCACTGCTACATGTTAAGCAGAGAAGTGCGTCAGCATAATTTGATATGCATATAATCTTTTTCGAAAAACATACCTCTAGTAATGCTGTTTATTTTAATCAAGAAATCTATCAGCAAAAACAAGTCAACATAAGGCGACTATTACTCATACATTGGAAACCAAATGTGAAGCAATGCTTTAGAAATTTTGATTTGAATAGAATATTAAATAGAACAACTGAATTGGGGTCAATACGTTTTCCCAAACTCCCCAAGGAAGATGAAAATGATTGTGAAAGTTTCTTCATCCAAACCATCACTCTCTCCCAAACGTATCCCGACTCCCTTGCCGTCAACTGAAAAGTATGAACGAAACAAGGATCACACCGAGCTGATCACGATAATTTCCCACCCACCCGCGGTGTTTGGGATTTTCGATGGCTACCAAAACCTGCCAAACGAAAGACTCAGTTCAGCGCCACAAGGTCCACTCATCCGAAGTGGATCTTCCACCGAAACGGACGGCCGACACTAACAGGTGGTAGTTGGAAATCTTCTCAACACCTGTTCAATTCCAATTTTCGAACCACCGGTGGGGGAGGTGGCACGGGGTGCCCGGCAGGTGAAGAGAGATTTGCATATGTTTGACCCAACTCAGGCGGCTATTATCAGCCGGCTCACAAGCAACTGCTCGGGTGTTTCTTTCTCGACTTTCTCGACAAGTTCTGCGGACTGCTGCTTCGGGGCAAAAGCATCTCACCGGAATCTGGGAGCTTCATTCGACTCCTGGCCAGAGTGGCTGAAATTGTCTTCAGTGCTTCAGTTGTAATTGATGGCGCCGGAGGAGGTTCCCGTTCGCTTGCTCTTGAGGATTTATAGATTGAACTTTCGGTTTGCCTGTGTGTCTGCGTTTTTGTGTGCACGTGCGAGCGTCATCTCTATTAGTTTGTGGTACCGAAACTAAAAACGAAGGAGAAGCGAACCAATGCATTACTCGTTCGCACTCCATGCCGGATTCCGGTGTGAATCGATGTGCCACCTCACGATGTGCGCACTCCGCACTTCGAAAGACACTGTCAGCAACTGTCCGTGTCAGTTATGGTGCTCGGACATAATATGGGAGTGCAATGAAATGGATTGTGAAACGAAATGGAGAAACAAAAAATATGCTACGTCCAGCTACCCGGCCCGGCAGCGACTCGCTCCAACGGGACGATTTCGAAACCGTGCAATGGATCGGCGAAGTGGTGAACTAAAACAAAAACTCGGTCACCGTGCAATCCCAAGAGTCTATTCATTTGAGCTGCATCCTACTTTTAACCATTCCTTTGCCGTGAGAAGAAGAAAAGGAATTTTTTAATGCAAATTTAATGTCACCACCGTATAAATTGCTTCCAATGCCATTAGCTTCAAGTTGTCATCGATACCAATTGTCAGAACCGCCCTCCCGGAACGAGTAAAATCGTACCAAGCGGATGTACTTTTCCGATGCAATTGAGAACCATTTTTAATTTCAAACACCGCTCCTACGCAATCTTGAACATAAATTCACCCAATCGGTTTTATTCTGAACTCGGATGACCAACACATAGGCTGGGGTAGCCTTTTTCGTGGAAAGCAGAAGAGTAGAATTCTATAAATTTTACATGATATTATGCTAATTGAACCGTCCTATGCATAACAGTCAATGAGCTTCGTGGTTTTGTACATAATAATGCATGCACTCTTCAAATATAAAGTTTATACTATGGAGCAAATAGAATATTATACAAAATGTTTAATTGATTAAAACTAAAACAACACCAACGACGTATTATTAACAAATGGTTGATCCATACAAATAAAGTATGTTTATCTACCGCAGCAGCTTAATTAAAGGCTACTTGAACAAAAAAATTAAACAACCCCACAGGAATTGATCAATCACAAACACAATTAACCATCTCAAACCAACCAGCCTGTAGTTGATGATGACCCCCCCTCCGATGTAAATACAATTCAATTATTCCTATTAACTGCTGATCAGTCATTGTGGAGTTTTTATTGCTTGCAATTAAAATCTCATCACTTACGGTGTGAAGGAGCAGAAAAATGTACCCTCAACCCTGCTGAATTGCGTATTGTTTGTAAATTTCCACGCAAATTACCACAAACCTATCAGCATCATGCGTTTTTTTTTTAATGCCAAACGGTGCAAACAGAGAAGGAGTTTTTTTTTGCCATTAAACGTCGAGTGATTGCCAATTCCAACGAAACTTTATAAGCTAACGAGTACCATTTGTTAGCACGTCGTTCAAAAAGCAAATGGCCGTAAGTTTCGTGGAAAAAAGAGGCACAAATGGAAGGCCAGTTTGGGTAATGTGCTGACATGTTTCAATTAAAATGTTTGCCATTTCCAAATTCCCGACATCGAAGCAGTGGCTCAAATTTCTTTTCGACAGGAAGCTCCCTTGAGATACTTAAGGTAGTAACAGAAAGTGGAAAACAGATAAGAGGGACGGGAAGAACTCATCGATAGCGGCATGAGCAGGCTGTCGTTTCGAGCCATAGTAACTGGCTGACATTAATCAAATCGACCGAAGCGGTTCAAAGCACGCCACATTTCTGAACCTGTCGGCAAAACAGGGCGTCCGATAAACAGGATAGAGCTACAGAGTTTGTCACATTCAGTTTTCGTACTTTTTCCGCTTCTACCCACGCTGCCAATTCGCTGAGGTCTACATACAAAGAGAGCAATCTTACGGCGTATCGTAAATCAAATTTATGGTTTAAAATTAGCATCGGTATTGATGGCACGATGAGTTCAATCGTCGGAATTGCAGTTTGTCCTTTCCGAACAACCAACTTTTTAGGATGATATTTTATGTTAGGTATTGATATTTGTAGATCGCCATTTTTAATTCGACGCTTAAGAAACCCGTGTAGATATTAGACTGACTAAAACAACGAATCTAATTACTATTAGCGAGAAGAGATGTTACTGATGTCTATCATAAAATTAAACCGAAACCTATCAACTGCGTTCAAAAGGAATGGCAAATGCAAACACTAAAACAGTCAAAGTGCATAACACGTGATACGCACAATCAGTACCGAAAAGTACCGAGCAAATGTGGTTTTTGTGGAACAGCTTTCCGTGCTACCTCTGTTGTCATAAAACTGGAGGCATCATCAACACGGACACTTTCCGTGCGGCATAGGAAACTCTAACGAACAGCAAGTCAAACACCACTGAAAGCTAGAAGTCACATTAAAATTTATAGACAGCAAATGTGGTTTGTTCCCCATCAAACAGATTATTCAATATGTACTTTAATTCTTGCGCTTTCATTCAATTTAACGCACTATTCGTGCACCGTTTACTTTTTCACTAAACTGAAAAAAGATTTGAATAAAAAGAACACCCAACCAAAAATGTGCAGCTAAATCCACTTTTCCGTGGCTTTCAGCTCGAAAGCGTTTAGTATGGGTTCAGGTGGACGATTGAAGTTTAAAGAAAAAGATTAAAAACAACAATAAGGCAAAAACAAAACGAAACAAAAATTCAAACCAACTCGGGTTGTGGGTAAAACTAGCAAGTGGACGAACATTTTTCCCAAATTTTCAAACAAAAAGAACGAGAAAAAAAAGATTGACGAAACACAATTTTTTATTTGTTTGTCAGTCAGGATGCCTTCTAACAGCAAACGTACGTACGTTGGGTCGCACGGGCAGGGTAGATGGTTAAGGAAAACACCTAATAGCAACACTGCCACTGCTCAACTGGCGGAAACATGGCATTTTCCGGATTTCGATTTGCATGTTCAATATCGCGAACACGGTCACTTGCATGTTTTTGATTTCGATTAAACGCGGCAACTGTGCCACCATCATCGTGGGCGCTAGACCGCACGGCTCGCAAACGGTATTCTATATTTCGAGAAAGTGTGTTTAATTTCCCTTTTTTATCGCTACCCCTTTTTCCCGCCTATCTCTACCATACGGCGTTGCCAAACCTTTCTATTTCCTTTTTTTGTATCCGGCTATGATAAGCGGTTTTATAGAGTAAGCGTTGAAGGCATCCCCGTAACTGCCACGTTAGCCGGACTAACTTCGGGGACCAGTAGACGAAACGGAACGAAACGAAACGAAAAAAAACTGGACCTTTCAAACTCAAGCCAAAATTGTCCAAATCAAAACAAAAACCAAAAGCAGGTCACAGTTGCATAAAAAAAAGTGGCAAAACCAATGCCAGACCCGCCCGACAGTCAGCAGACAGTTTATTTGGAATGCTGCATTTTCGCTTTTCGAGCGGAATGCGAATATTTGTTTCGCTGCTTTCTGTTTGTGAAAGCTTTTTATTTGTTATTTTCAGATCTTCTTTTTCTAAACAGAGTTTTTTTATCGTTACGATATGGCTTCCAAATCGTTGTGGAATCGTTTTCAGAGCTTGCTGATTTTATCCCGCAAGTTACAATTTCGCTTCTATTCACAGTTATTTCGCTAGTGGTGGGTAAAGCGTGGGAGAATTAAATGAATCAGTGTTTGATTGATGTTACCATATCTAAAATTGTAGAGGGTGAAGAGACGATCGCAACACCTATGTTGCGCCTCCTCTTTAGAAGCCATGCCCAAAAACATCCCGGCAGAAGCATTCACCCCAAGCCGCAAAGCCAACGGTCGTAGAGCACCGATGAAATGGCCCACCGTTTGGCAGCATTTGGTAGTGGATTTGCCAAGCACCAAGCATCACCACGTGCAGCATCATGCACCGGACACCCTTCCGGCCCGGAGTGCATCGCGTATTGACGAAATCTGCATCCGGAGCTCGACATCGATGCAAGCTGCCCGGTGCGGGCCTGAAGTTAACCGACAATCGAGACCAGCGCTATGTGCGCAACTGTTTGTATATTTATACAAAGAGATTGAAATTCTCAGATTTGCCACGTGAAATCTGTGTTTTTGGAGGACGTTTATGCGTATGCTGTCGAGTTCCGGGGAAAAAAAAACCTTCCCATCACATGCAATCGGTCGGAAAACACGGACATGCCCCGGACAGTTTCCGTTCCGGTCTGTTTGTTCACACATTTCACACTTCCACGAAGCTTTCTGTTAGTTTAGTAAACGAAAAACCCGCGCCGAAAATGAGGACTAGTTTCAGTTACGTGGTAAACGTGTCAGGATTTTACTATCTCAAAACCCGGCACCCGATGATTTCCATGACGGATGATTTCCTCGGTGAACATTTTTTTGTTGCAGTTTGCGACAGAAATGATCGAAATGTGTGACCATTCCAGAGCAGACAATCGCAATGAAACAGCCGCAAAAGAAAATAAAACAAAGATAATCATCACCCACGGCCAAAGTGACGCCGCTGGAAAATTAGAATCAGCGTGATGTGCCAGTTTTCCGTTGTATTCTGTGCCGAATTTGTAGGGAAAGTTGATTTTTTACTCAACCACTTTTTGTCCCACCTCTAATGGGCAGAAAAACGGAAAATTTATCCTATCCTAAAGCTTGTGCGGGCAAAAGGAAAACTGCGATTTGTTTGTGTCGAGCCTTTTTTGTACCGTACCGTCAACCCGGGCCACCGATTGGAAAATGGCGTTTGACATTTTATGACGTTGATTAGCTAAAATTAGTTTCACCAGCCGGATGCTGACCTTCCTTCCGGTGTGAATAATGCGACGTCGATGCGGAAAAAGTGACACATCATGGAGTTTGATTTTTCCCGGAATTGGACTGGGTGTGAAAAAGCGAATGAAGACGCCTTGTTAGCTGTCTCATTAAATTTGGTTAGCAGCTAAGGATTTTCTAGCGGAAACGCTTAGACTCGTCGTTAATGAATAGAGAAGTGTTGCTAAGCACATTACATAAAAAAGTACTTAGAAGAGTAGTGTAGTTTACCTTCAATATCTACCAAACAATATACTTAAATAGAATACTTGATTTCAACGCAAAGTAGAATACAATTCTAATCTAATTAGTATAATAGTCTCACGTCGTTTTTAGCGCGCGTTTTTATTAAGGAACCTTTTCCCAAGCAGCGAGAATGACGAATGAGAAATAGGACGAATAGCGCAGCACACACAGCACCGTTACGCAACAAACGCTGGTCAGGTGTATTTCTGGATAAAGACCTACCCCACCATTGATCACGTGCCCGAAATTCCATTAAACCTAACAATGCCGTCTCGTTTACCGAAGCCCTCGAGTTCGGAACTTTGAAGTCGAAGGGAATTTTTGTAACTATTTACCGAAGTCGACAGCAAGCCAACAAATCGTTGGCCCTAGGGGTCGACGTTCCACAAGACGTAAACGAGCCGCTACGTTTTCTGCTCCTCGATGTTTCTTCCCTTCGTCACAGCGACAATTGCGTACTATGGGATCCTCTTATCGATTTTATGATTTAAGGATATACTACCGGTACAATGAGTGAACATTTCAAAAAGCCACTCGAAAAGAGAGCCAAACTCCGGTGAATTTAGTTCCGTTTAATTGTTCTGATTATTGGTAGCATTTTAGGAAAATAGAAACGTTAATACAACCGCCCTCAAATTGTATATGACGTCAATAGATAAGTAATTAGGCCTATCAATAACCATAATATGGTCAATTACATCCCACATAATTGCATTTATCAGGTAAGCTAAGAGCTCGTACCTCATCCCTCAGAACGAAACCACGCTAAACAGTTTAATGATTGTGTAAATATTTTCGTGCCAAGGGTATTACGACCCCACGGCAGCATATTCAATGTTTATAATGCAATATAGGAAATATAAATTTCGCCTATAACCGCTACCATCCAATGGAAATGATGTCAAATAACGCGACAGCGTAGGTGACGGTGCGGTTTTCATCTTCTAATTTATTTCGTTTCATCGCCCACTTAACCACCCACATACAAACACACACACAGCGGTAGAGAGAGGATAAATGAAAACAAAATCCACCTATTGGTAACCGCCTACGTTCATCGCCGCGAAGGGACATGCCACATATCCTGTATCACTTATCGGAAATGCTTGTACACATGGAAGCACACCCGACGCGCACAAGGATTCGAATGCAGACCCACCGCCCATCGCGGGACCCCACAAGTAGTCCTCCATCGCGCTAGACGACATCTCTTCCGGTCGTGAACAAGTTTAGGCATTCTTTCATTTATCTGCGCTTTCCGTTACGATGGCATTACTTGCAGATCGCATTATCATTATCATCGTCGGTATCATCATCGTCATCGGTAGCATTCGATGAAGTGGGTGGGACGAGGACGCGTCTCGGATGTCGCGTTATACTTTCACTTTTCTTCCATCATTTTCATTTACTTCCGTATCCAAGTTCTCGCTGGTGAACCTCTTTTCAGGTTTCTTAAATAGGCCGAATGTAACACGCCTGTGGTGAGCCATTCAGTACCGTATGAACCATCGCGCCCCCATAAGACGGGGTTGACTTTTGGGCCTCGGGAAGAATGGCGTCGGCACATATACTAAAAAATAAAAAAAATAAACATCCTCGTTAGGCGGATCGCTTCAGCTGAAGCACACACAAAAATACACCCTGGCAGAGCAGCCATCAAAACATTTGCCGTACGCTTCCTGCTTCCGGTAGCAAACACGTGGGACACACATCGCGCCTGGGCACGATGGTAACAAATTGATTACGAGCGAACGCGACAAACAAGGGAAAAAAGGCAGCCAGAACGCCGCGCACCTCGTCAGACCGCTTGTAATAAGCTTGCCTTTCCTCGGAACGCTTTCCCAGGGCGAAATCGCTTTATTTATGAAGATGCCATCAGTCAGCCGGTAGAGGGATGGGTGAGATAACGGAGGGGCGGTAACGATGAGCTATATGACAACACCCGCAACAACCGTGACCGACATACGATCGATTTGCTGCTTCTAACTTCATACATTTTTTAACAAGACAAGACACAATAAATTGATGTAAATATTTGGAGCAAAATGGTTTGTGGGCTTAAGGTTGTTTTCAACAAGAAAGAAAAGGGACACGAGTGTCTCTTCCTGCTGAGAAAAAGCGACCGATGTTCGATAAAAATGGTTTCCTTCCCGTCGATGGACGCCGTTCCGTAAGTGAATCTTAAGTAATCTGATTTCGGTAATCCGCTTTTGTCGATCTCTTTGTCGCGAAAAATCTGTTTACGTCCCACAACATGCGGGGGGGGGGGGGGGGGGGGAGGGGGGGGCGGAGGGGGAGCGCAGGAATACGCTGGGACGCTTTCACCGGAACCAATGCGGAGGTGGACATGGTTGTCTTTGCATTTTTCAACAGGGACCGGTGAGTAGGTTCCTTTTTTCCCCAAGCCGGCACACAACTCATCCATTCAAGCCGGTTCCGTCCGGCCGGTTCGATCTATGAGTGCGGCACGACTTTCACAGTAGGGCAGGCACTATTTATTCTCGTCCATCTGGCCCCTACCTATGAAGGAGCACGTGCATCGTTGTGCAATCGAACGAAATCCTCGGATATTGTTCCGGTGGGAAAAGCGAAGTGGGAAAGACACACGAATGAGCTGGAGATGAAACGAACAAAAAAAAAACCGGATCGCCCTGCCCAAGGCATCCTTCAATTCGGAACCGCATCAAAACAGGAACCTCTATTAGAAAAGTCCACATGCTACGTAGAGTGGGTGAACATGGCGAACACAAAAAATGAAAGGGATAAAATACGGGACGAAAACATCCCACTCGAAAAAAAAAAAACAGCGATGGCGGTGGACAAAAGATATTCTTTCGGCTCAATGGACCTCCCGACATGCATCGGGAGCGCAAATGCATCATCATCTGCTGACCTCTTTTTCCCCGCCGGCCGGTTCCCGAGCACGGTCACGAATCCGAATTTGCTTTCGAGTGAAGAATTGAATGAAAATGTCCTCCTGACATGAATGCAGCTGCAGTTGCACTTTTCTCTATCAGAGACCCGGCAGCTCCGCGCTATCGGTGTGTTTCTCGGTGCTTTCGCCAGTGGTTATGCACTTTCTAAAAACACACACACACACACATACACACACACACCTAGAAGAAGATAACCAAGAAAGCGAGAAAATGAGCGAACCTGAAATGAGTGCAACTCACACCATGCTTTCCCTCCAATAACCGAACGAGCGGCCGAACTGGTTCATTTGATAATAGTGAACCTTGGCTTTCGGAGGAACCTGGAAGTGCTGATTTTTTCCTCGTTTTTGTTACTTCCTGTCCGTGTGCTTTATTGCGGCGGGTTGAAAAAAAAGCTGTCCATGTACACTCCACAGAATGAAACTGAGTTCCAGCCCAAACCCAATTGCTTGCACGAATTGAAATGAATGTACGTGGAAAGTGCAACTTTTCCAATTTCAAGTGTTTCGAAAAGCTGCCTTGTCCGACCCCCCCCCCCCTTCCTCCGTTACGTGTGAGGTTCTCGTGGGTTCGGCAAAAGAAAAGATTGGGAAGCTATCTTGCCAGCAAAATAAGGAGGGAAAACAAAATCTTCCCGTGGCGGACCACATCCAACGATACTAACCGCAAAACCACTTCCCGGTAAGGCATGAGCAAAGATTTATCCTCGCATAATGACGACGGCCACACTGCATGAGTGTGTGTGTGTGGGTGCGTGTTTGTAAAAGCATGGCTAAAACCGTCAAAGCATCGTATTTTTTGCTGCCCCTTCCTCGAATACCCTCTTTTCCAAACATGTGCCTGGCGTGTTCCGACACACGGAATCAACAACGGCCACCCCCTCGCACCACGCACGGAGGCGGAAGTTATTTGTGCTTCTGTTTAGATGTGGCCGCCGACGGTGTCGCAGCAACGTGCGCACGGCGATGCTTCCCCGACCGATAATCCGGCGCGATAGAACCGAATGTTTCGCTTTCCCTTCGACGACCGAACGTCAGTCAATCAAGCGAGATAATCCGCATGCTCTGCCGTTGTTGATTGGTGTGCCATGGTGCTGGAGAAGCCACCACCATCATGATCGGGGAAAAGCTGCAGCAACAAGGAACCGGCAGCGTCAGGCAACGCACCTCGAACAGATCGAACAAAAAAAATCTACAGGAAGCGCAGTGTTCGGAACGATACATTCGGTAAAGTTGCGGCAAAAACACGGTTCCACCAAAGCGACAGCGGTCCGAAGCACCGAAGAGGGCGCCATCCCCGGGAAAGGGTCGAACACGGAACGAACAGCAAAAGGAAAACTACAGACGGTGAAGTGGGCCTGCAAAGTGCATCAATTGGAAGCACGCGTGAAGCGATGAAAAGCCATCAATTGACCAAAGACCCGGGTGCGTACCGGGCGTTTCAAAGGCACTGGGGATGGTAGAAACCCCAAAAAAAAAAAACGCAATCCACATGAGGAGAACGAGTGGGAGAGAGGGCGGGATGAACGGAAGACGACTAGAAATGGATTCGGTGTCGTACGCAGATAATAACATGCAGTGGAACTGCGTTCGTTGCGGCATCGGATACAGTTCAAAGTGAACAACACTAATGATTGTCCGTGTGCCGAATGTGCGATGTGTGACTCGTTCTTTGATGAACATGTTAGAGAAGCGGACCGTTCGAAAGGTGAACCTTGGATCAAATGGTTCAATTTTTTTTATTGAACCCAGCTTCCATTATACCTTCAGACTGGCTTGGAAGAACAATATATTTTTGTACAAAAGGTTTAACAATTCTCTACAAGAAGTTTTTTATCAGTCACTCAAAAGCTAAACCACAATAAAGTTAACCTGTCGTTGTAAATAATATTAAATGGGTTGTGATTAGAGTTGTGTAAGTCATGTATGAATCTGAATGATTCTATGCGTTTTAATGATTCATGAATCTTTTGAAGAGAGATTCATGAATCCAGTGAAGGAAAGTGAAGAGCAAAAAATGGGTCTCCTGTTATGTTTTTGGTCGCATGATGCACATTAGATTCGTGACAGATCCATGAAAGATTCATGAAGATTTTCTAGGGTTTCAAAACATTCATAAACGTTTGAAGATTCGAATCCCAAAAGATTCATCAATCTATCTGAATGATTTGTTTTTGCGATTCATGAATCAAAGATACAAAGGGAGGAAAAGTGAAGAGCCAAAAATGGGTCATGGGACTTGGGTTTTTTGGTCGCATGATCCTCATGAGATTTGTAACAGATCCATGAAAGATTCATTAAGATTCATTAGTGTTTCAAAAGATTCATAAACGTTTGAAGATTCGAATCCCAAAAGATTCATGAATACATCTGAATGATAGGGTGAAAGATTCATATGAATGAATCTAGCCAAAAGAGTCATAAAGCACAACACTAGCTGGTTCTGCCATAGGCTATTTAAGCCTAATGAGTGTGAGGATCTATAACCAAATTTAAATGTTCGTTCTTTGCAATCAAACACGAAACAAACAAACCCAACGATACAAGCCTCATGGAAATGCGACTCTATGATGTTGAAATAAATGGACCTTATACTATCTTGACCGGCGGAAGATTAAACTTTCGTTCATCATTACCGAGCTGATTTTCGATCGCTGCTCGCTCTGCTCGGGGGACGGATGTGCTTGCGGCCCAAGGAGAGAGAGAGAAAGAGAGGTGTGAGTATTGCCGCGGGGCAATTTGGAGACGCGAAGTGAATATGCGCCACAACGACACAGCACTCAAGCGACAAAACGGTGCACTTACGGTGCTGTTCGCAAATTTCCTAGCGAACGTTCCAACCTCCGAATATGATGGCGATGATCGATCATGATATGCGTCTCATAAATCATAGTTTATCTAAAGCACACCCGTGCCACCTCCGTCTTCCGGTCGGCCTTATCGACCACGCAGCAATTGGGGCGATTCTTCCGACCGGCATCCGGTACGACCAGGGAGCAACACATTTAGCACGGTTTTCCCACAACAACACACCGGAAGCGGGCACGGTCCCGGCCGAAACCGCGGACTAACAGCGACCACAACAGCCACATGCAACCCCGGGGGTGGCTGGATGTGTGATTGACATATTTTGCAAAAATAAATATACTCGCTGGTGTGTATGTGTGTTTGGCTAGGGCGGCGATTTAACGGCTGCCTCCCGGCGACTGGCCGGCTTTTCGACGGCCAAACATTAAGTGGAAAAATTGACATCTCCTTGAAGCGATCGAGGCACACGGGCGGAAACACCGCCGAACAGCTGCCACCAGGGCCAATGGCTTGCAGTCGTTTTCTTCTCTCCCACATCGCGTATCATCAATCACGTTTATTATTGCTCATATCCTTTTAGTCTCCACCGTGTGACGTTTAAAGGCTCAGCGACTTACGATAACAGAAATTCAACGCCGGAAATGAGCCCATGTTGGAATATTCCCTTTCCGCGCCTCGATGCATCGGTGAGAGCCAGCGTGTCATAACGAGAACCATCATCGAAAAACCACCAGGCGCCTCCATCCGCCTCGAGGATGGTAATTTTTTTGTTGAACGATGAACAACATTACACCACATGGTGTGGCTCAATGAAGTCGAAAAATGGTATTTCAGCAAAATGACCAAAAGCGCAAAACCAAAACCAAAAAAAAAAAAACGATCTCTTAAATGCTCAACATTCGCGTGAACATCGCTCCGGTACCGCAGTTCCAGCGGTTGTTCGCACTTTTAATCGGCGCAGCAAAATATTTACACACCAATCGGTAATTGGCGGGCGTTCATTCACGCACCTCACCACACGCCATTGGCCCATGGGGCGGGGGAGAGGGAACGATACTTCACGGGAACCGTGCAAAAATGAGCTCGTTCGGGCGCGACCGTTATGAATGCTTCTTTTGCTGCCGGCCAAAAGAGCAGGCTCACAAGTGTTATGTCAGCACATTACTTATTCACGGTCGTGCAAGCAGCGAATCGCGAATAATAATGGTGCGTTGGTCCGGGGCGTGTGTGGGGGTAGTAGTGCTGGCACGACCTGCCAACGGTCCGATTGTACGCTTATTGATAGTGTCGTAAATTATTAAGCGGCGCCACCGACAAGGTAACTGGACTGTGGGTGGAAAATTCAACAGGTCCATTCCGGAAAGGCGGTGGTTAAAGTGCTGCAGCTTGGAAATGCCGTTTTTCTTTTCCATAAACAGTGTTGTAGTAGTAATTTGTAGGCATCGACACATTGTGTGCTACGTAACAAAATACTTAACCCAAAAGTCGTCGACATTTGAAGCAAAAGTGCAATTCGTACCATTAATCGAATATTAAAGTTATAACTCACGAACATTCCTCCGTACATACTGCAAGGTCATCTCTTACCTGTAAGCAAAATAGGAGAAAAATCATTAGTACATGCCCCTTAAAACCACCTCGTTTTGTAATGAAGATGAAGAACCCGATACAGTTAATTGATAATTTATTGGCCCATAATTTCCAATTTCTTCCCTTGCTCGATACTGGTTATTTTATTACACAAAGTGACAAAGCAAACCTCGGGTGCAATATGTACTGAGAAAATTGATATACGATAGCCAAACGAAACCACATATCTTAAAGGTTTGCAGGATGACCACATGTGTTCCATCTCTACCAGTTGGTAGAGAAGATAGCTTTTCTGCGCCATTCTACGAACAGGCACCCCTCCCTTAAGCATCTCGATATGAAAGACAACGCACACAAACAGCGCCAGTAAAATGATGAAAAATATTTATTTAAAGTACGACATTTAATCTGAAGCTCGTTTGAAGCCCGCCCCGTACGGAGGAAGAACTTTTAAAACTATTTCACGGATCGTTTCACCTTACCGTTTGCCAACCGTGCGGAAGCAAAAACTTATCCCTCGGGCAAATGAAATCGTATTCAAATCGGAATCTCAAATAAACCATTTTTCCTCTCCGTCCGCTGTGTCTGTTTTATTTTTCTATCTTTTTTCCCTCACAAGAAGTACTTCACATAGCTTGTAAGGGAGAGGCGGCCAGAAGTGAGTAAAAAAAAAGTCATCCCAAACCAATACAATCATGAAAGTAAACCGAAAACTTGAAAAGCTTACCCTCAGAAGTGGTTTTCGATTGAACCCGCCCGGGGAGAAAAAGAGTAAATCCTAGGCTCACATAACGGGTCCCCTGCATTTTACCCCATTCACCAACCAGCCTCTGGCTGGGAAATTGATGAAACCATTCTTGCCCCCCCCCCCCCCCCCCCCCCTTTTTTGACGAGTCAAGTGATATCCTGCGAGCGCCCTCGATCGTAAATAAATCACGACCAGTGTTGTGCGCTCTCCGCCACGGTTTGGAGCGGGCGAGCGTTCGACACTACATGCGATTGAGTTTGAAATAAAATTCTGAGAACGGAAATCCCTTTTCACCGGAACCGGGCGGAGGCGCACAAGGGCGCGCAGGCATATGCACGCTCTCGTAGGCTTTATGTGCCGCCCTGCCGCTGCCCTTATCAACGTCCGCGATGCGGATTGAATTTATCGCACACCGGAGGCGGAATCGATGATGATCCTGATGAAATTTTACGACCGCACTCGATCGGTAACGCGGCGCGTGCGTGAGGTAAATCCTTGAGGAGGAAAAGCTGATTAGATTAGCATCGCTAACACGCAAGTTCGATTTGCACGCGTATCGTGGCCTCCTGATGCCCCGCATCCGCTCGCCGTCGACATGAATGAAAGCGTGTAGTGGACAATAAAAAAAGGAAGCAGTGAAAAAAGTCTCAAGTCATGTCCAGAGGAAGACGGGATTCTCGCTCAATCTTCAGGGACCGCCATTGGACCGATGTAAATCAATGTTAAGGAACTGCAGTGAGTTGCAGAATGCGTAATTTTCGTATCCTTGAATATCTAGGGAATCGACCTACGTGATAGGGGTTTTACTTTTTTTTTTGTGGTCGCTAAAGGGATCATCATTTCGCGCGTAGTTTATGGTAAGTGAATCAGTTCGATTACGGATGCAAAACGACCTTTCTCGCTGATTCAATTATTTATTACGTTGTTAGGAATACAAAGAGGCACAAAGAAACACTAAAATACATGCAAGAAGAAACGATCAGTCGAAAAGATATATAAAATTATGTTAAAAAATAGTTCATTACTGCCTTAAAGTTCTTTCTACGTTGCCACGCTTAGTTCTCTCTTTTTCTTCCAACCGATTACCGATTAATGCCATAAGGCAACATTTTTACTGTTTTTTTGACATTTTTGTACATAAAAAAAAACAAATTTATCTACGAAGTAATATGGGAGCTGAACTGAGGACATAGGTGTGTTATTTTTAACAACTTTAAGCATTCAATGAATGAGAAAATTGAATTTATCAACGTTTGCTACACTTTAATTTACTCCCTTATACTGCAAAATCATCATGTTCCCCTATATTATATCCTCTGGATGTCGCATCGGAACATTCCAGCTCCCTTCGAGAGGGAATATTATTGCTCGATCAGGGCTTATCCCCACGGGCAGCAATCGAAAACGCAATCGAAAAACAATTTTCTTTACATAAATGAATTGCAGCTTTCGGTATGCGTGCTCACCGGGATCGAAATGGTGGGAATAGTAATTTAAATTCAATTGCTGCGGTGGAGCACCGTTCGTGGGAAGCACCTCTTGCATGCAGGTAGAACGGCGTGGATCGCTTCCGTGCAACCGAGCAACCACCGAGAGCGTGATAACGGTGAACGAATACCGATGGAAAGCGCAGGGAGGACGTCCTGAGACCCTCGACCCCCCAGTGATGACCGACCCCGACCGAAATTGCACTAAGCTGCACATTAGTGTGCCCAATACACCCGCGCTGGAGGACCCTTCAGCGCACACCGGATGTACCGGATCGTTATGGCGTTGGCCACAATTTCCGCCCAACCGGTCGACCGACGAGACCGTAGATTGACTTTCGACCAGGACGAGCCCGTTTCCTGCGCTGACGACATGACATTGCTGCAGTAGCATCCTAGCCAAACAGGCTTCCCCGGCTTCACATTCGGGCGTGTCGCAGGCTGCAGAAGACGTTTGTAATTAATTTAACCCCGAAGAGTCGCCGGAAGTTTACCGGATGCTCCGACCCGGGCTTACCGAAGGAACGAACGATGGCGCTTGCTAGATGGCGCAGTTTAATATTAACCGAATCTTGAAGCGATATTGATCCGCCTTCAAGAGCATGCCCGCCCTGCCCCAGCAAAGCCCCCGGACGGCGGGCATTAGATATGTGCATTCTCAATCATCACATCGGATACTCCGATTGGACGCAGGATATCCGCAGAACAGGTGCGACTTGCTGGACCCGAAAGGATGGCGGCGGCGGCTCCTTGACCTAGCCACGGGTTTGATGCTAATGAAAATGAAAAACGAAACGAGCAGTTTTAGAGTAATACCAATGTCGATGCCGGTGCGCTCGCGTTTCCTTGCTCCTCGCCAAGTGTGTGTTTCAAAATATGTTGCCGATTTGTTTCGCTAGCAACGAATCGATAATAATTCAACGCAAATGCAGAGCGCGGCAAACAGACTTCAGTTTTTGGGAAACACGACGCCACACCAACTGACAGTCGGGAATATCGAACAACGATACCGACCGATTCTGGCCGCAATAAATCACGTTATTCCGATGCCCCGTTACGCTTTCGTCTAGTCGAGTCCGCTTGCCCGGCACTGGTTCGGGCTAAGATTCGACTTTAATCGAACGAACCGTCGTTGGGTCTTGTTGGACAAAATAATAAATAAATATTAATGGGAAGCGGGGGTTCGATCGGCAGCGTTTCCGCCGTCAGGCTGCCAAAGTTGACTCCGGGCTCGAGGAGAGCGAGTACATTGATTTGTGTCAACAGGATTTCGTTGGTCGGCCGATAACAGTCGCTTCCGATGTTTTATGCCCACGGACGGAAATCAACTCGAGCGAATTTGTAAATGGATGTACACGGCCACACCACTCCCTCTCGCGGGATGGCTAAAACGTGAATAAATTACCTTCCGGTGTAGGTTAGTTTTAATGCTTATCATTTTTATTGCCTATCCACCGTTTCAGCGTGGGCTCGTGGCGGTAAATTACGTGTGCACAGTAAATAATGCCAACCATTGCCATATGCATTCAAAACGACAAAACTAGCAGAAACGCTAATCGATCGCGCAGATGTGGTATCTTATTTTTATTTTCATTACCTTAAAACCTTCCAAAAATACATTACCTCTGCCTGTTCGTGCCAACGAGCACTTCGAGTTCGACCATAAACTAGCGCGAGTAATGTGAATTAAAAACAAACCTTTGGGAAAGTAAAAAAACAAAAACGACCAGCCAGCATTCGGAATTGTGGTAGGAAAAATGGCAAAGAAATTAACGTGCAATGGATGGCAGGTAATTGCGTCGAAAGAGTCCTTGTGCTCTGCCGGCGCAACGTGTTCACCAGCAGGTGCACTTTCTTTCGCCACCGAAATGGTACGAAGTTCGTTAAAATCCGTTTGTACGTAACTGATGGTTTGAAGCAACAACACCGAGAACAACATGTACAGAAAGGCACCGGCCAAACTTCAACAGTAACATCGAGGATCGGTGCGTCTGCTGCCTGTTGTGGTTCTGCGGGGACGATGATGTCGGTTCTGGTTTCACTCACCCCCCACAAACTCCGCGCTAATGCCCTGGACTCGATTCAAATATTGCTGGTGAGCAATTAAAATGATTGCTCCGAATGGCAGCTGATTCCATAGTAGCCCGCTAAAACTCCGTTTCACAGCTCGCAAAAGCTTACAGGGATAGGGGGAGCATACAGCGCCGCAAGTGTTTCCACGTCACGCACTACCCACCAGCGCAAAAGAAATAAAAACCTAACCCCATATTTTGAGTTTTCACTGCGGAAGTGCCTCAATCGAAAAGCTTTTAGCTGAATCGTTTCGCCACCATTTCGCCGACTGGCCAGATAGATTGCGCCCCGATTAAAGGAGTTTGTTTTTATGTGGATTGACCTGTACGTCTGGTACACCTTTACTGACTTCAGGTGCAAGTGAGCTGGTTATCTTTATAGAATCATTGAGGAGACAATGTTGTTGTACAGACGTTTTACAAATATTCATATTTTTAGTTCAATTACAAATTAAAGGGGTTTTTATCTTTCCTTTAAAAATAATAAGTTGACATGGTTGACATGGTTAAAATCAAATAACATGTCACAACAACAATCATATATGTTTGCTTTCCTAAACTACGAAGAAAACAAAACTCGTTTATTGGTTGATACCAAAGGCATTCCGTCCACGTTCACGGAAAGATAAAATACACTCTAACGCCTTAACTCCGTTAATCATATTTTAAGTCACGGTACTCAACATTTTATTTTGACTATACTGGGGTTGTTTCACAGCACGGCTAATAGTATCTCAGTGATTAATGAAATCGCTCGGAAAATCTCCCCGTCGGCCGAAAAATGGAGTCCACTTAAGCACACAATTAAGTCGTTTGAAACCCCGCTTTTTTGTGTATTTGTGTATTTAAGTTCACTTACAAACGGTAATGTAAACCCTCGGTACGCGTAATTGACATTGGCTTACATTGACAGATTTTTGTACAATGTTTGCAAGAGAGTGTATCGGTATGGAACTTATCCAATGCACTGCACACTTTTTCCTCTGTAAATATGAACCATAATCACTGTTTCGAAACCGTCCAGTATCGGTTCCTTTAGCGAACTTTGCTCATGACCTCAAAATACCCACATGCACACATACATACACACCCTTCAAACAGCCACCCGCATGGGAGTGCATGTGTGAGTCAGAAATTCATTTATTTATGGTGATGAAAATAAAAAGTAATTGCCAAACAGGACAGCTGCTGAATAAAACATTAATTAATTTTATCATCGTTTCCTGGATCCGTGAAACCGAACCGAGGGGATGGGCGGGCGAAAAATGAGCGGACCGGAGACATCGAGTGTGGCACAACACACCGTACAACCGAATCGAAATGTCGGTTGCATTGGAGCAGGATGGCGGGGGAAAATATTTCCGGAAAAGCGGTCAAATTAAAGCTACTGAAGATAAAGCATCGGCGAGGCGAAAACGCAACAGAGTGCGCACAAGGAGGGAGAAGAAAAAAAGGAAAAGAAGAAAACACCACTGCGGGCTAGCTAGTGGTGGGTTTTTGCGCAAAATTAAAATTCACTTCCAGTGAGCTAATTTCTGTGCCGCCGCGCACGAATTCTGGCTATTCGCGATCCGCCGGTCCATTGGAGATGTTTAATTTTTGATTGTTGCGTCCAAGGAAAACCGCCGACAGGCGGGCGATTTCCGTAAACCGGACCGAGGGGGACGTTTTAAGGCTAGCGTGAAAACTCCTTCGCTCCATTTGGGACGGGGAAAGGGACGGAATAAAAAACACATTTCAGTGCTCGCGTTTAATTCGTCACGTTCCGCTGACATTAAACTTATGTTGCACACTTTACCGTTGGTCCAAGGGGGATTTTTTTTCGTTTTATTTTCGTTGCGTTTTCCACTCTCACCCAATTATCGCTACAGCTACCGACGTGCGCTGGTCATTTTCGTGTGCCAATTTTTAATACCTTGTGGTGCGGACCCAACCCACGGTAAATTACACACCGCAACAACTCCCACGGAATGCTCGCCCGTTGGTCACAGAAAATGTGAATCAAACTGAGTATTGGGTAGGAGGCAGGGGAGGGAAAGGCTCTTTAATTTGGTTTTCATGAAAGTATAATTGAAATTTTATTTATTTACCATTAACTGCCCGTGCAACCGAGCTTTTAACCGGTCTCGTGTCTGGGCGCGGGTTCGACGACAACTCCCGAAAGCGGTGAGCGAGGGGTGTGGGCTGGTGGAAATGAATGCGCGGAAAAGCGGTATATCCTACGCGAAATTCGGTCCCCACCCGCCACCCGACTCCCGGCCAAAAAGCACACAAGTACTCGCGTAATCGACGACTTATGGCGCACCGTGTTGGGCGAAGTATTTTTATTCCGCCTTTTGCACCGTCATAATTTCGGGATTAATGAAACAAAAACACTGCAATTATCAGCCTGAGTTGCTGGCGAAAGCCACTTTGCTCGATTCCGGCCAGGATGAAGTTGAACGAGCACTCGTTTGGCCCCATTTTCGGGCGCGTTGGAAGTTGAAGGCCGGACAGGATGCATATAAGTGCGTTAAAACAACGATTCCCAACTGTCACACACACATTTTCCGGCCGATGCGAGTGAAACGTTGGACCGCGGTGGGAACGGTACGGGGAAAGAAAAACAGGAAACAGATGCAAACACTTGCAGGATATAGACTGGACAGCCGATCAATTCCTAACGAATAGCCGCCGATTTCGGGATATGTGCTCGTGCGAACGCGAAGCGTGGGAAAACTGGAAAATTGCAATCAAGCGGGAGTGAAATTGAAAAGAAACCCTTCGCTGGTGCCTGTCATTCTCGATGCGTGGGGAAAAGTGGGTCTTCTGTCGAGCACTGGACTGGGGGGAAAAGCGCGAGTGTTCCTGGTTCAGGTTCCACCAAAAGTGAGAAGTGCATCGCAATAAGGACACTTTAGGAAACTTTTTTAATTGTTCCTGCATCTTTCTGCTTTCGCTTCTGTCACTATCAATAATTGTTCAATCTCATGTCAATCGGTCAAGCAAATGATTTGGTCGGTTTGTCAGTCGTGCCCTTTTCGCTCCCCCCCATTCGCTTTGTTTCGATTACGAATGTAGGAACCCATCCAGTCTCGTACAATTCTATTTTTTACTCCTTTACCTTTCTTTCCTTAGGGATAAAAATAAAGTTCGACCAAAAACCAAGCAAGTTCGTTTCGGGGGGAAACATGTGGAGTAGGTAAAAAAAAAGAAGGTCATAAATCACTAATGTTTATTCACCCCGATTGACAAATGCGCGGGAAGCGACATACAAACACAAGCTGACGGGGTGTACAAAAATCGTGCCATAAATATTCCTTCAAACCCACTGGCCTATTTAAGGGGCGCAACTAGAGCTTATTGCATAGAAATCTACTCCCGGAATTTGGTTTTTTGTTGACCTGACCGATCGGCATCGCAACGAACGTGGAGAACGCAGGCTAGGTTGAAAGGTCACCGAAAGAAAAACCCATTACTCCGTCAAGTTAGTCTCCCTCCCTGGATTCCGGGAAACTGCTTGCCAAGGATAAATAGAACCCGTCGGCGGGACACCAACTAAGGGTATGAATTTAATTCCTTCACTATTTATTCACCCTCGACTGAGAATAGGTAACTTTCTCCTACACGCGGCGACGCCACGGGACTCTGCTGGGATGCCTTGGACATCAATCAAACTTGAAGGTGCCGCCATAAATTAATGATACGCAGAACGTGTTCAGCCTGTTTTCCCGTTCGGTCGTTACTTGACAGACCGTAATAGGGAACCCCCGGTCAAGGCCATGCCGGGTTCGGGGGGAAGGGGGTGTGGGGTCTATTACTCGAAAGTCACTCCACTCTATTAATATTGTTCGCATCAAGTGGACGGGCTCCCGCTGCGCGTATGATTAGCCCAGCAGGGACCGGTTATGTTCATTAGCAACGGAACCGCAGCACGAGGATCCGGACACGAGGATAGGACAACGACACTTGGCCCAGACACAATAGGCTTTAATTAGATCAAGCGGTCGGAGCCATTCTGATGAAGGGTGGAAGGAAATCGGATAACTTACCAACCGGCCTAGACGGACGGTCTCCGGTTCTTGGGGAAATGAATATCTTCCAAAGGATCCTGCGGATAGCGAAACACTAAACATTCGCGGTGGATGGTTGCCGCAACATAAGCCATCCTGCTCGCATGCCGTTTTCTATCGTGCGGCGTACTAAACAACTCTAACCGAAGAAACTCAAAAGTTGTTGAAAACATTTCAGTAGAAACAAGAAAAAACTAAACTTGTAGTTTTCTAATCCACATACCAACCAAATATACGTACGTGCCTACGTCTATGTCTACAGTCGTATCTTACCCTCGTCGAACCAAAAGATGGTCGCAACACGCTCCCCGAGCGACCGTTTTACATGTGTCGAGAAGTGATTTTCCGGGGAACAACTTTGCATCATTGCTGGACAAAACGAGCGCTTTCCAGCGCGTTCCGGAGGTGGACTTGTTTGTCCGGAAAGGATATGTTATTTATTTCCTTTGAGAGCACCGGGCACGTTGAGTACGTGCTGAGCGAAAGGATGACGAGTGCCGAAAAGTGGTCCTCGGGGACAGTTTCGGGAAAGGATATTTTTCAACTATCTCCCCGAACTTTGCCACATCCAAAAGGAAGAGAATAAACTGGGAATGATTTAGTTTGTTCGAGGAAAAACACGGCAACAATATTGACGTGAACCGTAAAGTCGGGCAACGTTGGATTCAAAGGGAGCTCCAGTGCGGATTTGTAGATTCATTACAAACTATTCAACCGCTGTCGTTAGCACAAAAAAAAAAACGGAAAACAACCGCAGAAGCACAAACACACGGGTGGCACAAAAGCTCATCAGTATTCCGGTGGGTGAATAATTTTCGACGACCGTTGAGCTGCCACTTATTTTCAATTTAATAATTTCCAATGGTTTAGAAAATACCTGTGCTGCACGGTAAAACGACCACCATCAAACCCTTGACCACCACCGTCATTCCTTGGCGAGATCAAATGTGAAATTAGTATCCAAATTAGCATGCAACATATTGCATAGTAATCGGATCGGTTTGCGGCCGAATACTCGTGAACACAAACACACGCACAAGGGTAGTGGCTTTACCAGTCGACCGGCGTGGGGAGGTAGCAGAGGGGCGGTGCATAAGCAATCCGTTTAGTTGGTGTTTCGATGCAAATTGCTCCAATTAAAATGTGCAATTATTCATTCATCAAACAGTGGAAAATTATTGAACAGAACCTCTACCACTCCCGCCTGGCCCTGGTTGGTTTTTAATGAGCTACAAAACAATCGTATGTGCAGGGATAGGAAAACCAATTGGTAGAAAAAAGTCAACCCACAATGGTCTAAAAAAACACATACCCTAGAAACTGTATGAAACGTAAAGTGGTACAATCACTCTTACTAACAAATGTGTTCACCGAAAAGCCAGCTTGTCCGGTGGCAAACCCAAACGCTAGAATAATCTGAAAATTGGTGTCATAAAAAATAGAGCACCCGCAGAACGAGAGGGAGAGAGAGAGAGAGAGGAAGAGAGAGCATGTAGTAATTTATTTTCCACCATATTTTCAGGACGCTTTTATGCACGACTCGTTTCGCGTCAACAAATGAGGGCTGCCTCAACCCTGGGGCCTGACGAGGGGGCATTAATTAGTGTGCTTTAACTATAAGGAAGTCAACGCGTGTGACTGAAGCTTCCATCGAAACGAGGCGAATTCAAAGCATATCAACAAACCGATTGCTTAGGGTAAAAATATTAACCTTGAAGTCAACGATATTTTTTTAATTAAAACTGGAATTAAAGGAATGGACTCGTGTTCCAACGATAAACATCTAAACTTCTCAGGCATGCAATCAATCCGGTTCGACGCCTAACACGATGTGACTGGTTTGTTTACAAAGAATACTTGGCAAATCTTATCGGTTGAACCCGAAAACATTGGTCGGCGGCGGACATGCGCCAACTTTCGTATATAGGGGAAACTCTAGGTGTTCCAGTCGGGAAAAGCTTTATTTCCGAATCCATACCCAACACTACCGATTGGAAATGGAAAGCAAGTTTTCTCCACTTCCAACCCAGCACACCACGGGGAGGGTGGTTGACTGGAAACTCTAGACTGGAAGTCGTTTCGGATTTAGTGCGCATATTCACCACATCAACACACCCGAACTTAGAAAAGCATCGGTATGAAGACTCTGTCAGTGACAGTTTTCTCCACTTCCAACCCAGCTCGGGGAGGGTGGTTGTAGCTTTCACCACTGTTAAAAAAATTACTTCGGCCCGCGCCAGCATGAGTTCGGGAAATGGAGAAGAATCTGTGGAGTGGAAGTCTAGACTTCGGATGTAGTGCGCATATTCACCACGTCAACACACCCGAACGGGAAAAAGCGCCGAGATAAAGACTCAATGTCAGTGGCGGCATTCAACCATTTTCACCATTTGTTTTCGAACACTGGGGCGAGTTTTCCGTTCGCGTCACTTCCACTGGAAGTGACACACGACAGCAGCACATCAACATCCTAGCAGCTCAGCAGGGAAAAACCCAAGGCACACAACGTGGGGGGTTTTGATTGACTCCCGACCGCCACCCGGTCCCCGGAAAAACCACTGCCCCAACTTTCGCTGATGGGTTGCCCTGCCTCGGTCGTTGTCTGTGACGTCGCTGTTTTCGGCATAGGCCGGGCGCAAGCTGAACACAGCCAAAGAAGCAAGGGCGCCCACCATTACGCTGTTTACGAGCATTGGAGCATTGAGAAAAGTTTTCAATTTCACGAAATGTTATGTGGTGGAAAATTGATTAAATTTAACGTCACTTGACATGGCCAGCTGGAAGCGGACGGGCCAGCCGGGGATGGCCGGTCGAAAGTTGGTTCGAACTTCGGTGAGAAGTGCCACCAACTTCGTACACACATACGACGGAAGGTTTTGATTCGTTTTTGTTTTAAATTAAATGCAGTTCGGTAACCCTTTGCCGAGCGGCATAAAATCCTCAACAAATCATTCTTCAACGCTTTTCCAATTCCTACACCGCTGCTTAAAGCCAAGGGGCCTCTGTCGGCTAAGCTCCGTTTATAGGTCGTTGGGCAATTTTGAAATGGATTCGAAAACCGATGCTTTCAATATTTGACACCGACAAAGGGGTTGTAAACCCGGTGGGGGTGTAAACACCGTCGTCGATTACTTTGTTGCCGCGCGCCGAACAGATAATCTCGCTTTATGTCCAACCCGGAACAATCTGGCACCAACAAGCTCGACACAGCTGGGGGTTTTGGGAAGCGGATCGGTTGTACTCAATCCAACACGGAACATCCATCCCTCCCCCAGGCGGCCTTTATGAGCTGAGCGACGGTCGAGCGGTTCATTTTATCACACAATCAAACCTCTGTTTATGATGCATGGAACAGCTTGCTTGGGCACGCCACGCCACACTTTGGTGGGACAAACTAAGCGAGAATGAAAACAGATCCAAATTGATATGCGATGCATTTAAACTTCATTTATACGGGGGGGAAGGAAGGATGGGACGACTCATGAAACGCTTGCGTACTTGCAAATAAAAGTATCATGTCCCGGTGTACCGGTTATCATTATGTGCACTTACTTGAGTTCCTTTGAACAACCTTCCACACACACACTCGAGTCGATAGTGCAATGCATGATGTTACACACCTCTAATGGTGGCGGTTCATTTTATCAAAGCGGTCCCATCGACCGTGGTTTCTTTTGATTTCTCGTGCAAGCTCTTTTCAAATCGACTTTACAAATCCTTCCCGGTAAGTTAAATCGAAAAGCATCGCTCGGGGGACGGTAACTGTTCGCGCAGGATGTACGTCGGGATTCCGATAAGCAGCAGCAGCAGTAGTAGCACAACTGTCAAGGATACGCTTCCACCTAGCGCGCTGTAAGAAGTGAGTTGAACCAGTGTATGGCTTCAACATCCGTCTGAGATGAAGAAGGCGGGTAGGGGGCGGGATGGTGCACTAATTAAGATGGACGTTAAGATACGGCTGAGATTTTAATTTCAGCGGACAATTTTCAGCTTGTTCCGACGGGGCGCCCACCAGTGGGTGGGACGGTAGCCGGGGGAGTGGAGGACGGGGAAGGAATGCGAATACGAAAATGGTGGTCTCGTCCTCGTGTCCTCGTCAGCTGTCGTTCCAGCAGTAGATCTGCTCGCTTCACCGTTCGGGTGGGATTGACGCTACAATTTTGGCTTTGGTGCCGAAGAACTTGCGGGTTGGACTTTGGGAATGTGAACGTCGGTTTCGATGCTATCATCCGTTATCGCAAACTTCGAACACGAACACCGAAGCTGGAGATTCAACTTTTGCGGTCCTACATTTTCCGTGCGCTTCACCGCACAATCGCTGTGCGGAATGGAAGTAGGACGAGAGGATAATTTCCCGGGCCATCATCCGAACCGGTTGAAGTTTCCACCATCGGATGAACCACAATTTCTGGCCCTATAATTGCTAAAGCACGGAAGCTGTAGTGTCGGTTTGGTTTTTTTTCCCCCGCTCTTCTCATCGGACCGAAAAGGCTCCAATAGACGAATACGTTGCCAAATGCTGGGATTAATAATTAATATTGGTGAGCCGCTTCCCAAAAACCATGCGATCCGCTCGTAACGCACTTGGGTCGTCCGTCCCTCGGGGAGGAAAATGGGTGAGAGTTTCAATCTTCAACGCAATGCTGTGTCCCTCCCCCTCCGCCTCTCTCCCACCCGATGGTCAATATCCTTGATTTCGGGGCACTGATTTTCGGAGTGGGTCCCGTTCGTTCGTGCCGTTTGATTGGTGAAATGTTTGTGATGAAATTAAATTATCGTCCCCAAACACAAACCCCCCGACCGTGGAGCTTCGGAACCAAAGTTCGCCACAGGTAAGGCGATACACTCCCCCCCCCCCCGGAAAACTCGTCATCGCGTGACTCACTTCCCGGTCGCCGACGGGACGGCCTCGGTGCAATTACTCGCAATCATGCGAGCAAACATACCGCAACCGATTCCAAAATAAAGACCAATAGCATCCGAGGCGGAGGAGGAGGGAGGCTCGGGATGCGACGCGCGGTGGGAAAAGTCAAACCATCGCTCGCCAAACAACGAGCTTCACACGGTGGCAGGGAAAATAGGATGCTTGAAATCGTCGATGAATGGATCAGGACCGGATTTCGGGTGAAAGAGGATTTTTCTTTGAAAAAAAAAAACAGGAGAGTATTCAGCATTGGCGCATCCTTTGTGTTTGTGTGAGCCTCAGTTGGCATAAGGCTTTGTTTTCCATCTGTACGATTCTTGTTGCGAAGACGTACATGAAAGCACGGCAGAGATAGCGCACACTTAAAACCATACTGTAGAATTTCCATCGGGTTGGTTCCAAATCAAAAACTCAACTTGCTCTCCCGTTCCACCATCGGTATAATGGAAAACTATCCATTAGCGATTCGGTGTATTCGCTTCCCGTCGATCTGCCTGTCAACTCCGATCACGTTTTACGAGCGACTGGATTAAAACCCGAAAACCCACAATGAGATTTGCACGTCCAGATAGCGGCGGTTCAGCCACCGTAAAACCAGCTGTGACACACAGTCACTCCCAATCGGAGCACGATCCCGTTTTGATCCCGGGTATCGAACTACAAAAAAAAAAAAGGATGGTAAATAACATCGCATCCGGTGGCGATGCACCAGACCACCAACAGCGTGGCGATTGTGTGGGAATGTGTGGGCCAGTCGCGTAACCGAGGGTAAATTTATTACTGCAAAACCTCAAATCCTAATTGATAAAGCTTTCTCATTAGCGGCCGGGCATGATCGCATGTTTGTGGAGCGGCGTTTCGGAAAATTGCAAAACTATTACCGAAAGTCGATGGCCCGTGCCCGCATACTTGTATGTATTTTGGAATCATCCACTAATTTCGGAGGAACGAAACACAAAAAAAACAACACGCTCAGAAACAAGCACAACACACGGATCACCCTTTAAACATGCTGCGGAAAATGCATTCGCGGGTGTGCATTCAATTATTTTTCCACGCGTGGGGTTGATGCAAAAACGGTGCGCTAATCCCACGCCTTGACCACGCCGCCGAGGGGGGGGGGGGGGGGAGGTTTTATTTCACCCCAGCCACCCAGGTTCGGGATGCACGCGGCGCGTATCATGTCATCCTCGGGGCCGGTGCTATGGTCGCTGCCGAAACGATCCCACGGGCAGGAGGAAAATTCATCACACGGCTCTCGCAGCTGGAACGTGCCGCTGAGTAAATACATGAGGTCGAGTTTCTGAGCCCCTGAGCCTTTGGGAGGCACGCCAGGGTTTATTCGCCAGCACGTACGTACCCCGTACGCGAACAGATGGCTCCCAACATGTATGTCTTGTGTGGAGATTGTCTGGTACCTACAGGCGCTTGCATCACATCTATATTTAGCGCTGGACTAATGTCCGGGAAATGCATAAGCGCGCACGCCCGTCATAGTGTTTGAATTTTCATATCGTCCTGAACAAACGCATCCATGATGCTGCTTGCACAAATGTACATTCTCGTCGCTGAAGTTGAGTTGATGAGAAATAATGAAGTACTGTTGCGAGCGAGTGAAGGCAACCATTTCTATACACTGATGGCCGGGTAAATCATACAATCATGTTGCCTCTCGACCAGCCAACGACGAAGACGGCGTCGTCAGTGTCAAGCGGCGTCGTTGCCGAAATGTGTTACTCCCGTAGAAAGCACTGCGTTGCAAAGAGTTCTAAAAAGAAAATCACTTTTAAACAACGATGCATGAATGGAAGCACCGATGAATGGACATGAAAACCTTCCTCCGAGCTATCTTTTATCAACACAAACTGTTGTTCGTCCGATTTGTTACAGTTTAAAACGGTAAGCACCCCTTTTTCCGTATCTGGTTCTCGTTGCATTCCTTGGGCATCTTGCACAAACACGAAGTTTAAAACAGTTTAAGCGCAGTGGTAGCTTTTTTCCATTCATTCGCTTTCCTTTTTCAATCAAAGGGCAAACACGCTCCATGGCCTTGCCCTTCGCACTGGATATGCTGGGGGCGAATATACCGGCATGTATTCCTTGCGTTTAGTCGAGGGACATAGTCGACGATAACGATAATAGTAACAACGGTAATAACAGTAGTAATAATAATCAGCCACAAACGCGTACGTCGTGTTTTGGCGAACGATCACTGCACCACCCACTATGCTCTGGAGGAGGAGAAAAAAAATCCGGGATTTGCGGACGTTTGGCGAATACCGTACCTTAACGCCAAATGCCACCGGCGAAGCTGAAAGCCACGAACGGGAAACCTAAAACCGTCCTGAAGGATGGTCAAGCGTAAGTTTGGGGCTAGCTTCAACACCGCCATGACGCCATGTGGCAGCATACAGAGCACGGGTCGAACGCATTAACCGAAAGGGCACAGAACGGTATGCACATTTGGTTGGCATCGTTTTGGGGTTTTCATTACCAATCGATATCGCACGGGAAGTTACGGGCATTTAGCGAACGGGCGGGTTATTTTTTATGCTGCGTTGTGGAGCGCACGTTCCGTTGGTGAAGTTTTTCAAACAACCAGGTGCTTTTTTCTACCCGTATGCACTTTTCCATGTGGTTTCTATTTTTTTTCTCGGCCCTCTATTGGACGATTGCGACGACCAGATGAAGCTTACAGCAACCTTTTTTGGCGGTTGTTGCTATTTTGGCGGTTTTATGGCAAGAATAAAAAGGATTTCATGTTTGCAAAGGGTGAAATGGAACAATAGAACGAAGCAGGAAAAATGTCTTTCTGGGGAGCAAATTTTTCAAGCGAATGAATTGATCGTTTGAGCAAATTTGACTTTAACGCTTGTGGGGTTTTTTGTGACTGGCAAGGTGGCGATAAAATCGATAGAAATGGTGGCCGACAGATAAGAACTGAGTAAATCCATGCATTCATGGGAATTTGTCACGGCACATTGATTACATTTGGAGTGAAATTCAATTTAAATAAAATTCTAAAAACGGATTTATTTATACAAACTTCTAATGTAATCTTTAGCCCACACACACACGCACATATGTTTGAGAACAGGTCATGGTTGCCAAGTGTTGGCACTCCAATTTCCGCTTAATCCGGTGCGCGCGAACCGACACGTACACCGCTCGATCAGGGCCCGGAATGTAAGCGGCCAATTTTAATCATCCCCCCGGTGCTAATGAAGAAACTTTTCAAGAGTACGACATCGCCACGATGCTACATCACGACGATGTGTTTTTGCTCTGCCGAGTGTTGGATGGTTCTCGGGCAGGCCATAAAACAACAAACTTCGGCCTCCGGCCGAGCCGAAACCGAGCATCCTTTTTCCACTCTCCGAAGGGGACGGAAGCCACGTAACGAAACAGGCCTCGAGCAATCAGACTTAATGAGTCTGCTCGACGAGTATGCGTGTGTGTTTGTGTGACTTCGGATGTCCTGTTCGATTTCCCAACGAGCCCATCTGCCCATTTGGTGGACGCGACTCCATCGCCGTTGTGGACGTGTGTGAGACATCCACAACACGGTTATGTTATTGCCATCGGAGACATGCCACGCACGACAGCTCGTGACCGGCGCTGGGCCAGCGTGCTGCGGCATATCCTTGGGACCTTCTGGTGGCCATTGGCAATAAAGTGAAGCAAATAAATCAATTCTCGACCAGCGCTTCACAACACGCCGAAATGGAGCCAGGGTCGTGCGGATGATTATTAGTTTTCGGTTTCGCTCGCCGGACGGTGCCCTTTCCTGGAGCAGTAAAGATAAGAATGCTGTGGCCGAAACTCCAAACAACACACACACAGAGACACACCCAAGCACTCGTTCCATCCCCCGTGGGATCACTCTCGATAATCACCTGCGGGACAGCGTTCCTATCCTTCGACTCGTCAAAGCCGAAGTTAGTTGACGAGCCAAATGAAGGAATATTTGTGGCTAAATGCCAGAATTACGGAATGACTTCCATTTTCTCAAGACGGCGTCCTACGTGGGGTTGGGCGCAACCATTCCAGCATAACGATCCAACGATCATGGATAATGGGCTTACCTGTAATGAAATACCGAAGAGAGCGGAGAAAGTGCGGTGAGTGGGACAGGTAAACATAATGCTCCGCTTTTCAGCGCAGGGATAACGAGTTTAGAAGTATGATTTATGGGACGGATAAGAGTAGTAGTCGTTACTCCGTGACCCTGCCCGAACACCCTGTGCCCGATCGGTGGCTACCAACTAGCCTTCCCATTCGCCTGCAGAAGCGTGGCTTCCCGCACGAAGAAGGCGCGCTTGTTCCTCATTATTATATTTGCTTTTGCTCGCCAATAACCCGGCGGCAAATAAGCTCTCGCACCGGGGGAGGAGCGAGGCAAAACAAACACGTAAGCCAGCGGGACGGGGCAGCCGGCGGCCAATCCACTTCACTAAGCGCTGGCCGTGAGATTTGAAGAGGGTTAAACGTAACTTTACCTTCCGGCTCTCTGCATTCTAGAAGCCGAGTGGGTTTTCAAGAAAGAGAAAAAAAACCTTTCAAAAAGAAAGCAAGTCCTTGAAGTTGTTCGTAGGGAAAATTCTTCGATAATCTGGATCGGCCTTTTTTTGCGGCTCTTTCAACCTGCTAGCGCCATCACTAATTGCCCGGAAAAACCGGAGCTCCCGCTTTTTAGTATTTGTAGGAGATCTTTGTTTTGAGCACTGAGAGGACTTTTCATTCACGAACATTTTGCATCTTAAATAATTCATTTAATTTAATTTTATCAGAAACCTTTAAAACCATTAAAAAAAGCTACTTAGGTTAGAAAGAATCTAATAATTTGGACCTTTTTAATGTTGTATAACATCAGGGAAGTTTAAATTGAAAAGAAAATATCCTTTGAAACCCATTTTTATCAATTGACACATCTTTGCTTTTTTCCTCCCAGCTTTTTGTATGCATTGGGTAAACGTTTTCGGAAAAGGAAAATGAAACAAAAATAAACAAACGGCGAACGGAGGCGACCCAAGAAAATAAAAAGACAAATATAAATAAACAACCAACGGGACCAACTATGGCTGCTGGAGTGGATAATGAAGCGGTAAAAACGAGGTCAGCTCGCGAGCAAGCAAAATGTCGTGCCAGATTTCCACCGGGAAAAATCTTCGAACGAGATCGACCGGCCGAGAGGAAGAGAAGCTTAACTCAATAAAGGTTCCACTGCGCGTGGTAAACCGATGGATGATTGTGAAAACATACTATTGGTGAAAAAAATAATACGAAATATGACCACAAGTAGCAGAAAAGTGTACAAGAAGAGGCCACTTTCTTCGTTTTCTGCTTCTGCAATGCTCATAACGGAAGGGAAGGAAAAAAAAGCGGTGAACCAATAATAAGGAGTCCATTCGAATGCAGCAAACGAACGAATGGTTTGGTTTAACGATGATTTTTATGTCTATTGAAATAAATTTATTAACCAGTTTTACTTCGTTTTACGATGGAGTGGAAAAAGAGCAAAAGTGTGTGTAGAATCGAGAATCTTTCATTCAAAATTGAATAATTGGTTGAACAGAAGTCGCTCTCAATAAATTTCCGAAGAAATATTTCCTATTCACCGGTGAATGAATGATTTTTCTTAATGATATTTCAAAATGGTCAAAGAAAGCGTACGGCTGAAGAAGCCTTTCATCGAACTCAACCGACGCAGTTTTATTGCAACCGATCAACAACCGACGATACTTAATTCTAATCCAACAATGAGCTGCAAACCTCTTTAGCAATAATATGCCAGCATACTCGTAACGGCATCCGGGGTTCATGCTTGCCAGGCCCATAACTCATCGAACAGCGAAGTGATGTTGCAATTAAAATGGCCGAAACAATTCATGCTAATCGCTGCGAAATGATCTGCACGGCTGTTGCGAAATGATCGGTTCCATTACCGTGCAAGCCGATTCGAATCGTTTCGGTTCCGGACTTCCATTTCCCGCCCAAACACTGGTGTATACGAAAGGTGCCAGCGCAACCGGTGAGGATGGCGAGCAGTGAGCTCGAATAAATTTTCCCACGTTTCCGCAGTAAAGCTGCTTATCTTTGCAGCCGGCGAGACGGCGATTTATCTGTGCCATAAACGTGCATCACTACCTCGCCATACCTTCAGTGCCCAAAACATTCATCTTCTGGTGCAACGCATCCTCTATCCTCGGTTGATTCTAATCAGATCATGTCACTTTTCAGCGGCGGCTCATCCTTCGTCCGGGCGGTACCGGGAGCGGAAGAAGGCAAATGAGATTTTCCAGCATTAGCGAGACGCACACACGCACACACTCCCGCACCCGGGCGGAAATGGGTCGGACACAAAATATAACCAACTCCCAGCCAATAAATGCAAACAGCTTCTGCTCATCGTCACCGGTTGGAAATCATTTTCTGGTCGTTAAAATGCTTCTTTTCTAATCGAATTCGTCTGAATCGGGTTACAAAGGAAAGGGAACCTGTGGCGGCGAAAACACTTTACAAAAAAAGCCCCGGGTTGCTCGGGGGCTGTAACAAGGAAACATTCCACGAAACGATCGACGGCCACGTCCACAAAGTAATGGTAACGACAACGACGCGAATCAGCGCTTCCGTTCCGGGCGGGGCCGTATGATTCGTTAACTTCCGAAAGGAAGCGCTTCATAAAAACCGAATCATTCTCTCGGCGGCCACTGGGGAAGATTGCTATAGGGGTGGGAAATAAATCGTTCCAGGGCAAAAACGGCTCCACGATGCAAAACTTCAAACCGCTCCACGGGACAAAACAATAAAACGGAACCGAACGGTGCGCGGGAGATAAAGCAATGTAATTTCTTTCGCATTCCCATGCCATCACGCCACCACGTCAAGCCGGCATCCATTAAAACAATATCACTTTACGCCGAGATGGCGGGTGTGGGAGGAGAGTGAAACCGCGTCGACATTTCTCCGGCCGCTGGAAGTCATAGGCTTTACGGTGGTTTGAGTGTTGGTTGCGACCATAAAAACGCAAAGTGAAGCCTTCCGGATGCAGAGGCGATTTAATTCAATCATAAAAACACCCAAACTGAGGTAACGATGAATTGAAATAAAAATTCCAAGGAAAAAAGCGGCACATCTCGCAGTCACGTGGACGGAAGATAGAATCTCCGGAGAGGAGGGAAGGATAAAAGTAATCCGGTGCGGTTTGAAGAAAGAACGCGGAACGCATTGTCTGAATTGTAATGAAGTAAATGGAAATGAAGCACCGGGCGCCTCCATTAGGAAAGGCGAATGATTGTTGAGCTTTTGTCCGTTTGTTTGTTCGTTTCGCTTCCACCGTTGATAATGTCATACGATGCAACGTACGAGGAAGCGAAAACGAGCGTGACGATGACGCTGATGGTGGCGTTAATGTCATGTTAATAACACTGCAATGGCAAAGGGGACACACCCACACGGACATGCCAGTGGAGGTACAACAAATTTGAAGCGACTCCCTCTGGTTCGGTTGGATAATATTTCCCGTGGGGGACTCATCGCTACTGTGTTTTTTCTTTTCTCCATTTTAACACAATCAGTGGATTCAACCAGGAAAGCATTTACCTCTGGCTGGCCATTCTGCCCCCGTCCTGTATAACAAAGCAACAATGTGAAAGTGCTCGGATTGGGACCTTGGTTACTGGCACTGGCCGATGTGACCGGGCACTTTGCATTTAAAAAAGCGTACACTGTGTGTGAGCGACAAGGCAAACATAATAATATACGTTCGACAAAAAGTTGTGCTACCGATCGCTTTTTTTAACTTTAATAATAGCGGGAGGAATATGCAAAATTGGATGCATATGTTTACGCATCGATCATTGTCAATCATCGGCTGAAACGGTCCTTTTAAACGAGGTTAAACAAATTGACGTATCAACGTCGAATAATGGCACCGATAGGAAACATATTGCGATGAAAACATATAATAAGCCGATTGGCGAAAACTTCAAAGCATGAGTAAAACAAAGCGTGCGTGATGATGTATTGGACGAAGGCTCAATGATAAAGGCAGAGCATTACAAGGCCTTTTATTTAGTAAAAATATGTTTACTCAATGGAAAAACAACTGACATCGAGGGAAAATTGTCGTGCAATTTAGAGCAAATACAAAACATTTGCATTAAACGATGTGCTTTCAATCAAGTTCTCCCAAAAGTACCTTCTGTCCGGTAACAAGCAATGAAAAGAGTGAAAAAGTGAATACAGAAAAATAAAAATAATAAAAAAATACAACCTCACTCTGTAGTGTCAAACATTGCCGGCAGCGGTTTTGGTTGGGACCGAAGATTTGTCGGTGATTTTGTTCTTTTACTCCTCCTGTTGAACCCGGCTCCCTTTTTCCGTCGTCCGTCATCGAACTGCGCCCAGGTGGTGGCATGTTGTTGGTGTGCGGGTGTTTGTGAGATAATTCGATTCGGCCCTCCTAACTGTCACTTGTTTTTCAGCGTGCCAGGGGTCAAGCTTTTAGCGTCAAATTATGTCCGGCACGGGAATTCCATTCACCCCACCCCGCCCCTCTTTGCAAGGGCTTTGTCCATCCTTTATTTCCCGCCGGTCCTCTTATAGAGACCGAATGAAATGTGAAGAGTCTGGTAAGAGGTAAAATTAAATTCCTTTTCAAACTTGCGACCCACCAACCACCACCCGGGTGGGGTTGGTGGGCAGGAATATTGCGTGGAATTTGTACGCCCATTTTCCCACCTGAAGGACTTGTTTGAATTCGGTTGAGTGATGACCGTACGGGGGGTCACTCTCCACACCTCGAGCGTCTCGCAACCTTGATTCCCAGAACGATCCCAAGAATCCATCCCTCGTAAACAGTGTTATCTTTTTTCCTCTCCTTTCATTACCTTGGAATGCCCGTGTGCGTACGTACGTGTTAGAGCCCGGACCGTCGTTCGTGTCCATTTATTTTATTATCTCTAATCCAAAAAGCTTGTCCGATCGTACAAAAGGAAAACTAACTTGGATGGCATGTTACTTCGCAGTCGAATATGCAGACGCTTGCCAGGGGAAATTGGGGAAACAAATCCAGCGAGCAGTACTACGAGGGTAAATGAATGTATGTGTCATGTTGTACGATAAAGTGGGGTTTCTCCTCAACCCCCATCAGGCACCCGGTGCCCATGTTATATCCATATCGATAGTAAATGCAATAGGATAAAGGTTTATCCGTCGAAGACACAAATGTCTTCCGCCCGACTCCGAGCCGACACACTGTGAAGTACCCGAAGGTGTTTGATTTACATGTTGGAGGAAAATTTCCCAGAACACACTGGCAAAAGGAAGCAAAGTGCCACCGACGGGGAACCACTTTTCTTGCGGTGCAGTTGGTGCGACAAGTTTGGTCCGCCCGAGCAAAAGGAAGAACGAAACGATACCCTTCCGGGATTTGAACGCGTTTGCTTCGAACAAAATCGTCTTCCCTTTCCGAACGGTTTTCGGAAGGCACCATTTGGGCAGCGCAAGTTTCGCCCGGGTGACAAGATGGTCTTTTGTCGCCCTTTTCATTTCCCAACAGGACACACCGGCGCACATTGTTGCGTTCGGTGCAGCCTCGGTGTGGAAATAGGCAACAACGCCGTCGGGGCGAAACGAAAAACTCGCCAGCCGCAAGCAAAATCCTTTTTCCCCCCGTGATCGCAACGTCGACAACTTTTCTTTTCGATTTGGGATTGTATCATTTCCCACCGCTAGTTCTAGGGCTAAAGCCATCGCTCTAATCCAAAGCGCCACGGAAAGATGAAGTGTTCGGGAAAGTCCCCGTGTGTGTGTGTGTGTGTTTTCAAAATCCAAGATTTGCCACTCGAAGCGTGAGTTGGTCCAGGGAGCTACGAAAACTTCTTGACACCACGTGCGACCCGAAGTAAGTGGAAATGATTTTCCCATGGAGCTTGGCAAAAAAAAAGATCCTACGATGAGGAAAAAAATGTGTTGTCATCGTCGCATGGCATGGACGTCCCCAGACGACGTGGCTGAAGTAATCCAAAAGACACTGGGTAGGTGGGTAAGACAACAACAGGAAAAAAGGATGAATAGAGTAAGGGCAAGTGGCATATGGCCGCACTCGGGAAACACCCAACGGGACGTGAGGAACGGCGGCGCGAAAGGCACGGCGCAATATCACGACGCAAATTGAATTTGAATTCAGTCGTTTCGAACAAAATGTCGCTCACATTGCTCCCGCTGCTATTGGGTTTGAATGTTCGCTCCACGACAAACCGTTGCGTTGCGAGAAGTGTCCCAAGTGGAAGCGTTTTTCGTCGGCATGCTAGGAGTGTTTTGGCAATGGCCAGCTTTTTTTTGAGCTACTATTCAGCTTCCTTCGCGTTACTTACTTGGCAGGAACGAACGGGTTTCAAGAGGACGAGTAAAGCGCTACTGTAAGAAAGGGCTCGTACGAAAACTCGTGCCTTTACCTCGGACGATGCATTTCTGAGCCGGAAATGGTGGAAACCTGCCTTTTAGCGCCATATGTGGCTCGAGTGCAGAGGACGTTGTTTTACACAATCGTCATAAAATGCATTCTCGTTAGCAGAAACTCGAATACAGCGTGTAAGCGAAACGCTCGAGAGGAATGAATGGTTCACTAGCAGAAACTTACTATGATTGCAACGATCGACGTGAAGCACCGAGGAAAATCTCATGTGCCTGTCTTTAACACTCAAGTACCATCCAAGATAGACAGCAATCAAAAACACGTACACAGTAAAACTAGGTCGGGTAAAAATGTTGCTTCAGTGAGATGAATTGACCAGCAGAGAAACACAATGTCTAGAACTATTTCATTATGTTAACTGATAATGTGATGCTACATAAAACCATTGCGTTCTGCCAATTAGACTTTCATGTTTATGCAAAAGATTAACATGAAAATTAAAACACACTATTCCAAGCGTACATAGGCATTATTCTGTCCCTTTCATTCGACTTTAACTGCTGGACGTCAAAGAGTCACATTGTAACAATATGCCGAGCGGAATGTGGATCTTAAACCGAACTCTAAGACTCGCTTCGAACGGTCGAGAAAACCGTTCGCAATAACAATTTCGCCCAAATGACAAAAACAAAATTCAATTCAATTTGTTCCCTGCGTGCCCCGCCCGGGTCCTGGATCCACGCCTCATCTGACGAGCTCGATTTTCTGCCCGTCGCTCCGAGGGGCAATCACGTCACTGCCATCGTTTCGGATTCGGTCCGGCCCGATGAAACCGGATTTTGATGTATCCATCAAATTCATTATCCATTAGTGAACGGGCTTCGGAGGGAGGGAGGGGGGGGGGGGAGAGAAAGGGGACCGAAAGTTCATCGGCCATCATGCTGACTCGGCGCCCGGCGAGTCGCTGTCATGTTCCGGAAGACGTAGGAAACGCAAGAATTCAATTACGCAGTACCAGCACGCGTTCTACGTGGCACTGGTTTTGGCGGAAGGAAGTACTTAAATTTAACGCACATTTCACCGCAAACCAACTGTCAAACTGATGGGAAGGGGATGGGCTCGATATGGAACGTCGGACGGTAACGTAATTTTTATTTCAGCAGCAAGGAGTAGACAAGTTTTTCAATAGAAAGGTGGTTAATCAATTTTAAATTTACAAGAAAACAACAAAATAAAGTGGATCCTCTCAAAACCCAAAGTTGGACGCTGTACAGTGCAAGATTTTTTTTTTCTATAAGCCTCGACAACATAATCCCACTCATGTCAATGATAAATAGAAACTCTCAGGTAAGGTGTTTTTCCACGTAAAATGTGACCTTGAGCGGGAGGCGTTCGTGCGGTGAAACAGTAACACAAATAATAATTAAGATAATGAACTTCGTGCCGTTGCAGCCGTAAACTGCATTTGCATCCAACTGCGGCAATGAATCAGGCCGGCGAAAGGTTTTTGCACCCGGTGCCCGGATGGCACTTTCTTCCGGATGGGGATGGCCAGCCAGTCGCCGGAGCCGACCATTAGCAGCTTGTTGATTGAACCGGCGCAATGCTGCTACAGTAAATATGCCATGCAAATGCGCCACCGTCCGTCGACCAAACCGAGAGTCAAGCAGTTCCGCGGTGCAATCTGCTTGCATTCCACCGTCATGCTGTGGCCGCTGGACATTCTTCCACCACACTTTTCAGTCTATTTTTCAACCGGTAGTTTCGAGTTGCGGTACAAAAAAATACACAAACACACATACCAAACAGGAAGCAGGTAATGATTGCGGTAAAGTAGTAGCGAAACACTTCCACGTTCGCCCGAACAGTGCAGCTTCGTAGTGGATCCGTGCCGGAAAAGGCCATCACCACTGAGTTCCGCTCATCGAACGGGCCCACGCCCGCCCGGAACTGCATTAAAAAAAAGCCCCCTCTACGCCCCCTCCTCTCGTGCACGAAAGCACAACACGACAGATATTTGTTTTTAATATAAATGTAAATTTATTTTGCTGCTTCACTTCCGGTAAGCTTCCGGGAGCGCCTAGGATCGACACTGGGCACCGGTTCCGTGGGCGTCGTTGTTTGTGTTGCTGTGCTGATGTATTCGAGCTGTGGCTTTCTCGGAAAGGTGCCGTTCCTTCCTGCACTTTTCGCTTCGGCACGAGGAAATAACGTGCCACGTGGCCCCTTCGGGGGGTGGTGTTCCGTGACGGGCAAAATATGAACATCACACCTAGAGCGAAAGGCGGAAAGAAATGTAGTGCCTTCCGGCTCAGCAAGACACTGCCTTGCTGGCAAGAAAGCAAGCAAGCAACCCGATGCACAAAGGTGAGACATGCCACGTGACTTTGAGCAACTGCACCAACGTTTGCTTCCTCTCTGATGGACTCGCGAGGGAAGAAAACACACACAAAACTACTTCACCATCATCATCACCCACTGCGAGTGAGCAGCGTCGTGTTCGTTTCCTTTCCGAACCGAAAAACCCAATCAACTGACAACGACGCCAGCCAAGTGCAACTCAAGCGCTCTGTACGGGAAAGGTAACCGGGCGAAAGCCCGGTGGCAAAAGATTGTCCCCGTCAAAGCGAGGAAACTGTACGAAACGATTTGTTCTGGCAGGCGGTTGAAAGGAAAACCCACCGTCACTGGACTGAAGGAAAAAGAAAAAACCTCCGAAGTTTCGGGAAAAAGTTCACACCACACAAACCACCGCCACCGCCATCACTAGAGCACATAATTAACTGTCAACCGGTAACGTTATTTACTTCCGTGAGGGACATGTTCAGTGCATCTCTTCCATCCGAAAATATAAGGCATTTGTTCTAGTGAGCTCGCACAATTTAACGTGTCTTGGGAGCTGTTTTCCTACCCAAAGGGTGCCTCTGAGTGGACTTTACATCGTTCGTAGTAATGGAGAAACCAACCCGATAGCACAAAAGTGCCATTACAACCGTGTTTCCTTTACTTCAGCTGTCAGCCAAGGTATGATGTAAAAGGTTGACCAATTTTGCGGTAAGCGTACACATTTCGACGACAAATGGCGCCCCAACTCCATTTCGGTCCACAATCAATCATGATCATTGCAGCAACGATATTAACTCACTCAAGGCACGTAGGTTTGTAAAACATTTCTCCTGGAAACACATTTTCCACAAACAGACAGGAAAATGAAATAATATGTTTTACAATTGTTTATGCGGTTTCAAAAATAAGTTGCACATTGCTTCAAACTAAACTCTGACGAATTAATGAGATTTTTCCAAACGGCAACCAGCAGTTTCTTTTTTCCGGGAAATTTACCCAACCATTACATTTCTCAGTTCAACGGCGTATCAACCGACGGCATATCAACGCGGCGAGTGTAACTAAATTAATTAACTAATAAATTCCGGGCGTAAATGAAATATTTACAGAGCCACTATCGTGCATCCAGATGCACACCAGCCGTCCTAATGCAAACTTCATCTAGGCTGCCTCGAGCGGCTGCACGCATCAACGCACGAGCACGTCATAAACCCATTGAAAGGCTCCGTTTTTGCCCGTACCTGGGCACACACATAGAGCATAAATGAGTAAAATTCATCACCCTGACATTCGCGCGGCAGACAATAAGCATCGTTGCGCTCTCCGCTCGAGAGGGAAATTGATTTATTTAGTCAAAAATTGAAATCTTTCCACGGCCATGCGACGCCTACCACATACACACATACACAAGAACACGCACCGCTACACATGAAATAGAACTTCGGGGCGAATAAAAACCGAAACCTCAAAATCCTAATCATAATAATTTATGCACCCGGAGCACGGGGTGACACAACAGAGCGACAGAGGGAAACAAAGAGCGGTGGTGGGGCAAGGAGGAGGCTGAGATAGATGTTGCCACATTTCACTGCATGTTGCATACGATCGTATGACCGGGAACGACCCGAGCGCCGCAGGACGATCGACGAATCCAATTTGATTCGGTTGAAGTACGAAGTGGGAGGGTGGTTTTGGAAAACTTTCTACCACCGACCGCACAAAACCCTCACAACCTAGGTGGAACAAAGGGTGGAGGGGAGGCATGGTGCTGGTGTTGGTTCCCATTTTCTCTAGGCCGCTGGGCCAGATTTGCGTTGGGACCGGCAAGGGCATTTGTATGCATACGGATGAAAAGTTTTATTATTTCACATGAAGTTAGAATAAATATAAAATGTGACCCCGCATGTCCCAAGCAAGGGCAGGCGACAACGCGCGGTTGGAAAGGGGAGCAAAGGGGTGTGTGTGTGTGTCGGATAAAAAAATACCCTAAAAGAAACAGCCCTGCCCATTTTGACCTGTGTTGTCTGCTCGAGCTCGAGCGATTCATGCGACGCAGGAGAAGAGATCCTTGCCCCAAGATATAACTCGATGCGCTCGAGGAATGCGCAGGAAGGGCGAAAGGGCATAGTTTTTACTCGCAAACACAGTTTGATGCTGCTCCACCGAAAAGAATAACGGATATGCCGAACGCAACAACGTGCCACCGGTCACTGGATGGCAACCTTTCGTCCGGGAAAGCCACAGAGAACACGCCACGTCATGGCGTTCCAGCAGGCATTACGGAGATTGCGGTAGGTTTCGGCTGGAAGCAAAGAGTGAGAAATAAAGCATAACTGCATTTTTAACTTTTATGCTACCCGGGACCCTCGACGACCCTCAGCTACACACACAAACACACACCACCATATGCACAGCTCGGAAGCTAGTTATGAACGTAGGATGTGTGTTCACCCAGGATAACCCTTTATTCTTTAAACTGCTTTCCTCTTTCCAATGAAATCGAGGTCGACGGGAGTCGAGAGTCGGGTGGTTGGAGCAAACATAAAACGAAAATTTAATAGGGCCTACACACAAGCTGATGAATCGGACAGACATGCACGCATTTTAAATCCCCAACTTCAAGGCGGGCACTATCGGGAAGCAAGCACTGTGTCGGTGTTTTCCTCCTTGCCGGTGAGGACGCCTTAGTCCTTCCACTCAGCACTCGGGCTCGTTCATGTGCGAAGTGCGTTATCGTATCGCCCGAACAAACGGCAGACGCTGAAGACATTCGCCCGAGGAGCGTTATGTGATCCTCCCGGATCCGAGATCAACCGAGGCGAATAGGAAAAGGCATGCTATAAAACGTGGCATCTTCTTCTCGGAGCACACGACTGTTTCTTCTCCGCCCGTAGGCAAAACGGGGGTTGTCAATGATGTGTAGATCCAATGTTAGTGCAACTTTTCTTCCCACCATCCACCACTACTGCTTCCCTCCTTGGACTTATTTCTGCAATCACAGGCTTTGCTCATAAATTCGCCCGAATTAACAGTCCAAGACCTTTGCCATTTATGAATAAAACAAACATGCTCGGCTTCCGCACCGAGATCCTATGACCCTCACATTCGCACGACACCGTCACTTCCCCCTCCCCTCACCACACAGTTTCTCCATCGAACGATAGTAATAAACATGTCAAACATTATCATTCCCCATGCAAACTACTCCCACAAACGCACACTCACCCATATGTTTCGCTCCTTCCCAGAAGGAGAGAGAGAGAGAGAGAGTTTATCCTGGGGCTTTTGGGTGACGGTTTTGTGCATACAAGCCCTGCTTCCCTCCCGCCTGTGCAGCGCCTCCCCAAAGGATACGAAGCTAACTTCGGTTATTTGCACGTTCGAACAAACGCATACAAGACTTTAGAGTCGGAGCTCTGAGAATAAGTGCATCTTGTGCCGGGGGAAGCTTAGCTTAGAGACCGACTTTAAGAAGCGGTACGCACGCCCCCACAGTCGCAACGAATTCGGTTCGGAGCAAACACACACCGACACAGTCGTAAACTCCACCGAGTGGAGCGACATAAAAGTTCCAAATTAAATTAAAGGCTGTGGGCACCTGCCCGGAACCCTTTTTGACCCCAGCCGGCGGACCGGTTTTCCGACGACACAGAGTAGACCTACACACCGAGAGCTCTCGAACGGAGGCTGGGAAACTAGGGCAAGGATTCCTTCCTATGCGGAGGTGGAAGCTTAAGGGTGTGTTTATTTTAAAAGTTATTGGCTACTCATAACACTCCCAGGGGCTGCTGGGATAAGGGCAGCCCGGCGTCGGACATACGAACTCCGCTGCCGGTGGTTTCACAGAATCCATTTCCGTTGTGCGGCGGCATGCGTTGGAGGGTAGGTTGTAATTTCGTTTGCCTTCTCTAGGCCACACCCTGGCCATCGGATTATAGAACCTCGCCCACCCCGTTGCGACCCCGAACATCTGTACAAACTCCCCCGGAAGGCCTGTCGTCCCTGTGTCGTCGTCAGTGGACTCGTGTTGGGAAAATTCGAACGCCTTTGTCGAATGAAAACCGGATTTGGGCGTACGTAACTGAAACGAAAAGTGTACACCTGGGCACACGAAATGTGCAGAAACGGGGGGGACACGGGTTAGGAATTGAAAATTAAACAAAAAAAAAAGGTCCAGGAAAACTCCCAACCCGTCCAGCCGCAGCAACATCGTCACGTCGGGTAGTCGTGCGTAGTGCCGATGAAGATAGGGTTTTTATGATTGACCGGACAACTGTCAATTTACCTTTCCATTATGGCAAGAGGTACCGCCTTCTAACTACCTCTGTTCGCCCGGGACGCCCGGGAAACCCATCGGAAAACCGTCATGCGAACCGCAAAACCTCGATTTAGGTCGATAGAAGTAAAGCGTTCGGTGGTTTCGGCTCGGTATGTCACTGAGCGGCACAAAACACATTTCAATTGCGGTCGAGACGACCATCGGGGTAAGGATGATGATAGTTTTTCTCGCACCTCGTACTATGAGGGTGGAATTGGAGCCTTGCGGTTGGCCGGGGATTATGGAACCAGCCTTGTTCTGCTTTGAACTTTTGCTTCGGTCAAAGATTTTGCCCTGGAAATGTTTCACCTAAGCTGATTAGGAACAACATTTTGCAACGATATCAACAGGAATGGACGGACCAGAGTCTGAAGCAACATGGCCAAGCGTTGACAATGTTTCAAATGATCACCCTCAAACAACGAAAGTTCCTTTTATGCTCAACTATTTCTTATCAATTATCAATCGCCAAACCAGGAAATATAAGTCTACTTCATGTTGCCCAGTTGAAATTGAACCTTTAAGTGTGCTACAATCGTTTTGAGGATATTTTTCATCTTAGAACACACCCTCTTTCCCAACTGCCCGACGGACGGACAACAAAGTTTCGCGTGGAAAATTAATAAAACTTCACCAATAAAATGGCTAATTACACCGAAAGATACTTAAGTAACCCTTCACAATTTTTGTTTTGCACAGACTTGCAAAAGAAAAACTCCCGTTAATTTCCGCACCGTTGTGTTCCGGGAACGACAATTTCACGCCCGGGAAAGCTAACCGAGGTTGAAGTACTTCCCCATTTAGGGAAAGATTTCGTTCCCCTTTTTGTTTCACCTGCCTCTCTGCTGCTCGACCGCGGTGGGACACGTGAAGCGGACCGCTTTTCTCGGAAAAACAAAATGTAGCCAATTTTGGCACGGATCCAACGAAGGGACGAAAGCGAACGCACGGTGTCTTTCCCGAACAATCAACGCGGGAAGGATGAGAAAAAAAAGGGGCCACCGACCATTTGTCCTCATTTTGTACCATTTTAACTTTTATTTCACTGACTGTTGCGCGCATCCTTTGGGAGTCACCCGTTGGACGTCCCCGTTCGCTCGCGCCCTTTCCCCGTCGCCCCGTTCCGACGAACACAATAGCAAAGTTATTAATTTACAAGTAATGAATATTAAAAAGGGATTGCTAATTGCTTTTTCCTATTTCCGCATCGCTCATTTTGCATCGCATTGTGTCCCGACGGCGCGCGTGAGGGTTGTGTTGTTTTCGGTTGAGTTTTATTTTTTCCCATTTTGCCACTTCTACGGTGGAGGAATTCCGCACTAGTTAATCCTTTTGTGGCGAACGGGAGCGTTTCTACGTGGAAGAACACTTGCGTAGGACATCTTTTAACCGTCACGTGCGCGAGCAGGAATTTGTGTTCATCTGCTCGAAACGTGTCTATGGTGGAAGTGAATGGCTGTTCGGAATCTCCCGGGGGTCCCATTTCCCGCCCATAACCATTAAACGCCTCCCGGCGGAGGGTTATAACCCGAACGGAATAACGCAATCAAAAGAATGGATCAAATAATATTTTATCGTTCCTTACAATGCAAAACGCTGGGAATGCGTTAGACCCGATCCTAAACCCCGGGTCAAAGGACGGGCACCCGTGCCACGCCCATTCCCTGGAACCTGGTGTACGGGCGGAATGGAAATAAAAATACATCAAGACTCACCTGAATTGGGCTGCTGATTGCTGTTCGGTCGGGCCGATGGTGCACCGTCACGTGCTTCGACTTCCAGCGCGTACGCGCCCTGCTTCTCACGATCGAACACGACTTTGGTGAATATTTCGCCGCTCTGCAGGTTGATTTCGAAGAAATCTTTACCCTCGTTCCGGGGCGAATCGACGATGTAGTAGTAGACCTGCAATTAAAGCGGGGCGAAATCGATGGAAATACACGAAACAATTAGCATTAATCGCTGCATTTGGAAGACGTCCCCCGGTGCAAGTGCGCTCATCTGCCCCCGGAGGAGCACGCGTAATTACGACGCAGTGCGAGGCCAAAATGCCAGGAAGTGCACCATTTTCGTTCGCTTCCATTCGACGGATCCAATTTAGATTCCCCTCCAAGAGTTGCTGCTCCCAACGTTGGGAGCCGTTCGGCGAAGAAAAAGAAAACACGATCGCACACTGTGCGATAGGGAAATTACTCCAAAAATGTTTCCAGACCCACAGCCTACGGCTTGGGGGAGCACCATATCGCAGCAACTGTTGGCTCCATTCCAATTAGAAAACATCGAACCTTTTTTAATTGAATCCCGCAGTCGTCGACCCTTGGACCGACCTATCGACCCCCAGAAGATCATCTCCATTGGCCCCTTAGGGGCCCGGGCAGTCTCGTTCACAACAAGAAACTCGCGTCGTTCGCTCACAATGGCTGCCTTTCTTACCATCTTCGGTTGGGTTTTCCGACTGATAGCCCGAGGGGAGCAATTACAAATTTTAAATCGACCATTTTCGCATCACGGCCATCATGCGAGACGGCCCTTCAATCATTGCATTCACCGAAGAAGAATTTAATCATCCCACGCGCGGGTGATAACGCGAAGGTAAGTTCATTAGCACCGCGTTGATTGGGAGTCGTTCATCTGTTCGTTCATTTTGCGCCATCATACTTTTTTTTTGTAACAAAAAAACTTGGGTAGCATACAATTAGTAATCGATTTAATTCAAACGCGCAAAATGAAAGGTTGTTTGGTGGTTACGGCTAGATTGCAGATACAAACAGGTGCGATTCCTTCAAGATATGTTCATCAAAATTTAAAAGATCTTGAACTATACAACCTATAAATACATATCTGCTGAATATGGGGAAGCCTTCAAACGTTTTCAATTGTAAAGCTAACAATGACACTGGAGAGCACCATTGAGTAGGAATCGACATTCTTTGCATAACATAAACAACCTAACAATACCACGCGCTGCATTAACATACCATCGATTGTGATCCCGTAATGCCACAAACCGTGATTAGGTCGGAAGCTTTGGCAAACAAACAAACACACACACACGCACAATCCAAAACAAAGTCCATACATCCGGCCGGATGAGCCTTTCCGCTACGGCACGGTGCATGGGGGGTGGGCTCCGCTTTTCACGATAATGGTTCGGGAAATCTTAAACGAATATTGGATCGATCCAATCTCGGACCGGAGGAGCTGGTGCAAACTCCTGACTGCCTGACTGTCCTAATTCCACCACGGCAAACGGATAGCTTGCGGAACCGGGTAGAGAGGGGTTCGAGACGTGAAAAAGCAAACCTTCATCGACGAAGAGATGGAGACTCTGGGGCTGGGATCGGGCAAATCCCCCCCTTTTTTTTTGTTGCAGACGAGCACGACCCCGGAAAGTACCCCAGGGAAAATGAATATTTCATAATTCTTTCGGGGCGGGTGGGTTGGCAAAGTCAGTGACCGGAGGGGGAAAATGGGAAAACAAGTAAAGTGCTCCCGTAAAAAAAAGGAGTGCTTCGAAGTACCTAGCAAGGGTGTAACGTAGGTAGACATGTGGAGCGGTGCGGATAAAGGGTCAGTCCGACAAATCTGGAGCTGGATCCGACAAACTGTCAACTTGCGTTGTACACAGTTCATAAACACGCTTGTCCATCGGATGAACAGTTTCGCAATGGTGCGCGGGTGGAGGTAGAAGTAAAATCACGGAGGAGACTGAATCGAGCGTGCCTTATGGAATGCCTTCCACCGACAGCCGGCCCTTGTTCTCGTAATCCTCCACCCACAAATGTTATGCATTCAAAGAGCGCACCAAAGAACCGACGAGCATTCGATGGTGATTTTCTCGGAAACAGAACCCGATGAAACAACATCTTTCGCTTTGGAACGTGGAAGGGAACCGCCATTCAGTCGTCCGCCTGCGAGTACTCCGATTCGGAATCTAAGATTAAATAATCAAATGGGAAGTTATTTGCGATGAAAATCGTTACCCAGCCCGCACTTCCATAGCTTTTCTCCTTCCCGGTCGTACATTGATTCTGTCTCGGGGAGCGGCAACCCGAACGCCAACCCGTTTAGTGCGGAACTTGATTCCACAGTGGCGTAAAATCGGCCAGAGACTGGATACAAACCCGCAACATTTTCATTCACCATGTTTCGTTCCGTCTCTCAACAACGGGAATGAAACGAAAAAAACGAAACGTCTCCCAATAGTGTGGTGTGCCCTATTCAGATTCTCGGTCCGCTTCTGCACAACCCGCTTGATTTGAGATAGTTGGGGCATAAATTTAACAACAAATACTCGGAACGGATTTTGTTATCCGCAATTCTCCGCATTGAGCACCGTTTCATTTTTATGCACAATTGTTTTCGAGGGCGCCCTTGAAAAATACATTGCAGCGAGCATCGCTTGCAGAGGGACGTGATCGAATTATTTTCACCCCGGCCCGAAAAGCGACCGTCAAGGGTTTCTCGCCCATTCGGGTTCCGAGAATTCTGGTTAGTTGCCGCGCTTTCCTCTCCCGCCAACGACTCGTACTCACCTGATTGTTGGGGAAGGTGCCGTCCTTATCGATTGCGTTCACCTGTGTCACCTTGGTGCCGATCGGTTCGCCCTCGAGGACGGTTTCCTGTTCACGTTCGGTAAACAGTGGTATTTCGTCGTTTACATCCTCTAATTGTATGTAAACAGTCGCCTCCGATGCAAGCTGCTGGGCACCGTTGTTCTGTGGATGGTTTCAACGATCATTTCATCGGCGGGAGCGAAAGGTGGTTGGGTGACGCAGGAACGGCAGGGCGGCCGGGCGGGCGTGGTGTTGGTATTCCCGCGACGATGTTGAATGTTGAATGATGATGTTTTATGTTTTTGCATCCATCCCGGGGTGTGCATGGGGGGGAAGAAAAGACAACAGGCAAAGAAAAAAAGAAGAAGAGAAATGTCAGTCAGTCAGCCGGAAAGCGACATGCAAATGGTGGATGTACGGAAAATGAGCATTAATTTGATGATGTTCGACATAAATTTTAAATTTTATGGAGTCTCCTTCAAGCGCGCGCTGTTTGCTTTGTTGCACGGAACGTCCCCCGTTTCGGAATGAGCGTGGGAGAGGGGAGAGTTTACTCGGTCGGCGACCAAAATACACAGACCACAAGCAGCCACACGGAGACCCAGAGACGAGCGTAGCACCGGTAAGACCCGAAGGTATGTAAATTTTTGGCGCAACCCCGTGTTTGTGATGCGAATAATAAGGCAACGCTTATGATCATTTTCATACGGCGCCAGTGCGACTCATTCGTGATTGCGTGGAAGCGAAAGACAATTCTGAGTGATTCCTGGAAAATGATGGCAATTCTATTCGCTCTTTTCATGCTGTTGTTGGTCGTCCGTATGGCCGACGATTTTCGACGTGAAATTCTGAAGCAGTTAAACCGCTATTACGCTAGCAATATTATTTTATGAGCTCACCAACGTGCATGTGTGCATAGCAAAACAGTTTCTTGCATGATTTGGAAGATGCTCCTTTACTTTCTTTTATTTTATCTCGACGGTATGATCATGTTTTTAACCGCCATTTCCTTGTTTTGTTTTTAAATTATTTATTCTGTATTTATTTTTTTAAAAACCAAACGCATGTACTTCACAACCATTATGAAACTATGCTAGGTACACCATGAATATGTTGACAAATCTCTGGCAGTTGTTATTCACTTGTTTTCTTTTTCTACTTTTTAATTTTTCCTGGTTTTTGCCGTAACTTAGAAGAACATTTCCATGAGGCGAAACCCTTGACAACCACGCGAAAAGCTTGCGCACATAACGAACAATTTGAGCAGTTTATTTGCATTAACGTTTGAAGTTAAAATGGCTGTGAAATAAGGATAATTGAAAATTGTAAAACTCTATACGCTTCTTATTGAAAAATACACGCAACGTAATAGTTAAAAATAATTTACATACATCGAATCAAAATGGAGGCGCCCGGTTGTTTTTAAAACTCGATCAAGACAATTCGTTGTCTCTGATTCAACTGCTACATTGATCACTAAATATATGGTTCGTTCTCTTTCAATCAGCTTCTGTTGATAAAAACAGATACACAGCAGCAAATTGCCTTAATCATGCAAAGAAACAAACCGATTCCCGGTGGAAAAATTTAAAACTGAATAACGGTAGAGAATATAATTATATTATCCTTGTTAATTGATGCATCTCTCTCCTTTAGTGGGACACATTCTATTTTCTCTATGTTGATTGCTAACCTTACTTTTAACATAGAAGATGTGTCCACTAGTATCGTGAATGTTGCTATAACAAATGCAAGAGGTGTGATGTGCTTAGACTCATATTAATACAAACTGGTACAGTTTAACAATCAACTTTCATTTTATACAATTCAAATATTTATCTCGACACCCAACGTGTAATCATAGCGTCCTACAAACAACCGGATATTTTCGTGTGCCGTAGGTAAATAATGGAAGGTTGAAGATCTTGAAGCTGCTCAAATTGGTTCCGGCCACGGGCAAGCCACCGCACCAGACCGCACGTCTAGACGGCAGATCGTAAGAAATTCAACGCAGCCCACATCGTTCCCAAGACGCTCGGGGCGTGTTTATACTCCCATGCTGCATTACGCTCCTTCTCGCCTTCATACACGCTCCAGTGCATAATCACAGATGACCGAGTTCTGACGAAGGCGTAATCTATCATCGAACTACTCGACCGTCTCTCCCTGCGCTCATTGTCCCCTCCAGCGTCCTAGAAAAGCCCTTCCCAACGCAACGACACCGCCGGCCAGCGATGATGGGGCTCTTGAATTGTCTAGCTTTGTGCAAGAAGAAACTTATCATTGCATTCTCCGTGCAAGGACATCATAAGCATCACCATCATCATCATCATCATCACCATGCTCATCATGCAGACAAATGGTAGCAGCAGCGAGTGTCCCGGGAGGGCCAAGCTGCTTTGTTCGCCGGGTGGAGCCACTCGCACAGGTCAAATTTATCGCATAATTTTGTCCTTTATTATAATAAAATATCATTTTGCTAACAAAAATGGCCCAATCATTTTTAATGCCATTATCTGCGCCCGGCTAGCGGTGCTTATTGCTCCCTCCCCCCCTGGCGCGGCACCTTCCGCGTTCGCCCACGGGGAGATTATCTGTCTGGCTTATGATTGAGATTCTTTGAGTGAAACATAAGCCCCATTGTGCGAAAGGCAGCAAAAAGGTGGAGATTACTTAAGGGGAAAAATGCTACACTGCAAGGCAAGTGTGCTATGGTACTTGTTAAAGCGTATTTGAATGAAGGAATGTCTTCTTTAATTTGACAACTTTTTCCCGAAACGATGATAAACCTAGGAAAAATAAATAAAATGTAAATTGTAACTTTCAGATCCCAACCGAAGAACGACTTACAATGCAGCGAATTACGATAATCCACAAGAAAAGGCGCATCTTGATGCAAAATGTAACAGGGACTTGCATTTGCTCTATTATGCAGTGTAATTATTCGTTACACAATTTCCCATCCCTTGTCTACATGCTTCGCAAAAAACGCAGAATGCTTCGACAGGTCCCGAGACCAGGCTCATTAGGATTATTCAGCAAACTGTAACACGTTCCCCAATTAGACTATCGAGCAGCTGACGCAATCCTTCTTATCCTTCCTCCTGCCGACGAGGACGTGCTGTAAGTAACGACTCTCCGGTACGGTGGAAGCTCCATAAAAACGCTGGTTCCTTCCAACGATCCTCCCTCCCCCTCCCTCATTCCGCCCCATCGTATAATGATGGAGCGTAAATTTTATTTTAAATTTCCTCCTATTGTTCGGGCCACTTGGAGCACACGGTACGAGATTTCAGCATTTTAGTCACCCCAATGGGGCTACAAAATTAACACTCTCTCATACTGTGAAGACAGCTTCAAAAGGATTCATATCTACCCTGTCCTCCTGGGAGCCGTGCGCAACACCGGCGCACGGTGCTCGATACCAGCCATTTCCGGAAAGTTTCCATAGCGTTATCACCGCCAACGTCACTATCATCGCCAACGAAAGTGAACCGAAGAGAGCATCACCCACACACACACAGTCTCTCTCTCTCACTTCCTGTTCTGATATTCCTTTTTTTTCTCTCTCACCCAATCTCTCTCTCTCTCTCTCTCTCTCTATACCAGTACTTCAGCACTCTTTCGAGCTATAGTTTTCCATTTTCCCAGCACCAGCTACGGAGATAAATAGATTATAGCTTCCGGAATATCTATGTCGCCCGATTTCGTATTAATTTATGAAAATGTAATTTATATGCAAATTTCCGACTCGCAGTCGTGACAAACGTGCATTCAATGGATTATTATTAGATTGCATTAGTGAAAGGTGCCTCTGATACGACTGCTGCGTGGCCGAGGCCAGCTTTCTCCGGCGCACCGGCGGAAGTGTGCAACCGAAACACCCGGTTGCATCCCATCCGGTCGTAGTAGGGACGGACGGAGGGGGGAATCACCATCCATCAAGACGTGTGCGTGCCAGGGATGTCTGGGATTTTGAATTCGCTTTCGCCTCTGTATCGGATGAGACTGCAGTTCTCCATTTTTGCTCGGACCAACCCAGGATCCCACGGCAAAACAGGAGTGTCGCAGTTGAGCCCCGGTGGTAATCCACTCGTCAGGTGGAACACTCCGCCTCCGGTGGACTCACCGCCGCTGTCATCATCACCGTACCCACTAATCCCGGCGGAGAGCTAGACCAACCCGTGAACCGATCAGTGATTCGCCCTCGTGGAACGCGATTATTTGCAACACAACAAATCATCGACCGTGGCTCAATGCACCGCTTTAAAGGTATCGGGTAACTCGGGGATTGGCGAAAGAGCAGATCAGAGGCACACCGAATCGTCAGGGTTTCACCTAAACCCCCAACCGGTATTGATACGATGGTTCTCCCAGGGTTTGGGCTAACGAAATCCCGTACTTTCGAAAGGAAGCCCTTTCTCGTGGACCTTTATCCACTGTCGCTACAGTTTGCGCTTTTCGCACGTTAACGGCGAGGGTTCTCCCACAAATAGAGCAATATGTTGACCACCTCGGCATCGGTGCAACAAATAACCGGCAGCTGCTACCGTGTTCTGTTCAAAGCTTACAATGAAAAATTCCACCAGGAATGCAAACTCAGGTGCCTCGGGAAAAGTCATCACCTTCGACCCGTCGGTAGGTTCCGTTGGTTGCCTGAGCTGGTGGAAAAAAAATGCTACTGGTGCCAATATCGTCCGTACGGCGTCGCCGACAAAGTCAAAGGCGGGAGGATGGTAAGATTGCGCACGCAAACCTATCATCCCGTTCGCTTCGCCCGTGGGACCAACAAAGCCACTTTGCCCGAGCACTGATGGAAGGATAAAGTACTTCTCATCATCATAATCGCCACCACCTTCTGGCGCCGGGGATCATCGTCGGTGAGTCGTCTCGTTGGTGCACCAAGAAGGAGCGATGTTGTTCCCGGTTGGGGTTTTTGTGTTTTTTTTTTTTTTCAAGAAACCACCCCTTCTCCTTGCGGAACAACACTGTCATGCGATGGGTTTAGCCAGATCCTTTACTTTCATCGGGCTTTGGTACGGAAAAAGCAGAAGAACCGGTGGGTTGTGTTGCAGTTACAGGAACTGTACGGAGCTGTGTGAGGTAACGTAACCACAGGTGGCCATAATTTGCTGCTTCATTCATCAAAGCATGCATGCAGCAGCAGCAGCAGCCACCCTATCTCATCAACGTCCGGCACTCCTGCAGTGGCTAATGAATCATCATCATTCGCATTCACTCGGGAACGGTGGCGCTTTACCCCTTTGCTGCACTCGCTTCAGCTTGCCTCGAAGCATTCGCCCGCACCCTTAGAGGGTGATGCACCCTTCGGAGCGATGGATGATTCCAATCGTCTATCAAACCAACACATATGGTGAGTATTCATAAATAACTCTTCCAGGAAGAAGCCATCGAAATCGAAACGGCTACCTACGTTCGCTTCAAACTGGTGAAGGATGAAATGAGCTTTTAGGAACGAACCTAACCAGTTGCAACAAAGTTACAAGTTGGCTGTTACAGAGATAATCGGCTATATCCTTGTTTTAGTTGAACGTATTAGTTGTTGAATTTAAAAAAAGCATATACAAAAACTAAAAGAGGAACACAAAGGAATGTAAACAGCAGCGGTGGAAGAAAATTGAATATGGCATTTGACACATTTTATTGAAATAGTAAAAAATGCATCGACATAATTTTCAATTGAAAAACACCACTGACGTAATCGATGGAATATTTGAATCTATTTTTATTTGTGTTTGTAAATATGTCTTGCAAATCCCATTCCCCGCACGTCACGTTACTGTACGACCGTTCAACCCGTCTGATAAATGGACACACTGGGACATGTTAGTGTGTGTATGTGTGTGTGTGTGTGTGTGTGTGTGTGTGTGTGTGTGTGTGTGTGTGTGTGTGTGTGTGTGCTCAGATGGTGGATAAAAATTCATCTTCATCATCCCTTCCTTTCAACCGCGGTGGCGCCACTCGCTGGGGGAAAAATTGGAAAAATAGTTTTTCCTTAACTTCTTACCAGTACCTTTGGTCCGGAATATTTTTGCTGACTCCCGCTGCCCTTCGCCCTTGCCCTCGTGGAACCTCGCCCCTTCCCCGATGGTGGTTCGTTCACTTAGGCGGAGAAAAACGATGTCCTACAACGGATGCTCGTTTGCGGTATTGTTTCAAGCAAGCGCGAACAGACGCTACCCATTGTGTTGTCACTGTGTGAGCGATGTTTCCTTTTTCATTTTTGTTGGCCCTGTTTCAGCCCACATGGCACTTTCATATGTTGAGCATGAGAGAAATATCGTTTTTACTTTTGGTGCTGTTCTAAAAACCCCCCCGACCAGGGAGCTCAATCGCAGTTCGTTTACGATCGTCTGTAGCTATGGAGTTTTTTTTTATTTTTTTTTTATTTTGAGTCATGCAGCAACATTTCACTTTAGCATCATTTCGACGCCCCCCTAGACACAGTTCCGCGCCCTCCCAAATGGCACTTTTATTCGGTTTCATGTTTATCATGTGGGAAACACTTGTGCCGACGAAATATCTCGTCGCACAGAAGCGCGCGGTTCTCCACTTTCCACGACAACATCGCATGGTGGAGTGCGGGCCGACGCCAAGGAAGGAGGAAAGGCACCATTGAAAAGTTTTCACAAACCCGAAAACGAATATGGTACACCCTGAGAGCTGGCGCGTGTACTTTGCGCTGCTAATGGAGCAACTTTTCCCGGGAAACCACAAATCAATTCCGTAAAATTACTCCCAGGCGACATCCCCAACCCCCCACGCCACTCGTTCTGTTAAATAACCGAAACATTGTTGAAAAATAAGAAACACATTCTCGCGCTGTTTCACAAACGGTACCATCGGAAGCAACAAAAAAAAACCCCCCCCCCCCGGGTTCAAGACGAAAGAGGGTACGAATGTAAGGGGCTGCTGCTACAAAAGCATCTCTCGCAAAAATCGAAAGTATTTGTTCACTCCGCCCCCACCCCACTGAAGGGAGAGAGGGGTGGGATAGGAAGAAAGCCACGCATTGCTACACCATTTGCGGCTAATCAAAACTAAATCACAACACACAGCGTGTGGTGGCAAATTAATGGAACGCTTTATTTAATTTATTTTCCAGCGCTTTCGCTTTCCCGCCGGAAGGGATCTGAGGGTCCACTTTTTCCGAAGCACCACCCCATCTCGGTCGCTTTTCACGCACGAACGCACGCAAATAATAAACAGCGTGCGCGCTCCGGCGAGAATCAACGAGCTTCGTGTTATCTCGTTCGTTCGGGGGAAAACCCTGATTCCATGCGAAAAGTCCCAACAGTAGGGGAAAACCGGAAGCGACGCGAGGTGAAGAAATATTTGTCTAATCGCAAACAGATTTGATGCCACATTAATCTTTGTGCCCTTTGGCCGTGGCCTACGGGAAGATTTCTCCGCTTCCGGAGGAAGCTTCGTAACTTCACTCTCCATTCCGGACCGATGGGGGAGCAACATTTGAGGACTGTTCGGCATGGCCTTTCCAGATGGGAGCAACTTTTTTCCAACACCCCTCCACGAGGCATACGCCCCTTGCTGCGAACTCCCTCAATTTCAGCGCAGCCGATATGATTTTATTTTCGCTTGATTGGCTTTTTTTTTACCCCTCCGAACCATTAGTGAACTTTCGCTTGTCCCGTGGGAGGGAGCCGGAATTTTATTTGATTAATTTTTCCCGTTTTTCCGCCCCTGAATGCGGCACACTTTTCAGCACTGTCATGCTTGGCGCCGTACTTTGGGTCTTGAGAAATGTGTTTTATTTTTGTTTTGTGCCAACTTTCAACGACGCGCAACTGCGAAGAACGTGTGAAGGTGGTAGGCAGGGATGATACATAAATCTGCTTCACGCTTGTGAAATCATTAAAATAAATTATGCTCAATAGTGAAACATACATATTTATAGCGCCAAAGTTTCGTAATTAATAATCAATTTATTTCACAAGCGTGCAACGCCACGAAGCAACAGTGTGTCGCTTTGGAGCCGTCCACGCATGGAGTGGCGGTCTATTGTATGGCAGGAGGTTTTGTTTGCTTCGTTGTGTCACTCGACGAAAGGAGGAAGGCATGCAAAATTTGCTAGCGGAACGAAGAAAGAAGCGAACTTTGGAAGAGCTTTCTTATTTATGTTTATCTTTCTAATATTTCAGAAACAGTTCCATCTTTTTTAGCACCTAGTTTGATCGAGAAGGTTTGTGTTTTTGAATGGAAAAAGGATGTTTTATTTTTCCATAAACAATAGTAAAAAGAAAATGTTCACCATTCACTAACCACAGATGAAAACAAAAACCGTTGAAGATACACATAAATACTTTTCCGATTGTTATCACATGAACCAACAGTGAAGGAAGGAAGAACAAAAACACTCACCAGCAAACTTTTCTTTTGGTATTAAAACAAACTAATTATCGCATACCACAAAATAAAAGAGGGGCTACGAAAAGTCGGATACAGACGATAGCTGCTAGTGAAAGAATAACATTTCTTTTGTGCCTCGAACAGCGCCTTCCCGTTATAATAACCTTGAAAATAGCGAATAAACCGGCAGCTGTCGTACCGGAAAGCAAAATAATGATTTGAAGAAGGAAATAGGAAAAAAAATTTTAGCAATCCCCCTGGAAAATCAAGCGTCTGTCTGCAGCTGGAATTCAGGCGAGCGCTTTTCCCTCCCAATAATAGCTCGTTGGCTGAGTGGGCCCAACATATCTGCAGCCCTAATTAAAAGTTTCTGCACAAATCCATAACGCGGCGCGCTACAGATGGAACCGATTCCGTGAAAAAGATCGTATAACTTTTTTTCTTCATCTTTCCGCCACTACTCGTCCTTGTGTCCCCCCGTCCATACCGGTTTCACCCGTGGGCCAAGATTTAGCGATCGGTGGAACGGAACAGTTTGAAGCGCTCGTCCTGGCTCGCGAATTAAACACGTCTTTATTGGAGAAGCTGTTTTCCCTCCACCATTTAGTATTTTTTTCTTCCTTCGAACCACTTGCAATAACTTTTCCGATGCAAGCCATGGATCGCCATGGAAGCAGGAAAGGGAGGGAGCAAGGAAATCTTGACACTATTTCCGCCGCGCGTCAAGTGTGTTTTGGGTGGTTTTGGAGACGCAGGAAGCTGCTCCAACGATCGCACAAACGAGAGCCAAAAAGGAATCTTCTTTTTTTTTGTCAAGTGATCGTTTTTCCATTCGCACTTTCCCTTAAGTTCAGAGTAGATTGCACGTGAGGGTGCACCCGATGTCGGGGAACTATCGGGAACACTTGCCGGTGCAAGCGCCAAGTGAAGTTTCCTTAAGTTGCTAGTTGATTTTACGAATGCCGACCGCTCAAGTGCAACCCTCTTGTGAAACCGGAGAACCAACGAATCCTTTTCGGACGGCTTTCACGGTCAACGCAAACTGCAGGGAGTGGAAAAAGTTTAAAAAAAATACTATCGTTTCCATTGAACAAAGAAATCCGTGATTCTACCCAAAAATATTTTCGAAAGATTGTTAAAAAGTGGAAAAAAGAAAAAACCCTTCCCAATTTTGCGCTCGGAAAAACTCGCAAGAGTAACAGATTTTTTGAAAATGTTCATCGGTAGAATATAGCCAGTTTACTCGGACGATCATAGCACAAACGAAGAATAAAACATGCAGAGAGTCCTCTAGAGCCCTCTGGGTTTAAAAAAACATAAGGCCCCTGAAGGTGCGAGTGTACGAAAGAAAAGCCTGCTAGAAAATATTGACACGCTATCCACTACATACTATACTTTCTTTCGAGTGCGCTATCGGACGATGCTGATTTTCCACCGATAGATTCTCAGATCTAAACAGTATCAAACATACTCACACACACAAAGATGATTATCCACGATCCAATCTGCCATTTCCGCCAGATAAGTTCAGGCGACTCCTCGATACTACAAGGGTTTTCCGGAGAAAAAAAAAATGACCCAGCATTCAAAGACGGTCGATCAACACCATAACGAAAAATTTGAACTAGGCACGTCACCAATCAAGGATGCTCTCCATTTGGCTTTTCCATCCCTTTTGTAGTATCACAAAACTATCTAGATTGTATTAAAAAAAACGAAGAAAAGTTTTGCAGCGATACACAAATAGATTCTTCGCACAAGTTTTCTCTAAAAAAATGTTATTCTGCTTCGCTTAGTCGGATGGATGTCGTCCGATTACGTTAAACCGGACTGTTGACACTTCCTTTAACGCAACGGTGAATTTTTTGCTATCGCGATTTCGAGCAAGAAACCGAAAAAACTATTTATCAATTCGCAGATGACATCGGCCCCGATCGTTGAGAACGTAAACGGTGCGAAGGTGCAGGCGGATTCTAGTTGCAGGCAGCTGAAGTTGAAAGCGTGCGATGAAAGCCAATAAATGAAAAAAGAAATGGCCCTAACACAAGCCAGCTGAATGCTGGAAAAGCGAGCGAGGAAAAATTCTATTACATAAAAATAACGCACAATACCGGCGCAGCTGAATCTCGCATCTTTCAAGTTTTGCGCCATAAGAAAGCATTTTCCTCAGCATTACTGTGAACAAGCTTTCTGATCTCCCGAGGCCGGCTCTCCACGCCTGCCTAAACGCTTCTCGTTCTTCGCCGTCAACCTGGGCGGCAAAAGTTAATTTATTCAAATTCAAAGTTTTGACTTGCCGTTTTTCATCTTCCTGCCGGCAGCATTGGCCAGCAAGCAGTCGCATCGGCGTGAAACTTTTGCCCGCCCATGGCTTCCTACGCCACAGCACTCTCTCTCTTTCTCTCTCGTCCGTAAAGTTGGGCGCGCCGGAACGGATGGCGTGATAACGAGCGTTATCCCTGAACGCACTTCTCATGCTGCTGCCGCTGCCGGTTTTTTTTTTGCGGCTCTGACGCGAGAAATTGGCTGCCATTTTCATTCATAACGCACGGTTTGTTGGAAACTTTTCGGAAACCGGTTCCGTTGAGCCAACGCTCGAGAACGAAAATACTTATCGCGATGGTGATGACGATGATAATGTTAGTGCAATCAATCCCGATGCTGCACGAGTTCGATGTTGAATCGAACCGTCGTCGGATTGGAGTTGTCACCGGTGGGCGGCAACAAAAACGTCTGTGAGTGTAACAAAACGCAACTTATTACTTGTTAACGCATTCTTTCAGTCTCAAGTTCAATTTCATATTGTTGTTACATGAGTAAAAAAAATCTAAATTCATCGATTGCAAAAACCTTCCAATAGGAACAAGATTAAATCAGCATCTTGTTTAATAAACAGTTTAAATAAAAGTGTTATACAAACTTTTTGCAAATCTTAACAATCAAATTCCGACTTGCCAAGCGAGTGATCGAGCTCACATAAACATATCGGATACAAAAGTTATTATAATGACCAGTTGCTAATGGCACCTTGCCAAGGAAACGGTAAACCAGTTACAGTTCCGTGTACACTCTACTACGATTTTCATGAGGTCGTTATCCATACTTCAGCTCATCTTCTACATGATTGCGCAATATCGCTATCGGTCAGCATTCAAAAATAAACCGTCAATTTAGTCGAACATCATATGTAAAGAGGAATGTATGAAATGGGTTCCAATTGCTACTCACCTCAACGCGCACGGTCAGGTTGTACTCTTTGATGGTTTCGAAGTCCAGCGGATGGTTCACTTTGATGTCGGCCCACGTGTCGCCATTGTCGGGCCGTTGCTGAAGGTAGAACGTGTGCAGTTTGTTCGTTTGCGCCGTCGATCCGGGCATCAGCCGATAGAAGACCGTAGGATTTCCTTCGATGCCCGAGCTGCGTTCGTTTGGTTTCAGTTCAACAAATACCGATCCCGAGCCAGTGTCGGGATGTTTTGTTTGTGAGGGAATTAAAACAAAAAGAAACATATGTTAGCAACCATATCGACCGGGCGAGTATGCCTGTCAGTTTGTCTACTTAAAAACTAAATTCTACAATGTTAGGTTATCTCAAAGCTACGAAACAAAAAGCTGATTAAACTGTAGATAATAACACAAACCGTTGGTTACCATGTCGCGCCGGTAAATACCACCAAAGGTGGTTCATGGAAACCGCAAGCAAACAACAAAACATTTCATTCTTGGACCCAGCGCCCCGAAGTCCTCTTTTTAGCGAATCTATTGTCAGATCATGCTCCAATTACGAGCAGTAAGGAAAAATAAAATGCCGTAATGTTTCTAACGACCACGTAAAAATGTTTTTAGTTCTCTGTAGCATATTTTTGCGACAACCAGTGCTGCATAATATCCATTGATGATGTTGACAAAGTAAAACCGAAAAGAAGCCACAACATCTTTTGCTTCGTTTATCCAGAATTCCGCTCCACTGTCTATTATCTTTTCCCACATTCAGCCGGAGCCCCTAGGGCTGGGTCGAAGAATGAAACCCCCGTTGATGCAAGCAACCTTAATGATTTTGTCAAAAAAGAGATCGTCGAATTAAACAGAAAAAAAACACAAATTCACAAAAACAAGACATTTCTAAGCAAAATTGAAAAAGCTTCAGCCAAGGTAATCCGCTGTGTCGCCATTAATTTTTTTTTCTCCATGAATTCAGCCCCTTTTCTCATGGTTCGCCTGGCCAGAGGGTTCTCTTGATTTCGCATAGATTCGAATGACCGGCTTAGCGTTGGCCAGCAGATTTTCGTGGTATTTCGAAACATATCTGCCAGAACACGGAGCTCATGGCTTCAAACACGTGGCGGGGACAGATCGGAATCAAAATAATTGAATCAAAGCTATCTCAAATTGCAAATGCCTTTGTGGCGCAAAACAGATTCAAAATACAAAAACAGTTGGGAGAATAATGAAAAATTTTAATTATATTTTTCGATTTGCTATAATCCACGTTCTATACGTTTATATTTGAAATTAAAACCGAAGATATTTATAACAAAGAACGATTGAAACATGTATCACTAAGAAACTTGATATATCTGGGAAATAAACAATGTTTTATGCGTATACTGGGCTCAATCAATCAATCAATTCACACGAGGTTCTTTCATGAAAATTAATGCAAATAAAACCAAAAATGTGATGATAAACCGTGTACATGCATGCAATCAAACGCGCACCATAATTTCTATTCCCAAACAGTGACAGCCGTTGTTGGAAATCCCTATATGAGAAGCATTTTCGTCTCGTAAATGTGGTGGTTCTATGACGTAAACCCCCTCCTCTTACAGACTCTTTAAGCTATGCTGACCATAAACTAAGAAAAACACATACCATCAGTAACCCTTATTTTCATAGCGATCCTAACCAACGATTCCAACCCATTTCTTGTACAAAAATATATAAAATTCCAAAAAAAGCCTTCGGCCCGCGTAAGGACAAAGCAACAGACAGCGTATTTCGTAAGAACACCGCATGTGATGTGTAAAATGTTAAAGAGACAGCGACAGCGATGAAAAAACAAACTCACAGTACGCACGGTAAAAATGTTTCCTCCGACGCTCATAAATAATAACCTACGGTTGGAAATGAAAAAAAAGATTTTGAAACGGCAAAGGCCTAAGGAAGGTTGAACAGACAGACAGAATGTAGGAAAAAGAACTTTTCCAAATCTTACCATTCCGGCTCGCCCGCCTACATATGTTGCCATAGATAAAGACAATCTCGAGCTTAGAGACCCCGAGATTTACTTACAAACTTTCCATTATGTTTCCTCGCGCTATGGTCTTTTTCTCCTTTCTCTGACCCTCTTCCCTTTCCCTGCTTTTACACTAATGTAAGCTGAGAAAATATTCTCTTCGTTGGTAGATGGGGTTGTCTTCCGTTTTGAACTAAAGGGTGTTTCTTCAAAAGCATCGTTTTATTTTTTGCTTACAGCTCCCTACGCTGTTCCGTTTCTTCAGATCATTGCCGGGGCTGGGAAATGGAAGAAAAACCAAAACCCACCGCCCGCTGGTGCCGACTCGCCTATCTTCCGTTGCCAAAAGAGGTACGGCACCCATCTAGCCATCCGGATGATCCTTCCATTTTCAAAAGCTTACAAAATTATACGAAGATTTTAACAAGAGAAATAAACTTTCACTGTTAGGTGCACCAAACTTTGGGGTGATTTTGTAAATTTCTACCAGCTTTCTACTTTGCTTGTCTATTAGGGTGTTGGATTTTTTGTCGCTTGCCCCTCGCAAGAAACGTAACATTCTTTTCCGAACCCTTATAAGAAAGACCGAACGAGAAAGTGAACTAAACGAGAAAAGAATATCGTATGAATTATTCAAAAGAAGCACAAGGTGAACATAATTAGATATATTGGACAAAAAATGTGCAATTTATTACCATTTCCCTGTTGAAGTGACAGAAAAATCAGTGACACTCAAAAAGATGTACCAAGCATCTTAAAGAAACGTATTGAAAACATTCACTTCACTCAAAGGCTTGACATAACGCAATGTCGCGTCAATCCGTTCTATCGCAGCAAAGGTCGTCGTTTAACGATCTTCGGGGTTTGGGTTTAGCTTTCAACCAGAACAAAACAAAAGCCCCTCCAAGAAGCAAGTGTTGTCCGCTGATGTGAAAATCATGAACCACTTCTTCTGTTGTTGTGAGCTTCCATGGCGGTGGAGTGCAATCTTGTAGCCTTTCTTTCTCGTCGGCGCATCAGTGTCATTGTCATGGACAAGCATCTGCGGAGGTAATTGAATTTTTAAACTTTTCCTTCCCTCGATGGCCAACGGTGGACGCCGCCGTCCCGTGGGTCACTCTGGAAGTCATGGCAACGCAAAAAAACATTCGACTAGGCGCGCGCGCGCACACACACACCAAAGTGCCGGAAAAAATATACATTAATCAAAAGTTATCCTGACCGTACAACAGAGGGTTTCGTGTCTTCCACATCAGCTCACGGTGCCATGAACATTCGGGAAAGTCAACGGAGATTAAAATGAAGGGGGGAGGGAAAGGGGCACACAAAGTTCGGGTGCGCGAAAAACAACCACCTAGAACACGTGCTTTAAGCCGTTCCTAGAAAGGAATCGCAGAAACCATGTGGAAACACAGCAAGCCCAACAGAACTAACATCCGAACAGAACAAGGACAAACAACAATAGGAAAAAGTTTGTCTCCCGAAGTGACCTTTGGCACTTTCCCACGCACTCGCCGCCGCGAACGGATCGAACCCGAATGCTGGTGAATGATTATTAATTGCTTTTTTCCCAACTTTCCACGGCGCGAACCTTCCGGTGGGCGAACGAATGGGAAAGGAGAGGATGAGCCATAAAAATTTCCAACTTTTGGCAGGCTCAAATTTCCCGCAGGAAAACACGGCTTTCAAAGGGTCCGCGAGAGCGCGAACCATTATGTTCTCGTGCCGGGAAGCAGGCGAAAAACACGTACCCTAAACGGGAGTGACCAAACTTCGGCCAACGACGGATACACCTTTGATCCTGCAGGAAATGTTAACAGAATACCCGTACCTTTCGGGACGACCAGGAGGAGAGACGAACTGCGCCCAGCATGGACGCCAGAGGTCGTAAAACATTATCCCCCATGGGCAGACGACGCGGCAACTCCGGCTCGGTACGTTCAACAAAGCGCCACAAACTTGTGTAATAAATATCCGATTTATATTTATCTCTGTCGATGGTTCCGAATGGTCGGTTTCTTTTACTTCCACTAAGGGAAGCAAAAAAGGAGGTGGTGGAGCTGGTGCAGTTTCGCTGATCGGGAGAGAGAAAAAATCCGATCCATTGCCGTGTACCTAATTTGTGATATTTAGTTTCTGCTTCTTCCGCCCTCGGCCGATCCGATCTCGGGCGACCATCGATCTTGGTGTCAGTGTCCCTTCAGCTTACGGAGGGGGGAGGGGATTTTGCCTCAAGAGCCAAATTGAGACGAAGAAAAATGATCCCAGCCAGAACCCTCGTTTGTCCGCCCGTCGAGAACGTAATGTTTAATGCGATTCGATTTCCTTTCGCGCAATTGGATTCTCCAGTGCCCTATCCTAAGCCGTGCTTTCGCTGTTTTGTTTCGATGCTCCGAACCTTCCACCGTGCCCCACAGTTATGGGCGTGAGGTCCTTAAGAGAGCAAACCTGAAACGGACGAACTTCTGTAAATATTTTACTGCCAGCAATAAAACAAAACAGAACAGAAATAAAAACTCCATAATCCGAAAGCTCCACCAATAATTCGGCGAACCGTTCCCCCGCGGGATGAACCGACCCCTCGGACATGAATCCGGACGAACTTTCCTGCCCGATGTAGCTCAATACCTTTTTGTTATGTCATTGGTTTGAGTTTTTTTTTTTGTTTTTTTGGGTTGGGTAGCAAACAGCGGGAAGAAAGCATCGTACTGACCACGATAAAAGTTGGAAAGTTAACCTTCAACCTTACGATATAAAATATCCCGGTTGGGTTCACTTTAGCGCGCACTCTCGATGTTAGACAAAAATGGCTGAAACCGGGCGAGGCGTGTACCGGGGGGAAGAGATTGTTCACTTGTTGCTATCCCAAGCGTTTGGCTTCAACGGGAATCTTTAAGGTATCCCTGATCTGGTGGCTATAAACAGAAACCCATCTTCCATACGCTGGTTTTATATCCTCGATTCCCTTACGCGCTGAAATGGCGTGCGGTTTATTTCCCCCAAACGGGAATAACACAAAACATCGGGAAACTGTCGGGCGCAGGCAGCATTGCACCACCCTGCGGAGCGATAAGGTTTGTGTCGAAAACATGAAGCATAACTTCCAATTACTCACATTCATATTTGCCCGCCGTTGGGGTGTCCATTTCCGTTTCCGCAATGTGTGTGTGTGTGAGTTTTTTTTTTGTTGCTTTCCCTTATCATTGGCGTACCTCAATTTCTATCAAGGGCACACACTTCATGAATTATCGTTTACATTCCCCGCTGCCGGTTGTGAAACACCTTCCGCTTCCGCGGCGCCCTGTTAAAACGCAATAAGGTAAGCGATTCAACCGCCTCATCCAGTCGTTCCATTCCACTTCGTCCCTTCCTTTGCCTCTCAGTTCGACCGAAATTGTGCGATACGTTGCCACATACAGCCGAAGCCCGTAGTAACGAGATAACAAGGAGCGTAAGAAATAAAAAAAAAAACAAGAGGAACACAACGAGACACGCACAGAGATACGTCCATCGCAGCCGTTTTATGAACATGTTTACGACAGCGTAAACGGAATTGCTCCAAACATCGGCAATAGGCCCAATCAGCCCCGCACGGTTTCCTGGAGTAGCGTTTCGATGCTACTTAATCCGCCGTTTCGGCGATGCGAGGGATTCTGCGGAACTGCACGCTGGGACGCTGTATGTATACCCTCTTCCGCGATCAAAACATTCCACCCCCCTCACCGCCCGCGTGGCCTATGTTGTTTTACTCGTTCCGACCGACTTAAAGGTCCAAAACACGTAGCAGAATCCCCGGTTTGCGTGATATGTTGTAGGGTATATGATTTTTATTTATGCCATAACCCCCTTAGAAACTCCCAATGAGGCATGCTTTAATGAACGCTTGCTTTCTCTTGAAGATTTTACTATTTTTTCTGACTCTCTCTCTCACTTTCCATCCCACTGAGATGCATTCGTTTGCGGAGGAGGATTTTATTTTTCCGATTCTGCGGACTCAATCAATGCCTCAAGCCTCCCTGGAGAGCAGAATGAGTCCTTTCAATCCGGCCTGGGCTGATCATCATTATCTGCGCTCGATTATGATTGCACGAAGCTGGGTGGGGGAAACTTAATCAGTTTAGCATTAACGAATGACAACCCGGTGGGAGGATGCTTCAACCTGATTTTGAATTTGAACGAAGGAAAAGTCTGCAGCACCCCCAAAGTACGTGGAAATGCACATAAATTCAACAAATAACGTTGGCTCTTATCTTGTTCATCCTTTACAAACTAATTGGAAGTACACACTCTTGGAGAGTGATTTAATCACTGGGATTGAGTAGAAAATTTCCCAATACGGTCAATGTAAAAGCACTTCAAATACAATTTTCATCTCTCATTCAAGAGCTCAGAATTGTATATCGAATGTGGAAGAATTTTCTTTAAATCCTCAATATATGAACGCAATCTAGTAGGAGCCGTGTACATAGCGAAACGCCCGATGGAACGGAAAAGAAAAACCCCTCAATTATGCTGCTTAAGCATTCGTTTCCTTTTTCGCTTTTCAAACATCTCTCGCCTATTCATCCCGTCGTCATATGGATTTATGCAAAAGAGTGTTTGTACATCAACATACGGCGAACATCCGCTTATCCAGTTCTGTTAATTAATTTTTATGTTTCCCATGAAACCCTCTCAACCTTGTGATTTTATGAGTAGTTTGGGGAGGTTTTTTTCCCCGTAACACATAATCGCTCTCCATGTCCGTGCAGAAGGATAAACATATTTCCAACCACATCCGCCGCCACTTATCACTAAGCGACGTCAACGGAAGCGGAAGCTGCCCGGGAATGTTCGTGGATACGTCTGCTGACTTCTACACTCTCTTATCGGTGCGCAGTGCTTCTAGTAGTTCGGTGAAAAAACGATATTCTCGAGGATATCGAGTGGACACTCCCGCTATTCGTGTCTCTGTTGCTCTGATTATTCCCCATTCGTGTGAGAAAAAAATATATGTAGGGCTAAAAAAGATCTATGAAGATGATTCTGTTGCTTCCTTTGGTTTGCGTGGTACTCGCGTCGGTAGTATCCGTCCCACCGGAAGCTGGCATCGCTCTAGAAGGGTGGCCCGCTGAGGGGACAACACGATCCCTTTTTACCACCCTCCATTGCATCCACCGCAGCGCACACCGCCAGCAAAAGGGTCCCATAACGTGGAACATCACGTCCCATCGGTTGCGGTCTCCGTTACTGTGGTTACCGTGGTCTTTGTTCCCACACCGTAGGCGCCGGTACGTATGTGTATGCGTACGCTTGTGTGCCCATTTTTCCGAGTAACAGATAGCGGGGGCTCAGATGGACCATCGTTCGGACAAAACCCCTAGACCCGGGCGAACACGGAGTAGCCGGGCGAAAGAGAAGAAGGGGGGTCCAAAACAGCTGCGGATGAGATTTACGGATGAACAGCTTCGGGGCGGAAAACAACGCGCATGTAAAAACTGACGTCTCATGTAGGCTCTGCGCGCCCCCATTCGTTATCCCTTTTATCCGGTAACTCTTTTCGGTCTTCTTGCGCTTCACACTTATATGTTCCACCGTCGCTGCTTCTCTTACTGGGAGTTTTCCACCGGCTCGTTAATCCAAGGCTTGCACGGACGTTATACTCGGCGGCTCTAAGCGCTTATTGAAATTGTTAGCCTGAATGTGGACGGAAAAGAGAGAAAAAAAACATACAAACACACACACATACACGAACAAATCGTGATACTACCGGATGCTTCAACCGGAATGCTCGCTGTTTTCCAAATGGGGCACGGTAACAGAGAGAATGGAAAACGCTAGAATTACATTCAAACAGTCGCGCATTACACGACTGGTAATGCGTTCCGTATCTTAAACAACATAATTAGTGTTTCCATCTAATCCCTCACTAATCCGGTGACGCTGGCATTTCGTCCACCGCGTATACCGATACCGGGACGGTCTCGAAGACTAACCGGACACCGACGGAACAATGAAAATGTTACCTTTGCTCGGTTACGACCTACATTGTCTAGTTGTGTATTGAACGAAAAAGTCTAATATTTTCGACATATTTTACAAAGAAATAACATTAATATATTATTTAATCTTACTCCGACATGGCACGCATGGCCCAACATGCTTTGAAAACCCCATTTTTGGAAGTGTTGATTATTAAAATATCACGTCCAAAAGGGTTCAAAAATGGGTGGTCAAATGTAGAGTAGTCCTCGTTGACAGGAAGGAAAGATGATACCAGTGAAGTGGTAGTGGAAGGCACTTTTTTGCACTCAAACTACAACCACTGGCTTAACGGTACTGTCATCGTGACGGTTTTCCTCTTTCTAACCTTACTTAAACGGGATGTACTAGGATAGGGAAGAGAAAAAAACAAATCTCTGCGTATTACAAACTCCAGCTTAATGCTTGATGAAAAAAAACACAATCCCCGCCTCCAAAAAGAATGAAATAAACCTCACCCTTACCCATGGTGATGCCGGCTTTCCCGAATGTTTTCAGCAGATAATGCCAGACAGCGGATCAGACTCTTTTAACATGCTCCAACCGTCGCCTTCGATAAGTACGTGTTACGCGGCTGCTTGTGTGCGTATGTATGTGTCCTGGCGCACTATCAGCCGACGGGGGCCGACTGATCCCAGAGGTCAACACAGTACGCAATTTGTGGTACCGAACCCCAACGGTGGACACGCGTAACATCGTCGCGGGAAAGCGAGGCGTGGAAATGTTATTCCTGTGCATGAAAAATTCAAAAGCTTTCCCTCCCTCGGGCGAAAGCACTCACTTTAAGGAGGTGGTGTTGTTGTTTTTTTTTATTTTTGCTCGATTCCGCTGTATCATAAATGTGTGTTCACTTGTTTTGAGGGTGGCCTTTTTTTGCGGATTTGTTTCATCACAAATGATCTCCGTTTTTGCCCTTGGCCCTTGGTGTTGTCCGTCTACCCCGCAAAACGGGGAACCGATCGTGAAGCGTTGTAGTAAAAATCAACCGTATGAGATATGCATGGAAGCATTCTAAAGTTAGAACCAACGGGAGCCATTTTCTAGTATAAGGACATGTGTAGCATCCTTTTTGTGACCATTATTTTTTCCATGAACTCGCAACAAAAATCCGGAATTTTGCTGTGAAAAAAAAGCGGAAGCGTGAATGTTATCAACATTTTGTAAAACCTATTTCCCTGACTCTTTTTTACATACACACGCATACACACAAACACCCTCACCCACTTGGCATGCAACCCACGCGCGTTGGTCCGGTAAAAACTAAAAACCCCACACCAAAACACCAAACACGATGCTCACGTTGGTGGTCCCGAGATCCCGGGAAAGCCCTCTAAGCTGTTGGTTTTCTGTTATCTTCCACCTTTTCCTTACACGGTCTCAAACACAACCGGAAGGACAGAAACATAATTAATTTCCTTATTACCAGCTGCGCTCGTCATTTCGTTCGCCCCGTTCTTCTACCCCTGGGAAGCCGTTCGGCCGGGAGAATGGTGGAAGACGACGGAGGTCAACGCGACGGTCAGCAAAATATTTAGCCGTACAGGACGACGACCGTTCCGCGTGACCGTGGTGCGCGAAAGGGGGATCCAAAAATCGTTTCAACCGGTTGGAAGAAAGTGTGCACGAAAACACGGGACACGACACGAAAACCAAAAAACCCTAGGCTACCTCGACCGTCGACCGTCAACCCAAGCACTGGTTAACCGACCATAACTAACTCATCCGAATGGTTCCACCGCCACCGCCGGGCGGAACATTATGCTTCCGGCAACTTTACGCTCAGGACGGCAAGAGTAAAAAGCCAACCACCACCATCTGCGGGAGGTGTTTTCACCCGTTAGCCAACGCTTTTCCGGTACGCCAGTGAAACCCTCGCCACCGTACATGCCTGTTGCGCACAGCAGGACGCGAGCGAGTGGCTTTTTTTCTTCCATTCAATTTTCGCCTCATTTGTATGCCTTCCCCGAGGGCCAGCAGGCATCACATATCAACATGAGGCAACATGAACCGAGAGCACACTAAACACGGGGCAGCAGAAACGTGTATGCCACACTTGACGCGCTTACCCCGGAAGGAACGGGACGCAGTAAATTACGGGGTGGTAAATAATTCATAGCACACCGGGTGACGAGGGAAGAAAACAAAAAGGCAAAAAATCAGCTAAACCACGGGCCCCTTCCGGATATTTACCGGCGGTCAACGCTGTGGGCTCGCTAGCGATATGCTAAACACCCGCCGCACACAACCAGGTCGAAACCAAAAACCGGACCCGTTTAATGAAAAAGGATATCAATTAACTGAAGACGAACCCTCCGGTGTGGATGCGAACGGGGGCGGAGGGACAATATTCAACGTGGCGCTAGTGAAACGATGCTAGAACACGATGCTGTCAGCGAGAACACTTCATTTAGGTTTGGTTGCTAAAGCAACTCCAACGAGGAATACCGGGTGCTGGTCTACGCGAACCACGCTCTTCGCACGGTAATGATGCTAATGGAAAGTTAATTAAGTTCCGGCGCTCGGCCGGAGAGAGCCCCCGCACCCAGTGGCGTTCCGTTGCACCCGGTTAATGTGCATCCGATGGACTGCGACGAAACGAACGAGTCTTCGTATCGTCGAACTGTTGCAACACGGTGGTTTACAGATGCACTTATCTGCTGGACCTTCGACCGAATCTGGATGGTAAATTGTGTAATTACCGAAAACTTACAGCTAACCGGAATGGTAAGTCTATCGTGAGAGTACAGATGAACTCCTCGAAGAAAGATATTTAGCCTAATTGCAAGGATAAGCAACAAAACCCCTTTGTTGTTCCAACGGATAAAGAGGTGGAAGAGATCGATGCGAGTTACGGGAGGTTGAACATGGTTCGATTGCATGCTTTGAATGCTTCTCTGGTAGCGAGCATTGGAATGGTAGCTGTTTATTGGAAATCCCGTACGAGTAGTCACGAAAAATCCTTGTTTTCCACCATACATTACCATAAAAAAAGGTTGGTTAAATGCCAAGCGCGCTCGCGCCCTGCCTTCATCTGTCCAATCTTCCTTTGGAATGTGAAATGGAGGCTCGTTACCGGCATTACACAAGCGGATTGCATGCATTGCTTGATGAAATTCCATTGTCAATTCCACGATCCCCCGGTGTTGCAGCGTGCATTATCCAAACAGACAAACAGGGGAGATGCACAAGAGTCGTAATCAACCGCCCCCGATTACCTGTAATTGTGTTTTAAACAAGCTCGCTACCACCCCCCGCTGTCAATATATTTGTTATTTGAAGTTGTGTAATATGAGATGTTTAAGCGAGTTCGTGTACCAAACAGCTTGAAAGTGAAGAGGCATAGCGGTACTTTAAAACCTCTTTAACGTATAATTATCGATACTAATACTTAATTCCCCTTTCCAACGGTTTGATTGTGCGGTTGTTATCTATCATCACATTTTCAATAAATGAAATAAAAAATTTATCCAGTAACGCATTTACCCGCCGACATCAGCAATTTCGAAATCTCAAATATTAACCGGACATGTAAACTAATAAAACTGATGAAAAACAAAAGGTAAAGCATTATCGAAAAAGGAAGAAATATTGGTACAAGTACATAAAGCTGGTAAGAAAGTAAATGCATTTGTTGCAAAAACAGACCTGGCCTTTATCGAGACAACCTTTCCACCGACTGGCATATTTTCTTTGACGTATATCGGCCCGTAAACCGTATTGTCCCAGACCGGCGGGTTATTGGCCCGATCGACGACATCGATCTGCACCTCGACCGTCCGCGACAGCGGCGGGTATCCTTTATCTTGGGCCATCGCTTCGAGTTTGTACGTTTCGCGCTGATGGGGGCGCACGTATAATATGTTGGTTTGTTTTGAAGCAGACCGGGTACAACAGTTAATGTTGGCATGACAAAAGTGTGAATTTTAAGGGGGAGCGCGGAAAAAGGAGTTTTGTGTCGGTTTTTAAACATTCAAAAAATGGAAAGCCGGTGCAAAAAGGAAACGGGAAAACAGCAATACGATTAGGAAGAAGGAAGAATCAAAATGCAAAAATCAAATATTCAAAATGTTAAAAAAAATCCCGAAACAAAAATTGATTCGGTCGATCAAAAAGGGCAAAGTAATTCCATTCCCGGTGATGGTTTCGCAAAACATCATGTTACGAGTGTCCGATTAGTTTTATTTTTGGTTGTAAAACATGTGCGCAAAGGAAACATAAAAGTGATATATTGCGAAAATTCAAAGTGAAATTGTAACAGGAAAAAAAGGATACCAAGTTCCCCAAAACGAAATCAAATCAAAACCAATCGGCGCAAATTGAATACCAAGAGACGATGGTAGATAAATTGGTAAATGGAACAAAAATTAATTGTGCAAAAGTAACACAGCAACAGCGAGAGAGAAAAATCCGTCCATGTTTAAACACATTATTTGGTTTTTGTTTTTCGTGTGTAAAGTTGTTGCAATCGCGTCAAAATTGCCCGTGTGTTACCGAAGAAATTTCGCCGCCAGCCGTCGGACGCAAAAATCGGGTTGCGCAGGATTACGCGAAAGTTGTAATAGGATGCGGTAGGAAGAAGAGAGAAAAAGAGAGAAAAAAGAGAAAGAGCAAAAAACAAATTCGGTGATCAAAAATTAGTTCACTCCGCTGTGGGCTCCTCCTCTCGAGGGCCCAGTTTCCGTTCGATGTATTGCTGTTGTTTCACAATTTTTTAAATGTGATTCTCAGTAGTGGTAGGATGTTGTAACTGAAGGAAGGGGGAGTTGGTATTGTCTGGAGTTCTTGTACATCCGGAATGTGTACATTTTTTTACAAAAAAAACAAAGCTCGTTTAAAAATTTAATTTGTTAAATTGACTCGTTGTAGCACGTATTGATAGCAACTATTTTTAGTCGTTATATACGAGAACGACATTTTGCATAGACGTGATACGTGCGTTTCATCGATTTGAAACGCACGTATCACGTCTATGCAAAATGTCGTTCTCGTATATAACGACTAAAAATAGTTGCTATCAATACGTGCTCGAAATTATTTTACACGTTTTATTGAAAAAAAAAAATACAATAGCAATTGTTCGAAAAGGTGAGAATGAGAGAACTTCTCCAAAAATCGGCATGTAGTAAATTTGTCGGAAAAAACAAACAAACAAAAAAGCGAATAACTGGTTTAAAAAAGATCAACATAAAATGTTCGCACCAAAATGGTGTTATGTATCCGAAGAATCAATGATTGAAAAATGACTCAAAACATAGAGCAGGTGGTGGCGGTCTCGATTTGATGCCATCGACATGATTGCGGCAAGATGCCAACCGGTGGTTTCGTAGTTTCGATTGCTAATACCTTAAACCTCAGTAAAACTTACTATCGCGTATGTATCCCATTTACGATAGGCGAAGAATAGGTTACCTTTCCCAGCTGTAAATTGTTATATGTTGTATTTTGCGATTCATGGGTTATATAGTTCAATATTTCAGTGAAAATATGATATAAATAGTTATGTTAGACTAAAGGTTATATATCTTAGAAGAAAGTGCACATCGGGGGCCTTTTTCGTGGAAAACGTTTCCATCAAAAATGCTGGTTGAAAACGTGTTTCACGAGTTCACCCTAAAGTGCTTAAGGTAGGATTGACAAACTTAAAGCTAGCTTCAAATATTTCAAACCATTGCTGATTGGAGGCGAACCGAAAACCCCCCTATTTTTCAGGAAGGGGTTATTTTCTCCTCCAGTCAGCATTGGCAGGACATGCGCACAAAGTCACGATCGTACGGATTTTTCCGTAGGAGAAAATTCGGATGTAGTTACTCAGGCGTTAGTGGAGTTATGTTTTATGGTGCGGTGCAGCTTACGTGGCTAACATTTCTGGTGCGATTGTGTTACATATTTTCCTGACAGCACGGGAACCATTTCATACCAACCTTGCTTTGACCGATGTGACTACCGTACCGACAGTGACATTTTCCCTAATGTGAATGGGGCCATAGATATTGCGATCCCAGATCGGTGGCTTATTATTCCGATCGACCACATCGAGCTCAACGTCCACGTCGGCGGTGGACGGCGGGTCGCCTCGATCCGAGGCGTACACCTTCAGCCGATACCGTTCACGCTGCCAGAGGGGGAAGGTTTTTCATTCAGAGCGGATACGAATGATCAGTGCGATCCAAATACACAACCGTAGTTGTTCGGTCGACAAATGGAATGTTTAACATTGGTTTGTTTTGTTGATTGATTTTTCGCGGTGGATCATTTCATTTTACAGCACAGCATCAGTCAGTTTTTTGTACAGTGTTAATTTGTGGTTTGTTCGTGCGTGTTTTGGGTAGCATACCAAGCGTAACGGTTCAGTAACGCACGACACGTGGTCGATTTAAATGATTCCGATTCCGGTTCCGGTTCCGATTCGTCCATCAAAACGAAACGTTACGCAACGTGCAAACAAACCCAAACCGTTTAAAACGTCGACAGCAGCAGACAATCACAGAAACCAAAGCGAACGAAATATGAAAATAAACAGAAAGAAATAAAAGAAAAGAAAATATAAATAAATTGAAATTAGTTCACATCTATGTCAAACGAGGCTAGAGAGCTACAAATAAGAAAACCGTTGGTAAATTAGCACAACTTATTTAAAACACAAACAAAATGGGTAGGGTTATTGACAGCAGTACTAGATAAAGCATAACGCTAAATATTGCCACAGGATGGATTATGTGACGGATCAATGTAGGAATAATGACATTGTCCTCGCAGGTCAAACGATAACGAAAAGGATATTATGGAACAATTTAGCAGGATGCGATGTGTCTTGGCTGAACAGTTACACGGCGAACTAGTGAGCGTTATGGTCCTGGTGACGTTACTCAACAGGATGTAGTGAATCGGAGTGAAACATAAATCCAAAACCAACCAAAAACATTTAAAGGAAGGCAAAATAGTGTGCTAACGTTTGCATAGCAGTTTGCAATCATGACTAAAAACCATTGCTTGTCAAACACTGATTACGACTAGATTATGACCCAGAGGGATGTTTCAAAACGCCGGTGGTGTTGGGAACGATGATGGGAAATTTTGAAGTTATTCATCATGAAAGCATGATTCTTTCCATTTGGCTATAACAGAATGACAACACAATTGTGAGTAGGTGCGCTTTGTGTGTGCCTTTGGAATTCTGTCTATCCATCCAACGGCATCGTCGTCGTGTTATGACTGTTTCTTAGTTACCAACGGTGGGAGGGTCAAATGATGCAAAATTACACCCTTCAACAACGAGGAGACCACTGATTGAAAGCGCAAAGTATTAGACACAAACATAGCGATACAACACTCTCGGTGCGGGATACAGATTTATCTGATGCGAAAGTGCTACTTACGGAGTAGCAGCCCTGTTGTGGCAGTCCCGTCAATTGCAACCAAATGTGCACGATTGCCAGTACACCGTTATCGGGTTTATTCGAATACAATTGTTCACGAGAATTGTTCGGTAATCCAAAAATGAACGGAAAATAGAGACAAAAAATAACAAACACTCAATTATAACTCATCGAACCAAATGGCAGTGTAACAGTGCAGTTAAAACTGAAGAGGAACATGAACGAACTGAAAAAGGTTTGACTGATATATAGAGTAAAAAGATCTCTTATTTTCGTAAATTATAACGCACTCCTTGTTTGTTGCTACGCTTTAAACAATAAAATAAACAGAAAAGATCGAATAAACATACGTAAAGCGACAAAGCAGAACTATGGAGAAACATACGTCCAGTTGCTCCATTTTTCTTGAACACTGGCGAGTGTAGTTTTCTTTTTTCTTTATTTGCAGATTCTTAAGCATTGTAGAAGTCAACTTAAACCAAAACAATACTTGCATGCGTGGAGCGCAAGAGTTTGAGGACAAATCAAAAGTAAGGCATTCCAAAGTAAAAAACACAATAGGTTTCGGGAACATGTAGGAAAAATTTAAATGAAAGCTTAATCTAACAAAACCCACGGCTTGTTTCGATTTCGTTGAATCGATTCACTAAAAGAAAAACAAAAGACTAACAAAAACGTATTACTACTTGACTGCTATCTTTCTAATTTGCCAACAACTAAAAGCCAAAACCAAAACGGAAGAGAAGAAAAATCTGATTTACTCATACAAAAAACTGAGGCTGAGTAGACAATATCCGAAAAAGTAGCGTCACGCGCGTGTAATCAAAAATGATTTTCTCTTGTAAAAACGATCCACCCATTGATCATCGGTTTCTCTATCGTCGTCTACCTCCCATTTCAACACGTCGTGAAAATGTCACTTTTCGTTGGTTTCTTTTATGGTTATTGTTTAAATGCATGTTATATTTGTAGCCTTAATTCTTTTGTAACATTCAAGCAAAGTTGGGAAATAAAATCAAAATTTCAAAAAAATGTCCCAAAGAAGTGACTTCTATTTAATGTTGGGTTTTTGTTCTGCAAAATTGGTCCTTCTCGGTGGAGACCTAAAATTACTGAATTATTAACAGATCCGACTTCCGACACTGATCCCCGGTGCCATCCATGTGCTGTGGCGTTTTCGTACTATTTAGTCTTTTCTTCGCAGGATGTGTGTATAAACTTTTTAAAAACTTTTTTTTTCTTCTAAAAATACGATCGCACACAATCCAAAATATCAAAAATGCATTTATTTTGGATTGAGTTGCGATACAAAAAGAGGTAAAATTGGCACCTCCATTAGAAGATCCGAAAAGAGTAATTTGTAGGTGGTGTTAAACTACAAATCATGTTTATCGAAAGCTTCGTTTTCGGGAGAATAAGGCAGTCGAATAGAAAAAGGTGGTTTGAAGCCACCTGTTGAAGTAACAGAAAACTAGAAGAAGGATTGTGCGACGGATAAACAGATAAAGTACTGCGAATTACGGTGCCGTAGAGTTTTTACTCGCTCAGTGCAGCGAGCCTTCCATACACACTAAGTGGTGCAATTGTAGGTATTTAGATATGTTTATTTAGTGCATTAAGAATAACCAATATGGTAAGAAGAGTAGTTCATTATATCAAAACACAAGCTAAAGAATACTCGATGCTATGGAAATGAAATTCATAACGGTGCAGCACAGGAAAGACGGTGTTTCCTGGAATTATAAGTAAGATGTGCAGTCGGTACGACGATAGGTACGAATACAGCTTATACACGCTTGCCATACGAACATAAGAAGATGTACTAAAACTCATAATATCAACAGATGCTGCGTAGAAAGAGAGATCGAGCCATCCTCGTCCATTGCTCACTCTTGTCGCGCCCAACTTTCTTCCACTATTTTATGCGCTGCAAGAAGAAGATGTCTAAATCTCGAATATGGCAAAGGAAAATATAACTGGTGCTGTAAGAAGGAAAAGCCACTAAATCTGGTCAACAGCCATCGATGCATCGAGACCGCGTACCACAATGATGCACAAGATTAACACGCAACGGTCGTTTCGAATTCAGAAACGAAATGGCTGCGTACTATTGGCATACATAGCACGCAGCCGTTAAGCATTGCGCTTGTTCCATAAATATACGCCAGAGGGCGCTAGCGACGTCGAAATCGAAACGACCGTTATTTTGATTATTTTTCAAATATTTCATGATTATAATATACCAATCATTGAACATCAAATCCAATAAACAAAGAGCTCAAAATGATAAATAAATCATAACGTCACGTAAGAATACGGTGCAGTTTTATGATAACCAAGTCATTCAAACCAAATCCATACCATAACGGAAACATAAGAACGAACGAACGTGTCCTTTTTAGACAAAATTGAGAGAAATGATAACGATTTTCCATTGCAAACACATCTTGTTTTCTCTCATTCTCACTCGGATATCTGTTGGATTTCGTTTCCTGCTAACTTACTATCCGTGATCGGCGTAAATCACTTAGTTATATCACTTCCAAATAGCTGTGGGTTTATGTTTGTGTAAGGCAGTTAACGCCTTTGCACTGCGGCAGCCATATATGCCATAGGCGAGTAAAGAACCGATTTTTTTCGGATAGAGGCATCCTATGATCGCCTTCCGGATAACAAGACTCGAGAGAGCGTTAAGACGCAGCAGTCACAACGAGTTGTCAGGACAAGGGTTGACCACAGAGGAGTGTTTGTTGGAGCGAACGGGATGAGGTCCATGGGAAGGGGAACACATTCGAATCGATTGTGTAGTGGTTAGCGGTTTAGAATCGAATCCAAGAGTACTTACGTCCAGCGGTTTTTTGAGCACGATCCAACCGGATTCTGGCTGAATCTCGAAATATTCCAAATCGTTCGGGCTGTGAGGAGCACTGAGCGTATAGACTATGGCACCGTTGTTGTCTGCGTCCTCGTCGGATGCCGATACACGAAGGATGTTCGTACCGATGCTCGCATCTTGCTTGACATTTTCGACGTATTTCTGTACGGAACAAAGAGCAGCGTTTAGAGCAATGATTTCACATCCAACGCAATACTCGACTTACCTGTCGATCGAACAAGGGTGGATTGTCGTTTACATCCGTAATTTCCACCGTGAAGGAGCAAACACCTTCTAGACTGGGTTCGCCCTGATCGGTCGCTTTAACCGTGACCGAGACAAACTTTCCATCGTCACCCTCGCGATCGAACACCTTGTTGGTGGACACTTCGCCCGTTTCCTCATCGACGGTGAACTTGGTGCCTTTCTGGTTCGGTTGCTGAACAATGGAGTATTTCACCTAGGGTTTTGCGGAGGGAAAAGGCATTGTTTACATCATATAATCCATGTAGAAGGGCGCGCGTGAACCTTCTTCATACCTGTCCATTAACACCCTTATCCTCGTCGGTTGCCTGCACCTTTATGACGGGGCTACCGTTCGGGGCGCCCTCTTCCACCTTCGGATAGTAGGTGCCACAGTCCTTGAACACCGGCTTGTTGTCGTTCACATCGGTGATGAACACAACGACGACAGCTGTAGATGTGTGGATCGTTGCGTCCCCGTTGACGCAGCACGACCCATCATCCATAGCTGTCACATTCAATTCATACTTGTCCCGATCGAGCGAGATGGCCTTACTGTGCAGCCGGATTACACCGGTGATTTCTTCGATCACGAACTGACCACTGCTGGTGCCACCACCGACAAACCCGAACCGCACGTTGTCACCATCCTTGTCCGAGGCCACCACGGTCGTCACGAGCGTGTTCGGACCGGCATTTTCGTCCACGTTCGGCGTATACACCTGCTGACTGAACTTGGGCTCCTCGTCGTTCTTGTTCTTCGTGTACACGCGCACCGTGGCCGTGCCGGTTTTCGCGGGCTCACCCTTATCCTTCGCGGTCACCACGAACTCGTAGTACGCGTTGTTGTTGTCCGCATCGAGCTGCTTGTTGTTCACGATGATGCCGTTCGAATCCACCGCAAAGTGGTCGTCCGACACCAGGTATTCTATTTCGGCGTTCGCGCCAGAATCCGCATCCATTGCCTTCACCTTCAGGATGCTCGTGCCCAGCGGAATGTCTTCGTCGACGTTATGGGCCTGATAGTCGGGCAGTTCAAACTTTGGTGCATTATCGTTTACGTCCGTGACGCGAATGGTGAGCTGTAAAACGGGAGAAGAGCAAAACCATCACGTAAGCTCGCACAAACGCAGCCCATTTGCCCAAACACTTACCTCTACGGAAGTCGAGAAACCACCGGAATCTTCCGTGGCGGTAACGACCAGCGAGTAAACGTGTGGCTGACGCAAATCCTCAAAGTCTAGCTCCTTCGCCAGCTTCACAATGCCCGACGTCGGTCCAATGTTGAACGTACCCGCACCCTGTCCTTGCGCCTTCAGCGTGTACCGGATCTCCCGGTCGGCGAACGACTTGGCCTTCACGGAAATGATGCTGCAAAAATAGGAACGACAGAAAGGCGTGAGCGTAACGGGCGTATTTCAGAATTTTCATCTGCACATTCCATCACGACGCCACCCACTTACTCGGAGTCCTTTTTCTGGTTCTCGGGAATTTCCGCCTCGTAGCTCGGCATGTAGAACTGGGGCGCGCGCTTGCCACCGACAATCGACAGCCGCTCCTCCGGGGTGCTCTGGAAGCGCCGGTCGTCCACCTTGCCGTTCTGATCCTCCGCCTTCACGTACAGCACGTACTCCATGTCCAGCTGGAACAGATCGGTACCGCGCGTCCGCACCACGCCGGACCGCTCGTCCACCTCGAACCGCCCGCCCGTCCGGTCACGTACGATGAAGTAGTGAATGTTGTGATCGGTATCCGGATCGCGTGCCTGCAGCGTGAACACGGGCGTGTTCGGGGGTGCATTCAGCTGTACCACGGCCTGCATCGGAAGCGGTCGGTTGATGAAGTACGGTGGCTCGTCGTTCACATCCTTCACGTGGATGATGACACGCTGATTGTCGGTGTCTGGTGGGGGAGAGGAGGACGGCGGAGAAAGTAATTAATACAACTTCCCGGGAAGGCAAAGAATGTTGGACTACACATCTTGCCTGAGGGCATACTTACATTTAAGTCCGGCTACAACATGCGAAGTTGCGAGAATGGAAGTTGCGGAACGATCAGATGTGCAATGTGGATGAGAAGGAGAAAATGAGTTCTATCAGTATATATCGATCTTGAGCACACTAGCAGAAGGTTTTTTTTTCCTCTAGCACACATCCTGACGATTGAAATTGATGAGCACAATGGAAGAAAGGTGTCTGGAAGCTCATTTGTCGGAATGATATCGTCCTTATATGGATCCGTAGCGGCTAACGGGGAAACATGTGACGTTCGTTCGACCATAAATCGCGACTCGCAGCATTAGCGACCACCCTGCAGGCTGCCACGGGCACGGAAACTGTGTGCCGAGGCAGGAGTCAGCCGATTCGATCCTATAACAAGCTCGTTAGAGCGAAAAAATATATAAAAGAAATCGTTTGACTAAGAGCAACGAGTTGCCAAAGGATCTCGTCGTTCGTTTGTCCGTCGGTAGAGGTTACTTTACTTCATCGTACTTTAACGTGATGCTTAACTGTGGCGTTCTTTGGGATGTGGTTGAATTTTCACCAGAACCGTGCTGCGGTTACATGCAATTTACGAGCTTCTCGTGTGCTTGCTATGAATACTGCCGCGACCTAGATGGGTGTGTTTTATGGTTCACTTTTATGTGAGAGCGGCCCGCTTGGAATGTGTGCGCTCTTCCATCATCTCTTCTTATATCGCATTAAACATTGATAAAGAATTTCCTTAAGCAGGCTTCACGGAAATAATGAGGCCATTTTCATAACCCATCCATAAAGCACAGTGTGCTGCACTCGATCGACGGAGGGCAAAGGGGAAGAAAATTTCCCGTACAGCGTTAGAGCGTTGCGCGCTTGAGCGACCAAAAGTAAATCAAAGAAATTTGCATCCGACCCGTTCTGGATTTCTTTCCCTTTATCCTCAATCCTGCGTGTCTGATCTGCCGCTGAAGGCGCAAGTGGCGGAAGTAGAAAGCAATCACTGAAACTTATGCAAGAGCTCTCCAGAAGTCGGAAAATTCCTAGCATCTTGGAAAAGAAACACCTGCCACTGGCACCGGGGCGCGGTCGAACTCCCTTCTTCGGCGACGGAAATGCATTCACCGACCCGTGGGTCTCCACCATGTTTTGTCGGGTCATCGAGTTCCTGCCAGTTCCCAAGGCAGCAGCGCCAAGGCGTTCGAGACTCACTCGAGGGCGACAAGTCAAAGTTGGTCGAAAGTATGCTCGAGAGAAGGGATTTATTTTCAGATAATTATCATCTAAATTGGGAAAAGGTGAAGATGATTGTCCGTTCTCCGGACCCCGTGTGCAACCGGGAATGTCGGTGAATCCAATCCGAACTTTCACAGGCACGCGGTGAGAAACGCACGGTGAGAAACGCTCGGCAATGGCGGAGAGGGAAAACAAAAAGAAATGTACCGGTACAAAAGGTGCCAACGCGTGGGTTAAATAAAACTCTCCGCCGTCCCGCCCTAGACGCCACCGTAAATTAATTCAATCAAGTTCCGCCGGTATCCGTATCTATTTTTTCGGTGTTTTTGTTTTCGTTGTTCCACACCTGAGCGGTCACATCGTTGACTCCGCGGGGAACGGGGCAAACCAAAGTAAGCCGTCGTTATTGTTTATGTTTCGTGTGGCTTCATGGTGTTTTTCGGAGGCCCTCTTCTCCACAAACCACACACCCGCTCTGCTCCCAACCTAGTTATTTTCAATACACCTTGTGTATGCGGGACGGCAGCCCATCTGGGACACGATCGTTTCACGGATAAGTGCCGTCCAGAGGGCCCGATCCCATGATGCACGACTATCTTTGGTGATAGATCTAATTTTGTACCGATGTTACCACCTTTTTCTACCACCTTTCTCTACTCAGTCCTCTGCGAACCATCGCCGGAAAAGTCGCTTACTACTTGACCATTGACTTTTCACGCCAATTTCCCACCATCACCACCCGGGTGTGTGTTAGAGTGGACCACCGGTGCCACGGTGGACACATTGCGACCATTTTCACAGACAGTTTTGTACCGCCGTTGCCGTCTACCTTTCCCGCCCTGGTGACATGCACAAGCTAGCGGCGTTCAAGTAGCTTTATTTTTATCGTGCTGAGAAGCGATAATTTAATTTCCACCGATAAAATCTCTTCCATTCCCACGGTCCCCACGGCTTGACCATCCACATTGCGGTCAGCGAGAGTTTCCCGGGCGTATTGCCTGACTGGAGCAAACGTTTTAGCCGGTCAACACGGTTTGGCGGAACACGGAACAGGTGTTGAGTGGCGAAGATTTACTGCCTTGCTCTATTTGGCAAGTTATCTTCCGGCTTTTGACACGGTTTCTCAATGGGCCGTGTCGAGAAATTCGGCAGCGTAATGACGTCGAGCCCGATGACAGTTAGTGCAATTATTTCGTAATGGAGGTACGATGTTTTTCCCCCGAACATTCGAACCTAGCGAACCAAAGATCCACAAGCAAATGTTGGAAATATTATTTTGCGGTTTAAAATTAATCTTGAAAGCAATGCTTTCCAAACACGACAAACATTTTAAGCATTGATTGTCACACCAAGAACAACACTCCAAACCTTATCGGAGGCTTAGCCGGGAGATCAGCATCAGCATCACGAGACGCCATTTCATGTCCGTCGCCAGGTCTCCGATCATGAGTAACTCAAACAGGAACACAATCCCAAATCAATATATATTATTCATGCTAAACAAACTAACCACTCGCCCCAGATGCCATGCAGAGAAGGGAATGCCGATGCGAATTCAGAAACGGCATCGCCTTGCTGCTAACAACATCACAACATCGAGTTATATATTCATGAGCTAGATGAGACTTCATTTTAGATTACTTTGTGCACATCCTGCGGGCGGTCCGAACTGTTTGCCCGAGGTGTGAGACAGCCCCGGAACGGGATAGGACCTAACCTCTCATCGTGACGAAAGGGCTAACGGAGAACTCGTCCATTCCAGCCGTCCGCTGGAGACACATTCACGCAGAATGTGAGGGACAAAGGAACGGACCGGTCCAAGAGGAGATACGGGATGTGGAATCCCTGCAAGCGCTCGCCGGCCATCCGGTATTCCCACAGTGAACGTTTCAAGGAACCAGGTCAAAGCAGGGGGTGAGTGGAAAAGGGACCGATTATCATTCGCAACGTGTTATGAGCTTCTATACCGGACACACATTTCTTCCACGTATGATCGGATGCATCGCATAAAACGGGATGAGACATGGCTATTTCCTCGCCGGTCGGTGATCCAGCCGTATCTTACCTGTAACGAAAGAAAACAGAAATGCTTTTATCAGAATCGTATCGACAAGATGGTACAATTAAATTGCAGCGTGAACAATGTTAGTTCTTGTCCGAATAAAACAATAGATGATGATGAGGAAAATAGTGTCTATAAATGATAAGATTGTTCCCTTATCTATCTTTGACACATTTTTTGTAGTTTTATTAAAATTACAAAGTAGGTCAGCAAAAGATCAGGACAAATGCGAATAAATTAGATATGCGGCGTAGGACTTCGAGTGTTGAAAAACAACACATTGCTAGAAAAAGGATCAAAAATCCGTACACAACGGACTCGAAATTGAAAATAGGTTCCTGGAAGGCTAAGCATTATGGAGAGGATTCAAGTTCTGGGTAACTTAATTTGACCCCTTTTCACTGAAAGGCAAGCATAACAAGTTGGGCAAATTGTTTTCCACTTTCCCGGAACAGTATTTTTATCCCCCCGACGCAGTTGCATCTTGTTTTTCCATCTGCCCACCACTCTGGTATGGTCGGGTGTTCCAAAATGAATCCTTCAGCAACGCAAAAATAACCAACTTTCATAATGCGGAGCAAACACAAGCTAGCAACAAAATAAATAAAATAATGACGAGCACATGTTTATCCGACGTTGCAACGCACGCGCCTCGTCCCTATAATCCTCTCCGAAACGCACATAACATAGGCTTGATGGAAAGCATAGCGTTTCGACACATTTGGCCAGCCCAGAATAATGTGTTTGCAATTCGTTCTCCACCAGCATCGACAGCGGCATTCGGGCATAGCAGTGCAAGTGCGACGGATCGACCTAACCCTAACAACCGCACGGAAAACAGCCTTAACATAATTAAATATTAGTGCTTTAGCGCTGATGGATTGACCGGGGACAACCCCCCCAGCGGCGGTCGAATGCGGGTTTTCGGGTCACCACAAAATCTACTCATCAAACATCCGACAGTAAAGCGTCACATAGATCCGGTTGTTGTCTAGTTTTCGCTAGCACTGAAACAACAGGGGTTTGGTTGGTGGATTTCCTAAACGATGAGCCATCGAAACCGTTAAATGGGACCTATTTTCGTGCGTGCTCAAGCTCATCAGCCCAACGAGATACGGTGAGTAAGACAATCGGGGAGGACGTTCCGCTTCCCAAACTCCAACGGCTACGCCTAAGAACATCCATAAATCTCCCACTTCCCGTCAGGGGAGCAATGTTATACTTAATGAAATTGCAATTCTCCTCCAGTGCCTGGACGTGAATGGCGATATCCCGGTTGATATTAATTTCATTTACTTTTTCACACGTGCGTGCACAACGAGAACTTCTTCTTAATGGCTGCTTGAGTGAAACATGTTTCCCTTCGTAAGACAAACCGGATTAAAGTGGAATATAATACCATATGCCCGCTCTTACCGGCGCATCCCGAAGCATAAATCTTCATCCAGCACGAGATCTAATTCGAAACAATTCCGTAAAAAGGGATTAAAAACCTCGCCGGCGAAGTTTTCTTTCCCTTTCCAAACGAATGTATTCGATGGAGCCGTAAGTTGTGCGGAAATGGAGCAAAATTCAATTCCCTCCAGACGAGCCGGGACGAGTGCGGTCCGGGCCCTTCTTTATCCGGGCATTGAAACTGCATTGACTCCACACACCCTCCCGAGGGGGCGCGCACCCTCGTTGGAAGACGGATTCGTCCCCCAGCCAACTGCACCGATCCATCGAGCAGTTTGAAAACAATCGGCAATGAAGATAAGGAACTACCGCCGTCGGACACGTTCGGGTAGGCGGAAAAACGTTTGTCACTCGAACGAATGAAAAAAAAAAGAACTCCTTTTTGCTCGCAACATAATACGTCGGGTAGGAAAATGAAGGAAAACTTTCCTTCCTTTGTGCTGAGTCTTTGTTTTATTTTTTTTTTTCAATTCATTCTAGAGCGATAGTTCTACAGACACACCGCAGCTTGCCCGTGCAGGTCCAGGAAATGGAAAACGCTTCCTCCCAACCACCAGTATCAGTTAGTTTAGCGTGCAGAAAAAAGATGGCTTTCCCGGACGGGGGAACCAGTTGGACGGGAATGTGTTCCAGACCACGGCCGGTGCCGGAAAGTGTCTGGAATCGATTTTCCCAGACCCCTCCACTGGTTCGAATGACGGGGCCCACACGAACGTCTCGCACCTTTTCCCCACCGCCGAGATGGTAGAAAGAACGTAAAGCTGGCGCTCCAGTCGGTTCTGGTCCCGGTGGAATAAGTTTTCCCGAGTCCCCGGGTCCCGTAGGATTATCGACGTCCACCTCGATGCCTTCCGTCGCGAATGGCGCCGAAATCCCGTGGGGAGGAATCGAAAGGCTGCCGGAGTGGTGCGCACCGTCCAGACAGTCCAGCCCGGGGATTGGGAAAGGAAAATAATTAATTTCCAACCCTCGGTAAGAATTCGCAGGAAAACCCTCTTCGACCCATCCATCCAGCTACACGGCCGGCATATTTAATCCGGCCTGCCACTGACGTGCGCGAGGAGTTTTCGATTGATGGAAGTTATTCGGAAGGAATTACTAATTGAAAATATTTCGGAACCGTCCGGCCAAATTACTGCAATTCCAGCGTGGCGCTGTCAGAATTTTCACATGCAGCATGTGTTATAAAACCCTATTGGAGGCTTCGAAGGATAATTTGTTTTGTTTTGCTGAACCATATACTTGTTGAAAATTTCGGGAAAATTATCTCAAATAATTAAAATAGTACCAGTATGAAAAATTTCGTATAGTTGTTCGTTTTCCTTCAAGAGGAATAAGATAAGTAATGGCGAGGGAAGAACACAAAGAACAAGACACAAAATAACCAAACTACGAAAATTGTTCGAAGTTATTTTATCCGAATTGAAACAATGCCAAAAGTTACTCTTGCAATCTGCAACTTCTTCGAGCAACGCCAGTGAAATGAACGTGAAGAAACAACACAACTTAGCTGGAGTACTCTACTTGGCTCTAGGAATTAGTTGAGAAATAACCTACAAGGGAACGGTTAGCACTCGCTTTTAGTCCCTCCAACCCCGCTAGAATACATTTTTCCAACGGTTTTAGTGTCCATTTGCCATTGCTCAACCTTCCAGAAGCTATCTCGCTCGGTCTTTCTTTCTATTAGAGCCACGATGCCATTTGAAACCGGAAACCAACGGAAAGGATTGTGCTGACAACAAAACGGATCGTTTAGTATCATGTCCGGTGTCCCTGGGACCACGGCACCCAACAGAAGCGGCAGTATCCGTACCACATCGTCACTTGTTTCAAATAGCAACTGAATGAAGAAATTTGCGCTCGTCGACGGCGATAGTTTTTCGTTCGACCCATTTTTCCGAGCTGGCGGCGGCGTGGTTGGGCGTCTAAGGTTTCGGACTTTTCTTGCTGGGCACTAAATTCATCTGTTTCATTCACACGACGCACAGAAAAATGCTGACCGTTGTTCGCACCCCGGTGCGGGGAATCTAATACCCCATTGTTGGAGTGTTTGAACCGTTAGCGTCGTCAGCGGGAAAGATGATACATCAAGACGTCTTCCCCAGCTCTACGCAGCTGCGTGTAGTGTTGTGTTGCTTCCTTTCACTTGCGTCGGTTCTTGTTGGAGTTGCATGAACATATCAAGCTGGGGTGTGCTATTTCAAGAGCTTTATTTTAAAGCCAAATTGTGGAAAAGGTTGACAGGAAAAGAAAACTCGGACTCGCGTGTTCAACTCCATGATCAAACATTGCCTTTGAGGTTCGCAAACTAAACCCCTCTCGCACACATACGATACTATTAATAATACCCAAACGGTGCACTTGCGCCGCAAAATATATTATTTAAATTATGGCGCTATACTTTTATTTTATTAGATTTTATGATTTATTTCCGGAACGTGAGGTCGGTGATTTAGGTGAACCCCGGCGTGAAGTATACGGGCACCCATCTGAGAAGGGTTGCTCTCGAATCAGCTGACACACGCCGCAGAGGGAACGAGAGATACCGACAGGAAAGTCAAGGGGAACCGTTTATCCTGCTGAAAGACAGAGAAACGGCGACTCCTCAATGGCTATTGCACTCTCAAACCGGACAGTATCCCTATGCCAAAGCTAGGGAGGGATAAACGCGGAAACGCGTGGGACACGTGGTTGAAAATGCAAATTGGATCTAATTTCATTTTCGGAAACGCTCATTTGTATCCAAACGCCTAAAGCGTGCGCCGGTACCGGGTTCAAGATAAGTGAGATTCACGTAATGCCGGGATGAGTGGGTGGGAAGGGCCCAACGTGGGAACAATTATGAGTGAGGTGGGGGTGTTTGAAGTAGACGATTTTAATTTTTGCAAACCAGCTAGGACTAAGTGAATTAAGCGTAAATAAATTCCGACGGTCCTTTTCGGTCCGGAAACCCACCGGGTTGTTCCTGGAAATTCTGCTGTGCACGCGGAAAAATGTTATTAAAAATTGAAAAGCTTTATTATTAACGTCGGCTTCATTCAGAAGTATTTCCGGGTTGGTTTATTATCGCTATTTTATTCAGCGAACGGTAGAGCGACTTCTTCTCAAACGCACAGCCGCTCGAATAAGTCAGAAACATGTTTTTCGATTGCAAAATTAAATTGAACGCAGATTCTGTTGCTTTTTATTTTCCTTTTAAGATGTCCTTACCACGAAAAACGGCCCTCTCTCTCTATCCGAACAACAAGAACCTTTTTTTTTTTTAATCACGTTTTCAAAATATTCCATTAAAAGGAAGCGTCCACAACACAGCGACAAGGCCCGAACAAAACATGTTATATGTCATACGCAAAACTTTTCCTTTTCACAAAAGTCCTGCGACGTTCCCAACTTTTTTTCCGGCACAAGTGGTGCCATGACTGTTGACTCTTGAAAGGTAAAATACTCTCTTTCTCTCTCTCTTTCTCTCTCACTCCAATGCATCGAGTTTTCATTGTGAGGATTTTCCGTTTTTTCCTTTTTTATTTACATTTTAAACGTCCGCCAATCTCCACAGCTTCAGCACCAAGATTTTTCCATGGGCAGCTTAGTGCGCCACAAAAGTTGAACTGCTGAACTATCCTGTGTCAGGTTTCTGGAAATGTTTTGCCAATATTAGTAAATCCGTTCTTTGCTCAACCCAACCCAACGTTGGATTGAAACGTTCCTTCCTCCGTTGCATGGTGGAATCCCTCAAACCACTCATCTAAGGACGTCGTGAATCAGCGCACCAACAACAACGCGGTCTATAGATTCTCGAAGTTGCCCGCACAAGCTTTCTTGCTGCGTGTGGGAACAAATTTGGCATGAAAATGCATGTAAATTTGCAACATAAACAAAAACGCGCCACCTGACTCCTGCCGTGCGTCTCGTTAGTGTTCCTCAAGCCAAAGTCAAACATTGGACCGTCTTCGCATTGGACCTGCTGCAGACTTCCGTCCAGTCGTTCGACGGCGACCTTGCCGTTCGGTGGTCGCCTTCATGCACAGCGACTCCAAAGTCCAATAAGCTAATCGATTCACCGGTCTGCATACACACCACGTATGCATGCACGTATGGTTTATGCAGTACCAGGTTGTAAACATAAAACCGCAGAACCTGCTCGTCCGTCGGTCTTTGGCGTTCGGAGGGGTTTTAGCTGTTTGATTTCTCGCTCACCCACAGTCCAGTCGCTCTTTCATGGTGCCTATTTCACCGCAGCAAGCTCAGTACACAATTCTTTGGTAGGTAAATATTGATCCTGTCGATCGTACTTGCACATGACAGGCAAATCTTTACCAGATGAAACCCGGTTACCGAACGACTGTAATAAATCCCGTCCGGTAGGGGAAGTGTAGTAACTGGAATGCTCAGAAGTCAAGGATCAAATATTGGCGCTTGAAATTTTACCGCGATTTATGTTCATTGTTAAAAAGAAAATTTTATTCTTTAATACATAAAAATAAATATTCCATTGGATGTCTGAAAGTCGTGTATTAACATTTGATAGAATTGTTCAACCTTAAGAGATAAATGTGATTGAAAAAGTACCTGACCAATCAAAATGACTATTCCGGTAGTTTTAGTGTTAAAGATTTTGCTGTTTAAAAACTTGTTGGTTGGATATTGACAGTTGTAATAAATGGTCCTATCAATAGAAAAATGCTTGGAGCATAAATTATTACCAACATAAATAATGGGAAAAAATGGAAAACCTACAGTTACGAGCAAACAAAAAAGATAAGTAAATATTTGGAAAGCAACAAAAGAACCGAAAAACTTCCGAACAAAACGATTACTTTGAGTTTCTATGCTATTCCTGTTCCTTTCCTAAAAAAGTTTAGGATCCCGATCCTGCTGCACCCGAGCAGCGTTACGTCACACATCTGCAATGCGCAATAAATGGAAAGAAATTCGACAGGAGAAACAAACACAAACAATACGCGGTTTGTTTAGTTTCCGTCTCTCCTGGGCTTCCCTTTTTCGCTGTTTGTTTATTTGTTTTGTACCTCCTCCCGTACGACCCCGTTGCGTTGCCCTTCCGGTGCTTCGGAAGGGACCCAAGCCAGCACTCGAGAACGAGAGCAGCCCCCGGGACATTCTTCGGGAGATTCAGGAACGAGATAAATATTTGAAGTGCATGCAGCTTCTTTCAGCCGATTTCATTCAGCTTCACCGAGACCGGCCGAGAGACGGAATTGGCTTGGTTCGAGAAAGAACCGCACAAGCCGAAAAGGAGGAGAAAAAGCGATCCGAACGAATCGTGCGGACAGAACGGAAGATGAAGATAAGCGCGGACCAACGCGGGTACGGCAGCATCACATCTTCGCAGCGAAACCTAACCACTGGCTCTCGAGGTCCTGTCCTGTGTGTGTGCTAATCCCGCTCGTACGTTCGCGCGCGCCCCTTCAGGCAACGGCAGAGGCGGTTCAATTCCCGAGAGTAAATTATTAAGTGCGGCCGACCTAAGGACATCGGTCCTGCGTCCTGACACCGGCAAAGGACAATTCGTGTGAAAATGTGCTCAGGAAAGGCATACACACACACACACAGATACCAGCCCAACCGCCAAACATCACAAAAACCGAGTAAAACCGCCATATCAAAAGATTGCCGGCCGGCAACGGCGATGAAAGCGGTGGCGGTCAACTCTTTCCCGGCTTTTTGTTTGTCCTCGCTCGAGATAGCATCGTTGTGAAAACGCAACGAGTGGAGCAGCGATGTACAAAAAAGGAGAAAAAACAAGTAAAGAAAAGGATACACAAGCGCGCGACACAAATGCCGGAAATATCTCGTCGCTAAAATTGAATCCTTGCGGTCGTCGTCGTACGGTGGTGACTTTCGCGAAAGGTTCGTTATTCCGCATGCCATCTAGGGAAGGAAGGAAGGAAGGAAGGAAGGAAGGAAGGAAGGTGGTTATCGCCGGGGGACAGCCAATAGGACATCATTCCGCGCACCACGGCTCATTCACCGCGAAAATGGCGATAAACCAACGAACTTTTCCCACTCATCCGATCGACCGACCCGAGCGTTTGACTTTCACGAAGCGGAAGCGAAAAAAAGGACACCAAATCCCGGCCGGCGGGCATCGTCACCAAGGATGTACTAGGATCTAAGCTTGCCATCAATTTCCTCCCCTAGAGGGAAGCTGAACGATCGTTCTACACAACCAACGTTCTGCCGGGTTCACGGGGAAAAGGAAAAAAACCCTTCCAGCCATAAGCCACACCGAAGTAATTTTCGATTATTGATTTTGGACCGAAACCGCCGCTACACAAACCATGAAGTTCTAAATGTACCTTCGTTCTCCTTCCTGGTTGCTTAGCCCCCGGGCGTTCGATTTATGAAAGCTAAAAGTTGGGGTGAAATGTTTGGTTGGAAAAATGTTTTCCGTGTCAAAATCAGAAGGATCGTTTTGGGTAGAAATTTATTTAGAATTTCTACGCAAGAATCGATCGAACCAAACAATCATTTTATTCCTAGTTATGTTAAAGACAAAGGATATATCCGGCTAGCGATACGCAGACAGATAAAATTTCAAACGCAAATAGAATATTTTTAAAGCGAAAACAATGTTTGAATAGGGAAACAGATTTGAACAGAAAAATGTGCAAAAATGAACTTTCGAATAAAATGTAAAAAGTTCCCGTATTTAGACAACAAATTATTCCATGACGCTCCACTGTTTGGTGCGTCAATATCAATTAGGCAGCCAACCGTAGGCAACCTCGGAAACAATAAAGCAATTGAAATTGAACGTGCAGCAGCTAAATGCACATGCTGCACCCTCCATTTCCCAGCCACGATGCGAAAACACAATTTTCACCCCCAGGCGGCCCTTGTTCCTCGCGCATGCGAAGGGTTTTCGAGTTTGCGCTCCGTTTCGAAAGGCAGAACCCGTTCCCGGGGGGAGCGCATTGAGGAGCATAGAGGCACCCGAACCGTAACCGCAACCTCAACGAACACGAACACACATGTACGAGCCAACGCCAGCAGGGCTTTCCGGTTGAGCACACGCTGCTTCCGTCCCGGCACTGGGTTAGTCGGTTTCGATTTTCTGCAACGTTGTCGTCCCGCCCGGAGGTGAAACAAGATGGGGTGCAAATGGGGAGGAAACGATCTGTCAATGTCTACGCTCTCCGCTTCTGCCTCACACGCTGCTTTCGCAACGATCGATGGATTCCGCGCAGTTTCTTCGCGCCGTGTGTTGATCATCGAGCGGCAATAGCAATTAAAAATGGTTCGCCCCGCTTCCAGGAAAACCACACAAACAACAAACCATCTGAGACGCGATCTTTAAAGACGACTATGGTCCCACACACCTTCGGATGTCAGCGCGTTCTTCCAGCCATTCAGTTCCATTCAAGAATTCACTCGAACGGAAATGTGTGTAACGTAAAACCGCTTCAAAAACCAAACGAGATGTTGTTGGAGCCGTTTTGCGAGGTAGCTAAAAATAAAAACGTTCGGCGGACGCAATTTTCCACGCAACATTCTTTCCACCCCTAATGTGTTTCGACGGTTTGCCCGCAGTGTATCTGCGGTGTTTACCGAACGGAATGAGCGGTAAACACCCTCGGTTGCAAAGGTGCGACTCGTTGGGTTTGTCCAAATCAATTAAAGGACCCAGCAAAATTAGCTCCCTCTCCAGAAGAAAATATTGGCGGTGGAAAGTTGGGATTTTATTTACCAACGGATTCGGGTTTGCGTGTGTGTGTGTGTGCGCGCAAAGAATATAAACAAACGTTACTTTCCACAGCTCGAACCCGTACTTTATAATGGTGGACAAACAAGTTTGGCAAGCTTGGTTTCCTCGCAACTCATAACTTTTCCTCGTTTGTTCGAGGATCTCGCCAATAAATTTCAACGACACAAAGGTAGACTAATATGGAAATAATTTTTCACCACCACCATCAACGGGAAACCAGGGAGAGTTAAGACGGGGGAAGCCATCCATCCGCGGCCAACCTTGACCAAAAATCCCCACCAGACCCCTTCTCTGAGGCGAACTAGAGAGAAGCGTCGAACGCGAACACACCCGAAATCGATCGAAATGGTTGATTGCATTTTCAGCTTCCTGTGCATCATTTCTTTTCGAAACCTTTCTTTTCTTATTAAGCTTCATTAGGGTGCAGTAGGGTGAGAGCTTCTCGTTTGCTTCCCTTAAACGGTGGGGCGGCGATTATTTATTTTGTTAATAATTTCCTGTTACCGTTTGTTAAAACCTCACCACAAACGAGGGTCTCGAGATACCTTACTTTTTCTTTCGAATATCGATTCAAATACGGCTGTTTATGGCGACATTAAATAAAATTTGTTATGATATAACGCAAATTGAAAAACCATTGTGCGACGTTGGCTTTGCTCGCATAACGTTTTAGGTTCTCTTAAAATCAATTTGGATTGAGGAAAAAAAAGAGACCACAAATAAACAATAAAATCGTACGCACCGTGATTTGTAACCCCATTCACTGGGCCTTCGTACTTCGATCTAAACATCACCACCATAAATCATTCCACGCTGACAGTTGGCAAAGGAAAATCGAACAAAACATAAAATCAATTGACTGTCCCCGGCTCGAAAATTGAAAACGATTCGAACAAACCGGGCGCGCAAGGTTCGTTTTCTCGATTGTTTTCCGATTCCGTTTCATATTTCGCCGATAAACATCCTCGCGATAGCGGTGACCATAAACTGGCGAGAACGCTTGAAGTAATGCTTTCCCGCCGAGCGAGGGTTGGACGACTTTTCCGCGCTCCTTTTGGCTTTGGCGGCAAATCTCTGCTGAGCCATGGTGATAGGAAATATAGGAAAAAGACGGTGGAAAAATGATGGTAGACACAAGAAGTGGGAGATGGGTCTGGCGGTGGAGCAGGTCGTCAAAATTGTAAATTAAGCCCACGACGACGCACTCGATGGAGAAACGATGAACATATTCATTCTTGTTGCCGTAAGGCGGAGCCCAAACACACACATATACTAAAAAGAGGCCCCTTCTGAAGAAGCAAAACAGAAGCCTGGCCTTAAATAGAAGTGCAAACGCTTTGCTTTGAAGTACAATCGCCTGGCGCGACGTAGCACATCAAAACGCAAAAATCATAACAATGCCACTTCCTCCTTCCAATATCCCGGGAACACTCTTATGCTGGTACGCTTTTTTGCTCTCAAGAGCTCCGGCTGGCTTCCGTAAACATTGATCCGCAAGCCGGGACTCAGAGGATGTCAAAAGAAACTGAAAACCGATTCATGGCAGCATCCGAATAGGTAGAAAAGAAGTAACCTGAAACACACCAAGGACAAAAGGAAGAAAAACCCCTTCACTTGCTTCCGCTGGCCGTGCTTGATGAGCTCGTGAGGATAAGGTGCAAGCAGGATGCCCGGAGCACGCAGACAATGCGGCGAGAGCGTGCCCTTCCTTTTACTACCGAACCGGGAATTATGCTTACGGAAAAATGGTGCATAAAGTCCTTTGTTTCACGCGTGCCATCATTTCCGGCCACCGGTTGGAAGCGCCGTTAGCCGGAGGATCCTCTTTTCCTTCAATTTGCTTCACAGTTTACCAACACGCACCTCCACTCCCCGTTTCCTTTTCCTGGCAACACACCTCCACCTGCGAGGTGATCCAGGAGTGGGCTTATGAAGACGTAGGAAAACACATTTAAAATTCCCTACAAACACACACACTCACTCAAACACGCATGTGTAACACAGGTAAGCCATTGCGTAAGCGTGCGCAGTTACAACACCGGGACCCCATTATTCGTTTCCAGGGAGAAGAGCAAGAGCAAGAGCAAAAAGGAAAACGATGGACACAAATGGAAGGTTGTCTTCCATTCAGTGCCGTGTGCCGGTAGCATAATGATCCCTTCTGGCTTTCGCCAGAACATATTCCACCCAAGAATAGCTGCAGCGCGCGCGGTGAGTAAGCAAAAAGTTTTTTGCAAGACGAAGCACGTCTCCCGGTGCCCCACCTCGCCATGTGTTTCTTCACGTCATGTGCGCCGGGCATGTGCGCGATGTCAAACATGATTGGACGGATGGCAGGATGCTTCAAAAGCAAGTGGGCAGGCTCGAGACCTTCCTCCGCGCAAGGGGAGCTGGAAGCCGAAGGACGAAGAAACAAAGTCTGAACAAGACGGATGTGTGGGGGAATAAAAAAAAGGAGAAGATGCATACATACACATACGTACAGATTCTCCCTCCCGACCTCGTCGGTTGGCTGCTTTAGAAGGAACAAGAGCGCAATGAAAACATCAGCTCGATTAAGTTGCCATTCTGTGCCTGCAACGGCATTTGTTTCGGCCTCGACTCGGCAGCATCATTATGCTCCGCGCGGGAGGGTCCCCAACGTTTCGGGAAAAGAGTACGCCCGACCGAGAGCGCCTAGCCAGAGGAAAATATGCTTCGTTAAATGAAAAACCCTTCGAGCCAGTCGAAGCATAGATGATGCAGATGAGAAGCCGCCAGCTGGCTGAGATGGTGGATGGGATGGGTTGTTTTTTACTTCCCAAAAAGCCGTTGTAGGAAGGAAGGATGGGATCACATAATGTACGGTGACGCCACATGTGCATAATGCGTTTTCTCCACAGCATCATCGTACCACCCGCCAAACGGATCGAATGAAGGCAGACCAAACATAAGGATACAGTTTCATCGCTGGGGAGGCGGAAATGTGTTTGAAATTGGAGAGGAAAACATAGAAAGCTATCAAACAAGGGAGTTATCCAAACCCCTTTTTTGTCACTCTGTGTGGCATATTTTTATTAAACAAATTTGAAGCTACAATACGATATACGCAATCGAATGAAGAACGTAGTTTGACACAAATTTATGATTGTAAAATAGTTTGCATTGAAAAAAGTCAACACTTCAATAACTTTGTGAACTATAACCGGCTTAAAAATATAACTTTCATATTTTTATGACATGCAGTATAAAGGCATCCATCACAGGCTAAAAATAACACTAATATTAAACAAAAATAGATACGGCGAGCAACATTCCTTTGCATTAAACGACGTATAAAGTTTTTATTACTCCTGAGGCAGCGTTTTGAAACACCCCATCGGGTGTTTCCAGAGATTCTATGAAATTTAAGTGCCCGATTAACTCATAAAGTAGGCAGTACGTACCAAAAACAAGAGTTCACGCCTGACTTTGCTACACATCATGCAAGCCACACACACACACAGAACTTTAATTCTTCGGTTTGATTACGGCAAAATCTGTGTCTCCTTTACGAGTGTTGCTCCAAATGTCACGCGGTAGGAAAAAAAAGACGGTCACTTTACATCAAACAACACCTCTAAAAACCAGTCGCCCATTCGAAAACGAACGAAATTCCCTCCGAAAAGAGGTGTGGTGATTCCTGGCGCACGCAACGAGCGTTTAATTCGTCACTTTATGACGGCATTATACGACAAGCTACCCTTTTCCGTTCCCTTTCGTTTGGGTTCCCATGCATGGCATGCAGATACAGGAATGCTGCCGGCTACTCTCCATTCGTCGTCCATCGTTTGGTTTTGATTTATGGTTGACCTTTGAAGTTCCACAACCGCGTAAAGCGCGATATGCTGTCTGCCCTTTTGGCTGTAGTTTACTAGAGAATTGATCGGTCTCCTTTTTAAACGGTTCCACATATCGCATTCCCGATTACATCCTCCTTTTTACCTACTTCGTTTAGTTAGCTTTGGGGTGCTTTTAAAAAGCCGAATAAAATAAAGACCAAAATCTTAAGCAACGTACTCAGAGCATCTCTGCAGCTCTTGGATACCTTTACCAACGAGGATAACTTTAACCGGTGGACGACTCTTTGGTTCTGCTTTAGATGTTTGATGCTTCTTTTATGCTCACATAAGGCATACACCCCTCTAGGGATCGTTAATTCAGCACCACAGAGACGAAAAATAAACATAACTGTTATGACAATTCGTTTGCGGCACATAAAAACCACTTTATAAACAATTAAATTAATCAACACGACCAACCCATTCCGGTGCCGCCGATATCTACACAATTCATGTCCTGCCATGTCGTTCGGGTATGAAAACGAAGGAAATTCTTTAGCAGCACATAAAAGCAAGTAAACAACCTAAACCACATCATGCTGTCTTTTTTCCGAAACAAAAAAACACAGAAGTGGTTGAAAGCGAAGCATTATACAATTTTACGATGGGCCACGCACAAATGTACAATTAAGGCATCACCACATAGCACATAGCGATCCCCCGCTGAGCTGGGTACGACAACACAACAACGGATGCATCGCGGAATGCAAACGAATGCACTTCGCTGCCAATGTGCTGCAAAAACAGCAACAAAGCTGTATCTCCCTGTTAGCATCGAAACGTTTCCAGCAAGAGTAAATGATTTTGCAACGAAATTAATCAGAGAAACGCCGATAGAACGCGGCCGAGCGTGCATTTTGTCCATTCTTCCCAGGGAAAGGGGGCGTTTCGAGGCCCCGGAGGGTAACTCTCGCTTTTGCGATGCGATAGCAAATTTCCGGCGCATCAGTAATTAAAGCCGACGCACACAAACCATTTCCTCGAGCCGCGTGTGCGGATGAAATATGGATCATTGCTAAATGCATTTCCGAATGCTAGCGAAAGCCTCGCTATTTTTTATCTTTTTTTCATCTGACAATCCATCAACGAAAATTCAAAAAGGGAGAGGGAGGGGGACACGTTGGTTATGTGTTCCTTTTTTTATTTTTTGGGCGTCCCCACAGCCGTGACAATAATAATGGAGCCGCGGTGAGCAGAAGGATAAATGCACATTATTGATGCGCGCTACCTTTGTGGAATCCGGGGTTTGCCGAAACCCGAACGGTGCACCGGCGGTGGCAGCCGATTCATAAAACATGATCGCAATCAAACCTGCTGATTCAATTAACGGGCGGATGTCGATATTCATCGGTATCGCGACGGTGAGCCGGAGAGCGCTGATCGATGCTGGAGGCGGGTGGAAAACGCATCGGAATTCGGAATTTGGGCCTTTCGTTAGCCGGGTAAACAGTTGGCAAAAGTTTACATTATTTCATTTTCTGTTTTCCTTTCACTTCAACAAACCAAATCTACGATCTTCTCATCTCCGACGATTGCGATGCAAACAAAGCGCATCAAACAGCGTTCACCTCTACTCGCGCAAGAAAACCCACAACGAACGATTGAAAGGATCCCAGTTTTCTTCAGTTCAAAAGTAAACAAATTTGTTAATCCAACAGAAGGGACAGAACGGAGGTAAACTTTTTAAGGTATAACGTATAGCGTTGAGTTTGAAGGTATATTGATGGTTTTTGGAATGAAAAGCAAGAATTTATCTGTCTAAGCTGCCCGAAAACATCTGTTTGTTGTTCTTTGGTGCCAGAATTATCCAACTTGAGGTACATTTTAACCTTTCATTTTGATTTATTTAATTGATCCTACTAGAAACCGAGTTTTTGAGCGGTCGATTCAAAGATATCAAACATAAAACATCAAGTCAAAAATAGCAAATGTATGGTCCGTTTTTAACACCGCATTTTTACTTCACGATTTTTGCACGCTACTGTCATTAAAATATACCGATATGTAAATGGCTGGAACTCCTACATAAATATAATTCATTGGTAAAATAATTAAATGTAACTTTCTTGAACGATGTAGAATAAGTGGAAAACACTTTAAACTAAAATAAAATCATAATATCTCCGGAACTAAAGCAGCTTATGAAGAATGAATTCGTTATCAATGATGTCAGGCAACAAATTATGAGCGTGGGAACTTAGATTGCAAGCAGGGGATGCAAGAATATATTCAGAAAATCAGAAAATTTCTCAAAGATTTTTAGTGATTGAAACAAAATAATTGTTGCAAGTAAAACAAGTTTTAAAAAATCTGAGATGGTATAATGCAAGACAGTGTTAAACACGCGGAAATACGTTAATCGCGTACGGTGAATTCAACACAAACGAGAATCGAGAAGACTTAAAATTTGTAAATATTTCAATTAAGCATTTTGTCCATCATGCGTCATTTTATTAATTTCATCAGTTAATCAAATCGTTTCTAATGAATTTCACCGTCATTGCCATTTATCAGATCAAAAACATCATCTTTCGTTTCGAAACTGAAAAGCAAACAATTTACCCCAACTTCCGAATTCCCAAGCCGGCACCCATCCAAATGGCAAGTGTTTCGTTTTCCACGCCACGTTTTCATCTCGTGTTCTTCTTTTTTTTCCTTCAACCTTAGTGTTAGTATTACCAGGAGCACACTGTTGGAGGCAACGGTCGGATGTACTCCGGAGCAGGCAACCCCCATGTTTGGCGCTCGACGTCAGCTCGAAGGAAGAGCATGAGTCAGCCAGTATTCTCACACACCCGCGCCAGCTGGCGGCAGCGTGGTGTGTGGTTTCGGAAACCAATTTGGCCCCGCGGATGCTACTCGAGCGATAGATACAGGGTCCGAGGGAGTTGGGAGGCAAGCGGTCGGGCCAAAGTTCACTGACTCGCGCGTGCACGGTGTTTGAAAAATCCCAAAAAAAGACGGGTCGGCGAGCGTCTTCTTTTCGGATGGCGATGAGGATGATGAAGGAAGCGCATGGGAAACGAACGAAACGCAGAGAAGACCATGGTGCATGGGAGCCTCGACTCAATCAAACAGTTTACCGCACTTGCCAGTGGCGGGAAAAAAAGGAAACGATTACTTTCAGGTTAGGTTGTTCTGGGTTCTGGAAGAAAGTTTGTGTGTTTTAATTCCACCTCCGATTTAATTCTGAATCAATTTCTAACGTGTGAGCAAGAGGTTGAAAGAACGTATGCCAAAAGGTCAGCAAAGGAAAACATGAAGCCAATCCAGCAAAGATCGCGAAAGCTTCTAATTTTTCTCCATCTTCTAGACACACCCATCCTTGCAGACTCGCACAAACGTATGCGCATGAACGACATGGACATAGATCTACGCTAATGTGCAGCCCGGAACGACGACTACGAAACATAAAACCAGACATTGATTCGGCCACACATTTCAACAGTATCATAAATCTGTCAACACGCCGCGATTTTCCGACCCATCTCCCCTGCTTTCCTACTGCCTTGTTTTTCGGATCCGAGGTTCGGAAAAAGCGTCCACCAAAGTGGCTCGAGGCAGCATAAAAAGCTAACATACCCAAACCCCCGCCCCATTGGTGAACCACTCGCTAGCTAGCTGGTCGTTTCGACAGGCCGGGAAAAGTGCTGGGAAAGTGCTTTCGTTTGTGGGTTTTTGTTGTTGTTGTTGTCACTATACCTCGCATGTGTTGAAACAAAAGCCCTAAAACGGCCGGGGGATGCGGGAACCGCGACGAAAATCATGCATGCCACTGGCACTTTCGTCACACGATGACACTCTTTCGCGAAATGGCTTCCACAGGACAATAAATTTCGTCCCACCCCGGCACTCTCTTCCACCCTCGCCGTTTGTTTGGACTCCAGAGAGGCGCGTGCCATTTCGCTGGTTTCTATGCTGAAATGGGGGTTTTTCCACCATCGGAGCATCAGCTGCACGCGGAGCGGAGCCTTAGCTTTATGCGTTGTTCGGTGTTACTTTGTGCTGGCTATATGTATAAAAACCCGTCCCAAAATCAAGTTCTAACCAAGCCGACAACCCTCGGTGGTACCCCAACCCCTTCGTTTTTGGCCGGGCTTTTATGCACTTAAAGCCGTTTCAGACCATTTGTTCACACTGGTAGTTTTCGGTAGCAAACACATCCAACTGTTGACACGTGTGTGATATTTTACAAAAATAAAACCATTAGCATGAGCACTTTCCATCCATTAGAAGCCTATGAATTTTGAGATTTGCACGCTTGTGTCAGCGTTTTCCAAATAAATGCAACTTTCGCAAAATAAATCAGCCTGACTACTCTATTGCCTTCTTGTTTAAAGGTAGTTTAATATCTACCAGTATTTAGCTTACATTTGTAGAAAATCATAGTTCCAAATCATTGCGAGTTGAGCATCCCAACCCGGGGTTTGGCTTTCTCGGTTAACTTCGTAGGCTTTCCCGTGGATTTTCGTTTGGTACCCAGCTGTCGCTGCGAGTGATGGAAATTACAAATTATGATTGGCGCAATGCCGCCAAAACCGGCTTTTTACTCCTCGGGGACACGCTTAGCATGCCGAAGGGTTCACGAAATGATGGCCTACAGACGGGTAGAACATAACTGGTCTAGTTTTCCCTTTGACCTCGTACACCACCACCACTTAGAGGCACTTGCAGGGTTGACATGGTTGACCATTAACTGCCACGGAGGAAAGTCATGAAGTACGATTAACGAAGAAGTGCTGGGTGCTGCTACATGCCAGGGGAAATGGATGTAACGCTGGAAAAGAAAGGGGAAACCCAAAAGGCCTCATACATCCCAATCGACCGCTTGATGGAGGCGGCGGCGGTCGGTTGCCAATTAATGACAGCTGGAAAAGCCACAAAAATGGCCACAAAAACGACTGTTAAGCGAACTGAAGAGGGAAAGGCATCCTACACCTTAGCCACTTGCGGGAGGCTTTTATGCCACGGTGGTTAAAAAGGGAAGAAAAAGGTTTGCTTCAAACGGTAGCATAATAAATTTTCATTACACTCAATTTAAATATATGTACGCTGGCAGCGTTGGGACACTCGGCGCATACGACCAATAAATACCAGCAGTTGTGGTCTGCACGCGTGCATGGTAATATTGACGAAATGTCGTCACATAATGGCGATATTTTCATACTTCAAGTATGCTGCCGTTACCCTTTTACGGCGTACGCGCATAAATACGACATTATGAAGCTCGGCCAATGGATGGGTTTTCCCGTGCACTGGGAGCCGCATGTTACGCAACATTAGCAGCTCGTCTCTCAACGAATTAGCGTAGATTGGTAGCTTTCCCAACAGCATCCGTCCGGTTCTTCAAGGAGAAGAGTTGTTCCGAGACGCCGATTAAGGTAAAATTTATGTGTGCCCTTTGTCAGTAGTTTCGTATTTTACAACACATCCTTTCTCTCTATCTTCCTCCCTCTCTGTTTTTCAACTGACAGACGGGTGAGAAAAATCCTCAGCCCCATGGACAGTTTGTTTACATTTCATTCTTGCCCGGGGCTTCCGGCAGTGAGCCGGCGTCTCTCAACAGCTTCGCCTAACAACTAAAACCCAACATATGGTAATCGTGTTTGGTTGCCATTCAAAGTAGCTACTGCCTCCCTAACATACACCCCGACCCCGAGCCAACCGATCGGTCGATCGGTATCGCGAGCTTCACATTCGGAACGACCACTTGATAGGCAATTAGTCGCCGGAAAAATGGACTCATGAATAATCCAACAACGGCGTCGAGGGAGAAGAGCTGTCACTTCTGATCACCGCACAAACCGTATGTGAGAGCGTCGTGTTTGACTTTTCTCAGCCGCCCCACAATCGACAGTAAAACTTCAATTGAAACTAGCGAAACTCGATGCCGGTATCGGTTTACATTCTTCGGAACCGGTCGCAATGGAGCCGCTTGCTTTAATTGGACAAGAAATAGGAATGTTGTAGCGAAAAATGCCTTCTTCTTGTACCGAGCGAACGCGGACAGATTCTTATCTGTCAGAGAAGATACTTTAATTGATCGATTTGACTGTAAACTAGACTGTGGTCATATGTCAACAAGTGTTTACAAACTTGATGTGGCCAGCTTCGTCTCCCAAAGGATATAATGCAGAGAAGAATTTCATGTTTAGGCTGCTCCCAAGATACGGACCATTTACATTTACAGTATTGATTGAATGTTAGATTATAGCTTCTTTACAATTGAGTTTTAAGGAGTAAAGTTATTGAAATGATTATTTCAGGATCTTTGATTTACTGTAAATATTTTCGATCCCGTACACGAGACATGAAAACAGCTTAGATATGATATTCGACAATAATTTTTTGATGCGAAATTAAAAAATCTATATTTATAAAATTGTTATGCCACAATGTTAGTGTTTAAAATCCTCTTAAACGGCTGAACCATTTTTAATCGAGCTTTGGAAGCATGTCTCTTAGATATGAGGACAGTTTTTTAACTATATCTCATGTCTGGAAACTACATACTTTTTTGATAAATTACGATTTTATATCGTCATATATTGGTTTAGTTGTTTACATTTGTGACTGACATATGAAGTGTAATCTCAACTCGCAATATCTTTTCTTTTCAATAACAAGAAAAATTATTTGTCAATAAAAATTACAATTTATATCAAGTTTTGGTATTTCTGAGATATAAGTGAATGTAAACGTTCAAGCAAAAACATGCAAACGTCGAAGATTTAAATTTTAAAATAAAAAACGTATGCTAGATTTCATACATTTTCATCGATCCAGTTTCCAACTCCTACGAAGCTGTAAGATATCCGAAAGAGTTTTTGAACTCTTTGCGTTTTACACAGCATGGTACTAAAAGAATGCTAAATCAAAATGTTTAGGTAAATCCCAATTATTTTCAACAGTTGTATGCAGCTCAAAAAATGTTTAATCCGAGCCGGTTTGTATTCAATATTTTTTTAAAGTTTTCTTACTCAATATAGATTAAAAAGCTAAGAGAACTTTTAAATGGATGGCATCCTTAATACGTTAAGACCAAGAGTTTGAAATTCCGATCAAATAATGCACTGCGTAAAACAGAACATAGAGCAATACGAAAGCAAAACGCGCTCCCTCCGATAATGCTAAAAATGTACGCTGGCATTCTTGGCCTTTGACGCCGTTTAAGAGCCACATATTCTAAAACTTCCAGCTACCAAACGTTATCGCCCCGCAGGCACTCGATGGAAAAAAGAGTGCCACTTCGTTCATAATTTCATGTCGATTCGTACAACCACTTGAAGCAACGCTCTTGAAAAAGTCGCTCTGTTTGTGTACAAAATCAACGAACGCCGATCGGATCATCCCTCGGAGTGTCCGGCAATCTTGGCGATAGCCCCCGGGGGCACATTTTATTCGTGGCTTAAAGTATGCAAATGGCGCGCGATTGTGGCGCGCTCGTCGTCGGTATGCGATAACAGACAAATGGAATTGCTTATCGGCGCCGTTAATCGGAGGGACGCGGGAAACCAGTTTTAGGCAGAAGACAAATACTTTGCTATCGACAGTCGAACGAGATTTAGCACCAATTGGCGAGATTTTGAAGTGGTTGAAACTTACCGTTGTGCCCCTGGTTGGTGATGATCACCCAGAAGTCGATCGTCTTCTCCGGGCCGAGCTCCTCGTAGTCCCACTTCTTCTTGACGCGCACCGCCCCGTTCGTCTCGACCGTCACCCAGGGGTTCTCGTCGCGGATCTTGAACGTCTCGCGGTCCGTCTCCTTCTCCAGCTGGAACACGTTCCGGCCCTCTGTGTCGCCGTCGGCCTCGGTGAACTCGATCCGCTTGGTCGGCCGGACAGCACGCGTCACCCGCCGCTTGTCACGCCGGTGCGAGTGCTGGTACTCGTGGCCCATGTGCTGCACGATCACCGGCAGCGGGTCGGGGGCGACGAACTCGATCAGCACCCGCGCCGGCCGCTCGCTCTTGAGGCTCGGCGTGCGCAGATCGTGCGCCTCCACGTCGACGAACAGCTCCGAGAGGTCCGGCTCGCCGGCGAGAAGTAGCTCGCCCGTCTGGGGCACGATCACGACCGTGTTGCTGGGGTTGGTCAGCCGGTACGCCACCTTATCGCCGTCGGCGTCCTTCGCCTCCACCTTGCCGACGCTGGTGAAGCGCTCCCAGGTGACCGTCTCGTTGCCGGCCGGCGTGGTCGCCTTCACGCCGGTCACCGTGAAGCGGTAGTCGGGCTTGCCGAACACCGGCCGGTTGTCGTTGACGTCGGTGACGCGCACCGGCAGCCGCACCTGCGCCTTGTTGATCTTCTTCGCGTCGCTTGCCTCCACCACGACCGTCCACTCGTCCTGCTGCTCGCGGTCGAGCGGCTTGGCCGACACCAGCCACACGCCGTGCTTGCGCGGCTCCTCGATGCGCACGGTCGGGCCGACCTCGCCGGTGCTGCTGCTCTCGAGCGCGAACTCCTCCCCGCCGGCCACGATCGAGTAGATCACCGTCTTGGCGCCGCGGGCCGAGTTCGCCTGGAGCAGGGGCAGGTCGCGGACGCGCGTCCCCGCGTCCCGGTTCTCGCTCAGCTCGCCCACCGCGTCGGCCAGCATGGTCGGGAAGTGCAGCATGTCCTTGCGGTTCATCACGTACAGCTGCAGCTGGTGCGTGGCGGTCGAGTTGGGCGTCTCCTCCAGCACGACCAGCTTCACCGGCCGGTTCACCAGCGGCGACAGGTCGGCCGTCGTCATCACCAGGCCGTCCTCCAGCACGGTGAAGTACTTCGAGTAGTCCGTCTCCAGCAGCCGGTAGTTGAGCGGCTTCGACGAGTAGGACGAGATCGAGGCGAACGGCGAGTTCGGGCCGGTGAAGTTGGCGCTGAACTTCTGGATGCTGTAGCCGGGATATGTGTCGTGCGGCAGGACTAAACTAATAAAGCTGTTCGTGGGATCGAATTTGAACTCCTCGTGGCCGCCGCCACCGACGCCACCGCCGTTCTGATGATGATGGTGGTGCTTGCCCTCCACCAGCGCCACATTAACACTAAACACTAACACTAGATATATGGCTAACGCGGACACACCGAGCACATTCTGTAGCTTCTTTGCCTTTGGCGAGCGCCGGGCGTTGTCACCCGCGTCACCCACACTGCTGCCGCCGAGTCTGGCGCCACACTTGGCCATCCTGGCCATGCCCGCGGGCCGCACGCTGCTGGCGGCTCCGAGGCTCCACATCACACGGAAACGCAACCCCACTCCGGCCCACTTGTTATGACACTTGCACAGTACACTCACTTCACTCTCTTCCTCCTTTCCACGCACGCACGCAAAATCTCCTCTAAAACACACCTAGCACGAAAACCCTGCGTTAGAAAGAAGGAAACCCTCGTTAGATTACCCTCACCGTGTGACAACATAACCCCATTGAAACCACTGACCACCAACACCGCACTATCTTCGCCTAAAAAACACCTTCCCTATGCACCACCAAAGTATTCTCCTACAAGTTGACGACGCACCGGAGAAGCCTTGATTTGCATCGATGGCAACGTTTAAACATTATGCCACCGGACGACGGCCGGCACACGTTCGTAATCGAGTCCACTCTGTCCAGACCCTCGGGATACGATCTATAAAGGTGAGAAAGGGAGAAGAAAAAAGGAGATCACATTAATACCGTATTAGATGGTTTCGAGCAGGGGTCGGCACATGATTCCCTAAAAGGGTCAGATGATTAAAGAGAAACCGAACGCGCCGGCCCGGGTACCTTAAACGATGATTTAATATTGTCAAAGTAAAACTAAACCCTTTCGAGTAGAGTATCAACTTTCTTAATAGTAAAGTTACATAAAAAGTTATATAAGCTGGAATATTTGAAAAATTAATGTTGAATTCTTTTTTTAATTTTTTTTTTAATTTTGATAAACACATACATTTTGGTTTATTGCACTGTTCATTGCTTTTTAAATTGAACTTGATATTAATCCTATGCACAAATTACTCTAGAATATCTTAGTTTTACTGGCGTACCACTCTCTGAGTATCTAAAATAACCCAGCTTCGATCAGTTATCAATATTGCGAGCCTTTAGTTCGTAGTGAATATGAAAATTCTATTCCTTGAATGTAGCAATTTTGGATGTAAAGTAAACGAGTTATTGCCGTCAGATTTAGGACGAGATTAACGACGTTAGGAAATTTTAGAACGAAAAATAGTACAAATACGATAGAAAAGGTCTAAGAGAAAACCACCTGGTGTTGAATAACACTCGTTCACCAATTTTGATCTACGTTTTGGGAAAAAACCAACCTAACATCGTGATCAAATCCAATAAGAATTGAGATGGGTTTTTCTTATGAAGCACTAACATTTTATTACGGGCCGGATAAAATCAGTTGCCGACCCCTGGTTTAGAGTAAATGAATCGAAGTGTATCTTAAGCAGCAAAACGAAGCCCCCGAACAGAAGTTGGATGTGGAAGAACACACCAATCCCCCCGAGTTCCATAATTCACCGATCGAATTACAATATTCCGCGTCTTTTCCTTGTCCGTCTTGACGTTACCTCATCGAATCCACATGTAAGGCGTTGAGCTCGAAGAAACACATGCGATCGATCGATGGTTTGGTATCGATTGAGCGGCGGCACACCGTTTCCCTTCAACGCACACACTCGCGATCGATCGGGAATTTTAATTATAACCCATTACCGTATGATCGATCTCCGCACAGCGTTGCTCGGTCCGGCGAGCAAACACGATATAAATTGATGCTGCTCACCACTTAAGCCCGGCACGGAAGAGTCGATGGAAACTGCACAAATTGAAAAATGCCTTTTCCGACCGGCCGGAAGACGCGATCCGGTGGGCTGTAGAATGCACACTGAGCGAAAACGAAAAGCCGCTTCCCAAAACGGCCGAGCGCGTTCTGGCTCGGTGGATCATAAATGCAAACGTATGGTTCGCAGGCGAACGAACCGAGCGATAGGGAGACGCGCAAAGAACGCGTCGTTAGCGCCCATACCACACATGGCTACCAGATGGAATGTGCATAGGCGCGTTTCGGCGGTTCGAAGGACGGCCAAGTTCGGAAACCGGAGATGCCGGGACCATTCGCATTACAGTTCGCAGGAAATGAGATGCGAGACTAGCGTTCGGGTTCGGAGAAAAGGCAACCTTTTCTAAATTTATGACACGACCTGACGCTTGCATGTTGGTCCTCCCAGCGATCGGACATGGTGATTCAATTACAGCCCTAAAAATATGCAAAACAACATTCAGCTGTTTTTGACTAAAAATATTCCAACATAAAGGCATACCCGGTCGGATTTTAAATATCTACAATGCAGGAAAATACAAATTCGTTACATGTTTTCTTAAATATCGCCAAGGTTACATATGGTTAGAGTAGTTCATTTTGTTTTTGTTTCCATTTCTTAAAATACTCACAGACTCAGTAGAGAAAACAGAAGACGCAAAATCGGGAAGAGAAACAATCTTGAAACTCGGTGATAAATCGCTCACTTTTTCCAGTTGTCAAAATGACCGCGCATAATCAACAAACATGTAGAATTATTTTAGTAATGTTTCGTTTAGTAACGTTGCTTTTCCATTCGTTTGAACCAGTTTCAACAAACATCTTACACCCAAACAGATAGGTTGATTCGAAAATGAGAAGCTTCATTTGACCTATGACCCCGTACCATAAGTTTCTCTTTTCTGCCAAGCGATGCTGGATGGAAACAAGTGAAAGATACTTCTAGCACTCTCGACATCGGTCTCGATATTGGAAAGATGCGACCCACACACTTGGGGATATTTTTATATCCATTTCAAGAGCCTTACTTTCGGCCGGTGGGTGGGTTAAGATACGGATCAGCCAAATGTTCCATACCGCGTCCCGAGAATCGCGCCATCAAATGGCCACAGATGTCACGAGCTTATCGATTGACAGGGATCTGACCGGTAGGGTAGGGAAACCGGGAAACGAAGCCTGGCAACGGCCGCCGCGAGGGTGTCGCCGGACGGAAGATTAAAAGTAATAAGAGTGGATAATAAAAGTCATCGTTAACTTTCAATATTCATTTGAACATGTGTAGGCAAACGATGGGCGGTGGGCAAAAGGGAAGAACAGAAACGGGAAAGACGAGCGATCGTTCGGCGAAGGTCAGTTAAAAGAATCAAACAAGAATCATCCAACACAAGTGGCCCGAGAGCATCCATAAGGGACGCGGAAGACTTCAATTGGACGATGTTGCGCGCTGTCTGTCGTCTGCTTTCCGATCCGGTTGGGGGGGGGATGATGATCCGGTCCGGTCGGTTGTCAAGGGACCGAGCGTTGTTCTCTCAAGTGGAGGGAATGTTAGAGGTCGCTCCGAGCGAAAGGTTAAGCACACCATGACGAAGATGAACCCATTGGGTACTCTTTAGCGCTTCAGTTTCAAACCGATCAGGGTCGCGTTGAGGCGTTGTTGGAACATTCTCCTACGCCAGTACGACACACCGAGCTGTAGCGGCACAGATCACAGGCATTCACAGGGTGGAGAGTAGGTAGACAGAGGGTCTCCGACAGTAAGGCCCCGTCGATGGTCGAGCAGGCTGGCGTTTCATCGAGGTAAGTCCATTTTAATCATCCTTCAGCCGAGTCGGTTTTTGTTTTGCTTTTGCTCTGGGCAATGATACGTTCAATTTTCAAATTGAAGCTTCAATTCCAAACGGGCGTACGCCTTTCGCTTCTGAGTGGTTGATGTTTGCAGAAATAGAGACGATTGATAGAAACAAGCACACTGGGAATACCAGACCCCCGGGGGTTGAAAGTTGTAACGATGATGGACGAGAGCTAGACAGCAAGTCAATGGTTAACCTAACCTCTAGCAACTGAAGTAAGAATGGACCCTGAAATGCAAATTGTTTACGCAAATTGATAAACATCACCCTCCCAACGATCTTTCTCCTCATCAATCTGCTTTTGAATACATTTATCCGAACCCTTACATATGTCACGTTGTCTTGAAAAGCCATATAAATCCAGAAGAAAAAAATCCCAATGGATGATTTAGTTTTTCACTTCTAACTAACCGAATCGCATCGACAATAAACATCGATCGAACTTCGGCCGGGTTAATGATTTACGAACGATGATCTACAAATCAAAAAATCGACAAACAGACCGTCCATTTCGGTGGGACTCTTACGTTTTCTTCAGAAGAGTCCGACGAAGCCGTGACGAAGCGTTTCGTTACGGAACCCGGTAACAACCGCAATACAGGAAGGTTCAACTCAAAACCAAAAAAAAAGTTAGGCACCGGGGTATGACGAAACCATAATGGAAGGATCCTCCATATGCTCTACTTTTAGGTCCGAACGGTCAAGGTCTCTTATGGTCCAGGTATGTTTACCTGTCAAACGCACAAGATGTGTGCGGTCGGAGAAAGAAAGGGATCAAATGCGTATGGTTTGTTGTGACAAATTGAAAACAAGCACGGTATAAATAATGGTTTAGAAATACAGAGTCACTGTTGAACATTTCCGATTGTAAAATGGCATCGACAACAGACAAAACATTCTATGACTCATCTCAACTGCCATGGGAAACCAGTGTCAGTAGGGGAAACAAATACTCGTCCGGGATATCCTACACCGTTTCCCATGGAAAGGCGCTGTAGGCGGGTTCGACATTTGATCACGCTTCAAGGTTGGAAGACCGGCTCGGGATGGATACATGCCCTGTTAGCACAAAACCGCCCGGTGTGCATATTATGTGCGGAAGATGTTTATCAAATCGCTCCGATGAGCCATACCTTGAGTTGGCCGCAACCTCGCAAAGACAACCGGGTTCCCGTTGATGAATGGTTTATGATAGAAATCAACAAACGCCGGACAGACACCCGCTGGGCGCCATGGTATCTTTTCGCGGCCCGTGCGAACATTTCTTTTTACCTTCGCAGCCGATGGTGAATTTTCACGCCCAATTAGCCCAATGTGGTGGTCACCAACGAGCGCGCGCGCGCACAGCAGGCCGATCCGGGAACTGTCAGACAAACATCGGGCACGGAATAACTAATAAAGTGCGGGTTCTTTTCCAGTCGGCACTGAAGATCTAGCAGTAACACAAGCCTTCTCCTGATGCGCAAAGATGAAGTCACGCATCGCTCTCTCGATGCCGACTCGGCACGACTTTTCCTAATTGGAGTTGGCCGTGAATGGTGGGCACATCATCATTCATGCATCGTCAGTACTCGAGCGGCGCGCGGGAAGGCGGCATCTCATAAATCACAAGCATAATTGAGCCACACGATTCTGGCACACAAACACACACTCGCGAAGCGGGATAGCACTTCTAATTGATTGACAACAATTAATTCACAAGACAGGCGGAAAATTGCCCTTCAGCAGGGTACGCCCTGGTGTTTGCATTTGTATGCAACAACGTACACTGCCTCCCGACATCCATACTGTTCGGTCCCGGGTTGAGAGGTTAGAAATTCCAGTTTCCGTCGTCGATTGTGTTTTTTTTTTTTTATTTTAACTTTCCACAGTCATGTCTTCCGTCAACAGGGGTTCTTACAACTTCTCAAGAAAGTTGCCGAAGAAAGAAAAAAATCCATCATAGGAAAAAAAGGGGTGAAACAGAAAATGAATTATTTAAACCGACGAGAGATCTTATCGATCATCATTTACACCTTTGCTCGGCGGTGTGCGGCTTCGTTCAAGTCATTCTCACCCTTGTTCTGCTTCGACACTCCAATAGCTCGGGCATTTGCATTGTGACATTCACCCCAGAAAACGATCATCTTTAGATCGACTGTATTTCGGCGGTTCTTGACTTGCTTACGTCAACCAGATCCCTATCGGTGCGGGTTTTAAACTCCATCAAAAGAAACCCATCGTTCTATACTTTGTATCCTGAGCGGGACACAATTGCAGCTCCGTGGAAAGAAAGCTTACGACGATTACAATGGGATGATTTCCAACGACCGAAAATGACCGCCATCTGTCCGCGACATTTAGGAAGATTTCAAAGATTCACTCCTCCAAAGGAATTGCGTTGGAAGCGGGGATGGGATTGTTTCATTTATTTGCGTCTCAATGCGGTTCGACCCCAAAAAAAGCTGAAGTAAATGACATTTTAACGAGCATGAGGACCGTTGGCTTTCCAACACCATCACCCCCAAACACACACACACACACACACCGGGAGTGACACCGCGGATTCCCGAGCCAGCTAATTGGAATGTCAGCGATCATGGGAATGCGCTCTTTTTTTGTCATTCCGACCCTTGGTGCGACAACTCCAGGTAACGATGGAGCTTCGTATTTTTGTCCGCTTGTCCGATGGGTCTCGTTTTGGGTGGAGGCCGGCGATCGTTAGAGATTTGTTGCGGTTTTTTGCTGCCCCTCTGTGCCACCGGTCGGATGATAGATTATGGTTAAGAATTATTTGATGACTGCACGGACCGCCGGGTCCGGATTGTGTCACGCAAAGAAACAAGTGGAAAATTATCGCTGCTGATTGCTCGGGAGCATGCGGCGGGAAGCACCAAAACAAAACATCAACAACAAACAAACCGTTAATCCGCAAGTTCACTATTTAAAGTGGTGGAAAAAATATGTACTTCGCACAACAAGGTCGTACTACCTAGAGGCAGATTAGGTTTTCGATCCACAACTACCGAAACTCGCCTGTCAATTTGTCAATTCATGCTCGCCGCCCATCATCCACAGTACACCCGGGCAAAGGGGGCAACATGCTTCTACGGAGGGGGGAGGGGGAAATAAATTCCAGTCTGTTACCTTAGTCAACCGTACATCAACCTCATCTCCCGTGACACCAAACGACCAAACCGTACGTCATGCCAATATGATTTTGGCCCTTTTTTGGTGGAAGCAAAAACACCAACCGACGCCCGATGTAGTCCTCCACACACACACACACACACACACACACAGGCACAACATTGCCCGACGGTGGTGTTAAACTCAATTTAGTCCCTTTGCATTTCCCGGGGTTCGGGTGCTTGAATTCCTGTCATACAGTACCAACCCCTCCAGGGTGGAAAAAAGTCCTTCGGCGCTACGACGGGATTTCCCAGCGCACGGGGCATTCGCACAGACACACACACACACACATCCCCTGGTGGCGAATCCTGACGAAGCAAGTATCACGATCGAACGAACCAAAAGTGAGCAAAAAAAAAAAAAGAACGACTACATACAGCTGCGGGACGGTTACAAAGTTTCCCGTGTCTCGTATATGATTTTTCTTTTTACAGTCTGGGCAACATGAGAGAGAGAGAGGGAGATAAAGAGGGAAAAACCGGGGAAAGCAAAATTTGTGACTGGCGGTGGATTTATCGGAAAATTCCGATTTGATTGCAACCTATTCAGCTACTTTCCCCCGGAGGGAGTTGAAGATCACACGCACACGTGCACAAACGCACATGCACGCTTTTCTCCTATTCCGGTAGACGCCGATGTCAACAGACCGGATCCCGCCGGGAGCGGAACACACTGCAGCATTACGGCCACAATGGAAAACTATCTTGCATCGATATATATTCACACCGGTGGCGATGTTCTGACTCATAAGCGCACACACACACATACACATACACAGCTTTCTGAACCCAACTTGATTAATGGTCCACCCGTTGTCAATGACAGCACGTTTCGAGGAGGGAGGTCGGTGCACTGGCACAGGACGAAAATGGGTGTGTTCCACGTCCCGCGTACATGTGTGTGCGTGTGTGTTCGCATGAAGGTATTGAACTTGCATCGAGATTCAAATGGCGCGATAATGCGCTTATGCTCACCGCTGCACCAATGCTATGCTGCTGAGAGGAAGAATGGAGATTTTCACGGCGCGATAACAATTTCCTTTCATAAAGGACTTTCCCTACCCTCCGCAGGGCTTTGCAAGTGTTTCAGTCGTGCTTGTGGCACCCCAAAGAGGCGTGCAAAACCTTCTGCTACGCTATGGCGCTCTGGAACTCCAAATAATAGGTCCAAATACGAATTATGATGGAACTAAATTAAAACCACTCCGAAGCATCCGTTAAAAGGATCCCGGGAGAGAAGAAGACACGAGAGTTAGAGCATACTATGGCCCCAATGCTGATAAAATCCACCCCAATCGACGCGAGGGTATCGAGGGGGTGCGATAGGGAACGAATCCTTTGCCAGCCAGCCAGGCTGAATGCAATGAATTGCAGTCCTCCTCCTTTCCTTCCCCTTCCTCATACCGGCCACGCCATTTTCCCCGAGAGATTGTACGGACAGACAACCTACCGCAACATAACTGCAATGTTCGAATTGCATGCCGGCATACTTTGCGGGAGAAAAAGGAGGTCCGCTCTTCGCTCACATGCACACACACATATACGTCCCGCGTATGGCACACATGTTCCGTTAACAGTGGAAAACCTTCGGTTCCGCTCGCAAAAGGGACGTTGTTCTCGTCATTTCGTTCGGTTAATTTAGGTGCCTCGCTAGGACACTGGAGGGATGCATCCATCGGGTTCAACAAGGACGGCGAAGGTGGTGGAAACAGTGGTGTGGGTAATGGTAGCGCCTATTCCAACTATGCCGGAAATACCTTCCATGCAACTATGTACGGCACACGGACGTGCCTCAATGGCTATAGCCGCGGGGCCAACCAAGCACTGCCACGTAATAGAAACAACGGCGTGAAACTGTGCAAAGCCTAATCATTACACGAGCTGCATCAAGGGCCTTTCCTAAGGGAGGGGCGGATTGTTAATGTAGCATGGGGTATAATTTTGCTCAGCAAACTGCGGCACAAAAATGTTAACAAGAAGATGGATATCCTTTTCATTGAACCATAAGAAGGAAGACACTAACACAAAAGTGAAACACTCTAGACTTAAAATCTTTTCATTTTAATCATTCAAATTCGTTTGGTTTGAAAAATCACATCCAGTAGCGAGAAAAAGTCTTTAATTCATTAAGTCTTAAGATAATTCAGACTCTGGCATCTTTTATCAAATAACAAAATAAATAAGTTAAGCAATACGGCAAGTAAGACCATTCTTTCTGAAGTTATTTTTTCGAATACCATATATCAATATCAATTTAATATGATATAAATGATTGTCTATATTGTGTGCACGAAAAGGGAGTGAAATCTCCCATGGAAGAATTTCCAACGAAAAAAATATATTACAAATTAATCGTTGAGAATTGATTGAAAGTGATTTATTTTCCGATAGCATCGGTCTAAGTAAACTAAAGGAACTAAAACTAACTCGAACATACAATAAAAATGTCTACTTTTTCCGGCAAAACTGATTGAGTTTTTAATTGCAAAAATGAAATAAACAAACAGGAAACTCCTTATTTAGAACACCTTAGACTTAATTAACTTGATTGTATGTCGTCTTGTGTGAGTCATGAAGAAATCGTTGCTTGGTGTAAACATTTTCCCAATACATCCACATTCAAACTTATATCTTGTAAACAGCTCTGAACAAAAACTCGAGGCGAGTCATTCGATATTTTATAATGCCCTGTTAGAAAAGGTTCCAACCAAACACTATACAGTACCATCACCATTCCAGCGGGAAGTCAACAGAAGGGTCAAACAATGGAATATTAAATAAATTCAATCAACACATTTCGGTTAAAACGATTGCCCCGAGCGAAGATTCGTGGACGTGCGCACGTGCGCGGGACGGAGTATGAAACTGACACTTGACTTTGTCCCCGCACGAAATAAGCCACAACAATCATCGCACGGAATGGAAAGTGTCAGATACATCTTAATATTTCTCCGACGCAAACAAACGCTACTTAGGGACGCGCGGCGGATGTGGGAGGGAACCGCTTCCCGATCAACATAAGCAGTAGACGACACCATGGCGGGGACAGTTTTTGGAAGAAAATTGAATTATCCGCTGGGTTTCTCTTACCGTCTTAGCTAGCCGTCATGGCGACGTTGACGGTTCGATTGTTTGCGGTTAGGAGAGAAGAGGAGAAACCAAATCCATCGCATACCAAAGCGATCGAAGCGGGAGTGTTATAATTTAATTCACGGCACACATCCACACCCGACCGCAACGAACGGACGGACGCTAATCAATCAGACGGGACGGTCAAAGTCTCCTTTCGCTGCATAGGAACCCTCGGGGTTGTGTTGATGGTTTACCATTTCTATTCACTTTGTTACAATTTTTTTGATTTCATTTCCACTGTGTTTGGGAAACACGACACTCCAATTCAGGCGATTGTTTACAGCACTCTCTGTGCCGCTGCGTAGGGCTTCGAATTTCCACTTTTCACTAGCACGGGGGGAAATCGGAAATCGCGAGCCGCGTCCCTCGAGGGGTGCGAGGGGATTTTGGGTGCAGTAAACACACCCGACGCCGCCGTATGACCGTAACCTTGAGTAGCGTGTGACGGAGGAAGAGAGAGAGAGGGAACGTGGTCGGCCGTAATCGAAAACGGAACTTCCGTTGCGTTGCGTTACCCCGTGGCCGTTCCACCTTCACGGAATGATAGCGTGAGATGCGTGAACGCCTTGGAGAACGTTCGGGAGAGGTCTCGAAAGGGAATCCCCGAGAAAGCAGGCATCCGCAGGAGGGTTAGGAAAATGCGTTCCCCTTCACGACTGTCACCCTGTCGTGCCTTTGCACGAGTCAATGAACTCTCTCTCGACCACCGCTTCTCCGCCGCGTACTTCACAGCACATCGTAAAGGACGAAAAAGTCCTCGTTGTCCTTTGCTTCGTTAGGTTTCTTCCCTCTAGGCCTCGAGCACCCCCTCTGTCATGGTACGAGGATCAAATTAATGTGTCGACAGGCAGCATAGCGCAGACGGATTTTCCCCGGACAAGGGGATGTGTTTTGGCTGAACACGTTGCTTCGCCTTCATCCCCGTGATATGCACCCCAGAGGGCATATATGTACACCGAAGTCGAGCTAGACGCACTAGATTCTCCAAGCTCTCTGAGGGTTGACGTCCCCGAAAAAAAAAACCCTTCGAAAGTCGCCGGAGAGATGAACCTTTTCCACCTTCCATTTACAGCCACCGGTAATGGTATGCCAGCTCGGGGTTGTATTTTTTTCCCTTCTGGTCTACCAGAGCACGCGACAATTGTAGCCCTTACGCAAGGGGAAAACGCCAACCCACCACAAGCTCTACGACTCCCAAATGGTGACTCAGTAAAGACCCAGACGGCAAAGGTTGCATTCTGTGTAACGAGACATGGTACCAAAAACCTCGAGCAGATGTGGCTCTTCTGGAGCTGAAAGTGTTTCATAATTTTCCCTGCAATGCTTCCCGGACCGGAGCCTTTGAAGTTTGGGTTTCCTTTTTTCTATCCACATTTCGCAACACTTCATGCGTCCCGTGGCGTCATGGACTTTCGAGATTTTTAGGCGCACCGTTAAGCGAACCGTTTATGAATCCCGTCATCCGTGAAATTTCCGCGAAATTTTGCTCGCTAATCGGGGTCTGGAATAATCGTGTTTAACTATGGCGACTACTAATCGTGTACTTGATGCCATGAGTGTGACGCATTAGCGGATTACCCTCCCGCAGTGAAGTGTTCCGTCTATTCGAGCGTAAGGCTTTGTCTGTGTAAGCATTTTCCTCCTAAAAGCGTGACAGAAAACTCAAACATTTGTTGGATTTACAATCGAAAATACCGGTACGTTGCGCAACGGATCCTCATGGGCAGAACAATGTAAAATTGATTATCGAAAACACAAGCGATCTCCCGAATCCACACGTTCCCTCCGAATAGCTGTATAGACGCGCTCCCTCCTCCCGAGCAACATTACGCATAATCAACTCCTGATGGTGGCCTAATTTTTCACCCCCTTCCCCCCCACATGCTGCCCATGTTCCGCTAGTCAAACAGAAGCAGCACCCAGCAGGCTGCTGGCAGCATGCGGCTTGATTGCGGTGTTGTCTGGCCGATAATTAACTCGCGATTGTGTTTTCCTAACGCTGCCGATAACTGCAAGCAAGCGTTAAACGATGATGAGCCTTTGATTAATCGATCGATCCGTGGTAGGCGCGCGTAGTGTAAAGCACCAAAGATCCAATCCATCCAGCTCCGTTCTCAACCCCCCGCCGCCGTGGGGCTATAAATGTCCAAACAAAACACCCAATCTCTCTGTTTTACAGCGTACCATAAAATCGGACGCGATTATCCAGCGGTAACCGTGTGCGCGCTCCGATGGATGCCTGTCCAAAAGGGCGTGATTGGTTCGGTTAAACTCGCCATCCCGGGAGAGGCATTTACATGGCCGAGTTGATGAACTGACTGAGTTCTAATATCTTTTACAATCATCACTCCACGTCACCACGTTCTCTCTCAAGACTTCCGTCAAACCGACGACTACGGAAGAGATAAAATTGATGGTGTGCTAGAAGTGAACAAAACCAAGAGAAAAAAAAGGTTACTCCAGTGAAACGAATACCTTCGGTCGTTCGGTGGAAAACCTCAACATAAACCACAGCCTCCGACGATCTGCCCTCCTTAGGTTTCTTGTCTCCCTCACCTGGTTTCGAACACCTTTTTATCACCTAATACGAAGGGCGACGTAATGAACGAGCTTCGAAGAATCTATAGCTGCAACGCCTTATGCCTTCCACAAGAATGAGGTAGGAAAACTGTATCCATGTCTTACGAACGGTGTCTTATTTTGACATGTGTTGGGTCAACACGGCCCGCTCCGTGACAGACAGTTGTCAGCTTCTCGGGTCTGTGCGGCTACTGATTAATGGGTGACGAAGGGAACGGTTTGTCGATCGCGTTTGTGGATCCGAGAAAAAGGAAATTTTTTAGATTTCGTTGCTTTTCCACGAAAATACGATGAAGAAAAAGGGTAACAAAAATGATCTTTGCGTTGAACATCTGGGGGCACACAATGAAAACGTAATTTAAAGTATGACCATAACTAAATTGAACCAAAGAAAGCGCGCTACTGTGGCGCCTCTAGTGGCATCAGCCGGAAACTAATATTTTTAGTAGTATTAGTAAACAATAACAATGAAGTTGTGAAAGTTTCAGATCTGTACTATTTTTTTTCGCTAAATGCCGTATAATGGAAATTGATCGACCAAAAATAGCTCCGCACAAATAACTGGAAAACCAAGGCAATTGAGCAAATTGAATAAGCCGGGAACCCATAAAAAAAAAAAACAATAAAAATGACAAGTATTTTTCTTTTGTACAATTATGCATAACGATTGTTATAAAAATAGGTTTTTAGTATTCTAGTGTTCACTGTTCTTATAAATTCACGTATTTTGTGTTTTGGTTCCTGCATTAGCGCTCGTATCGTGGAAAGGGACACCGTTTTCGCAACGTCCGTTCACTTCTTCTTGCCAAGTACATCTCTAACTGTTCCAACACTTCGTCTAAAATGAAGTTTTGTGATTGCCCAGAGTTTTTCGATGGGGTGAAACTCTGGGAAATTTGGTTTTGGTACCAAGTGGATCTTATTGGTCCAGTACCACTCCAAGCCAACCTTGGAATAATGGCAGGTCGAAAAATCAGCAAAATACTTCATGTGAATTTATAGGAACAGGGAACATGTAAATAGTAAAAACCTATTTTTAAAACTAACCTTATGTATAACTGTGCAAAAGAAAAATACTTTTAATTTTTCTTTGCTTTTATTATGGATTCCAGGCCTTGTCAATCTGTCCACCGGCGCTCCAGTGATTTGTGCGGGCTCATTTTTGGTCGTTCAATTTCCATTATTCGGCATTTCGCGAAAAAAAATAGTACAGGTCTGAAACTTTCACAACTTCATTGTTATTGTTTACTAATACTACTAAAAATATTAGTTTCCGGCTGACGCCACTAGAGGCGCCACAGTAGCGCGCTTTCTTTGGTTCAATTTAGTTATGGTCATACTTTAATCCTCTAAAAGATTTAGTTGTCTGTGATTCAAAAATTATTTGTATTTGGTTGGCTTTCCAATGCTTAATCTAATAGTTGATGCAAATGATGGGTTCACCAACAAGGTTTTTGCAATCCATCCCTTTATTAACGATCATTTCAAAGGTAATCATAAGATACGTTTCAACAAATCAAAAATTCCCGTTAAAAAATGAGATATTATCATATCGAACCTAACACTTTCCCGATGTGAGCAATATTTTCGAAAGAATGAAATCCCTTCGTTTCTCCAGAACGATTGAATAATTCACACTGCCGATAATTACAACTCTCGGGTGATGTTATGACCAGCTAAACTTCCTTTTATCCAACCCGCAACAAGCTCCAGATAGATAATTGATTCCACTAAAATGAACGAACCCCTTTTCCACAGGTATTAAACCGAGGTGCTGATTAGCACCTTCGGTGGCGAAAGGCCACCACCCAAACTGGGAAATAAAAAAAAACTCACAACCGCCTTCCGATAATAATATTTCAACGCTTTGGTACAACCTATCATTAGCATTTCTTTTTGCCACAACATTGAGCCAGCCAATTACAGCGGTGCCCTGGCCCTGGCGAGCTGGATTCTGAAGCGAAATTCTGGCACACGCGAACGGATGCCTCCGGTATCAGCACAACGCGCTCTCTCTTGGCACAAAGGAAACCATTTTTCAGAAGAATTCAATTATAAACCATAAAACCGCTTCCAGATCATCAAAGAGCAAGTATTTCTTCATCGTTCCGTTTGGGGGGAAACCCCATAAGAAAACAGCAAAGCACGACGACGGAAAAGAAACAAAATTCAATCAGAATCGTAAGATTGGCTGGCTTCTATTTTCCTTTGCATCAATCTAACGCCGGGTAAGGTTGTTTTGGCTCGCCATGTTATTCCTTTTGCTCATAGTGCTCTTTCATTTTTAAAAAAAAGAACAATCGAAATTGCAGAAACGCACACGATAATGCTATTGGGAGTTCCATATCCCTGTGTGTCGGTCCTAATGCTGGTTCGCTGCTTTACTGAGAAATGTTTTCCTTCGCCCCTGATGTTGCGCGCTGAAAAGGGAAGCAATCACTCGAATGATTGGCTCACGATGGCGAAAGCAATGTGAACTGTCGTTTGAAAAGTATCGTCGAAAGTAACTTCACCAGGTCGTAAGACCCGTACGACCCCCTCCGGAGTCCAGGGGCCAGGTGAGCCCTAGATGGAAGCGCAATCGAATATGCTTGAACTGTCGGAGATTAGAAATACGGACGGAAACTTGACTCATCCGATAAGTGGGCTACGATATCGGTGAAAATATCGCAAACGGCCACTCGAACAGCGGAAGGTTCTCGGAAAAGAGACCATCCCCTACCGGAGATTAGAGCAATACGGACACAACTTGAAAACGAGTCGTTTGATGAAGTGGCTTCTCACTTGGTGGCGTAACGAACAAACCTTTTCGAACGCAAGACCAATGTCGAACTGAAACCCAACTATTCCTTCATTCGAAAATCTGTCATTAAAAATCTTTGCTGGAAAATACTCACATTACCTGGAGACCCCGAGAATCGTATGAAGTGGTGTGCTGCTTCGTTTCGCAGCACATTCCACCGTACGCACTTCATCTGAAACATCACGATTCGAAACGCCGCCGCAGCAATAGTTCACCGGCCGCCGCAGAACGGATCGGAAAACTCCAACCACGCCGGGTAAGCGGCTTCTCGCACAATTAAATCCCAACCCCAACTGGAAGGTTCTTTTAATTCCTTCCACCGTCAAAGCGTTTCTAATCGAGAACGGGCAGAAATAAACAGACCAAACGAGTACCATAACGGGAGGCAGTGCTTGAAACGGCAGGGGAAGCAAACATCAAGTCGCTTCGAGAAGAGCATGGATGATGTGGATCAGGCTCATCTTCCCCAAAACATTCTGGTTTTCGAGCCACGGATCATCGGACCGGCCGGCAAAACCGAGGGTGACGGAGCATTATTTTGTTTTCTTCTTCCTTTCGGACACAATGCGAAACCGATCTGCCCAGGGCAGACACTGGTGGTGAGTAAAAATAAATGAACTAAATCCCAAAACGCACCAACAACTACACACCATTTCGAGCGAGTTCGACAGGCCCGATTGGGAACTGTCTTTCTCCGGCCAGACCGGACCTCTTTTCGACGGGCGCTCGTTGGGTGGACCGTTTTATTTTATGTTTTCAAAGGCACGGAACGGGCCGGACGTCGCCAAACGGCGCGGAGGGATTATGCGTCACGGTCCAGCGCCCTTCGTCGAGCACATTCGCAGCATGGAACATGAATTCAACGCGCACCGACAACAATCGAACGATCCACGCGCGCGTTGTTGTCCACAAACGGAAAAAGTGGAAAGAAAGTGAAACGACGATAGCCGCTTGGTCCCACCGCAGCGTCCCAAAAGGTGAAGGAAAAAGCAAACAAATAATGGAATCGAGATGAGAAGCGACCGTAAGCCGGATTAACAGCGTTTAACAGTGTGCGGAACTTGGCCAAAAAGAAGGCCATCATGTTCGTGAGTTTCGAATTTTTCTCTCCCTGTTCTAGTTCACGCACGATCGCTCGCCTATTTCGTGCCGATGTTACAGCTGTCACACTTTTACTGCACGTTGTGCCCCGCACTATCCGCATATGAAACGAGGGTATTCTCCGTGCCAAGGCTAATCTTTGAGCCAAGGGTTCGATCGTTTCGACGGCAAAATCATCATTTTTATTGCCAATCGAAAGGCGGATTCTTTTTTCGCCCGCTTTCCTAGCGTGTTTTCGATGGAAGAGGGTTTGCGGGAAAGGGACGCAAAGATGTCAATCATCTCCCCCCCATCACGGGAGGAGGCGGCCGGGCTGGGCTCTCGGAAAGGCGCGTGAACGGTTTTTCCAAGACACCGGCACGATTAAGCAATTTTTGTACCGAACCGTGAAAGTAATAACATAGCGGCGTCCGGAATGAGGTTCGTATTCTATGGAGCCTCCCTGCTGCTGGAACCCTACCTTCTGCACTGGGAGGAGGGGGTGGTGACCGAGCAGCCCGGCGAACCGAGGCGTGGGAAAACGTGACCGAGAAAAACGTCCAGCCGAGACCGATGCTGCTGGTTGGGGCACGCACAGTCCACCCACTGTGTTGGGTACATTTCCACGAGCGGAGAAAATAAGATGAGTTCCTTCTTCCCAGGCGTACCCCCTCGAGCACTCCCCGTGGTTTGATGCATTCCGCGGAGCCCGAGAACACTATCGATCTTCGATTTCTGGTCTCGATTGAGTTGCGATCAGAAAACTGCGCCCAATGATGGTGAGGTGACGGTGATGATCTAGCTACAAAGTCATACGGCACACGTTCGAAGTCGTCGCCTCGAAAGACCGTACCTTCGTTCGACGAGAGCCTCCTCCGTGGGGGTCGTGAAACATTTTACTACCTTTCCCTTCTTTCACACCACCATTAATCTCAATTTGAACAAAGCGCAATTCGCCATATAAAATGGTAAAGGGCCAGGCTTCGGGAGTTCCAGCGCGTTCGCACATAAAACTATCCAGCCTCGTCCGAACTAGCAGTGATCGATGGTGGAGTAACCTTACCCACTGCAAGCAACTCGTACCATCCAGATACTTGCCACAAAAAAAGCGGGATGTAAATCGCTCCGTCTTGGCGGGAAACAGAAAATATAACATCCAACCCGAACGGTCCAAGAGGCGCAAGCGAAAAGAAAAAGCTACACAAAGGAAACTTTAGCGCCAGCCAAGCCCAACACACGGCGCGGGGCTCGTAAATACCTCCAGAAAACGGGCGGGCGGGAGTGCGCGCGGCAAGATTCACGAGCTCACGAACCGCGAAGACCCAGCCACAAGATGTGCAAGGTGAAGCTAGACAACTAATTTACAAGCGAGCGGACGACCTCGCGAGAACGCGCCACGACCCTCCATCAGAACGAAGGAAAATAGGCGTGGGGAAAAAGAATCACCGCTTGGGAAAGTCATCGCGCGATCAGGCGGGAGAGTGTGCCGTGGGAATGTGTGTCCCGGTGTCGCTTCTGGATTCGGGCTGGATGCTGTTAAGTTTTTACGACACCACACTACCGTTTGCCAAGTGTGTTCTTTTCCCGGGCTCGGCTTTGTTTCTGGCGAAGCTTTCCTATTATTGGACGAAAGCATGACTTCGCTTTCGTGTCCGGAGCAGTTTTCCGTCCTCTTCTCTGCTTCCGACCAACATCCAAGTACCTCCCTCCCTGTGGGGGGTAGGGCCAATCATAAAATCGTAATAGGAGTTTTCCAATATAATGTCACCTCATTAGTCGCTTCCTTTAGTTGTGAGAACAGAATACGGAAGCGCGGCTTGGAAAAAGGTGCGTTTGTTGGAAGTTGTCTTTTTAGAAGTCATAGTTTTACATAACAACAATCAGATGTTATCATAAGAACCAGGAAGGCTGGAAAAGAATGATAAGTTAACTTTTCAATCACCTATGAATAATTTCAAATGCTGTATGACGCAACAAAGCTCTAATTCTGATAAAAATTTTGTTAACTTTGATTGTTTATATAAAGCCTCTAATGCGCTGAATGGCAAACAAAAACAAAGAAATGGTCGTCCGAGTAGAGGTGATACGAACGGAAGACTTGAAAGTTAATCATCCTTTCGTGAGTCAACTAATCAAGTTGATTGGCATAATTTGGTTCTTCCGTTCGGCGAGTAATGAACTGGGGACTGGACGGTGTGTTCCGTTAGCGCTTTAACGGAATACGTAGCGACCCGATCAGAAATGCAATCCCATATTCCCATTGAGCAAAGGTTGGCGAGGTAAAACATCCTCAAAGCGCAATGGATCCAGTGTACGTCATTTGTACATAACATATTTTAAATACTTTACATGATGGATTTTTTTATTCCTTATGAAACTTGTATTAGGAATGTTGGTTGGGCATTTAAATTAAGTGACGCGTGCACGATGGGTCAATCCATATAGCCAGGATAGCCGAGCCAGAATGAAATCAAGGGCGCGTGATATCACGGAAATCGTGCTGAGTCAAACCACCTTGCCACGCTCGACTTGAAAGACCCTCGACTCTCTTCTGTCCTCCTGCTTCTGGATCGATCAACCGAGACACGTCCTCCGTTTGGAAGTGAAACATTTTCTTCCTTTGAACACCCATCCATTAGGAGTGGCAACCTGATGCATCTACCGCGAAACAAAACACAACCACCATGGGCCGTGTTAAATTAGTGGCCCGTCTCTGTGGTTCCCGCGTCGTGACCTGTCGGGTCCAATCCAGGGCGCCAGCTTGAAGTACTGGGGAAAGAACGTGATTTCTCACCGTTCTTGGAACCATCGCTGTACGGTACCGATATTCTGGGAGATTAAGGAGTTAAACCGCAACGCAAGAAAGGTCATTTGCATTCTTTCACGACCGACAACGCACCGGTCACCAGAGTTGGGTGAAATGGTTTCCATTGAACAGACTGATTCAGACAAGCGCGGCACGAGAAGTTGGCCACATTTTTCCACCACAAATCAAGTCGCCAACTCATAGCGCGCGGTATCCACGCATTACTAATCATCCATCAGTCTCAAGTCTTAATAGTCCTGGTTTCGTCGGTATTCAGAATTTTGAATTCATCGGGAAGCCATCACCCGCGAAGGAAGTTTTCAATTCCATTGCAGTCCCTGTTGCTGCCGCCAGCAATGCTTGGCTCCAACCTACACCTAACCCGTTTAAAACTCGCCCTAATTGGTATCGGTTGACTTCGAGCTCCGCGGCGGCTACCGGTAGAGTGCACTTTGGCGCTGTCAATGGCGCCGGAACGCACTCCCGGGGTTGAACATTTGCTAATTGGATTAGTTTCTGGCTGAAATTGCAATAGCTGGGCTGCCACGGTGGTCACAGAGCGGTAGGGAGTGTGCGGTGGCACTGGCAGCTTCCGATGTCATACAATTTATTGCATTTTCTAGGAACGACAACAGCAATGCAATTGGATAGTTCCCGGGAATGTGAAAGATGTACAGGCTGCTCTTACTCATCCTATTACAGATAGAGAGTTTTATGAACTAGTGACATTCTCCGTACTTCTTTGTTGATGGTCTCCCTTTGCTTATTTTTTAGATAATTATAACAGTACACAATCGAGGCGTAATACAATGTAACATGTTCTAAACATAGGTTAACTAGTATTTAACGAATGCTTTTTTGATACACTGTTTTCAGGGCCAGTTCGTCCGCATCAAGCTGCTCTTTGCCAGTAGTAGGCAGTGAATTGCACGCGCAAGGTTTTTGTTTGGCATCGTTAGGAACCAGTTTGGGTTTGTTAAGTTTAACTTTGCCGTTATCGGTAGCAACATTGGCGCGACAACAATGCGACCTTTTCTCGTCGCGCCAATGTTGCTACCGATAACGGCAAAGTTAAACTTGACAAGCCCAAAGTGTTATCTAACGATACCAAACAAAAGCCTTGTGCGTGCAATTTACTGCCTACTGCCGGCAAAGAGCAGCTTGATGCGGACGAACTGGCCCTGAAAACAGTGTAATGAAGATTAGCATGTCAAAGAGAGTGCCTCAGTACCTAACGTACCGACCTATTCTCTAAGTGTGTCGTGAACTATGGGATGTTCTTTTTGACGCTCCAAACTGTACAAAACGGAATTCTCGCCATCGGTGACGAAATTTTGCATGACTCTTGAATGCTTTGCAGTCACAAGCAGATGAAAGAGAATTTTCGGAGTCGGTCAAGTACCACGGACAACAAGAGTGTGCTGAATGGCCCTCTCGTTCGAGTTTCACATTTTCCATGTCCTGTCCAACCTGCCCAACACAGCCTTCCGATTCAAAACCATGATGGTATGATGGACAACGACGTAGTGTAAAGAGTTCAAAAGAAGCTTTTCAAGTGGTACGAATTCCACCAATCTTCTGGCGCTGCTCGGCTAGCCGAAAATTCAACCCCGACGTCGGAAAATTGCTTTATGCCTTTATGAAACATCAAAACAGTAGCTGGTGCGTCCCCATTTAGGTGCTGTTATTCTGTGCAAGTGGGCAGAAAATTTAAGGATCATAAAAATTAACATAAATTCATGAATCGTAAGACTGCTTCTTGTTCCGTGTGACGATTCGTGGGGCGAACTTTTATTTTTTTTACCAAATATTGCCATGTTTTTGCCTACGCTAAACTCCCTCCTTCCGACATCAAACAAACACACCAGTAGCAGTGCTCGGCTCGGTACCGCACAAGAAAACGGACCATATTTTCTGGTGCCCAACTCCAGACTTTAGACGCCCCAAAAAGTGTGTCCACATGCAATAGGATAATTTCGTCCATTATTACATCGACGGTTGTATAATAGATTACGGTTTGCGGGTGGCTATCAACCAGTCGTACAATGTCCTAGGTAGGACAAAAACAGCACAACTCAGAGAGGGAGCACTCACTGTCGTTCGCGTTCTTCGATAAGTGGTACACTGCTCAATCTCCCGCACCTGAAGAGCACTTTGGCAGAGCGCGCTACTTGACGGGTCGTCGAGTGGCGCTAATGAATAGAAGCCATAACCACATACTGTACCTTAGAAAAGCCGGTACTCGCGGAACTATTGGCATGTTCTGCGTGCCCGGCCCGAGTCGCCCCGCTACGAGCGGTGGAAATATCAATAAAACTTTAATTATATCCCGTTAAAGGGAAACCACGGATTCCGTAATGCCCGAAGATGGAGAACGACGATTATAATGATGGTCGGTGCTTAAACAAAATTCAACACCTTCACCAAGGCTGCCGGTGCTGTTCGCTCAACCACAACAAGCAGTGCAACAAGAACCGTAAAATTTTATCACTTTGATTGTAAAGACGCAATTAGCGATCGCATTTATTCGTGCATGTATTCTCCGGATTCCGATACGGCCACCGGTGGAACCGATGGAGCAGAATTTTGCAAAAGAAAAATTAAATTAAAAATAACGAGACACATCTGTTGTGCCATGGCTGCGTGTTTCCGCAGCAAGCCATTCTTACCGCCTTTAATTGCTTGAGATGGCACAGCAAGGAATTACAAAAAAAAATGGGACGAAAGGCAACTAAAGTGTATAACTGCAAATTTCATTCCACTAATGGCCGTAAGCAATCGTTGCGCAAAAAAAATATCGTCGGACGTAGTTTGGCGTGCATACACAATAGCAACAAAACCCCATCACCCGCCGGGAAAGGCAGGAAAACTGGTGGGCATCTTTGCAACAGTTTCTCCCTCCCGAAAACCTTTTGCACAAACCGAGCGGCGTACCGTTTTCCCCCCTTGGTGAAAAGCTCGATTCGAAATTCAATTTCCAGATATTAATTCTACTTCTTGTGTAACTTTTCCCGTTCCCGTTGTTCCGACGTCCGACCGGTGGTGACATTTTATTATACCGGAAGAAACCGGAAGAAACTTCCGCCCGAGCGGCCAGTATTTGTTGAGCCCCTTTTATCGTGCTCCTCCTCCAGCAGCGTTTTGTCGCTTCAAAATCCGCAAAGAAACGACCTCTTGCGGGTCTTTTATACGAGTTTCGAGTGGCACGGAACCATACGGAGCGAAGGTCCCATTACGTTCTGTGCCTCACATCACACAAACGGGAGGCGGGTATTTGCAGGTGTCAGGAATCGAGTTCTCAAGTGTACGCCTAACGCTGCAGGGAACAAACGTCACGCTGTCAGCCGAAATGAGAAAAAAGGAACATTGAACATTACCGGGCCACGCTGAAGGAGAAAAGGATACTTTCTTCAACGAGTAATTAAATGCAATGGCGCCATCCCAACCGGGTGGTTGGAAGCGGAAATGACTCGCCGGGAGGTGCGCAAAGGCAAGCCAAATATCCAGGACAAGCTGTGCAGGAGATATAAAATCTAAAGGTTTAACAGGCTCATTTCCCCCCAAGGACAGCTCCAACGATCTATAACACAGCGGATGCTTTTATCTTCCTTCTTGAAACGAATGTTTCCTAGGAAATGTGAAACATTGGTTTCTCGTCTCATACGAAAGGAAACATTCATGTTTTCACAAACAAAATGACAAACAAGTTGGTTCGTTCTTAAAATTCAAACGCATATTACTAAATTTGATAGAAAATGAATGTAAAGGTAAAACAAATTCATCCCATAAACATAAGGAAGGATGTAATTTTTTAGTTCAACCCAACAGTTTGCAGCACAAAGCAAAAAGGACGTTTTTATTTCGAATGAGTGACACATGTATCCATTATTTATGAAAACCATTTCCAGCGACCGAAAAAGCTGAAGATAAAAAAGACAACGAATGGCACTTTCCCATCAAGCCACACGTAAAAGGCATTTTCCGATGAGCCGATCGCAAAAGGACGGGGGGTAGGCGATAGAAACCTGGATGATAGTAGAATTATTCTTTCTCATTTCCTTCTGAGGTATTCACTTCGGGAGAGAAAACTCGCCACACGCTGCCGAGGTGGAGTTGCAGGATTCGCACACTCGCGAAAAATTCAAGTGCCGCGCGTGTGATACAAACACTCTTAAGGATAACGGGTTCCAGAGCTCATTACACCATTATCCGGAGCGAGCGCCACTGTGCAAGGGAATCGACTGCACTTCGACCGTGCAGCGGAACTGAGCTGGTTCGATGGCGAGGAAGGTCGGTCCCTAGAATGGAAGGAGGGGGCGGGGAGAAAGATGGCGAAATTGCAGAAGCATTCTTCGCTCCCGGTGGCAATAGTTGTAGTAGTAGAAGTAGTAGTAGTATCCGGAGCAATGGTTGAAGAGGTCCGGAGTAGCGACACGGAAGACAACGAAGAGGACGTCCTGGGAGTAGCGTCGCGTGCGACAGGACACGCTCCATATTTTCCTACAAATTTTCCATTCCCTTTTTTTTTAGGAATACAACTTTTCTCTCATCGTCACTTCAACTTCAATCCTGTGGAGAATTTCACGTTCTTGCTCTCTGTTCCATGTTCCACACACTACACTCTCACAGGATCACACCAACGCATTCGAACACATACACACACACACACACAACATGTTAGCTCCCCAACACAGTCCACCAGGGGACTCCATCGGTCGCGTAGTAGTATTTCCCGCTGCTGCTTTCTTACCATATACCACCTTCCGTCTTTCCCCAAGATTTCCATCCCATTCGGGTATATCGGAATTTTCGGTACACGAGAACTCGTAACAGCGAGCTCTGCCGCCATATTTGTTTTCTCTCGACAAACGAGGGTGAAGGTAGGGAGGGTTGGCAGTCCTTTTTTTTCTTTTGGTAGGGATGGAGAGATTTCGGAGGAAAGAAAAAGCCGATTTTTTATCACTTTTCTCCGCTGAATGCGAATTCCAGCAAATAGAATTTAACAGGACAAGGAACTTAAACTAGATTTATCTGGCACCATTAGGCCACGAGCAGCAACACGCACCGCCGTCCATCTATCATCGAAACCTTTCGTTCACCACGCCAGCCCGAACGCGAAATCGAGAACGAGCTGCGCCCATTTTTCCGGGCGGCCGCAGAGCAGATAGAGCGCGAGGTGGCGAATGACGCAAAGTGAGAGTCGTTGCAAAAATTCTCCCCAAAACCGGAGGACGGCTCGTACGGGGCGATTTCTTACCTAGCTCTGCGGAGGGTTTTATTCCATGCACAATATAATACGGTGGTATCCAGAAGCGATGTGCGGCAACGCGCCAGCTACTTTTCACCATCCACTATCGCACTCGATAGAATATTTAATAGGCTTTTCATTTTTCCTCAGCGTACCCGTGTGGTAAGTGCCTGATTTGCACAATTCTTCCTTCGCAGAAGGATCTCAATCAAAGCACACACAAACACACTCACGCGGCTTTTCCCGTTTTTCCACCGAAACGAGTCGAAGTATCACCACGCCACACTTCACACCTCGCAGGCTCGCCTTGGAAAATGTGCGTGGAGCAGCGCATCCAAAACGGGACCCTCCCCGAATCGGGGCAAGAATTCACGTTTGACTTTTCTTCCTTCACCGTAATCCTTAATCCTTGCGAACGCCTACGCCTAAGGCATTAGGCGTTGGGAGGAAATTGCAACAAATATCGGAATTGTCCACCGAAAAGTAGTGCAGTTAAGTGGAAAATAACACAGCCAGCCACCTGCCCTCGCTATCCACGGACACTCGGGAGTCAGGAATCGGTGGTCACTTTCACCAGACGACTTCTGCACGGCTTCACCACAAACTGAAGCTCGGAAAATCTCTTCCTCGATGACAGGCGCTGCCGATACCGACAGACGAAACACACAGAGCTCTTTTACCGTTACTCTCTCTCTCTCTCTCTCTAGCTCTGAGCTTTTTTGTCTCTCTTTTTTACTCCTACATTTGCCTTCTCTTTTGCTTGCTGGGAAAACGGATACGACACGGTCCCTTTGGTAGATTTTCCAGCAGGAAAATGGTTCTGACCGTAAAATCAATAAAATTCACTACCGTCGCACATACAAGCGCACGTCCCGTGTGCGAATGTACCGCAGACGCACACAACCCTACACACACATACAGGCGTCACAGGCGGGGTATAGGGAACGCACACCAACAAATGACAACGTTACTATTGCTCGTTCATAAAATTGACGTACGGAAAATTGGTCCTACCGCCCGAGTGGGTGTTGGTTAGTGTTGGATTGCTTGTGAAGGTGAGCACACGAGCCTGTGTGGGTGAGTTTTCCGCTACCCTCGATGGAGTTAGTGTGGTAGGGAGGGGAAAGAAAATGTGTCCGACAGGAACAAAAAAGGACAATATTTCGGAGAGAGGAAAATTCGTTCCTCCCTGTCTGCATGGGGTTTTTGCGTGGTATTCAGCGAGATAAGTATTACGATTGAACCTAATCATCAAACATAAAATGTTCTATTTGTTTTTCCACAAAACTTATAGATTTTCAAATGAAAAGTAAAACTAAACAATAGAAAAGCAGTACAACTTAATATATCATAATGTTTCTTTTCTTTTAAGCAATCCTATCAATGAAGTGTAAAATAAAGATGAAACGTAACAAAGTTATATCCTTGTTTTGCGCTTCTTCCAAGCTCTTATTATAATCCACTACTACCTACTTAAAAAATAAGGCTCCAGCATCAGCTACTGCTATTTTAAGGACCCAACAAAAATGCGCATGTATTGGTGGAAGAATATTTCCGTACAGATCACAACAAGAACGGCGCATTCGAAATGAACAAAACAGAGAAAAAACCCGAGTGCTACTTTATGCTTATTTGTGCACACACTTGCGCCCCTTAGAAAGATTCGAGCGAGGCGGAAAAAGAATGGTACCACTCAAAGAAAATTGTAAACACACTCGGCACGCATACTCGTGCGGAAACCCCCCCTCAGATGGGGATGATGGAGGACACACGAACACATGCGAACGGTGCTACCCGTGGCTGTGCAAAGGCGCGTACGAAAAAGTGCGTCCATTGCGTGACGTGCGAGTTGATGGAAGGACGAAACGGACACAGGGCGGGCTGGCTGGTGTAATACCGTTGTTGTTCGCCACCGAACACACGCTCTGCGTGGTTTCTTCCGCTTGGTTGGTGTTGGTGGATCACTTTTGACACCGTGAGAGGGAGAGAGCGTGTGGTTGAAATTATGAAATATGCGTCCTCAAACCCACAATCCAGCACAGTGGGAGTTTGGAAGTGTGGGTGTTGGTGAAAAGCGCGGCGAGGCGCATGGCGGGAAATGTGGTCCCATTGCATCAAACCGCAAGAGCAGCATAGCAATCCACTGAGTGCAACTGCTGGCCGAACCAAAGGACATCCTCCGGGGTCGGCATGGTGGGGGAAAGTCCAGCCCACCTTCACCCTGTTCCGGTGTGGGTGCAATTTTCTTGTCCCACCCACGAACCCCCAGGTCGTAACGAACGTGTTGATTGGGTTCTATAACCTCTCGTCCAAAGCACCGCCGTGTGCGAGTCCAGTGTACCGGAGTGTGTGGCGTGTACGCTCACGTTCCAAAGCTATTTGCTGCCCATCGGCACCCACTAACAGCCTTCCTCCTTTTCCACCACCATCGGTCGAAGCCCAAACAACCACCTCCAATCGAGGGAAACCCCGTTGGCATCAAACGAACTCTAAGCTGGCGTTCTATCAACGTTATATATAGACCATGTCAACGACATATCCTTGCTGGACGCACGTCGGTCGAGTCAACCAAGGTGGGAACTCTTACAACGACTCCAGCGAAACCGTTTCTGAGACGGTAAGTTGTAGCGGGTCGATGAGCCGCATCAAATGGGCTGAGGAGCACAGACGACTGGTTCGACCTAAAATGTTGACTCTTTTCGTCCACTCTTTTCGTTCGTCGAGCTGTTACGGTGCAACGCCGTTCGAGGGACGTGTCGTAATCAAAACCCAACCGATAACATCCATTCATCCCAATAAAGTTGAATACGAAGTCGGAGTACGATGAAAGGTACGAAGATAATCAAACGGGTTTCCAGTGACTTATCGCTGCCAACAATCTTACCATCTGTAAAGAGAAAAACAAACAAAGAGAACGTTGTTAAAAAAAATGCATCCAATTGGAGGTTCTTATAACAAATTTAAGGGATAAACATTAAATATTGTAGTATCAAGGAAATATGACATGAATCATATTTTATTGAAATGGAATTAGGGAAAACTCCATAACCTACGCACGTGTAAGCCTTGTAAACGACACGACAAGAATTATCAATATCGGCCAAGAACTTTCTTCCATCCCACTACGAGGACACACACACGCACACACCGACCACAGCGTGCCAGGCGGCCGTACTAGAGGTAAATTCCAATCAAATCGTATTTGATTCTGATGATATTTGCCCTGGCCGATCATAAACTCCTTGCCGCACTGTTGTTGTGTATTCATGAGGCGTGTGTCGGATTGGGTGGGGAAGGAGAGGATCACACATATCTCCCGTTTTCCTCCTCACTCAACATCTGTCCTTCTTGCACTCTAACTCAATCTCCGTTGTTTTGCTACCAATGTTTAGCAAACCGCTTCTCGACTTCGCACGGAATCAGTCCATCATGCCGCGAACGGAGACTTTAAGTCGTGGTAAATACGAAGAAAAACCTCCGATTTCCGGCGCTCACTTGACCGGAATGCGGAAGCTCGAACCCCTTACCGTATGTCCTTACTGCTTTTCCCCCTTTTTTGGTAAGTGGTTTTTTTTTTCGAGGAGCCATAGCTCATGTCTACCGTCGGCTTTACGTCCCGAAAAAGCAAAGCCACCACCATCGTCGTCGTCGTAAGAGACCAGCAAACATGGGTAAGCTAGGATGTTCTGAGGCACGATTTCTTGTCCGACTAGGCCCCAAGGACTCCCGTGCAGTAAGCAATGGAAGAGGAGATACTCGGTAAAAAAAACCATATAACGATGTAAGGAATTAGCATAAAATCGAAGAATCGATTATGGAAATTCGGCTTCAGCACTTGACGGCGGAGGGGTAGCATCGGATGTTGTTGTTGGCCAGCTACGCAACCTAAGCGCCAGGGAAAAAAAAGGGGTGAGTGGTGGGTCGAAGGACATAAAAAAGAACGGCTTTCGGGACGTGACATCAAACCGGAGAGAGGGGGGAAGGAGGCGGCCAGAACGCAAAAGGGAGTCCCTTTTTACCGCTGTTTCCAATATCGGACCGATTGGCAATGCAATTTTGCAAGTAGCATGAACTCGAACATACGAGCCATCTCGAACCGTTTAAACGAAGTGTTTCCCTCGTACGAAAACCGGACGTGGGAGGATATCGGCGTGAAGCGGGGCTTGAGGATGCAGAGTTTCGTTGCAGATGCAGACTAGTATCTGGATGGGGCACAGTACAAGCGCCACCCCAAACGCCGGGATAATACGGGAGCGGTTATTGGGCGAAGGGCGAAAAAAGAGGAAAACACGGTGATTTTCCCACCCGCTTTCACCACGAAGATTGCTTGTTGAAATTCAAATTTGCTTCGCTCCAAAGTGACAATGCGATACTTATTGGTATCGTTATCGGGGGGCAATGTGACATTAATGGAGCGTCGGGGGGCCACCATAACCCTCAGGATGGGCGCAATCTAGCGAATAGAACATGTTTATCATACAATACCCAAACACAAAACACAACTCCTTTGCGGAATCAATACTTCTTCCCGGAATGGTTATGCTGAGACGAATCATTTCCCTTCGAAGCTGGGGATGGGAAAACATGTTCGAGCGAACGCCCCAAACAGATGTATTTTATTATGTGAATACAGCTGAACATAGAAAAGAACTTGCTCAAGGATTCTCTTCCGCTGTGTAGCTTCTTTTAGTTCTAATGATTAGTTACAGTGGTGATAGTGATTATTGCTTTAAAGCAGAGGTCGACATTAATGTTGTGTCGTATGAATCTTTTGTCGAAATTCATTCATATGAATCTTTCACCTAAGATTCATTCAGATGGATTCATGATTCTTTTGGGACTCGAATCTTTAAACGTTAATTAATCTTTCGAACCCTTAATGAATCTTCATGAATCTTTCATGGATCTTTGACGAATCTCCATGATTCTTTCATTGGCGTTGATCATGCGCCCAAAAAAATAAGAGGAATCTGAATTACACAACTCTAGTCGGCATACCTTTCCTAAAAAGGTTCAAATGATTGGAAGCAAACCAAAAACGCGGGCCGGACACTTTAAATGATGATTTAATGTTTTCAAAAAAAATACCTTTCTGAATGGAGTAACTACTAAACAGTAAAGTTACATACAAAATTGGGAAAAAATAAAATATTTTTAATTGTATCGTTAAACTTTTTAAACATTTTTATAGGGTAAGTGCACCCATAGTGGAGCTAGTATCAATAGTGGTTGTAGTGGAATAAAATCCTAGCTCTACGCCGATATATATACAATGGAGTTATTTGTTCTTCTATGAAATGTTCTTTGATTTTCTGCGGAGTGTTAAAAAGATGAACCATCTCATTCCGTAATATAGAAGCTCCAAAATTCATATTTTCAAAACAGGTTGTCCCAACATGCTGCATTCCTTAAGAATCTATAACGAATATCATGATTTCCTTAAGACTATAAATCACTGCAAAATCATTAAAACTATATGATTTCGCTACTGACATACCCCAATATAATTGATTTATACGAACTTAGTGCATTTTGGCATAATTTTATTATATTTTCATAGTTTTTACTATAGTGCCACTATAGGCACAAAAACCCAAGTTGTTCCTATAGTAGCCATAGATTTTTTCACAAGTATATTTTAGTTTTATTCTGGTTTTGGCCAATATAATCAGGTAAATTTAGTGATTTTATTCTGTTTCTACAAAATAAACAAAGCGGAACTGGAGTGAAGGCTCAGCAGAAGAAGCAGAGGAAAGAAAAAATAAAGCGGGCGAAGGATACGCTATAAAGCATATACTTTAGTTTTAGCTGTAATATTCAAAGCATTTTTTATGAACTAAAATTGGACATATTTCGGTAAAACAATACAGTCTTTTCAATGACAACGCATTGGTCAAGCAGTATTTTACCGTTCTGTTTGAAATATGCTTCAAAAATAAGTAATAGTCAAAATATATTCAAGGTTTTCGTACTACCACCACTATAGGAACACGATACCACAACTATAGGAACCATACCACCATAATAGGAGCAACCGACTAGGAAGAAAAATACGCTTTTTTTCGTGTATTTTGTATGGTTTCCGGTGAAAATAGATGTTTTTCAGAAGAAAAGTCATGTTTCGATAATAATCGATTCAAATATGTAGAATATTGTGTTCTTAACACTCATAAATTACACCTAATTGGTATTTACATTACTAAGTGCACCACTATTGGTACAGTTACCCTACTTAGTTTAGATGTATTTTGTTGTTTTTTTCAACATACAACAATTTTGATCTCCAGTTTTTTGAAAGAAAACAAACCTGACATCGTGAACAAATCAGAGATCAGTTTTTTGTATGAGGCACTAAAATGCAGTTGCCGACCCCTGGATTAGAGGAAAAGTACGAGACATTCCCACACCTACTACGTTTTCCCACCGGAAATTATGCGAAATAATCGGTGCAACAAAGCATTAAGGATTCCTGACGATGCAACTAAAGAACTCTGCAAATTCGTCCACTCCAGCTTTCTTTTTTGAACAGTCTCACTATAACGCCATTACTGTCCGTGCATCGCCAAGAAACCAAAACCTCCCCCTTTGGAACTCCGCCCCCAAAACACGGGGTGTATTCGTGAACAAATGATGCGAAAATTTATGTTCCATTCGGTGTTCACGAGATCGATGGGCCACGGTCCCAAACATCTTTCGGCGCTCATTAATCAATCTTTTGCACCGGATCATCGGTGGATGAGAGTGGCGTGATGGTACCAAACCACAACCGACCACCAACACCACTACCACCACCACCACCAACGGTCGAACAGAAGGCATCAATTTCGACAGCTAATTAGATCACGAACCTATCTTTAAGCTGTCACGACGTACGCTCCACCCCGCAGCCTTTTCCTAGGAATAATACTTCCGAAAAGAGGCATCTCGGCGAGACCACGAAACATCATATGCCCGCAAACGTGGCGCGACCAAAAGTAATGCCCGGCCGAATTCCCGATACCTTCGCTCGGTGGTGGGGTGGTAAACAAATTTCCAGTGAAAAACCAAAGCCAATGGGGTTTGGAAGCGGCAGCGGAAGAAAATCAAACATCATTAGCCACCGTTGGGTCCACCAGGGGAGCAACACACGCACCACCACCACCAACTCTCTATGATGTAATGATGGGTTCACAGTTCAGTTCGGGCACTGAAATTATCTTTGCGTTAGCATTGTGCGGTTTTTCTTTTACCCCAAGCCTAGACGACGACGTGCCATCACACTAATTAGGCGGCATTCGCAGCCACCGGTGGCACTTTAAGAGAGCTCCAACGACGTGTTTCGCTCTTTTACCGCTTCGTTCCGAAACCATTTTTCCGCAAAACTTTACCAGGCTCCAATTTCGATGGAACCCGAAGCAGTACGGCAATTGGTTTAATGGAATGAAATATGACCGCCACACTTTTGTCGTACATCAAACACACACACACTTTATCCCACACGTCGAACAGGTAACGGCGGGCGAAACTGGCACGATAAAGTTCATTTTATCAACGTCGCCAAAAGAGGGCAAAAAAAACCCGCCCTGCATCTATCGTGAGTGCATCGGAATGATTTTAATTTATCTATCATCACACGCAAACTCCCTTCGACCACCAATATCCGTAATTCATGGGCCATTTTTCATCCGCAGCAGTCGCCATATAGGTTCGGGGAGTGGAAAAAACCACCAACAGAATTTTCAACAGATGAAAGTCTCCCTTCGTACCGAGAGGTGCTCGATAATCGATGTAAAACAATAACATAATAGCTACCCCTACCCAGTGCCCATAGTTTCCCGTCGCCAGCAGACTTTATCCAGCTTCCGTTGCTCGAGATGGTAGCGGAAAAGCAATTATCCAAATTACTACACACCATCGACTGAACGTTGATGTGGCGTAAAGGCGACACCACGCCGTTCCCTTGATGAGAGATGCGCGAAGTATTTTTGTCGCCGACAGGGACTCACTGTTCGTTATCCTGCAGAGCGGTTTTGGCAGGTCGTCCATAACCAAACGAATGGACACGGATGTGCGGAAGAAAAAATAATTCCCATCAGATTTCCTGCGCCTGCGATCAAGGAATGGAGGATGGATCTAGGAAACGTTGTAAGTACCTTAAATGCATCTATTTGAATAAAAAGCTAGATTAGGAAAAAATATAGTAAGATACATATACATATTTTTGAGGACCTTTCTATAGTGTGTTGGAGAAAAACGAACATAGAAATAATACAAGTGACATAAAAAGCAAAGCAAGTCCCATGTTCGATAAACACTCACTACGAGCAAAAATGTGTTAATAATAAGAACAAAATGTGTTTATTAACCAAAGAAAAAGCGGTCATCAACATTAAATGCTGATAATATCCTTATTAGACGTGGGATTTAACTTTCATACGTGTCTAGAAATTTACCTTCAAAATTAATTTTGGGAGGGCGTTCGCCCACTCGTGTAATTAAGCAAAATTCTACCAACTGGGGTTTGCAGTTATTTGTTTGTTATTTTCATGTTTAAATTTAGCGTGTTGTTTAAATGTTTAAATTTACCTAGAGAATGCGTTTCAACTAACAAAGCAAAAAGTAAACAAATCGCTACCTTGAAACAATATTTCTAGACTGTAGCAGAAAAAGAAGTCAGGCATATGAGGTTCCGCTTTTCCGGAAGGATTTATTCTGCCAAAGGCTATTTGATGGAAAATTTCAAGGAAAACCGACGTCAAATAAGGGTATAACAATTAAAGAAGAACAGTGCTCCTGTAGGAACGCGTTTAGAATACATTGTTGGCCTGAAAAACTTTATTTTTAATGGTTTTTCAATCAGTCGGCATATGGTACCGCACGGGTCTATTGGTAATCCTATTCATTCCAGCGAAGACGAGAGTTAATTCGCGACCTGAAATAAATCCACCCCGATAGGATTTACCCTGGCTGCTTGGCTCCATCCGTCCGGCAAAAGTTCACTAAGCGAAGGCTTTTGGCATATTAAATCGTGCAAAGTGTCGGAGCGCCAACGTGCCCAGGAACCCGAAGGAACCCCATACCGCGGAAGTGCAGGGAAACGCAACCCAAGCAAACAGACGCGAGAGCGATGTTGCGGGATGAAAATTAAATTTTATGAGAATTAGTTTTCATCCCCCGCGCGACCAGACTCTTGCTTTTGCGGTTCTCGGAACGCGCTGGATTGGGTTACAACGTACTGGCGGACGGTACCCAGCCAACTCCCAAGATTACTCCCCTGCGGAATGGGAGGCTTCTGGCGGGAGGCATCCATTCGTTCTGTGGGGAAAAAAATAACCGCCACCAGTATTGTGGCAGCATTTCGGGTTCACCCGGTTGGCCGACGAGAGCGCGCTAGTGAAAGTTTCATTTTCTCGTTGCATGAAAATTGCAACGGTAGATGCACACGAACACACACACACACGGCGAACGCAGGCGAATGATATCCTCGGTGTGGTAGCGATAGGACCGGGGAACACATCCCGGGACCAAATGTGGCCAGCAAAACCGACGACGATTGCCGAGCCTGGAACACGGAAATGTTGTTTCCATTTGGGAATGGAGTCACCCATCGTTTGATGCTGGTGAACGGAAAAGCCCCCCTCTTTCCTGCACACCTTCCTGGAAATTCTCGTGGAAACTGAGTGTAGTGCGATATTTATTAATAAATAAAACCAAACCCTGGCTCGATGCACCTTCAACCTACAGTTGAACGATTGTGGAGTGAAACAGCAGCAGTTCCAGGATGAGTTGGAAAATTTCTACGAGAATACAATTTGTTGGAGCTTCATTGCATAATGAAACAAGCGCCAAGTGCAGAGCCATTTTGCAGCGGGAACGATTTAAACCTCGCGCTAACACCGGCTAAACGGTCCGCTCCTCTCGAGTGGATGGCGTGTTTTAAACCATGAGTGCTCGAGAGCAACAAAAACTCCACTCCAGACAGTCATCAGCCTCATAATAAAGCTGCAAGCACTAACCACAACTACCACTACTCGGAAAAATCCTTGTCCACCGACTGGCAGCACCAAATGGCTTTCGAAATCGATAAAGTTGTCGTAGAGCGGTGCGCAGTAATCTCGAATCGTCAACCGGCGACCCACATCAGTCCACTCTATCGCACCGGGTCGAGTGGGCTGCTAAAAAGGGGTTCTACATTTAAAGGTTCTCCAACAAACAACAGGAACAGCACAAAAGAAACAAGTGCCAAGTAGTGTTCCGCCCGGATTTCTCAACATTGATTGATGCCTCGCTTGGAACTCTGTGAAACAAGTGCAAGTGGGACCTCTGTGCGGCTTGGTGAGTTATGAACAGAACCCTCAGCCTTGTGCAATCGGAAAATCTTACCCGCTCGATAGGAAAACCGACTAATGTCACTGCTGCACTGGAGTTTATTTTAAAATCAGCAGCAGCACAATACATAAATCCACATATTCACAGTAAAGCGGAGACTGGGTTTGCCATTTGTATCCTTTGATAACATCCTAAGCCCATCCCTTTGGTCGTTTTTCCAACGATAATTGCACTCGTATTTGTGCATGTGACCGGAGTGCGGTACGAAAACCCTAATCAACCGATACCGATATCTGTGTCGGTTTAATTGAATTATTTTCCAATGCAATGCACCGAACACGAGTCGGTTTCACAGTCGGTTTTCCAGGACAGGAGGTAATGTTTCCCCCAATGGGTTTGTATGCTTTGTGCCATTGTGTGTTCCCACACAACACAACGCATCATAACCCGGAGTTCGTTTGGACAGCCTCGTATAAGCTCAATTTATCATAATTTACCAAGACCCGTAACGATGTGTGCAGTGTGCCAGGGTCTTCCTTCCACTGGATGCTCTTTAATGCGTGTTCCTCCTCCTAGTCCCATTACCCGAGAGCCCTGATTTGCTACCCTTCTCGTGGTCCCCGGGAAAAAGGAAATAGAGCGACAGAAAACTTGACCGAAAACTTGGGTGGAAAATAAAAATCCGCTAGAAGAACCAGTCTATTCCAGCAAACGGAGGAGGAAAAATCAACCGTACTGAATCGGGACAAAACACACATATCCACGGTATGCATAGTACCATACGGTTTGCCTAAGCAGGAAGTTGAGAGAACTTTTTAACCGAATTACGATTTTACGGTCAAACTGAAACTCATGAAAGATAATTGAATGGAACCGATGAAGCGTACCACCGTGCAGAAGACGAAGACGCGAGCCGGTCGGTCATCAAGTCATGCAGAACTTAGAGACGACCAGTCGGAAGCCGATCGATTGACCCCTCCCGTTGGCTTGATGATCAAGTTCCACCACCGGTTCTCGTTCGAATGTGAGAGAAATCTTCAATAATTAAACCGTTCGACATGGACTTCGACTTCGACGGCGTGCACCGGCGGGGTCGGTCGAGAACCGCAACAAGCGCGTTGGTCAACTTCGAAAAATAGGGAACGAGCGTATATATAAGGGCAGGCAGCCAGGCAAAACTTAATAATCCCTTCCCTAGCAGTTTCTACGCATCGTCGAGCAAATTAAATCAAATAATAGATTCCTCCTCCGTAGCGAACATCCGGAGACGTTTTTTTGGCGGGAGGGTGGGAGGGTGGGAGCGTCACTTCGGGATCTAACGTTGATTGGATTCAAGAAACGCGCAGGGTGGATGGAGTTTTTGCTCGCTCTTACTTATGCCTAAGACGTGGAGGTATTTAATTTTCATGAGCTTTTAGTAGACATACTAGACGCTGTGAAAGTATGACAAATACCGTATTGATTATGTTGTACACTAAAACATACAAAGTAATGACACTTCATGTTTCGGAAAAAACTAATCGTAATAAAAAATCCAATCTCGTCTGCTAAAAGGGAACACCCATAGGTGAAACAACAAAAACTACTCAAATTATTGTAAGTCTTCTCTATCAGCATTTTTTTGCCAGACAACTCCTTTGACACTTCTTCACAGATTAACAATACAAAGGGAATGATGGATAAACATAACAGTTATGAAAAATCCCGCAGTTTGAACTGCAAATTTATAACGAAACCAAGACTTTCCCTAAAGGCAGGAAATTAAAGAGCTATCACCCACAAACATGTATGAGCTAAATTATGACAAATAGCTTATTTACTAGCATCGAAACACGAAAAGAAGCTAAATTTGAGCAAGAATGCTTTGAAACAACAAGTAGATACTTAGCTTTAAAATATAAAAAAGTCTATTAACTAAACAAACACCACTGTTGAAACCAATTATGTTTGGACATATGTTTTCTATTGTGTTACTACGCCCAGGAATGCTGTTCCGCTGCATTCTATTCATTTTTCAAATGACATTGGGGTACCTTAACGAAAAGCTGTCAAAAAATCCGTGCAACAACCCATTCCCAAATTTTGAGGAATGTTTCGACGAATGGTTCATTTTTTTTTTTACTTTTTAGAAATCCTAGAATTGGAACCAACAATACCACACGTCAGACAATGCGACCGAGCGTGCAGCATAATTGATGAACGTTGCGTTTGTTTTTGACCCATACGCAACATACCGAAGATTCAATCGTCCACCAACACGGTGATGGATCATTTTTCATGAAAATCCCCCGCACGTGGTTAACGTTTGGGAGAAAAAAACAAACTTCTAGAAATTATGCTTTTTTATTGTGACCTTTCACGAGACCACCCCTTAAGGATCGTGAGTCGGTTCATTGACTTATCTTCTTTCCCAAAAACGCATAACCGAAGCAAACTCCAGCGAACGCACCACGTTCGCATCCCGTCGGCTGTTGGTAAACCTTAGGTCAAAGTCATTAACAGGTGCAATGGGTAGACGGGGATAGGAGAGAAAGGAAGAGCTAGAGAGACTGTATGTGGCCGAAGAAAATCGCATCCGTTCCGATCATAACAACAAACCATTGCCAGTGTCAAAAGTTCACGCAATAAAAAATTGACCTGACCCCGGGAATAAAAAATGAAACGCAGGCCCCCAAAAAACAACCACACGAAATGAAGAATCTCAGCAAAGCGCTAAAGAACGCCACACGCAAGACCGGGAAGCATGCTGGGAATGCTGGGATATTTTTGTTTTCTTCATGGAGTTTGTTCGGCGTTTTTTTAACACACGCCGTTTGGCTTATATGCTGCTCTCGCATGTTCTACGCGCCGAAACGGCACGATTTCTTTTTTGTTTTATGTTTTCCCTTGCTTTTGGCGCGTTCACACACCAACCCCCCGGAAGCAGTGGTTTATGCTTCCCGTGTGTGAGTTTTTTTTTTTTGCTTTACCTCCTCGAGTCGCTTGGCGTCTTTTTAGCTTGCTCCATTTTTTGCTTTTTCTTCCCCAACCCAACGCTCATCATCGTGGGTTCCCATTTATGCTGGGCTTTATGTTTTTGCTGCTTCCTCGCCAAGCACAGCTTCCGTTCTTTGCAGGGTTAAATTATTTTGCTTCAGTTTCAGTGCCCCACCCGCCACTTGGACACGCGGCGGCCGTGTGGTGCACATCGTTTGCCCCGGTGTGCGTGTTTTTTCTTCTGTTTCCTCCAGTGCAGTCACGACCCGCGCACCCAAAACAGAGGAAAGATCTTTTTCCCTCCGCGTTTGGGGGAGTACGATGATGCTTATGCTTATGTGCGCCCCTTCATCTCCTTTGCCATGCAGCGCAAGTGAACAGGGCGAGCCGGAGGAGGGAGTGTAGAGCATTAAAGCCCGATGCTTGCGCATGTTTAGGCAAATGCGCGGAACGTAAACTATGAGCTAACCTTTTCACCGGTTGTCCTCCCCCTCCCTGGCCCACAACTTTGTGCGACCAAAATATCCATTCTAGCGCTAGGCAAACAAAAATAAGTCCCACCTTTCATTGCGAGGGGAAATGATCAATCCACCTAGACGAGGACGAGCGATGCAGTAAATCATGAAAGTGAGTATCAATTTGATGAGTTACAACCGTTGATGAAGTGTAATTATGAAAATTGTAATCAATTTTTATTAGCACTATTTACTAGCTCTCTCTAACATTCTCAATTTATATGTTTTATATGTGTATGTTGATAATTTTGATTAAATGAAGAAATTCATTTGGTTAATATTTAATGAATATTCGATCGATTGCAACGAATGAATAATCACAACAAGGATATACCATCTTAGTGGGGGGATGAAAAATCATAGTAGAAGTGCTGGAAAATCACATAGGACATACGAAACACTATAATAAACAAACTTTGTCCAGTTAAAGTTTCAGTTCACTTTTACCCCACCAGTGCATTTTGCCCCGGTGCTTCCTATCAGGATCTAAGAGCCTTTAAGTACCCAATGTGTAGAACATTTTAATTTAATTAAAAAGTGATGTTTTGTAAAGTTTATACACAAATACGATCACGTTTTGTGAGAATATAAATGATTTTTTAAGATATCTAATTTAGTTAGAAATACCAAAAAACCATTTTGAATATTTATGTGGAACAGCATCCTCCATGCAGTAGCCTATGATCTGTGTTTTTTTCTTTAAACACATACAACATTAGCAAACCAGCGCCGATGTAACCTGAGAGATGATCACGAGAAAAGGAACCTGTTCCGATGAAACATGCTTGTGACTTCCGTGCAGCCGCAAGCTTTGAGCAGGTGCCGGGTTCAATTACAGTACTTTTCTAACGCAGCTCACATGAATCACAGATTCAAGGTTCGCTACCATCATCTTCCTCCTAACGCATGCCGGTGCGGTCATCCAGTTGAGAAAGGGAAATCTTGGGAGATGAAAAACTCACTACACACGGGGGGAAGTATAAATAAACCACACAGAAACGGCATCATTTTTCTTTTCGTTCTTTGCTGGCGATGCGTGAGTCTCCAGGAGGAGGCAATATAGCGTCAGAAGTACAAGTGGAAAACCGAAACATCCCCCTTCAAACAGCTGCGTCGGAGTCTGCGTCATTCCTTACCTCAACGCGGGACCTCGGAGTCCCGATGATGCGCCGGCACAGCTTCCCCGGGAATGTCGTCGTCTCTGGGACGCTGAAAACAATCTTTGCCTCATGCGCCAAGATGCACGGCGGCATGAACCACTTCAGAACCAATTTGCATCCAACGATTTACCCCCGGTTTGTTTCTCTTCGTTCACTACTTTCGCTTATCTTCCCAACCTCCCCCGGGATAAGCCACTTTTTCCCACACTCCCGCCACACTGGGCTTAATTTGCGTGTGTCGAGTTTTTCACTTTCCTTGCGTTTGTCGCCGGTTTTTGCTCACGATTATCCAATTGAACTTTTTCTGCTTCTTTTATTCTACATCATTCTTAACTCATGCCGGTTGCACTATACGCCATAATTTACACTTCTTGCACTCCACTGTAACTGAAAAATGGATACTTCATCACAGTAAGCTTCGTCAACTGTTTGCCTCAACATTCCGACCTGTCTCGTGATGTTCTGATACCCATTTTCAACTAGAATTGCCACAAGTAAATAGACACTAAAAGGAGCATGCAATCAATTGTGCACTTTAACTATTCAAACAATTTCCCCGTTTTGTTCTCGGAAACTGGCGCTAATTTGTATCGCTATATTGCTATTTTCACTATCAAATGCCCGCCATTCGGCTCAAAGTGGGTAGAACTGATTAAAGAACACATAATAGCTGGGCAAAAAGTAAGACACCACGCCGGATCGATATTTCCTCGCACCTTTTTGCGCGTTTTTCCACACAGTTTTCGACGACACACGATACGTACGTCCTTCCGCGTCAAAGGTTGCTACGCGACTGACTGACTGGCGCTTGGCGGTGACAGCTAAAAAGCAACAATCTGCCGAATTGTTAATAACTATTGATTATTTTAACCGATTTTCACGATTGACCCCTTAAATGAAAGGTCTTTTCAAGACGCACAACTTTGTGCAAGTGACAATTTATCGGTCGTTTCTAGTTTTTAAAGAAATTTATTCCGCTGTGAATTAATTTACAATAGCGGCAGAATGTCATTTGTGACATTACAGACCAAAAATATGATCTGTCAGTTGTGACAGTTCTCAACGTCAACAAGTACTAAAACAAAACAGACAAACAGTGACTCGGGAAAATTAGTGATAAAATCATTAAAAATGGTGAGTAATATGCAATTTAGCTCTAAAAGCTTACTATAAAATCGCAATCCACTGCCTTTCTATGCAGCACGGCCGATTGAAAGTCCGCACGAGTGCCGAAGAGGCAGCTCGGAAGAAGAAAGAACAGGAACAGAAGGTGAAGGCGTATCGAGCTGCAATGAAACGAATTTTGGAAAAGAAAACCGCCGATGAGCTGGACTCTGAAATGATGCACCTGACGGCGAAGCTGCTAAGCAGCAATCCCGATATTGCCACGCTGTGGAACCTACGAAGAATGTGCATTCTCAAGCAACAAGAAACGGATTCGTAAGTCGAGAAACGAACAACGTCTGACTGGAAAACAAAACATTTCATTTCCTTTGTGCCGTTCCGTTTGTAGCGAGATTCAGAACGTTTTCGATAGGGAGCTTGGCTTTACGGAGATGTGCCTGATGGTGAACCCGAAGTCGTATTGCGCCTGGCATCAGCGATGCTGGATACTGGAAAATGCACCCGAGGCCAACTGGCAAAAGGAGGTGGATCTTTGCACAAAGTATCTGAAGCTAGACGAGCGTAACTGTAAGCGGACATGTAAGCTGTTTAGATTCGACGAATGTCTTACACAATGTGGCACTCTTTCCAGTTCACTGTTGGGACTACCGTCGCTACGTGGTGCAAAAGGCGGGTGTGTCCGCGGAGAAGGAGTTTGCGTTCTGCACGGAAAAGATTGAGAAGAACTTTTCCAACTATTCCTCGTGGCATTACCGAAGCAAGTTGCTGCCGTTGCTGTATCCGAACGTGGACGACCCAAGCCGTCCGATTAGCGAGGAAAAACTGAAAGAAGAACTGGAGCTCGTTCTGACGGCCGCTTTCACCGATCCCAACGATAGCAGTGCATGGTTTTACCAACGCTGGTTACTCGGCTACTCCCAACCGGAGCTCGATCTTGCCGCCTTTCGAGTGGACACGGCGGAAAATCTGGCCGTAGTTTCCTTCTCCAAACCGATCGATCTTTCCGGCGGAGGCTTTAAGCTGACGGTTTCTTGCTGTGATGGCGATTGTAATGATACGACCAAATGGAAGCCGGTCAGCGAAGGTAGTTCCGTTGATACTACCTGGACACTACGGGGAACATTTCAGCTGAAAGACGACGAAAATCCCACGGTTTCACTAGTAACGCCGGAAGGAGTTGAGCATTCAGTTGACCTGAAACGTCCGACTCCGCAAACCGTGGTCGGAGTGAAAAAACCAAAGTTTGGCTACGAGTTTGGTTCGGCCATTGTGGACGTGCTGAAGGCACAACTAGCATCCTGTCTAGAGCTTCTTGAGTTCGAACCGGACAGCAAATGGACGCTCCTCACGGCCGCCCTGCTAATGAAAGCCATCGACCAACGAGCACATCATGAAACGATACGGAAGCACCTGACCGCGCTGGAAACGGTGGACCCTCTGCGTAGGGGATACTATCTTGATCTGTCCAGCAAGTGGGCCATCGAAAACCAACTCGAACGTTGGCTGGAGGCGGGTAACTTCACCGCCTCAATCGACCTTTCCGGGCTGAATCTGTCAGCCGTGAGCTACACGCAGTATCTGGCGACGGCGGAAGTGGTCAAGCTGAGCAACAACCGGCTGGTGGATCGTAATGTAGGCACACTGCGGGATCTGGTGTTTTGCCGTAGGCTTAGCTTGGAAGGGAATGCCCTGGAAACGGGCGCTTCAATCCCGAAACTACCTCTGCTTGAGGAGATCATCCTAAAAGACAACGCAAAGCTTACGAGTAACGACGCGTTGATGGAAGTTTTACGAACCAAAGTGAAAAACATAGTGTTGTAAGTCGAACATTCCATTGCTTTAAAGTTTGTTTTGATAACGGGCACAAATAAAACTAAATCACAAGTATATCAAACGAAGGAAATTTTACAATCTTGTTTCAGATTTATTTACGCCAATTTTATTTAGCTATTTCGAATTTTTCATAAACCATTTGTAACCCATCGTTAACAACGTTATAGCATATCACTCAAGACTTGAACCATGCGTTATCCAAAATTATCAACTTTATACCAAACCATCTAGGGCATAAACCATGCGTTATTCAAAGTTATCAACGTTATACCGTATCACCAAAGACATGACCCACGCGTTATGAGTTGTTATCAACGTTGTAACGTATTATCCAAGGTATGAATCATACGTTATTCGCCGTCATCAGCATTACAGCGTGCGTTACGTTACGTTACCTGCATGTTACAATTATAGCCCTCTTTATAGCATCCCCTCTTTCGTTGTAGGGAAATTGAACTGGGGAAATGGGCGGTTTATATGGTATAGTCAAAACAGGATTGATCATTTAAACTCTGATAGACTGTTTTTTCTCCTGTTTTTTCTTCTGATCAAGTAATTGACGGAATTCTTTAAATTACGTAGCAACAGCCGCAATGCCATGACTAATATTTCATTCAAATTCAATAAAGTTATCAGTCACTTCAAAGGACGATGAATCAAAGGAATAGTATCTAATGTCTTTAATGTCGAAGGACTTCATGCATGTAAATTCCTGCGGTTTGATCGAAGGCTCCCATTTGTACTCAGCAGCAGAGGCGGATCTACCTATGAGCGGACTGAGCGGCCGCGGGGGGCCCCGAGCTTAAGGGGGCCCCGTGATAAAAACCCCAGACCGCAAAAGTAACTACCAATTTTATTTATTCTCTCAGCGGTACACATACTTTGATCAAAGTTAGAACAGATGATGTATTTTAATATTGCTTATCCATTGTTAATTTTCACCTCAAACCTTGCCAGAATATGTTTTCATTAATCTTCTTTCTCATCTAATAATGTCCGTTTGACTTCAAATGCTCTCAATTTACGGTCTACCAGCAAAAAAAAAAAATTCAAAATGTTTTCGTCATCGCTTTTAAAATTGATAAAAAGATTTTATAATTTGAGAGCGATTTAAAAAACCCCTATTGCGATTGCGATAAACTTGTTCAGATTGCTTAATTCAGAGTGATTATTTTCAGATAATGAAGATCTAATGTCTGATTTCATAAAATCAGCAAATATGCGTCCTTTATGTGTATAAAGGATTGCTAAAAATATGTATAAAGGATTGCTAACTGTTGTACAAAATAAGTCCAATTTCGGCATTAAGTATAGGAACACTTAGAGCAATGGAAATGTCTGGAGGGCCCCGTTTATCCAACCGCTTGGGGCCCCCGAACGGATTGATCCGCTTCTGCTCAGCAGCAATCAATAAATTCTCGTATTGCATACCGTGTTCCAAAATTAAACGACACGAGCTACCACAAAGTAAAAAAGGTTGGCAAAAAGAGAATGTTTTGTAGTTCGTCATGAGGCTATAATGGTTCACGATCCAAAAGGACCAACCAACCTTGCCCTCTCTACACCGGGTACGAACGTGCAAGAACTTCAACAAACAGTCTCAACACGCGTAAGTCGGCTGACAAAACAGCTAATGAAATGCTTGATGATGCAAGACTTGTTTACCATCGTTTTGCATCGGAGTTTTTTTTTGCCCCACAAACCGGTTGGCCGGTAAATGGAATGAAACGGTGAACCATGCGGTACCGGTAGGCAAGATAATCCTTTTCGAAAGCGCACTGCCTAAGGCATCCTGCAACCGACGCCAGTCAGTCGTTGCTTTCCCCGGTCGGTGGAATAGCTAGCCAACCGGGAGTGGGCGAATGTGCCCCGTGGGGAGGGGGTTGAAACTATGGGGAAAGACCGGGCGCAAGCTGTCCCGCACGAACAAAAGGCGAACACGGGCACACGAGAAAATTGTGCATTTGCCAAAGAAGAAGAAAAAGAAAAAGAGGACGAAGACGAAAAAGTAGAAGAACAAGGAGTCAAAAGCCTTCGGTGAGGCTGGATTACTCCCGCGCGGTGGAAAATTCCTTGCCGGCTTTTCACTGCACGTGTCGGACGGCCTCACCGAAGTCTCGGGTTTCGTGCACCGTGCATGCCATGATGAAGCATCCTCAACGCATTGGCCGTGTGCATTTCAGAGTGGTTCGTTTTTTTCTTTTTTCATTTTATTTCCATCCGTGAATGAAAACGGAATGCCTTTTCCTAGCAGCTACCAGCTAATGTGTGTGCACCTGAGTTGGATTTTTCCTTCCTTTTACTTCGCAACCACAACGAGCGATAAGCAAGCAAGAATGGGAACGGGCTGGCCTAGTTTGCTCCTTGAAAGAACTCCACCGTCAACAGCGGACGCGTCGGTTTCATCGGCACTCCCAACAACAGAGCCCGACGACAGGTAACTCCGGTACTCCTCCGGTTCCGTTTCCCATGCCGTGTGAAAGCTTACCGGGCGAAAAGTCCCGGAGTCCACTATCATTTCGACAAACAACCGACGGCTGGCGGAAGTAAACGCTTGCTCAACGGATCGTAAATCGGAGGAGTTGGCCGATTGGCGGGTTGCAGGGAGCAGCGAAGGGTAATGGATATGATGATGGGATGCACCGAAAATTACGTGCGGTTCCGATGATGAGTCCTGCGACGTACACGGTTGCGCCTTCAGGTAGCTTTCTGGTTGGACGAACGAAAAAGACAAGGCTGACTGAAAAATCATCTTCAAAACGATCCTTCCTCCAAATGGCTCGTCACGAGAAGCAAACCGTAATACTAAGTTAAACTTAAACATCCATTTCCGAGGAATGTTTTGAAAGCCACGCTCAGTGTTTTTTTATATTTCTTCAAAACAGTATTACCTTTCGAATAAATAGCTAACTCATGAGCATTTTTCACTGAAAAATCATGAAAATGGGATTAATGTTGGGAGTGTAAGGATTGTGCACTCATAGTGGGTTATACCAAACCTATTTCTGCGTTTTACTGAAAATTTGCAGCAAAGCTAACTCTGGGTTGTTGCAAAATAAAAAGAAAGAAAACTCGTACATTTCAAAATACATCAAATAGCTATTTGCGAGTGTTAAATGGAACAACATTATCTGATGGCACAACTTTTCCTGGAAGCTTCAAACAGCTAGATCAAATTTAGAATATGCAACCAGAACCCCGGATAAGTGAGTTTTCCACGAATCAGCAATGAATACGTAAACTCACATGGGAAATTTGTGGTATTTGCAATATTTACATGGGGTTTAAAAATAGTTGAACGTTCCGGTAAATACCCCCATTTCCATCGGAATCCTACCTACACCCTTATTATGCAATAAAGCCACAGCGAGGGCTTTCCCTCGAATCGATGAAAAGGTGCAGTTAGTAGTTTTCACCGTTTGTCGATGGCAATGTTTTCGACTTGACAGACTTTGGCTTCTTACTCAAGTTAAAATACATTAAATGTTAGAATGATGGATCTTAAACTTCAAAACATAAACGATATAATTTGATGTTTTGGAGAATGTTTCGGAGTTTCTTGCTAAGAATATACTTTTTTCGCAAGGAACAGTTCACTTATTCTCTAAATTTGAGCGAACTTGATAGAATAGAAAATATTTCGAACATGCAATTTCAAACAGTTGCAAAATTTCAAACAAATTTCAAACAAATGCAAACGAAAATAGTTGTTAATTGAAAGAGCATAGATGATGATTATGATGAAATTTCAATTTTGGAAATATTTATTCATGATTTGAAACATATCGGTTTCTACGAATTTTTAGGAATTGGACAAAGTTGTTTATAAAATAATACAAGAAAACCATGCAAATATATTCAAATAACGTCTGTTGAAGTTAGTTCTGTGTAGTGGTAGCTTAACGATGACTCTAGTTAGGTTCAACTTGGAAGTGATATTCTCTTAAAGTGTTGAATCATCATTGCCACGTTTAATGTGGGGCAACTTTATACGGTTCTACCTTTGTCTCAAAGGTCCGGCATATGACATACTATTCCTTCCTTTGCTGAGTAGTATAACTTAATATTTTAGTTTCCTTTTTCTATCAAAATTTCCACGAAAGTCAAAACAAAAGTGGTTCAAGCCATGAGCCAAGACAACGCACTGGTTCTCCGGAATTCCGAAGGAAAATTCATCGCCCCGGATCTGTCGCCTTTTTTTTCCCGGACGACTTTGTGGTCGACTTTGAAAACTGATGACTTTGAGAGATTTTGCGACCGCGTTATACACGCATACGGGCAAAGCTTTCGTGTCCCATGCGTGGGGCGAAACTTTTGTCCGCCGGCCTGGCCGGCCCGGCGTCGGAAAGAGCTCCGAGGGGATGAAAAGTTTTAATGAACAACAGGAATAATGTTGGTCTCCTAACAATGATGCCAATGGGTCGGTTTCGGGATGCCTCCACCACGGTATAGGTGTGACTTATGGCATATATTTAGCAAGATATATACGCTATATTTATTACCTATGCTCCATGAGAAATGCCTGACTCTCGATAATAACGCGTAGAAGAGTGAAGGATAGTCCCGGGTATGAAAGTTTTAGCGCGGATTCAAAACGAATGAACCGTCCTCATCGTGAAGTAAGTTTCTGGAAATTAACCCAAGCCTACATTTGATCGATTCGTGAATAAATACGGGAAAGCCTGTAGATATTACTTTGTTTATTTTTATTTCTATTTATTTATTTCACAAACTCCTAGCCTGGCAATATGAATGTGCCTAAGGTGCCTTTCTAAGCATTATACAAATTGTAAAGCAGCGTTGTGCAAAGATTTGAAGGTATGCAATAAAGACCAGGATAGTATTTTCAGTAACAATGTTAGAAAGCTAGTGAAAAAATCATGTCACCTGAGCGAACATTATTTGTGCGTTTTCTATTATTGCTATTTATGAATTGTTGTTTTGTATAAAATATTTATTCATATTTTCGAATTCATATTTCAGGTTTTTTTTATTATAAAATTGCAAAACTCCACTTAAACTTTCTGATTTAAAAAACTTTTAATTCGTTGTTTGATACTTTTGTCTTCCTTTTGGAATTCAGTTCCATTTTCCAAAGTCAGTTTGAAAATCAACGAAATGAAACTGCTCCTCCCTCGTCAAACATTTCTACTAGCCAAAGTTTTGTCTAACCTCTCGTCTTTTCCGAGAAATGGGTGAGAAATTGTGAGAAGACAAATTTACCCCATCACCCCAAACCAGACCGTACCGAACGCACGGCCGCACCGAACGACTTGACTTACTTTAACCCGGTCCGATTTTCTCACTTCGGAATGTAATTGAATTGGGCGGTACTCCGCGACTGCTGTGGATGCAGCAGTGGGCCTGCAATCATCAACGCCTGCTCGCAAAAGGATCGGACCATCCACTACATCCTTGGCAAGGTTGGTCGGGGGGAAATTCCGAGCAGTTAATTAATATCAGGCAAATATTTAAGCAGCTTCGCCCGAGGGCTCGAACACAACGTTCAAATCGCGCGTTCGACTTCGGCTAACACTGCTTGTATCGTTTCGCCGATGGAGGAATCAAATCCCTGATATATCCCCGGGGGTGGAACTAGACTTTTGGGGGGTGAGAGGGTGGTGAGTTTTCCACAAGGACAGTTTCCTACGAGGAAGTAGTAGTCAGTCTTCCGGCCACTACGGGTGGGAAATCCAAATCCCGGTGCCAGGCAGCTTATCCGGATTTGTGCCGGAGTACGCCCGGCTGGAGCGGAAGATTAAGTGTAGCATCATCTTCCTTCCAGTGGCTGAGACGATGGGGAATGGCTGGGAGGAAGGGTGGGGGGATGCATCCGGGAAAGTCGAGCCGTTCGCTTAATAGGCCGTAATCCAATCAACGTCTCGTTCGGATTGCATTTAAGTAACGGAAAATTAACTCAAACGTTGAATAAGAAATTCATTTGCAGCAATCTAATTTAAGAAATGGTACTGCCAACCCAACCCTCTCCCTCTTACCGATGGGGACTGTGTGTGGCATAAATCGTTTCCGTTCGTACCAACCCATGTTGCTTGCTGTTCGTTCGAGCAGGAGCATGAAATGCAATCTCAAGGAAAAGACCGTCCCGAAGCGTCGAACCGGTTGCACACCCACAACCCGGGCGGCTCACCTGGACAACCCCGGACGGCGTCCCCTGTTACGGTGCGGTGCGACAGATTGCAAGATCATCCTGTGCCATCCCATGAGTCGGCGGATATGGGTCGACCGGATATCCTACGAAGGAGCTGAGCTCCGGCACTCAAGAGCGGCGCTAACGAATCGTTTCGCAGGTGATGATGCATGATGAAGTAGGTTCGCCACGCCGTTTTACCGAGTGTGTATGTCCTTGAATCCGGTGCTGGTACGCCGGATGTTGGCGTTCCGCAAAGGCCGGAAATGCGGAGGCGGCGGCGTCCTGGAGACCGATGCAAAAATGTCCCATGTTTGCGATTCATTCCACGCATGCACACCGATGCAGCAAACCGGAATATAATCCGGCTCCTTGGTGGGGCGGGAAGGAGTAGACGTTTATACATGTGTTTTTATGCCCGAGAAGCCACCGTCATCATCATCGTCATCGTCTTCATCATCAGGATCATCGTCAACGGTGGCGGAAGCCGGTATCGGTGTCTTCATCGAAAACATCGTCAAATATCGTGTTCTGCTCTTCTTCTACAACCAGGCGCTGGTAGATATGCTTTGCCAAGTCATCTTACACCAAGACCACATACAAACACACACACACACACACACACGAACGGTCCCTTTTGCCCAAGGAACAACTGCCACCCCTTCAGAACGCATTGGCAGAATCCTTCTTGCAACGACGCGACTTACAGTTGCAACTCATTCAGTCCGTTTCCTTTTCGAATGGGTGGAAGGGAGCATGTTTTGCCCGGATGATGGACGCGAAAAACGGGACGAAGGCGGACATTCAACACACAACGCACGCGGCATCCTTGGCAAACGAACTTCATTCTTTGCCTCGGTTCGGTGCACGAAGGCGAGACATATCTTTTCAATTAATCTGATTTATTCCACAACCAGTGCTTCAATTTAATGCGAGCTTTTCTTCAAATCGGAGTGGGATGCACTCTCCGTCTTGTACGTATTTTTTTTTATTTTCGTTTTTGCTTGTTTGTTTCCACTCACCCACTCACCCACCCACCATCGCCTTGGGCACAAGCGTGGCTTGTATTCAAAGCGTAAATGCGGCTCGTTGCAATGCTCGGTGCACCAGTTCCCGAGCGAGGGCGAGGAAACGCTGGAATGGGGTGGGCACGGGGGCGGGGTGGGCAGATACTGGGAGTAATCGCGAGCGCCGAGAAAACCCGGCTTTTGCTTTGCCGGGCGACAACGACCAACCCCTGAAGATGAAGCCCTTCGAGCGCGAGCCTGGTGACGATGGAATCGTTGCCAATATTATTTTCGGGCTGCCATATTTTCCTTCTGCTGTTTTGGACCGCTTTGTCTTTGGTCGGCCCTTTCTCGAGGTCGGGCGTTTTGTTTTTCATGCCTTTCCCTCGCTTACTTTCTCCACCAGACATGCCAAGTGTCCTTCGCCAGGATTCGTTCGTTCGGGTTTCTTTAACTTATTAGGTCGGTGTCTTGAGCAGGGATTTCGTCGCCTGTTTGTGTTCCGAATGCAAGAAATGCAGGGAAGGAAAAATGGGGAATGGGATGCACCCACTGCGAGATCCTCCTTCTGGTGGACGAAGCGGAATGGAAGATTAAGATAAAGCAAAAAAAACACTCTCACACACCCACATACAGACATTCCCACAGCGAAAGGAAATGATCACCCGGCGGAGAACATTTGTTCGTTCGTTCGGAAGCATTTTGTCAGGCGAAGGTTTTCCGACTTTTATTTTCCCTCCCTCCCACTCTTTCCCGAAATGCGTTCTGCACCAGCTGCAGTCCGGCGAATGCAATTTGATGCTATTTTCTTCATTTACCGCGTGCTGTGGGTGGGAAACGGGGCGGCGAGGGGGCGACAGAGGGGGGGGCTAGAGAGAATAATCATCGGCCAACGCAATCATCGGCATCGGGTCGGTTCGAGTTGGTTCCGTTCCAAACCCAACCCGAGCAAACGGTGCGTTTCGGTTTGCGCTGACCTCGATTAACTCGGGAAGGCCACATTTCAACACCCCTCCCCCTCCGCTCCCTCCCCTCCCTCGATCTCGGTTTCTAGTGGGTTGGAATGTGGTGCCAAAAAGGTGCGCACGTTCGAACCGGACTGCTCATCAAAAGGATCGTGCATTAGTTTGGTTTTCCTCGGCACTGCATTCCCGCATCGCCCGAGTGGCCGCCGAGACAAAGGCAGTAAAAGAAAGGTAAAAGCATGCAATTTCTCACCGACCCGGCCCCGGGTGGGACTCCGGGTTGTCCCATGCTGCGAGAAGCTGCCCGATACGTAAGTACATTTCATTGCAGTTAAGCGGCAGAGAAGAGATAGGTTTGCCCTGGACTGATTACTTATAAGAAGGAAACCGTTCAACGTCGTTCACACATTTCTTGGAAAAAAAGGCTTTTTGTGGCTTCGTGTGCGGTAACTAAAGGCTTCGGGAAAAGTATTGTGAAGACTGTATAAAAGTTTCCCTGTAGTAACCAATGAATTGAATGAAATGCACCTCGGTAAGGATAGCTCCATCTTGGGAAGATCATTAATTTAGAATACTAATGGATAGTTGGTTGCATTTTGGATTTTATACTTCATCGGATTTTCAAACGAAATGTGGCACTTCCCTGTGAAAGGTAGATGGGTTTTCAATAAGGCACAAAAGAGTTCAATTAGCATCCATTGAAAATACACCCATCCATAAAGTAAATGCAATGCATTTGAAAAGAAACAGATTTTCTAACAAGGAGAAAATGAATGAACACTGATGGACACAATAATGGATATATCGTTTTTTTAAAATACCATTATTTCGTTAAATATTTGATAGTTCACTTCAAATGAAACCATTTTTAATTACTTTTTGGAGAAATCATTTAAAAAGTTTCCCCTTTGTGGCATACTAAAATAAGTATTTCCAAAATAAATAAGCAATTAAATATCTAATAAACAAGACAACGTACAGTTTGACAAATTGATAATTTTAGTTTTAGCAAAAAAAAAAAACATCTGGAACTTTCTAAGACATGTTTGTTCACTATTTAGATAAGAGTTAAACATTAAGTATCATTTTAAAACCATACTTGCTGTGGCTTTCCAGCAACCCATCAGTAAACCGGAACAAATTAAATGCATCCCGAACACAATAGTTTTAAGGTAGGAACAAATTGAGGTTTCAGTTGATCTTGATGGTTGGCTTTGATACTTCATCTGATTGAGGAATGGAATATTTTAATTCATGTTGTTGGCAGAGTTTCTGAGAATGTTAACAAAAGCACATAACTAATGCATAGTGCATGTATCTCAGCAGAAATGGTTTAAAATAGGAGTAAAGTCGATTGCAGCCGCCATGATTGTGGTTTCTTTTGAATCTTTTGCTGATGGGGTTTTAAGAAATATTTTGACCCTTTGATATGTGAATGGATAAATGGAACTACCTATTTGTTTAGTAGTTGATGTATTGTCAATAAAGGCTGCACGAAATTGTCCATTATTGTATTACAGTCATTGTGTGTTCCAAAACCGAACACATCTCCACTTCGGTGTTTGGAAAATATTTTAAATAAATGGAAACATTCAATCATCCTTCCGCCGGCTCTGGTACCGAAAAGTAACCGAAACAAAATCACCCGTAATGGATATTTCGTCCCATGGGGAGGAAACCCCGGATCGCCACCAGACAGAGCGAAAAAAGCGATGATGAATTTTTAAAATATCCTACCTATTCATTAAAAGGATCTAGCGAGCAAAAGGAGAGGCGATGAAATAACGAACAAAAATGTCGCTCAAAAATGGGCTCCTAATTGACCATGCCGTTATCGGCTATTTGATGTACGGAAAAGTCATTAGTTTAGCACTAGCACCTAACAAAGTTGATTAAAACAAATGCCGTTTTCCCCCGGGGGGGGGTGTCCAACCCGAGTGGCGTTTTTTAAGGGCCGAGAAAAAGCATAATAAATGAAGGGATCCCTTGTGTAAAGTAAAACAAAAAATCACACAGACCGATGCTAGTCAAAACAGAAATGGGGTAAAACAAATCCCACTCACTAATTCGTGAACCATTTTTGGGTGGTTTAAAAAAAACACAGGGTGTCACTATCTTCCCGCAAAGGTGGAAGATCACCGCGGCTGCTGATGGCACGAATGAAGAGCTCCTCTTGATTTGGGGATGTTTGGTTTTGTTTGTTTTTTTTTTTTTGGTAAACTTATTTCACTTTCTTTCTGCGTGTTACGAAGTAGGTGACAAAATGATCCATGCTCGACACTTTCCGTTTTGTTCCGTTGAAACGTGGGGTTGAACAGCGTATTTAAGGTTATTTCGGTTGTTTTGCTTTCGGTCCACTTATTTAACTCTCTTTTTCGTTTGGTTTCGTTTTGTTTTTTTATTCGGTTGACGTGGGCGCTGACCCAAAGCCCAATGCTTACGGCGGCGATGGCGATGATGATGTCCGGCACGTGACCTGTGTGTTAAATGGCAAAAATAAATGCTGTACAGAGAGTACTGGGGGAGGAAAAAAGACCCTTTTAATGGCACGGAAAAAGGCACAACGGATGAGGATGTTTTTTTATTTCACGGAACGAAAAGAGAACAAACACCGACAAACGGGCGGCTCGGAAAAAAATGGGAAAGGTATTCAATATTAAGTTTGTCACCGATTCATCTATTTATTTACCCTCCCTGCTATGCGATTTCTCCAGCAAAACTGGATGTACCAGATTCAAAACGACCGTTATTGGGATTTATCAAAGAAACTTTTCCTCTCATGCGTGAGGCGTTGGCCATTTTCACTCCAAATGAATTGCCAGAAGTTTGAAATCGCTGTTTATGTCGATCGCCTTGCTTATGCTTACTTTGTTGGGCGTCAAACCATCCACCGGTACTAAAATACAATCTTACTCGGGCTTACGAGCTTGTTATCACACACATACATCCAATCCTGTTTTTCACAGTGCTTTAGAGCGACTTTTGCTCGACCTCTTTTGCGTGGAACTTAGCAACAACGTTTTCGCAAAGTGTTTGCAAACGACTTTCGGTACCTGTGGCAGCTCACGTGAACGTTAACATACACAGCAGCTGCAGTTAAAACTTGCCTGGTCCTTAGCCGTCGTGTGGGCGAGCGTGAAAAGTTTGATTCCATCTCCCCATTTGAACCATGTCAGCTTGAGGGACGCGCTTTAATGGGAAACTGCTTTGGACTGGTATCGGGCACAAGATGAGAAAAGGAAGAAAATAAAAGACTATGCGCACGCAAGGTAAGCAAGATGGTGATTGCCCGGCACGGTCGAAGGGCTCAAATGGTCATGTAAAGATCATACGCCCAGCGTCCCCAAAGCCATTACCGGGCTTCATTTTGACTTGGTTAAGGTTGAGTTTTATGAGTTGCTCTAGTTTTCATCCTCCACCTGTCCTGTCTGGTTTGTTGGTTGGGTTTTTCCTTTTTCCTTTTTCCCCGTTTTTGATTTGGTGTCCAACTTGTGTGATGGTTTGGAGGGAAAAACGGATGGTTCCAAGGGCTTGGAGGGTACAAACTTTACTCATCTCACTTGAAGCTTGTTTTTGGAGCGTCAAAACTCGACCGAACTTGCCCAGTCCGGGCGTTTGGAAGCGGGGCATCAGGGGTTATTATATGTGTGTGTGTGTGTGTGGGTGTGTGAGGAGAAAAAATGGCCCCCCCGTTACCGAGCTCGAGCTGACAAGACGACGATGACGACGAAGACGAAGTGCACGCTGGTTACGGTGACGGCAGGCAATATCATTTCCCCCGGCGTAGTGGAATACTGCCGCAAGGGAGTGTGAGGTGATGTTTGGAAAACTTTTTGTTTCTAACATTCCTTCTTCTTTTTGCGCTTCACAGAATGCCCGCCTCTTTTTGCCGTATGTCATGTAGATGTGTGTAGTACGAAAAAACCGCACGGGTGAGATGGTATTAAATGGAGCAAAATTCGTAAACTTCACACATGAGCGTGGAAGTTTTTGAGTTGAGAAAAAATATGGAAAGCAGAGAGAACGGGAAAAAGAAACAACGAACAAAAGGACAAAAAACGGGCCCGCTGCCCGAAGTTCAAGGCTTAATACAAGGACGAACGGGCGAACTGGAAGGAAAATGTGAAACATTCAAGCAGCGCTAGATGGTATGAATATTAAGAAAGTAAAATTTATTTCTAAAGTTCCGAAATTCTTTTTGCTTCATTATCGTGCCGCTTTCTGGTACGAGCACCCCCCCCCCCCTCCCTTTGCTTCCTTTTAAGATCATCGAAGTCGCAAAGCGTGCGTACGAAATAGAACCGCCAAGTGCACGTAACAGGAGATGCTTTGCGGCGCAAGAACCAACACATTTCACCATGGCAACGGTGGGTTGCTGTGGTGGTTAGGGTGCAGGAGTTTTCCCCCATTGCCATTTCACGTCACCGGCGACGGCGGGGAAAGGGTTTGAACACAGGGGATGCATCCGGAACATCATTCTGATAATGAAAATAACAGCAATAGAAGAACACCTCGGGCCTATACATTCTAAGAAATTTCATACTCTTAATTTTTCATGTGTTTTTAGACTTTCCCGTGTTTGGGAATGAAATTACGATGAGAGCTCCCAACCGAACGGCACGATAAAAAAAGCGACACCTGATCCATGATGGTTTTCCTCCTCTCCGTTATCATTAATTAAAGACTTATGAAATGGGTTCCGTAGGTAAATGAGTTCCGCGAAGGAACTTTCACTTTTAATCAACACTTGGTGCAGGGCATCATCTAAATTAATCATAATAAGTACAGCGCGTGAAGTTATCATCAAATACCATTGGTTTTTAAGAAATTTGGCAATGATATTTATTAAAAAAAATAACTTGGTTAGGCACTTAGATATCTTGATATCTTTTACTTTATATTATCGTTTATACTTATTTGAAAATATCTTTCAACTTCCCGTAAAAATCGAAAAAAAAAATCTTTTTTCTTGTGAAAGCCTTCGCCGAATCCGAGTGCCTCTTGGTTCTTTAATTTCCAATAACCACACCTTCCTGAAGCCGGAAGCGTAGAGCCGATGGCTGGTCCCGGGCTGCATTGATGAGTAGGCGGTTTTTCGCCAGAGAAAAGGTACAGGGAAAACTTTGCCCAGTTCCGGCTATGCCTTAGCCCGAAGATCGTAGACACAGCTTCTCGGCAAAACCACTCGGAACCGCACCGTGGCAAGGCCGGGCCATGAGGGCGCCATTAATAATATTTTAAGTTTTCATTTCCCTCCAAGACGATCGTTTGCACGTGAACGAGTTTGTGTTCGTTTTTTTTGTCACTTTTGTTCCACTTGTTTCTTTTCCGCAGTTCCGAATTTTTTTTCCCCGTGCACTTTCGTGCGGAAAGTGTCTTCGCTTTGTTATCACAAATTATCCCCCGGGATTCGGTGTCGGGTGCAAACACATTTCCGCTCGGACGATTGTCTAGCGATACGCCCTCGTAAGCGATAGCTGCGTCGGGTGGAACGTCCGGTTCACGTGCTTTTCCCCGCCCGCAGTCCCGGTGACACAATTCCACCTGCTCCTGAGAAGGGGAGAGCGCTGTTCGGCACACCGAAGGACACGGGCACGATCTAAACATCTACCTTTTCTTCGCACGAGCACGCTTGGAGAATTATTTTCTACGGATTTTTCGCTTATCATACGAACGCCATCCGGGCGCGAAACACCGGCCCGGTCGCGTTATTTATCGCATTCCTATGGAAATAAAGTAAATTAATTAAGACGGACAATGCTCTGGGCGTAAGATAAATGTAATTACGCCATCCACACCAGACCCCATCCCGCCTCGGAACGTGGATCCGGTGTAAGTTTGTGTCGTTTGATGGCAGCATGACAGCGTGGAAATTCGCTCGAAAAAGCCCGTCGGAGTCGGGCGGCCGAGTTCTTAAATCACCTCGAGAGACGATATGGAAAATTACGCAAACATAAGCGTGGCTGGGCCGGCTAATTTTTTCTCCTTATCGAGCAAACATTTTGCTCCCGCAATCGAAGCTTTTCGTGTACTTTTTGTCCATCCACGGTGTGGCGTTCTTATCGGAGCGCTTTCCATCTTTACAATGCGAATAATAAGCAATGATAACTTTTTGCCCGCTCCACTTCGTTTTGTTTGTTTCTTGTTAGCGTTCTTCGTTCGTCAAAGTCTTTCCGGCCAGCTCGGGGCGGCTTCTCTCGGTCAGATAGCGTCACGTGCAGCCTCTTTTTCCGATGATAAACACCCTCGGCCGATCGCCGTTGGTCTTTTCGGCGGACGGCAAATTGATAATTGGCCGCGTTTTTTTCCGTGGGCGACGCCGGGAGCCGGTGGGTGAATGTTTCCTGGCGCAATCTGAACGGCAAAAAGAAACGGGGGAAACCAAAACCACTTGTTGGGCACGTGGCCACTGGCAGCCCCGGTTTTAAGCGCCTTTCAGTTTAGGCAAAACGAGTCTTAATACGACCGGATGGTTCAAGGTTTAACGACGTGATCCGTCGCCATTTATAGGTTTTAAAGGCACCCTGCACGCACGGCTCTTTAGCTTGCAAAAAGACCGCTCAAACGATTAACTAACACGCTGGGACGTTTGGTGGGTGAATGGCCAATAAAATGTTTGCTTCGCTGTGTGTTCGCTTGAAGTTTCGTCACCTCCCCGGGGTGGGGGAAGGAAACCCGGGCTCCCAAAAGCCCTCGGTCGAGTGCGGTGCGTCGGACAAATTGAGCATTAAATTTGTTACTACTTTACGAGCAAACTTCGTTCGAGGGTTGTTACATGGATGGATAACGTTATTAACAGGAGGCACGCATGCTCACCCCCTGCGGTCCGTCGTCAGTGACGAACGTATAAACGTACATTGTGTTGGCTTGCCGATAAACGGTAGGGCGCATTAATAAATCCTAACCAAACCCGGCTCACCCGGATGGTTGGACTTTGAGGAGAAAAGTTGCTCGGTGGCGATTCGTAATCTCCCACCGCACCGGGTATCAGACGTGACGAGCTTTCCATGCAACACAACATGATTTCCAACGGTTACGCTCCACTCTTCGCGAATGGAACTTTTTAACCGAAAATAGATTGTACTACGTCAGGCGGTCGGCCAGTCTGCAGCTAAACAGATTCGTTGAATTATCCTGTAGATTACAAAGCGACTCGGGTTAACAGTTGCACCATGCATCGCTATCGGAGAGCGTTCTTCCACACACTGCAAGCTACCGACGCCACAGGATTTAGTAGAATGGGGTTAGAAAATTAATCTCCACCAGGCCACAAGTCCAACTTTGAGCATTCCGTAAGTTGAAGTTATTGGATTAAATGTTTGACTCGATTACTAGGAAGAGTAATTGAGTGTTATTAAACCTGATTTTCTTCATACTAATGGACTATTTTGAACGAAAAGTAATTTGCATTTTTAATGTAATTATCATGTTCTAAATTCAAAATAATAATTAGCAGGAACTGTTTTCACGTGAAATTTCAATAAATTAAATTCGTTACAACTTTGGGGTTGAGTGTAATTTTCAACAGAAGAATAAATAAAAGCAAAATATGACTTCGGACGAAGTGTGGCTTTTAGATTCGATATAGTTTTTGTAAAATTCAACTAATACCAGGAAGGCTTCATGGCAAAAAAAAGTTTTTCTGTTGGAAAACTCACTGACTACGCATGTTCCGTTTAATTGGATCGGATTTAAAAGTGTTTAGACCTAATCAGATATTTTAAAATTGAAACGAATATTCTAACATTTGACAGTCAAAACCAACGGGCATAAATTATGCATTGTTCATTAAAAAGTTTATACGTTCTATTTGAAACAAAAAAAAATGCTTTTTTGATACTATCCACTAAAAATACAAGTACGGCTTTTGTCATGCTACACGTCATTTTAACGTTAAATACCATCTAAGAGTTGTAAGTTCTGCGTACGTGTTTATCGTTTTTTTTAATGAAAAATTTTCTAGACATACCTGTGTAATTATTCTCGAAGCTCACCAAATTTGTATGACTGATTTTTACCCATCTTTAGTCACATTTTATTCAACACTGGAAGGAAACCTTATTGCAATCAACAAACGTGCATTGCAACGTTTTACTGAGTGGCTGTAACATTCATGCAACCAATTTCCTCTGCTGGAGAGCGAGCGAGTCGCATCATGTGCCATACTGTGAGACACAAGTAATTTTCTTCGAAATTCCACAAGCCCTTCTCGGCCCGACTCGGACGATCGCTGCCGAACGCACTTTTCGCCTTTTTTTCAGCGCGTTCTCGATTGATATTCCTGCCACAGGGTTTTCCCTTTTTTGTTTTAACTTTCCCAACCCGACCACCTGGGTAGGTTTCGAACGAAACCGACCCAGCGTGGTTCTTCGGCATTTCCTTGGTCGTCGGAAAAGAATGCAACCACTTGCGGGAAAAAGTGACGTTGCCGTCGGATGATTTTCCACCATTTATCTCGTTCCGTTGCGTTCCACCGAAGCGACTGTACGAGCGCAAGAGACAGAAAGGAGCGAGAGAGAGAAAGAGGGAGAAAGTGCGTTTCCATCCAGCACTGTCACTTTGATCGCGTAATTGAATTGATTTTGTTCCATCTCGTCAGCTCGTTTTCCACCGCGTCACTCCGGTCCGCGGCCCTTCGTGCAGCACACGCCGTATTCTGTGGCACTTTTATCACACAATCATCGTTTTCCTTCGTTTTTCTCCTGCCTGCCGCCGGAACACTCGATCACGGGCTGCGGAATTTTCAATAAACATCCATGCGGCCGCATGGTGTGCGCGTGGGAGGGTCGCTTGCTTTCGTTGCCGTTTCCGCTTGTGTGCGGAAGGCCCCCCCCCCTCCAACCCCTGGGATGGATTAACCTTAAAATGTAAAAGGGTAAAACGGTAAAACAGTTTCAGGCGGTGGTTTTTCCAGCGCGCAGCCCGAAAAAGGACGACCGAACGTGGCGTCCGTCGCGTGGCGATGCCCTCGGAACATTCGCTGCTCAACAAGTTGCTTTGGTTGATTAAATTTAATCGCTTCGTGTGGTGTTCGTTGTGGTGGTGCTGGTACTACTGGGCGCACAGTTCACAAGCTTCTTGATGTGGCAAAGCAGCCGGCTCCTGTTGCTTCTTGTCTCAAGCTCTTGACTACAATAGACCACTTGTACCTTTCGCCGGGCCAGGTTGGAACGTTGGGCGGCTAGCTATGGCGAAGTGCGGAATGGAAAGCGGTACCGCATAGTCTCCGCAGCTGACAGTTTTGCCGCACACAATAATGGAAAGTGTACGATCGCGAGCGAACAAAAAAAAAAGAAAAAAAGCAACGAAACCGAAAGGAAAGAACAAATCTTTTAGAAAGCCAAAAACGTCCTTCGCATAAGAAGTTTTCCCCTCGAGGAGTGACATCCACCAGCGAAGGAATTCACCTTCTCCGGGGCCCGGTTTCCCTCTGTTCCCTTCTACCCACCGACCGAGCAACAATAAACGATTCTCTCTATTGACGTTACGCTCGCCTGCAGAAAAGGTTTCGAGTGGGTCTATTTTCTTTGGGTGAATGTTTTCTTATCGTCATTGTGCCAATAGAAAGCCTTGTTGGTGCTCGTGTGGTGCAGGGAAAACATGGGCCCGAGTGACATTTTCTGAACAAACCTTGCTTGTGTGGCAAATTCAAAACAAAAAGCTGAAATTCAATACGGTAAGAATGTTCACACGGTTAATGTAATGTTTACAACAGAGAAATTATTGACCAAAATATCCCCAAACGGTTTAGTAAGCAGGTGAAAAATTTTGAAAATAAAATTGTTACGTTATTTCAACCAAGCGAAGGTAGTTCACTTTGATAGGAAATTTAAAATAATCCAAATAAATTTAATTATTTATAACCAAACAACTAGTTTTGTTTTCCAATTTTCCCATTACCTTTATATAAAATACATAAATAAAATAGTAGTCGTTGTCCGTTTTGAATGAATATGATAATAACAGGAACCTTCTAATGAAGTCAATATGTCCCGTGTCCTTGTGCTAGAGGCAAAATATAAGCTTTATTTATTTACGAAAAGTTCAAAGTTTAACATATGTTTTATTTTGTTGAAAGTATTCTCTTTTAATATGAAGGTAAATTTTCGTATCATTTTGAAAGCATTCTCGCCCGAATGCTCTTTAGGGGTCATTCTATATTACGCTCCCTTTAAAAAATAATTTCATATTTTTAGGATAGCAAATGACACCACAAAAATCTTGAAGATGTGGATATTTAAACATACTACATCCTCAATTTTACGATTAAGAAATGCATCGAAAAACCAAAAACGTCAAAAGATAGCTAATCAATATACTAAAAAGTAACAATTTCCAGATTTAAAAAATCTTCAAATATAATGAAGTTTCAACGTTTTACAAATAGGGGTCCAATTGACCCCTACAAAGTATTCTAGGGATAGTCTAGTTGGTTCTCGGAATTGGTCGAACAGAAAAACCGGAAAGTTTTGTTTTAGATGTAGCTTTGGACTTTAAGAAAAGCCTTTGGTTTTGGTAAAATATTCAGCCGTTTTCGAGATATTAAAAGCAAAAATTGCGTTTGAGTCAAAATGATCCAATTTGGATTCTAGAGTTAAACGTCTCAAAAACACAAAGTAAGGTTTTGTGTGAAAAAACATTTTGTAAAGAAGCTTCACAAAGGGTTGAAAACCCTACCGATAATGATGATCGATAGTTTGTGTGTGGTTTGACCGTGTGGTATCGATTGTACTTATTGTGCTTTCGCGGGGAAATTTAGGACCGTGCACCAAACCATCCGTCAGGCACATCCGGTTTGGGGCAAATATGTTCGAAAAATGAAAACTCACCAAGAATGCAACCACATCTTGAAGGAATCCGGCTGGGGAAAACCCGTCGGAAAGCAACGCACCGAGCATGGAGGCATCCCTCTGCTCGGCATTCTATCCGCTTATTGTACGCAAACGAGATGCAACTTTCTGTTTTAAATAAGTATGTCTATGAATATGCCATGTGTGCCGTTGGGTGTGCCTGGAAGGAGATGTATGTGCGTGGTCGCATTCCTAGTGAGCTGCATTATTTTGGCGTTAATGCCGGAGGGCCAGGAAGCGCGCACCACCAAAAACGGGCCCAATCTGGGGGGAGCATTCGAGCTACGGAAAGTGCGCGCGTGGCAAGAGTTTCTAACGCTTCAAACAGCGGGGAGGGCAATGGGTTGAAGACATTCCACCGGAAAAGTGGAAACGGCAGTGCATTTAGCCGGTGAAGCTTAGCATATCATCAAGATAGGAGCGAATTTCTCGCGCACCACCCCGGCCGAAGACGATGCTTTCAGCGTGAGCTGCTGTTATTCTGAATATTCATGAACACTAGAAACATTAAGATTTTATCTGCGAATGACGTCGTAGCCATGGAGCTTCCGTGTGTGCGCCATCTCGAGCTCTTCCACGTGTTAGTGCAGCACCGGAGCGGTCTCTTCCCGGGCCGTGGTCAAAACGCCACATTTCAGCATCCAGCCGGTTTGATGAGCCTTGTGCACGACCTGAGTATGATTCGATCATGTCGATCGGGTCTCGTTGGTGCTCGAACAACTGGAGGTTCCCGCCTCGGGGAGGGGGAGGAAGAATATCCAATAAAACGTGAAGCACATCAAACGGCTCAAAAAGATGGCTTCGCTGTTCGCAGTAAGATAAAATGTGAAAAAATAGACAAACTCGAAACGGAAGCGCAATGAAGGGAAGCAAAGTGCTCCAAACGACGAAGTGAAAATAAAACCTTGCACAACCGGTACACAATGGAGAGAGAGAGAGACTCTCCCTTTCCGGTGTAAGGTTTCCGGTTCCGATTCGATTGGTGTATTGAACTTTCGCCGTAGATTGTTGTTTTCCCAATGCAAACACGCACCGGGCGAACTTCCGCCTCCGCTCGGACCAGCAAGTGGTTGGTCGAAGAAAAGCAGAATATAACAAAAAAAAAAAGGTGAAAATAAAACCCCGTTTTACTTTACGGCCACAAACACACCCCGAAAAGCGTCACGTTTCCGATCGAAAATATTTGCCAAAAAAGTATCGATTTCATTCCCCGGTGGACGTTGGAGTAGGCAAACCGGAAGCGCAGGGACAACTAAAAATAAATATAAAATGTCCTCCGCTTTGTAAAGCATGAAATTTGTGAGTTTTTCCTTTTATTTTTTACTTCTGTTCGCTTGTCTTTCCGGCATCGGCTTGAAGGCTTTTCGTCAGTTATAGGGTGATGGTTTTTTCGCCAACGACCTCAACCTTCCTCCCTCGGCAGAGGACAATTCGGGGGTTTTTCCCCCTACGCCAATCGAGCGGGAGTCATCTTGAAGACACTTTCTGAAGATTGGTGATCCACCCCTTCCCCACCGAACTTTACCCTCGCCGTCCTTTTGCCGGAGCGGGATGGAATGGATAGGGAAATTGACGGACGCCTCTTGTCGGAGAAATATTGCGCCCGGATCAACGTAACCCTTTCCGTCGATGCCAAAATCCACGCCAAACGCTCACCGGTCGGACGGAGAACATTTCGAGGGCTAGTGAGGGGCGGCAAGCGGGTGAGACAGCAAGGAAGGATGGGCACCCAAAAGGCAGGGGGGGGCATAAAAATGGCAGTAAAACGAATCATGTATCACCTACGGCAAAGTCATCCGCCAACGATTGGTTTTGGCGTGGTGGAAAAATGGAAAACTCCCCACACCCGTAGTACCATCGGTCGGTTTTGTTTAAGCATTCCGTCTATTGTCACTAAACCGGGGGGGTGGGAAGAAATTTCACCGTCACACCAGTTGGCTGGCCCAATCGATTCCATTCCGCCCTGCCTAAGCCGATATCGATTGTGAGATTTACTATTCGGAAAAAAGGCACCCTTCCATAAAACATCCACTTAAACCAAACACATGGCATTTTTTCTCTTTCTCTCTCCTTCTCTCTTTAGCTCGCATGAAAAGTTTGAAAGGGCCACTTCAGGGTTTCCCACGGAAGCCCTAGGAAAAATGTTGTTGTATCAAATCCGCACAGAGAGTAGTGCCCACCCAAGGACGGCTTGGGGAAAAGATGGAAAATTTGATAGATGTCAGGAATCGGACACCGGATTATTGCACACTAAAAGGGGGGGGATGAAGTCCCTTTTTCGGAAGGAAGAAGCGGATCGTAAATGTTCGAACATTCCGTGATGATAAATTTGTAGTATTTTTTTTCAACATAGTTAAAGTTTGTTCAGCAGCGTTGAAGCGTTTGTAAAACCCCTAACGGAGTCGTAATAATAATTTAGCCGTCCAGCCAACCGGAAGATAATATCAAAATTACAACGAAATTTTACACACCCATTTTTCATCATATTTTACATCGGACGAGCAAAAGCAAAAAACCAGTCCGAAAATAAGAATACTCCAGAAAATAGTTGTAACGACAACTTCACCCGAGTTTATTGCACTTTGCCAAGCAGTGCTATGTAATTAAAGCCATAAGGAAGCCATCCGGAATGGGTGCCGGTTGGCCGGAGTGCTTCGGTGCAACTTCTTCGGAACGGAAGCCTTCGTTCCACCGCTAGTGCTGCACCTGCAAAACTTTGCCAAACTTTTCCAGGCCTTCGTGTTGCTTGGCAGGCCGTGTTTTTTCCTCCCAGGAAGCACGGCCGTAAAAGAAAGGAACGAAAAGATTCACTTAATATAATAATGAAATGCAGCGCGGAGAGCAGATTTCAAAGCAGTGGCGGAACATTTTCCGCGGAGTTTTCCTGGTGGATCCCTACCTTTGCTTTTGACGCAAAAATTGGTGGAAAACACGATTGTTCCGAAGCACACCAAACTTACAACTAGCAACAACGCAATGCTCGCAACGCGGAGGAGGGCAATGATTAAAATTTCACGTACCTCCACGCCCGGCGAGCAGGATCGTCGTTTTCGGGACTGGGAAAACAACATCGCCATGGCGGTGCACAACAGCGCAGAAGGAAAAGTTTTATTAAGAAAATTCCTTACACTCGCCGCGTGTATTTCCTTCCGAAAAACCGGCGCGAGCAGGAGCGGTAAGTAATCTCCTGGAAAAGATTAAGAACGATAATTAAATTTTAATTCAGCTACATCACATTAAAGTGTATGTGTATGGGAGGGAGGAAGGGAGGAGGGGGGGGGGGGGGAGGCGGGGGTGTTTTTCGGCAGCCCCAGGCATGATCGGTGCCGCTTTCGGCTTGGAGAGACTTTTTGCTTACACGACGCCCTGAACTTTCCTCCCATGTGCCCTCCGATTTTCCATTCAACCCGCCCCTGAAGTAAACCCCACTCGCGTCCTTTCGACTGACAGTAGGAAAAGTTAGCAGCGAGACCAGCAAACGGCAATGGCTGGCAAGAACTGCTCCTCCTCTTGGTTTCGAGCACCCAATTGTGTCGATGTTACGATGTTCGCCCCCTAATGAGTCGGTATGGTGTGTTGTCGCTGTCGGGTTGACAGAAGTGGTTCTTTACGTTAAATGGAATCATCCAAGCGCCACCAAACTGGCGCAAGACTCTCCAGCAAACCCTTCCAGAGAAGGGATGTTGGATCAGTTGAAAATGGCAGCCCGAGAAACTTCCATCTGCGAAGCGGCGCCATAACGAATGTCATTCGGATGGTTTGACAACGTTTTGCGAGGCTGGCCACAGTGTTCGTCCGGGTTACTGGCAGGCGAAGCTGCGGTTATAGTTTTGACACAGCCACCACGGTACCGCCGGTCGTGACTTCAATTTCCTTCGACCGGCGCAAAGATGGCACAGGGACAACTCGAACCGCTTTGTAATGTCTGTTTACCCTAAATTAACCAACTCCGGTACTCGAGCTTTCTTCGGCTTCACACACTTGGCTCACAACCGGTACATGAACATATGGATGGGGCGTCGTGCCATCCATAATACACACACCCCCGACACACACACATACACACACTCCCATACCCGGGAATAACGCTGGTTCGTCTCCGGACCGGAGAATAGTTTTCGTCGCTGCGGCTGATTTCTTGATTGCTTGCGGTGCGGCGAAGGTTGATTCGTTTCCGTTAGGACCACGGTACCGGTCCTGTGGTACTGCAAACACACGGCGATGTTGATGTGCGGCTTCATGCTGGGTCCGTGCCATTTGGGTTGTTCGGGAGCATGTGAGAACTTTTGCACGACAACTTACGAGCAACGACTTGTGGTGCAACGAGTGTTTGACGGTTATTGTTTGCAGAAGATAAACTTCTTCACTGACAACTTTATTAAAAAATTAATTGCTTGATAACATCCCCTCAACATACATGCGTGCTTGTTTCTTTGACTGAAAATTTATGGTTGTAAAATGTGAACAATCATATTTTTGTAACAATAGTATATGAGAATAAAATAAAGACAGCTTGCCTGTATGTTCTATCCTCACAGTAGAGAAAACAATAGCAAAAGAAGACATTTAATTGTGCCTCTTTTAATACAGCACGGCAACAATGTTGCCCAACTTCGAATCAGGCACAGCCGAACGAAAAATGTTAACCCTAGGCCACCGAAGAAGCATGCCTGCTAATGGCTAAAGTACACTCCGTTTATCCTTTTTCCACCCAACGTTCTTGTTGATTTGCCATCGGGATAACAATACTTTTCGTTTAGAAAACATGCTGCCAACGCTTCTCCCCACTCACCCCCTTCTACCATCTCTACGCAGGGAAAATTCAAAATAAATATGGACTGGTACGGTTTCCGTGCCTCCGAACCACCACCACAACCATCACCACGAAATGGCTCTAGTGTTTGGCGAATGTTGTGAATTAATGCGATGAAAAGTTGATGCCGGAAGTGTTTGAGTTTGTCTGCGAAAATTAAATACTCTTCGTGCTCTTTGTGTCACTCGCACTCCCTCGGTCGGGTTGGAGGGGGAGGGGAGGAGAATCGACGACGAAGGATCCAACCCGATGGCGAAGATCTTTCGGTGTCCGGAAATGAGCGACAATGTTTCCCACTTGTTTGGAAGTGCGACTATCGTTCGGAGCAAGTGTACACATGGCCGTGCGTACGCTCGTAAGAGTGATTTGATTTAAACATGCTGCTAACAGTTTAATTGTGTTTGAATTAGTTCTAGTGGCAGTTTGGGCGTGCAGCATTGCGTTCAAATACCCACACACAGACACATACAGAGACAAGGCGGGAACATATTGAAATCCTTGAAGCCATCTTCTGACAAAAACACGGAAATGTGCGTTCGTGCTAGCAAAAATAAGAACTCGAAACTTGGATGTTGGTTTAATAATCATGAACTTTAACCGTATAATAACTGCTTGTTTATTCTGGTACATTTTTGTTCCTTTGTGGGTTGTTTTGCAAAAACCACTATGCGAGAATTCGGTTGTGAAATAAAACATTTGATTGCAAAGCGATGTACCAATTACATCTTTTCATTGCCAACAGCGGAGTGGAAAGAGAAGTATCAAAGTAAATTAAGTAAAAAAGTAATCAAAACAACTTCCAATGGTGAACTTCAAAGCCCAAGTTTGACCGTCGTTGTGTTCGTAGGTTTGCTCTCTGTTTTGATTGCTAAATTATAGGACAAGGGGAAGAGGAAGAGTTCAGACGAAGTTGACAGAAGTGGTAAGAAAGTGGTCAGCCGAAAACACAATTAAAGCACCGGTAAGGTGCGCCTCGCAAAACGAGGACAAGCTGGGAAAAGTTTTAACTGTTTCAGTCTACTGTCTCGAAAGGAATTCGGATCGATAATAGCTTTTTATATCGTCCCTTTGGTTGACCTGGTTTTTTTATTGGAATGATTTATTTTTAAGACGGAAAAAATAGATGTCCCTAACCGTGACATTTAGTCTGCTTTATGAATTTGGTTTCTGAAGTTCGCACGGCACGTTTGAATAAAACATACCGGCTATGTTTGGTGGAGACACCCGATGGAGACGCCTGGTCGCTGGTGACGATCGTTAAAGTCGGACCGAGATTGGAAAGTTGGTTGAAACGAAGCACCGAGCTCGACCGTTGGGTCCGTTCAGTTTCATCGATTTTCCATGATTATTTTGAACCGGTTGTGTGGCAGATTTACGACTACTTCGCGCAGCTTTCGATGCGTCCGTCATCGGTTTCGCTCGTCCAACGCCGGCGAGCATTATGTTGTCCAACCGGGCCGGATTCGAGGCAGTGTTGGGAAAAAAGTTACGACCGACCATGATGGTCGGGGTGGAAAGTTTTCCTTAAAATGCCGCTCGGAGAACGAAGTGTTCGATAAGATGCTACTTTCACACGTGCATATCGTGTTCGACCGAAACCGGACCGGGTTTCCCGAAGGCCAACGGTGAGGCGGTAGGGTGAAGGGGAGAATATAAACCACAAGAAAGTGAGAAAAAGAGTGGTGTAATATTATAAAACTTGCACGAGCCGGTCGACGATTTACATGACGCTGGAATGAGGGAAATACATCTGCATGCACGGGAACGTCCCGAAACTTGCCACGATATTGACGCACGATGGGAGAAGTTGGAAAACCCATGGAAATCATCGTGCTGGTAGCTGGTTGAAAGTGGGTGAGCTCACTTGAGAGTTCACTGGCGAGTGCTGGGGGGAAATTCCGTTCGAACAGTGGTAGCAATTTGAAAGTGGCAAATACTTTCACCACTTCGCTCAAGTTCATGGAAAACATGTCGGGACACGTGGGAAACTCGTTTGGTACCCGAATCCTTTCCCTTCGTGTGCCTCCGGCCGATGGCAACGATGAATATTGACATGCCTGCTTCAAGCGATCGGCAAAGTGATGCAGAACAAGCTTGTCAACATTTTCCGGATGGAGTGTGAAGACAGACGTTTAGAAAATTGAATTTGTTTGTTTTTACGAATATATGGGCACCACTTTAGATGTGGCTAAATGTTAAACCTAGTTTTTGTAAACTAATTTACAATGAAAATAATGACAAGAGAAGGTAAATTGAAGTATCAAACGTAAAAATTTAATCCTATTTCAAAACAACAGTCAATGAACAAATTGAACAAACAAGATAGTGGTAAATCAAAGAGGCGATTTTTTTTGGACACACATACATTACACCACAACGACAACAGAGATCCCGTTTTCACATCCATCAAAAGGGGGGTGTTCCGTATTCCACTTACTTTATAACATGCCAGCCCAAACCGATCCATTATGCATGCCGTAGCTACAGGTTTTAAAGTCGATGCCGGTTGGCGAACAACTGGTCGGAAAAAGAAAATCTGGCGGAAAAGAGTGCCGGAAAAACAAGTTACAAATTCCACCCCGTGATGGGTGCGAAAGTGAAGGCGAGGCGCCGCAAAGGTAAACCTAATTATGCAGCCGAATAACGATTCGGAGTGCCGACGTATCGAAGTGGTGGTGTTTATAGGGTCGGATTCTCCTGTTTCGAACGGGAGAATTATTTATAGTTCATTTTATCGACGCCGGTGATGAACGGCTACCCATCAAATCGGGGTGGGCGCACGAAAATAAACGCATTCCAATTCATTCTGTTAATTCGATCCCACTCTGCGCGCCGATCGTTTAGTGGGGGGGTTGTTGAGTTACGGTTTCTCTTTTCCGGTAGTGGCTTTTGCTTTTTTTTTCCCCCGGCAGTCGAAAGAAAGATGGATGCTCTTCATGGTTACACATCACTTGGCAATGTTAGAGGAATCGGTTTCCTTCAAGGGTACATCATCATCAGCGCTAAGGATCGTCATTTCCATCATCGGGCGTGGAACAGCTGGCCATTTTCAATCCAATCCGATCGACTCGTACCGTTCAATCGTAAAATGAATCCCTGCGCCATTGTGGTAGAGTTTAAAGACACGATAGAAACAAATCGGATGCTTTATTTGATTGCCCACTCACCGATTTCGCGTGGCTTCGAGTGAGCTTTTAAGGTGTAGCTTAACCAGCCCATTTTCTCGCGCCGTGAACCGACGCCGATAACTGAAAGTTTACTGAGGTCTAAACGAGGTGCTCACGACAGGGCTATTCACGTGGATCACTGCCTGTAAAACAGCCGCTAGTTTGACGTGCTGGCGTCGCTTATAAATCAGTCTGCGGGCAATCGGGCAGAGATTTACGCCAGTTAAGCGTTTAAGGCACCCTGCTCCAGAGCTTCAACGCCACACGTCTTGGCAGTTGAGAATAATTTAGCGGAAAAACTTCACCTTCCCACGCAGACATCCGTGGAGGCATTTATCTGATCTTGGATTTAATGAAAATAACAAAAAAACGGAACTTTTCACTGGCCTCATTCTCTCTTTCTCTCCCGCTGCCTCGTGGATGCGGGTGAGCGAGTGCCAGTTTCATCCTCCTTCTACGGAGCCTTTGTCAGGCCATCGATCCATCAGATTGCGGCAGAAGTAATTTCATCAGCGACTTACGCTTTTTGTCCGCCTGGCCCGCGTCGTCAGCGCTACATCATCGTGGAAAACGCTTGCCGCGGCGGACGTCATAATCAATCATGTACCATCTCTCTGCCGGCGTGCTGTGGCCGCCGGCGCACAGCCGGAGACTATTGTTTTTCGTCCGACCCTGAAAACCACCCGGTCCCACAGGCCGACCCACCGGTCGAAGCCAAACTGGGGACGGAAACCGGAGGAAAACTTCTCACCGAAGCGCCAAAGAAATAAATCTGTCAAAGAAATGTGAAATCCTTCAGCTTTCCCAAGGCCGTGACGATATCGTTGGGAAAAAGGGGGAGGGCGACGAGGGGATTATGCTTTGACTTGCTTAGTTGAAGGTTTTGGGACAGAGAAGTGGTACCGAGTGCGCCGTTCCAAAGGCACATGGACTGAATAAATGTACGGTACTTTCGTGATTTGAGTCAACAGATAAACTGCGTAGAGTGCGTTGGCGCCAGACGTCGAACGGGACAATGTGGATGGATTGCTTGATGAGCCGTATGCCCTTGCTGTCGGTATCTGTTGTACTTGAGCGGAAAAACGTCGAAAGTGCATCTTTGAAAGAGGAGTGACAGTTCTTAGTGGCTGACAGGGTCGATAACTTTTAACAATCTTTCTTGAAATTGCTGGTACGCTTAGTTTAGTTTGAGAATTTTTACTTAACAGAATAATGGGGCATGAGTTATACTATTTTAAATGTCATTATTTTGCTTACTTTCATGATTTTGCCTCTTTCACATCACATTTGTTATGTTTGAGGATGCACTTTTAAGTACAGGAAAAAATCAACTAAATTAAACCAATCCATTTAATATTGTTTTGGAAAAAATTATGGCTTAGTCTATGATTTGGTAATGTGAAGACGATCTCAGTTTCGGTTGTTTGCCAACACTAGCCAGCAATAGGCAAACATAAACAAACTGTGTAATTATTATTAAATGATGCAGTAGATGGGAAAAATTAAAGTATGTAAATTCGATTACCAACAATTAACGTGAGTACATAGGGGCTTAATATGATGATCCAGAGTCGAGGTATTTGATAGGTTGTCCTCACTGATTTGTGGAATAGTTCAGCTCTCTTTAAATTGATTTTTTTTAATAACATTGGCTAGTTTTGAGATTATGTTTGACACAAAAAGAATTCTGAATTGAACAAATATTGCATGCAGGATAACCATCATACCCGTTTTCGATTTTCACAACAAAAAAATGTGTGTGACCTTTTTCTACCATCAAAACTTTCAATTTCTGCCAAAGGTTATTTATGGAACGTGGAAGTGAAATCGATAGCGCCAATAATAGACATGAAATGATCGTGAAATGGGAGAGAAAATTGTGCAGATGTCAGCAGTTTTCCAATAAATAGCCATCTATCAGATCAGACTTCAGGGCAGTGAAAAAAAATAAAAAAAAAATCATCTACAAACCGACAAAATTGGATCGTCACAGCGTTTCCAAACCGCACGATATGATGTACACGCACAAAGAAAATAGATGGCAAAAAAAAAATTGCGCCACTTTTGGGCTGATAAGCGGCTATTGGTTTTTAAAAAGTTGTATCTGGTTTTTCGCTGCTCTATTCCAGCTCTCCCCTCACTCCGGCGTGTTTTCAGTTGATATTTCCCGCTCGGTGCTTTTGACAAATTGAGCGGCATTTTAATGGCTGTCAGCTTCGACGCCATCAGTGACGTAGTGAAATACCGAAGGAAACAATCCGGGCTCTCGGGACAAGGCCTCACTTTGGGCAGGGAATGGCACGCGGAAAAAGGAAATGGTTGATAGAGGTGTAAATGAAAAAAAAAGACGCGTTCATTCTGGGCCAGCTGCTCGTTTGCCGCTAGAGAACTTTTATACGGTTTAATGAGAAAGCCATCTCGGATCGGACAATTGGAACTAGTGCGTTAGAAATAGCATCAGGTTATTTTCTTCCCTTTCGTGCCGTTTTCTTATGCTCTCTCTCTCTCTTTCTCTCAACGAGCAGATAATGTTGCTGCTACGTGATTTCTGTGACGAGAAGGAAAGAAAACCATTCACAGCTCTGTCCTTCCCCATCTTCTTAGCCAATATCGCTTGATGCAGGAATTTTTCACTCACTTTCTCCGGTTCGGTTTGACTGCCGGTTGATTTTTCCTTCGCCCTAGCTTTTCATATTATTTTCAGAGCTGCACAAGTTTTCCAGCCGTTGCCCGTTTTTTTGTGTGCTTCGTCCCGAGCGTCCGACAGGGCTGTCAGTTTTCTGAACCGGGTTTAGTTTTCTTTTTCCCGAGCAGTGGTTGGAAAATTTATGTCGAATCGTCCGAATGATTCCGGTTGATTGCAAACGAAACAATATATTTCCCCGCAACCCCCCGCGCGGCCGTACTCCCATGCGGAAGGTGGGAGATGGGAAAGAAAGTTCGGGGTGCTTCAGCCAGTTCGCCTGCCGTCCACGTCGTCGGCGTTAATCGGTCCGGGGTTCGATTGGATTCGTGTACGTATGCTGCCACCGTTCGATTAGCTCGGAACGTCTCGGGAGTGCAAAATATGGATGTCCGCGAAGAGAAATGGAGAACTTTCGCCTGACAGCTCGGCTTGTTGTTGCTGTTGCTCGGTCGCAGGCAAGATTGTGCGATTGGGGCAAATTAAAATCGATATCAAACTCGAACGAACACGCTGTGCATGCGAGCAAAATATCATAGTTGAGTAGATAAATTAAACATTCGTCCAGTCAGCCAAGTGGTACCCAATTAGATTGGATGAAATAGCATACTGTAGTGATTTGGAAAAATGATATAATTTTACTTCTAAGAGTACTCGAACATAAATCTGTTTTTCTCAAGATTGGTTGCTTAAAGTTAGCTGATCGATTGCCCTATTAACTGTAATTTTTTACTGCACATTGATGAAAAAATCTGACGTCAAAGTGGTTTCAAAATAACTTTCCGAAAACCTGTCTACCTAAGTCCACTCCACTCCAGGGAATCATTCATTTGAATGTGTATACTTTTACAAGTACTTCGCAAATTTTATATCCCTCGGTGCTTCAAGCAATCTCTCCTAAACATCAAAGCCCACTCAAGAGATGGGAATTCAGCTCAGATAGCAAAAGGATTAAATTTTCATCCATCCCCGAGAACCGTGCTTCCCCTGAACGCTTCCCGCTTTGAGGTGAAATCAAGTGACCAACCCCGAATAAAAATTGCGAATGAACGAGGTTGGAAAATTAGTACGGAAACCTATACCGTACTCGAAAGGGGGCACCGTTATCCCCCGAGCGATGATGATATTTTTCACTTTGAAATGTATCAATCACAGAGATTTTCCCTCCCACTTGATCCACGATGCACGAGAGGAATCGGAAACCGAACCGAGCCAACGGGTTGGAAATGAAATGTGCAATAAATCAAGAATAAGACCACTTTCGTTGCCACTTCAAGTGAATGCGGCGGGCTGGCCTCGAGTGGCAGTGTTGAAATGCAATACCACCTCCGTTTTGCAAGATGGTGGGGAAGGGAGTATCAACCCAGAATGCCCTGAGATGGACGTACGGTGGAGAAAACTAACACTGGCGGTCGGTGTGAGGCAAGATTGTATGATATTTTTACGTTTGCTCCCCACGTCACCCTTTCATCCCTCACTCTTTTGAAAGAATGGAAAAAAAATGCAGGAGATATAAGTTGCAAATCACAGTCCTGGGGAGTCCGCAAGATCGGGATCGTGAGCGTTGGGAAATTTTCAATTTCCTACCCATTCGATTCGCTCCTTTCCGACTTCCTGCACCCTACCAGCTAAGGTGGCTTATCGTTATGGTACTGTCTGGCCTCACGCTCCCCAGCTGCACGAGGGTGTATCCTTTTACCTATGGGAGGCGCTTCAGTTGGATTCTTTTTTCATACATCGCTAGAAACCGTACGGATTTCGGTTCCGGATTCAATGCTGCACCAACTGAGAGAGCATGACGGTATTAATAACGATCATGGATGAGGATTTTTCTTCGCATGAAAGAAAAGCAGAAAAATGAACCCTATGTGGAATGATATTTTCGTCGGCGTCTTCGGTGGCCGCCTGGAAAACGAGATCAGGGTTGACAGGGTGTGGATCCAGCTACCGGTGACGGATATGAAAAATCGTAAATAAATCAAACTTTCCGCTTCATTCCGTTCTCGCAGCCCGCCGGGTGATTGGAAGAGTTTTGTCAACTTTGGACTCGGGAGCTGCCACTGGATGCATCAGACCTCCAGCTCGAGTGCATCAATTCTCGATTCAACTTTTCAAATTTCAGTTGCCGGAAGTGGGAGTTTTATTTCGTCCCTGCATTTCACTACCGGCCTTATTTGTGCGACCGAACGCGAACACACAGGCGAAGGAGTTTCGTAATTTGGCAGAGAGCTGAAGCGGCCACTTGAAATTGGTTCAAAGTTTTTCCCGAACACTCCAACTTGGGAATAGGGAAATCCATCCCGAACCTGGTCGTGGTTCTTTTTTCCGCTCGTCTAGAACTAGCTTCCTGCAGATTGGATACCTTAAGAATGGGAAAAAATTAAAAAAGAAAGGGTAGAAAAATGCGTACACAACGCCATCGTAAGTCGGGTGCCGGTGGAAAAAGTTGTAACGGTTTCTCTCGACCCATTCGATTTCGCCAAGACGAACTAGGAGACGGCCTTCCGGACTCCCGGCGTGGCAAACATCCAATAAATATTCATGGCGTTTGTTGTGGCGCAGTCGAGGCCGTTTGGCTTTCGCACATGTTGCCGAGTGAAATCGACTGCCGGAATCGAACCTGCTTGAATTGGTACACAAATTGAGCCAGCGGCGGTTGGTTTTTTTCTTTCCCATCCTTGTCCCAGTCCGGAGGGACTCTCAAGCGCAAGAAATATAAACCCAACAAGAAACACACACTCGCACACACACATATTAGGACAGCAAGTGGTGAATTTTAAACTAATAGGGTGCAAAGCCACCAGCTGCTACCGGGATTCATTTTCGTGCGCCACATTGTGGCAATCGCTTCTTGCCGCGCGTCTTTCGGGTACTTTTTATTCCCGGCCCGGGCAAGTTCGCCCGAAACTTCAAGGAAAGTGAAATAAAATGATCCACTCGAATCGAGCAATCGAAACCTTTCGGAGTTGCTTCAAAATGGTAAAATTCTATCGAAAAGGAAAGTTCCGTCTGGTGGGGAGGGGTTTTTCCGAGCGCGATATCTTGTCTCATCGTTGTCAGCCCATCGAATCGAACGGCACAATCTGGTGCGGTATCAAAACTACATTACGAAGGGCAGTAAGAACATTATAAAATGGACAGGAAGCGGTGGGTTAAATTCGAAGGTAATTCTCATCATGGAGGTTTCCTAAGGGTTTGATTGAAAATGAATTTATTTTTTTTTTGTAATTTTTACCAAATTTACTTTTTCTGCGGAATCAAAAGCACCAGGCGTCTCCATTGTTCACAGATACATCCTGTATCGTATTGAATTACAGTTATAGATCACTACTCAATTCACTATTATTTTTTAGAAGACTGAACAACTATTGCTTAAATTAAAAATGTTCATATTAACGGAAGGAATTTGCAGCCTCATCCATGCTTGATTTGACTTTCACTTTCGGCATACATTCTATCCCTTACTTGGTTTACTTTCGCTATTTGTTAATTCAAATAAATATATCCTAACCAATTAAAGTCTCATTGAACAACAATTGAAAAATAATGATGATGATAGCCCACCTCATACCCCTGCACAGGATTAAGATGAGACGGATTATCTTTATTATCTTATTTAATTTATTATAAAATCAAAATCACATTTTGATGATGATTTGATTTGATGAAAATAGATGATTTGAGAATCACACTATAAAGTCCTCGTAAGAATGATTCGGTGCAGCCTCTTACAATAAGAAAACAATCAAAAGAAAAAAATTCGTTAAGTTTTAATTCTTAATCATCATCATCATCATCATCTATGATTGACGAATGCTGTGTGCATATATGATACTTTCTTTCCAACTAACTAACGTACTCTATTCTAAACCAAACTACTTCGTCCGAAAGTAGCTGGAAAATGTTTGTGCGGGTAAAATAACTAAAGTAATATTTTGTATATCTTTTGTGCGAAAATTTATCGTTTAACTTAAAACCGGAAAATAAAATACAAAGTGAAATAAAATAGTATAGGTAAAAGACACCTCGAAGTGTAAAATTTGAAACAATACAAATATCATTTAAGTACTTAACGAGCCGCGATTAACTATGTGCAAGCCGTGCGGGAAAGCTTATAACCACTTGATTCGGTGTAATTGTGATTAATGAACACTTTTGTTCGTCTTTCTGTTACAATCCAAGCTTTATTCAGATGTTAATTATTTTATTTGGGCAACCAGGCTGTATTGAACATCGATGTGCAAAAACAAATTACAATGTGCTTAACGTAATGTTTAAAACTAATTGTAGCATAGGTATAGCTTCCTAGCCAGCCTTAGTTGTAACCTTATCCATACTTTATTCCGATTTGCTTCTCCTTGAAAGGTACAAGCATCGGGTTATAACATAAACTATCAACACATAAAATTTCCATAACATACAACACAGGTTGGGTGTAGGAAAGGGTTGTTGACAAAAGTATTTAGCAGGATTTTCTCGACCAGAAAAAAAGAAAGATAACATCCAGAAGCACAGGGCAAATTTGCATCGTCCTCGTTGTCTTTTGTGTGTGTGTGTGTTGAATGTTTGTTTGCATTTCGACCAACGATCAACCACGAAACAGATTGCTCACAGTTAGTTGGAAAGTTTTACCATTTCACCAACCAACCGGGACTTTCCCACGCCACCGGATGTTGCTTGTTTGCACTTGTGTGTGCGTTTTTTTTTCACTGCTCCTTCCTCCTGCGGGCTGCTAACGGTAAAAAAGTTGACGCTCACCATGGGTGAAAATTCCTGTCGGAGGTAACGAACGAAAGAAAAAAAAATTACCTTCCACACGAAGAACTTTCCTTCTTTTCCTCATTGCTACCTCTTGCTTCTGTCCATTTCCACTCGGACCAGCAACAAACGAAGGGCTGTCCGTGTGCGGTGATGGATGGGAAAATCTGGTTAACTTCGCCGGTGGATTGGGTATCCCCCCCGGGGGGAGTGCCAGCAGCGAATACCACGGTTAATGAAACGAACAGCGAGCGGAAGGAAAAGCGGCTCCCGACAACAACAGCACGTGGCTGTTTCGTGTGTCCATTTGTTTAGTATGACTTGCACGGAAGCTCACTGCTCGAAGGAAGTCACTTGGTCGGCTGGACGGAGGGGATGAACAGGGATGGGCGAGAGGGAAAGAGAGAGAAAAATGTAGTGAAAACAAGGAAGACACGCAAACGTCACGCTGGGGAGCCACCGTTGTGCCTTTGGCAAACCACAACGTCCTCGCCAAGAGAACAAAGAGAATGGCGCAACAATTAGATAATAGCGTTTCTATGTAAATGGTTCAATTTCATTCACGTTTCACGCAAAGGCTTCGACGGTGGAAATTTTGGGAGGCGATGGCTCGGCTAGGTCCTTTGAACAGCGGAAGGATGGGGCCTTTGAAAATCTTGTGGAGCCCAGTTTTGTAGTCATTTCTTTTCGTAGTTATGTTTTTTTTGTTTTGCTCATGGTATTATCTCATGAGGCAGTCCTTCGCGACGACAATCTTGTTCCGCTGTAGCGTTTCCTTCATTTGCAGGAGTTAATTTTCCATTGCTCCAAGATCTCTCCGTTTCGGGGGCGCAGTGGATTCCAGAAAATTGGGTGCGTTAAGGAGTTTAACGGCGCATAATTGTGGCGCGAGGAAACGCGGTCTCGTCCCTTGGAATTTGGGATTGGCCGCGGAGGTGGAAGGAAAGGGCGACATTCGGCAACAATTTGCAGCTGCCCGAAATTGACGTGCTAGTTGAAATTGAAAGGCGTTTGGGAGGCGTACTCTGGAGGGCCGCGACAGTAGGCGAACCGGGATGCAAAACATGCAAATTTTACGCTTCTGCTATCTACGACTCCTACATTCCGGCGGGGGTTTTCGGGGAAGGGTGTGGTGGTGGAGGTGCGAGGGATAAAATTTGAGTATTTCTATTTATACAGCGCTACACCCTCGAACCCTCGCTCGCCTGAAGCTATTTGCAGCAGGGGCGATTGTACCACCACCCACCTTATTCACACCCGACCTACGCATCGAGCAAAAGGGACTCCGTGGAGAATTTCCACCACCAGGCCCTTCAAAACCGTGCACTAATGGTTGGACGCTTTGAGCCTGAAAATGGGGAATTTTTGAACCTAATGGAACGCTGGGTTGATGAACTCGTAATGAACGGTCGATAACTCGTCCGGGGGAGGGCCGGAGGTTGCCGCATACATTTGCCTATGTTGAAGCGAGGGAACGGCTGGTGCTTCTAAGCGAACGGGCGGAAGCGGCCGGGTGGAAAACCGAAAGGGATTATTGGTTTAGATTTCGGCGGGCGTAAGACGGGGAGACGAGTGAACTCTACGATTTATAGGTGGACCAATGGGAATGGGCGAAGGGGAGGGGGAAGGAACTGGAAAGCCGCGCACTTGATTAGGAAAACTTTTAATTGGTTAGTAAGTGAAAACGGTCCTGGACCGCGTCGTCGATCCCGAGCTCCCGAGCTGTGGATGCTCACCTCCCCCCCGAGAGGTTAATGTACAGTTTAGTGTAAACGATGCGGATCTTTCAAAAACCGTTGACACCGTCGTCGGGTCTGAGGCGCAGGAGATCGAGATTTCGGAGCCGTAAATGTTTCGATGCCAGAGGGAACGGTTCCCGGGCGCCGGCTGATGCTGATGGGAGCTAAGTAATTGGTTTGGGACTTCGCTCCAGCACGTGCGAATCTGTCGAGTCAGGGTGGTTGAGATGATGATCGTTTTTGAGTGAAATATGACACAATGGGGAAGCGGACGGGGATTAAGTTGAATGACATTTATGAAGTGTTTTTCGTGCATGGGTGGCTCCGTGGGGGTCTCTGAACAATTTAGTTTCCTGTTGTATCTTGAAACTGTAGTTTTATTGTTTGAGTTTATATTTCTTTCTTGAAAAAAGGAGTGTCGCTCTAAGATTATGATAATTTTTAATGTCTTCAAATTGGTTATTTGCTCAGCATTTTTTAGTAGGATTCACACATACATCCTTGCAGGATGAAAAGATCGCTTGAAGGAAAACGAGGCAATTTCAGCATACGTACATTATGCGCACTCACACAAAAAAAAAACCGAACCAACCAGTGGGGTGGGCCTCTGAGCGAGACTTTGCATTGGGCTTTTTATGATAATAGTCTCGTATAAGAGACACACCATAAATAACAACGAATTATGAAACGACGCACAAGCCGGTGCGAGATTCTTGAGTCTAATTTGCATGCGTCGTGCGTTGAATTCAGATGTCGCTTACGCCCTTCTGAATTGCCTTTCTCTTCTCGCCCCTTCTCCCCCACGGGCTTTCTGTTCAACTTTATTCCTTTTTGTTGTATTTCCTTGTCATGCAGAGCCGGGTTTGCCTTGGCACCGAGGGCATTTGGAAACGAAAACTAACCGGTGGCGGAAAACGATTTCCCTACTCTATCGGCAGATTAACGCAAACTATCTGTCCTCGCAAAAAGCCGTAAAATATACATTCCGAAGCGTCACAGCCGTACGTTACTTTTATGGAAGTTCGATGATTGTCCCAGAGCCGGACGGGTTGTTATTTTTGTCCGCACGGTCGGTGCGGTCGGCCAACAATCAAAAACCTACCTCTCATCGGAACCTTGGCTGGGCGGTGTGCGGAGTTGATTTTATTGCTGGACTGGAGTCATTTTTCCGCCCGGTGGTGGCTTTGCGTCCGGAAACATGCGGCTGGCGTATTTGGGGGAGGGAAAACTCATATAAAATGCACACTTTCGGTTTAATTATTTTTTACTCCGCTCGTCGGTGGACGGGAGTCCGAGGAGAAAGGAAGCAGAATGCGGTCCCATTCGTACCCAAACGGTTCTCCGTTTCCGACGCTGACGGAAGGCAGTTGGAGGTTGTCACACCGGTTTTGCATGGCGTGAGGTGCCGCCGGTCTCGAGCATTCTGCTAGGACGAGGAATATGTTTTCCTTCCTGCGGTGCGCCGGTGTCGATTGAAGGAGCCAAGTGCATCGAATCGGTCCTATTTTCCTATTCAAACTATAAGCTTTTATTGCATAAATGAAACGAATATTTTATAGCTTTATTATTAAGCCGATCCTCTTCCGTTTGTTCAGATTTTCAGATGTTCTTGTTGTTTTTTTGTCCCTTCCGTCCATTTCCATCCATCCGGCGTGTCATACTGCGACACGAGAGTTTTCCGAGCGCTGTTATCTATTTTCCGCTTCCTTCTGGCCCTTCTCCCGCTTCGGTCAGATTATTTTTCCTTTTGCTCACCCGGTTTCCTCTCCTCGATTGCGATGACATTCGTAGCCGGGCGGGAGTTTTCCCGAAGCCAAAGCCATCGCTGCATTTTTCCGGTTTAACGCCACAGGCAGATCTCGGTCGTGGAACGAGGGATGTGGTGCGAGCGAGACGGAAGAAAAACAAGGCCGAAAGACTTCTTCGCAGATCCACACAGACACACACTCACACACATACGGACACACTGAGCACGCTGCAAAAGTGGATGAATCCTCGCTGCGGCGATTGAGTATTGTTTATTTGTCTTTTGCATTGCAACTATCTCTTCATCACTCATTTTTCCTGCACCGCCGGTCGGTTTCCAAACTTCCTTCCCCTGCAGGGATGGTTGGTGTTTTTCACGAGCACATCAGTACTTTAGCTTTTCCCGCAATTTTACTCTCTCTATCTCTCTCTCTTCGTGCCTTTTTCGCAGAGGATACCTACGATAAATCCCGTGCTGGGTGACGTGCGTCCCCACTAAATGATGCAGTGAATCACAAACCCACTCCGAGCAGCTGTATTTAGGGTTTGCTTCGTTTTGGTGCCCGCCTGAGGTAGAGGGAGAGTCCCGATCGGTATTTCCTTTCCATTTCCACCATTTCCTGGTGCCGATAGTCGCCTTCTGGCTGTGTGTTTGTGTGTGTGTGTGGGTCTGATTGTGGCACTAGGAGTCAGCCTGCGGAAAATTTCATCATCGTTTCCGATTCGCTCCGTCGGTGTTGGTGCTTGCCGGTTGGGGAGGGGTTTTTGTTTTCCGTGCTTCGTTGCCGGGTTTTCCCCTCCAAACCCTTTTCTTCCACTGTTGTTGTCCATGTTGGACGGGGCGCTTGCGGATGGTTACTCGATTCCCGATCCGATTGCCGATGCAAATTTTGATTAGAGTTTAAACTTGCGCTTCCGCTTTTCGTTTCGCTTCGCATTCGGGAGGGATGGGATCGCCGTTTTTCCTGATTTTTCCCAGAACGCTGTCTCTTTGGCACCCGTTGGGCTTTAGTCGTGGGTGTCGTGGCCCGTTTGACCCAGATTGCATTGGCAATGGGAACGCAAGGGAGGATCAGTGCTCGGAAAGGATTGAAGCAAAGCAAAGCAAAGGCGGCATGAAAGAAAATGGCAGAAAAAAAAACAAATCACGGGGAGAAAGGGAGCCGCCATCAAGACGTACGCAAGGTGGTCCACATCGGAGCGGCCGGGGAGAATTTTCCCGGGGCCCAAACGAGGGCCGCTGGAGCAATTAGAGCTGTCCCGGTTTCGGAAAAGGATGTCTCCAGCAGTCCGGGCCGATGGTCGGTTGGTCCGGCCGCTTTTCCTTTTTATTGCTCTTTGCCCCTGCCTCACTCCTTGTGTATCATCGAGCTCGATGCTGTTTGTTGATGTTCATGAATATTTATCAACTTGAAAGGATTTCACTAGGCAGTACGGGGACGAGTAAAATGTCAACCGAGTTGGTAGCACATCACACTCCCGCCCCCCGGGGGAGGCAATCGAACCGAGGGGGAGGGAAGAGCAAATCCATGCTGCACCCACGCCCTTTCTCAACCCCTTCAGCCGCTCCCAAATGAGTGTATCGCTGGTCACTTAACACGATCGAAGGGCGTTCGATGGTACGGCTATCGGCGACTATCGGGAGGCCACACATAAAGACATTGCGGTGGTAATGATTAAGCCCGAAGGGAAATTGTACAAATTGTACAAGCTTCTGCTTCTTCGCCTGCGTCGGGTCGGAGGATCAATAAAGGCGTCCGGGGAAAGGGGAAAGCGAGGGTAACGTCCCCTTTGGTTCGGGCTGCAAATTAATGTGATTGGCGCTTGAGTGGATAAATGTTTCATCCATTTGGAAAGCGCCGCACTGGGACTATGGCTTTGAATTGCGGCAAATAACGGGTCGAGATTGGAGGGTGATTTTTTTTTTAAACTGATCCCAACAGGGTTTCTATGATGTATACACCATTCGGAAGAAAAACAGTGATAGCGGAAACAAAAAACAAACAAATGGTGGCCCCTAAGCTCTAATGGAGAAGCATATCTGGATAAGCATTTTTTAAAATCAGTTCTAAGCTCATGATTTTTACTTTTTTGTTCACGATCTATAGCATCCATGATAATTAAAAAGATTTATATAGTTCATTACCAATCTTTGCTCAACAAACTCGTCTTCCAACGAAATGGTTTACTTTAGATAAATATTTCATTAAACTGAACCAACTAGAGCAAAAATATCTATTGCTAGCTTCAGGATCATTTGTGCTCTTTAGATGATGTTCCAACATGGTCAGAACATCTTTGTCTGAATTTAAAACTACCGTTTCTATACGATACATTGCTAATTAAGGATAATTTGTATTATTTTCAATGAGTTTATACTCGCTTATGTTTCTCTACGAGAGCTTCTCCATTTGTAGGCGTTCTCCATCCGATGGTGTCCTCTTAGACGTATAATAGTAACAAATTACCTTGTACAGCAATTTTCTTTGCCACCGGAATCATCTTTGTTCCGCCTCGTGCAAGAAGATTTAACAAGGATGCTATCAGAAGAGCTCAGAGCTTTTCATTACGGCCGTGTATCCGTTTAGTATAAATTATTACAGCCCACCTTTGCAAACTTGGCCGACGTGTATTTTGCAAGAGGTTGTACCGCTCTCCAGTGGGCGGCCTATTGATGATTAAGGCCTGTACGGTAGAGAGCCTTACTTCTCGTTACAATAGACGCTTCTTTGCGCAAAAATGTTTCAAGGATGAAGCTCGTCCGCCCCAGAACCAGCCGATGCTTCGATAATCGAACACCCTTTGGGGAAGCGGGACGTGTTTTTGCTAACTTTTGATTGACTTCAGCAAACACCTGTTACGAGGGATAATTAATTTTCAATTTAATAACCTTCGTCACGGGGGCAGCAACAGCTCAAGTAGGGGCGAATGAGCAGCAGCGAAGCGGGTACTTGATCCCTGGACGCATTTACAGCAATGTTCGAGGCGAGAAAGATGTCGAGCTGATGGGGACGCCTGGTGGTAATTGAACAACTTTTCATTTGCTCATTTTCGTCTTGCGTTTCCATCGTCCGGAAGGTTTTGTTGTGGTTCAAGCTGTCCGTCTCGGTACGGTTGAAGGATCCGTAAGCTCTTAACCGGTTGATGCTGGAAGACGAACATCGTCACAACTAGTACTTCTTAAGCCATTCTTTTTTTCATTCTTATCCTGATTGAACATCCGGTACAGTAGCAAAAACCTGAAGTTTTCTAAGAAGTCGTCAACGTTGGTACCTTAATGGTACGCTTTCTTGCTCAATGGTTTATCTGCCTTTACTTCTACCTGAAGCGGTCATTTCGCCAACATCCCGACTGCAAGCAGCGCATGGATGTAATAATTGATATAAAGTATCGCCTTAAATGTTTGCCTCATCGTTCGGAGCAATTAGCTTGCGCCGCGTGGACAGAGCAAGAATGCCCAATCCCGTTGGAAAACTGTTGCTACCGTCCACCAAACACCCCGGACGGTGATTGATGATGAGTCCCACCTCTTACCCCAACACAGGTTTGAGAATGGCGGAGTTATCAAAAGATATTTGTTTAAACTTTATAGCAAATCACGAAGTGGTGGGATCAAAGTGACCCTTCACGAAAAAGACCAGTCAGCTCTCTTTTCCTTGCGTACAGCGGTTAGCACAACTTCCATAAGACAATAGTCGTGGAACCGCTCTCCGGAGTGCACGGCCAAAAAATGCTCTCTCCTATTCGTGTAGCCGGTATCTCCCTTATCCAACATATGGAGGGGAGTTACCACTTTCCAGGATTGGCAAATTAAGCAAACCTTATCCGTGAAACAGTTGGTCACGTCGAAAATATCATCAATGGATGAATTCGAGGCGCCTGCCACGTGATTGCACAAGAGCGACTGATGCAGTTCCTACAGAAAGATCAACTTCAAATTTCCACTTTTACGCGCGCGTGTCTCAAAGATATGTTGTTCCATTTTTTTTTTTATTTACATTTAAATTTGCAAAACAAAAATCTCATCATCATCATCTGTGAGATCGTGATGACAAGTGCGATGCTTACAAACATTAAATTTTCACAATAGACAACTACGAGACATTGCACATTCTACTGGGTGCTACTTAACAACCTGCTTAACGTACACGGCACACAAGCGCTTGAACTCGCGAACGTTTGCAGCCTCGGCAATCTCTCTAGGCATGCTGTTATACCATTGTATACCTTTACAAAACAAAGAATTTCTGGCAAATACTGTTGAAAAGTTCGACGTTCTAGGATCATGAGCCCTTCGAGTGTTGTACCGGTGAACGTCAGAACCCCTAACTACTCTTTCTCCAAGGTACCCCGGTAACAAGCCCCTCAGGAGTTTGAATATTAGTATCATAGTCTGATACACTATCCGCTGCTCTACCGACATCCATTGCAGGACATCCAGCATAACAGCAGAAGGCGTGTACCGACTACAACACAACACTAACCTCATTACCCTATTTTGCACTTTTTGCAACCTTTTGAGCTGTGTCCGATTGCCGAGGAACAATATTGATGGACAAAAATCAAAATGTGGTGAGATAATGGATTTGTAGAGGTGAACTTTCCCAAAAAAATTTAGGTTGTTCCCCAGTCTACTTATCACCCCACACTTCTTTGCCACCTTAGCGATGACCCCATCAATATGTGCACTGAATGTAAGTCCGTCGTCAAGAATGACTCCCAAATATTTCACCTGGGAGACTCGGTCAATTGGTTCCGTGTTGATGGCAATGGAAAGCTGGCCGATCCACTCCCTCCTCGACATCACCATGTAGTGTGTTTTACTAATGTTTAATGCGAGTTTCTTGTATTTCAACCAGCCATCCAGAGCCACCAAGTCTGCATTTAAAAGGGACTCTGCCTGTTTCACGTCCTTTCGCGATATAAATATTACTGTGTCATCAGCAAAAAGATTTATCTCGCAGGAACGTAAGACCTGCTTCATGTCATTTATATACATGATAAACAAAATTGGTCCAAGAACACTTCCTTGTGGAACCCCAAGGGTGTTTTCAATGGGATCTGAAACAGATTTTTTGAAAATTGTCCTCTGGGTTCTACCTGTCAGATAATCGCTGAACCAACTGAGTTCCCTCCCCTCAATACCGAATCGTCGAAGTGTTGTGAGCAACAAGGGTCTCGATATTGTTTCAAATGCCCGCTTTAGATCCAAGAAAACTGCAAGCACCGGCTGTCCACTGTCCATCAACCCCTTCCACTTCGCAAGCACCAGGTTCAGTGCGGTTTCACAGGAATGTCCTTCCCGATATCCCGACTGCTCCCGGGCCAGCAGGCCGGTCTGGTCCAGGTATTGCACCAATTGGTCTTTGATAACAACCTCCAGGACCTTTTTGACAGTGTGAAGCATGTTGATGGGGCGGAACTCTTCCGCTTTGATAGCTCCAGTCAGCTTTGGAATAGGTACAACCAATGACTCCTTCCATGTCTCCGGAAAAACACCCCTCTCCATCGATTGGTTAATCAAATCCAGGAGCTTCTCCCCCGCTACATGAAAGCAATCCTGCAAAGTTTTTGCATTTACATTCCCTATTCCTGCCGTTTTGGTCAGGTCAAAACATATCTGCCTAAGCTTGCTCATGTCTATTGGTTGAAAAGAAAATGATGAGCTCGGGCTTCAGAAATTTGGCTGGTCTTCACGCTCGCGGTACTCATCATCTCATCGACAAGCGCCGGCCGGCCGGAGGATATCTGCAAAACGCCTCGGTCTACGGCCGATGGCGTAAAACAATCCCAGCTAATTGCCAACCGTGTGCTGGAGGATGAAATAAAGGCAGCCGGGCATCTCGCGCCATCGCGGGGTAAGATTTCCCATGGGCTGGACCCTCGCGCTCGCGTGGACGCTCCGTTGACAGACTAAGCAAGACGTCGCTTTTATCCGTGCCGTGACAAATGGCGATGATAATATTAATGACATTATTAAAGCTTTTAGAAACGCAGCAGCAGAAACTACAAGCTGCTCGGGGAAAGCTGCCACCGGCTGCCCGGAATGGGTGTACAGGCCCCCCAACGCCCCATTGGCAAGCACGACCACTTGTGCTCGTGCCGACCGTTAGCAATCGCACCCTTGAGGGACATTAAAAATTTAAATTTGAAAATAATTTAAAATGTGCTAACGCTTGCTCGATTTTCTCTACGTGTGGTTGGTTGTGTTTGAGTGTGCTGGTCTGAGGGTTCTGTTCAGTTCAACTTTTTTTTTTTGAAGGTGCTGTTTTTCATTCTTCTTTCAGCTGAGTTTCCCTTCCAACGGCCATGTGTGGCTTTTTGGTGGTCCACTTTTCATTTGGTTCCCTTTTTTTTGCTTCATTTCTGTCGTTTTGTTTCCACGTCCGTTTCCCTCTCCTTTGTTGCTTCACTTTGGAGCAAAAGTCCTCGGTTTCCCTTGGCAGATGACCACCGTGGCCAGGCAGAGGCAACAGTGTTTCATTATAATCTGTTTTTCCCACCTCCCTCCCGTGTGCAGTTTCCGGGCGTGGCCGGGGCGTTTGGTTTTTGCTCGATACAAAATGCAAGCATCTCACACGCCCCCCGGTAACAAGCCACCAGGGAGGGCGGGCCGGAAATGGAAGCCACGGTCGGTAAAATGGTGTCGTAAAATCCCGCACCGGCACTCAGGTGAGCGGTGGTCCGCCCTTGGGTCGTTTGTTTGCTACTTGTTACCGTGGTCAAAAACTAAAATTACCGCCCCCCGACCCCCGGGGGAGCTGTTTCGAGCAAACGGCCCGGTCCAAAAAAGTGTGAAATAGAGAGAAAGCTTGAAAGAGAGAGGGGAAAGAAGAAAAGAGGGAAAGAAAAATTAAATAAAAACAAAAAAACGACTCGTTCGGTGACGTTAAGTTGTCTCAAGCAAAGAATCAAATGCCGGTTGTCGGAAGGTTGCCTCTGGTGCCGGACCGAAAGCTGTCTAGTTCTAGGGCTTCGAAGACGGCAAAAAGAGGCCAAACCTCAACGAAAGAAATTTCCTACTGCACCCAAAAAGCAATGCACAAGGCACATTGCCTCCGGTGGGAGCGGCATGAGAAAAAAAGAAACTACCAGAAGCCGAAAAACAGCCAAAGTTTGCCAGATTAGGTGTAATAGCTTTTGGGAAGCATTTTGTTGATGTCGTTCGTGGAAGTTGTGTGCTTTCTTGTGTTTGTTGGACTCCTTTTTTATCTTCGCCCGTTTCTTTTTCCTTTTGACTCGGGATTTATATTACCAGCTCCTGCAAGCTAAAGGCGTGTGAGGGAAAAGCCGAGCGAAAGCCAAGGAAACCACCACAAAGAAGCGGCGTAGGGCAATTATCTAAAACTTAACGAGTAGCGGCAACGTTAAGATAATGTGGTCGCGTCGGCTAACAGAAGGAAGTTGTAGAGCGAATAAAAACTAGAAGTCTTTTTTTAATTAGAGCACGGTAACGGGAGAAGGGAACTACACTGTTTGCATTCTGGTAAACATTTTGCGGCGTGTGGTTGGTTTTCCATTAAACTTAGAACAACTTTATTTGGCAGTTTTGGCAGTTCGAGATGTGTCATCCCAAACAATAAAAATATCTCTGAGTTTGAAAGTACGATATTAATGAATTATGAGTTAAGCATGTGCTAAGAAGCATTTTATTTAATAACTTTATCATCTCTGATTCCATTCAATTATAGTTTTTTTTCGAGAAAGCCCATTTTTACCTATTACAGGGTCATTATGGCCTATCTTTTTCCTCAACCTCTCTTCACTTCATCTCTTCCGAGTAACATTCAGTAAAACTTAAGTACTTCGCAAACCAGTCACTTAGATAAAAATACCTAGGCTTATCGGTTATGGCACTCGCAGCCCATTTACGCGAATCGAGCCCATCGCAATTTGAGCGAAAACACATTCTCGACCCAGACCAAAGGCCTTTAGACAGTCCATTTCCGATGCGGCCAGATATGGACATCCGTAAAGACTCGACCAACTCGGGACACTGAATGAAGGGAGATTCTTCAACCAGCCGACCCAGTCCCCAAAAGGGACCCGGTGCATTGGGAGTTGGGAGGAAGCCTCCCATGAAATAAAATGGGCAGCGGATGGTCGTCCTCCAAGATTTGTGTGTACAAATCTACGCAAACGCTTTGCTGGCACGAAATTACGTCTTCGTCGCATTTGCGCTCATTGCGCGCCTCAACATTCCTCGATTACCATAACAATAAAGCGTTTTAATTTTCGCATCTTCGTCGTTGTTCCATAAAAGGGAGGAGAGAGAGAGAAAAAAAACGCAGCAAAGTGGGAAGGTTGTTTGGTTGGGTGGGAAAAACGGCCACCGGTAAACCGCCAACCGGCCGTTCATTTGCCACCGAAAAACGTCGCCGGTGGCAGGACCGGGATGCGAATGCGACGCGGAGCCGTATGTTCATTAACGTGTCCTTCCCGGGACGGGGAGGGCGAAAAATTCGCATGAAAATGCGGTACGCGCGGCGCACATTCCCACAGGAAAAAGGGCCCGGGCGTCACCGTGGAATGTTTGTGCGTTTCGGTTTGTCCTTTTTCTTTCGGTACTTTATTCCCAACCATTTTCTCCATCACGTAGTTTTATCTGATTGCTCTCTTTTGCCTCAAGGCCACGTGCCGACCATCTTCAATTTCCATTCCATGATAAAGGAAAGAAAAGAAAAAAACAGCACTCCGAACGTGAAGCAACGGAAACGTTTCTGGTAATCAAGCTCCGACGCGAGTGAACACAAAATAGAGAAACAGAAAGGACAAGTAGAGAAAAAAATACACAGACTATGCCAAATGAGCCTCAGATGAATCCGAGAAAATAAAAATAAAATGGGAGAAACGTCATACAAAACCCCACACTCCGTGAGCCCTTTCACGGGCGTGGAGACAGTTTTTCTCCTCGCTGGAGTAGATTTAGATAATTTTTCCCATGAATAAAGACCTTAAAAAAGCACACACAAACACACACACACATACAGAAAGATTGCTTCTGCGGTGCAGCTTCTACGTTGTGTACAGTGCATCCATTTCCACTCCCGAGCGTAACCGACGCCATTCCGACCCCAAAACAACTTCCCCCGTCGGTGCACATTAGATCGTGTTGGGCGTGAGCTGCACGTAGCGATGGCGAACGCCCAAGGCCATGGGGAGAAAGAAGAAAAAAGCCGGGGAAAACCGGGATGGCACCCCGTGCGAGCAGTGTGTTCCCGCTGGGAAATGTTTCGGGCGTAAAACTGCACGTTTGCATTTGAGTGATGCTTCCTGGACGGTTTGGACGGGCGAGGAGGCCGCTGCTCCACCCTTCGCGGAAGGATTTTCCACCACCGATTAAATAGCGCACTGGCAACGGAGGCGCCTGCCGCCTAACGAACGAATAAATAGGATGCCTTTCGTTCCACGTCGTTTGCGTAACAGTGTCCGTTTGGTTCCCGGACCGTTTGGTTTAGCCTTGGCGAGCTTCGCCCGGAATGTTCTAACCGCGCACGGAAGCCAAGGAGAGTCTCGCAAGGAGTGGGTGGGAGGGGGGAGGTTTGGGGTGAAAATTAAAAATTAATGCACGTACACGTCAGGTGTTATCCTTAAAATTCCTCGAGGAGTGTGTTTTTTTCTCGTTCTGCTCCTGATGGTCCTTCTTTTATTTTGTCTCTACTATTCCACTGCTGGACTCAGCCAACACGGGTTCGCTTCTTGGCCAACAGTCAAGAGATGCTCAAGCTGGCAGTGGAATCTTCCCAGAAACATCCTTCCATCGGGCTACGCTGCTTCGGTGTGGGAAACTGCATTCTGATTTTCCCACTAACGCCAGTATGTCTGCGGTATTCGGGTGGTTCCGGTTGTTGTTATCCACCTACCAGGCTCCGATCGGGAGAAGGACAGCTCCATAACGTTTTGTTTTGCTCGGCGGGAGGATCGCTTTGTTTGCAATCATTGTTAGTTGGATTGAATAGATGACATTGAGCGGAAAATTAGAGCGCTGATAGTGATCCACGGATGACTTTTGGGCGGGGGTTTGTAAATGTTAGAACGAAGTGATGCAAGCGCGTTTGCTGCGCGAAACGTAATTACTCGTGAATACGCGAGTTTGACTAGTGATGCGGTAAATATTGAATCCATCGCAATCGTGTCACCGACGCATGCAAGCGTACTACTGTGTGCCCTGTCTTGTGGAATTTCATAATTTTATTTGCATTACGTTTGTCATCAAATGCAGCTTTATGAATTGAACCAACCTTAAACAAACGAACATCTTTAGATTTATTTCATGGTTTCCAACATTTAATGCACATCTTGAAGTAAGAATTAATTTAGTCAGTTTTCATTTCATTACATAATTATATACGTTTTGTACCTATTTTCATTACTTTAATATTGTTGTAGTCAATAATTTATTAAGAAAGATAATACTTTTTAATAATAATCAGTAAATTTGTTACTGTGCTGCTTGCAATAGTTTTGCTTAGATTTTTTTCAAAGATCAATAACATTCCTGTAAAGAAGAAGCTAGTGTAAATTAGTCCTTCAATGTAATGAATAATCTTCGAGTGCAATCATTTATCTTTAAACTGATAGTTTTTGAGATTTCTAAAAACTTGTTTAAAAACAAACATATTAAAAACGACTGTGAGAAACCACAGCGAAACTTTCATTTCAACACAATTTTATGCTTGATCTAAATTGATTTTCTTGAGCAAATGCACTGGAACAGTTTGGTATGAGAATAATTGTTTGTACTATGAAATAATAACCACACCTTTTCGTACATAAGAATCTTTCTAACACTGTCCAGCATCGTGTTTCACCGAACATCGTTTATTTTGAAGCCTCGGTCAGAATGAGTTCTTTAAGCATAACTTGTACGTCAGGCTGGACACTATGATTGATGATGATTTGCCGTACAAATAGTAATGAATCTATTACAAGTGTAAACACCAGTGAAAATGGTGAACCATAACGGGGCGGTGGGAGAAAGCATAAGTTAGTGCCAAAACGCACGTGAGTAGCGGTACGAACGAACACAGACTCATCTTCGGGGACGAAGAAAAACAAAAACGCAAACATTCAACAACGTTGAAGATCAAAGCTGGTCGAAGGTAGGGAAAAGCTTCTTCAGTTTGTCCTTGCCCTTCGGTGCTCCCGTACTACCGTTTCGGTAAGGTAGGGCAGTATTTTTCCGCCAAGCTTTCCCGACGTGCTTTGCAGATTTTGGAGGGGAATATCCTTGGCCCACCGGGGGCTTCCAGTTGCATGGGGAACGTCCGGTATACGAACGCACGGCAAGTTCGTTGTGCGCCGACTCAACACTCCGCTTCCAGTGGCTGTGACACGAGTCGGTACGATAGTGTGCCTTCCCAAAGTATTCCCGAAGGCGAGGCGTTGTACGTTTGCCTTGTGGAATGGAAAACCTCCCGACTGGGTGTGCGGAAGTGGTTGCCGAATCGGTGAACGGGTGGTGACGAGCGGCATAGACACGACGGAAACTCGGAACTTCCAGCAGCATCCCTTCGCAGTTCAGTTACTTGCCGGATTCTGTGACGTATGGTTTTTTCCGACAAAAACGGGCGTACCCCCGCGAGGCGTTGTGTCGTGCGAAGCGTGTGCGAATCCTTTGCTAAAAGCTAAATCGGTTCAATAGTTGCTCCAGTTGCTTCTTCTAGCAGGTGTGTGAGTGTTTTCCGGGGAGGTAGCGCTTGTGGTAGCCAGCACAAAATGTGCAACTGTGCCCTGTTGGCCGCGGAGCATCTGCTTTCGCATAGTGAAAAGTGACAAACCGATGGGTGAGTGAAGGAAACGCACCATCAACACGCAGAGTTTCACAACGCACGTGCCGCGGAAATTTCCGGAGCGGCCGAACCCACCGGAAAGTGTTTCCGTGTTCCGAATGTTCTTTGCGCAACACCGCTTGTTATCATCGTTGCTTGCGAGCGTGTTGGATTGAAGAAGAGTTTCTAAAGCAGTACTTCAAACAACGTTGATTGAAGCATTACTTACGACGGGCGCACAAGTTTCACCAAACAGGATGTAAACAGCAAACGAAACAAGCGCAAAGGAGGCTGTGAAACCATGAACGACTTTCGAGACGCATTCGAGTGGAGCGAATCAAATCATCACGAAAACTCTCCAAAGTCGTACTCCGGTTTGCCAAAGGAAGCGAAAGAAGCAGCACGAAAAGCACATTCCGCTGGGAAGTGGTCCAATTGAACATCGCTTACCGTGTCGCAAAAGCGAAAAAAAAACGGATGGTGAGGATGGTTTCGAGCGCGAAAGAACAGGAATAAATCTTTCCAACAACCTTGTGATTGTGTGCGTGGTACAAACATCCAAGTAATCCTCGAGGGGGAAAGTTGGAAAATTGAGACAGTTTTATCCGGCATACCGGTTGGCCAACTCTCTAAGATGTGCTTTTTTATTAAGAAAAGAATGCACGCGGCCTTTGCATGAGGAATCCAATAATAACGTCGCTCTCTACCGAGGGTGTATACAAGCAGGCTCCCAAAAAGGTGCAGACGCTTCCAATACGGAAACGAATTCGTGAAATGGTTAAAAAACGAAACGTAGGAGAAAAACGGAATGGAACCGGTTTGATTGCAGAATGTTTCCTTCCGTTCGAAAGGACGTTCTACTCGTTAGTGGTCTTGTTTCTCAACATCCTGGGGTATCCCGGGCAGGTATGCCTACCGGCTGTCGAGAGAATGTCGAGCGGAAAGTGCCATTGCGAGTGGTTCACGGAAGTTCACGCTGCCAAAGTGAAGGAAAACACAACCAAAGCCTAAGGACAGCACGCACTCTTCGTCCTTGAAGGGACGCGTAGGGAGACAGAAAAGAAAAGGGTGTAGGATGTGAAGCGAAAGCGAAAACACAAACAGTGATACAAACAAACAAAACGACGGCACGAAACGAAATCCGGAACCGGAGCTTTCAAATCGGATTATACAGTGTCTTCTTTTTTCCGTTCCTCATTTCCACCGAATGTTTTTTTCCGACCATTCGGTTACGTCGACCGGCCGGGAGGGCAGTAGGCGTACGGATGGTTGCCAACAATTGCAACTGAAGTGGCAGTTTGAGTGGCTGTTACCAGCTTGTTGGATGTGCGATGCCGATGCTTCACTAGCGTTTGGGGATTAAATTTTTAAATTCAATTCTGAAGTGGATTGTGTGATGGACGATGAATACGAGTGATTGGGCGTATGTGTGTTCGTGTGAATGTATATGTGCGTGTGTGTGAGTTTGTGTATGTGCGAAAGGGCCCCGAATGGCGTAGAATAGTAATTACGCCACATGGTGGCGTGCGGATTTCGGCAGGAATAGCCGGATAAACGAACGCCTCCATAACTACGGCTTACAGTTGGAGGAAAACTGGATCTGTTTATGATACGAGCTCGAGCAGCGAAAGGAATGAATTATCGCTTTAAGCTGCATGTTTCATAAACTTCTGCTTGGATACGGGAAATAACTGAAAAAGCCAAATTAAACTACCCTTATGCCGCCCCGTGCAGCAATGAACAGTGATTTCCTGAAGGAGTCTAGTACCGTGCAAAGTTTTCAGGCCTCGAGTACTGCGTAGCGTTAATCCGGGCACTTCTGGATTCGCTTTCCTCCGTAGAGTCCTTTCCCTTTAGCAGCAGCAACAAGGAGTGTTCATTCTCGTGCTTGGTTGACAAGTTGTGTTTTTTGTTCTCCTACCCTCTGCTGCGTATATAGTTTCCAGTCGTTCTGATTAAAAGAGTTCAAAAGTGTCTACGAAGGTAGAAAGTGCACTACTGCATCACCCAACACACATACAAGTGGCCACTTGGTGCACCAACCGGTACGTACCGGGTAAGAGGTTCGAGCCGTTTCCAGAGTGTTGGCTTGTGTGTACACCTTGCCAGGTGTGTCCTGTTCGTTAGTCGGTATTTCTGCATTTCCGGTGTGAGTTTCCAAGTGCGTGTGCAAGTGAAGATGAGCACGGTAGCGTAAGGCTCCCTTTTCCGGTTTTTACTTTGTGAAGTAAGTGTCGAGCGCTCCTAATCGCTCTTGAATGGAATGTGCTACTGGATGAGCGAAGGTTGAAGCAGAGGCGAAAAATAATTAGTTCTCGTGTGTGTTTGTGATCTCGTGTGGACCAACATTCTTTTTTGGTCCTTGTGCATCTTTCTGGTATATTGCTAGAAGAAGAGAGAGAAAAAAAAGATCCATTAGTGAGATTCAAGCGTTTGTTGACGTGAAATAAGCTGAAGAAACCTGTAGGCAGTGTAACGAACGTCCTCGCAACATCGTCCCAAGCAACAGTGCCGAGACATCGCAACAGCTGACTATTCCCGGAAGATCCTGGAAGGTCAGGCGTAAAGGCACGTCGTAATAACGGCGTAGCTATACACATACATTCATCCCGAACGCAGCGTAGGAGATTAATCAAAAAGGTTCGTTACATTCGACCCCTTACCCTGTGACGTCCATTGGGCCGATTCCTTGAAGGTGTAAAACACGATGACCGTGATTTGCGCTTGACTCCACTTCCTGCTCCACGAACGGTGGAATTCAGGAAACATCCAGTCGCGCTTCCGATACATAGTCCCCGGGGGGTGGGAATACACCCTCCCCAACCCCTCTTCCGGTGTTGTAATGGGAGCCAAATGAGCGTGGGAAGGACGCAAGGGAACGAAACACGATGACAGCTGGTGTTGTAATTGAAAATTAATTAGATTTCTTCGCAGCGAAACAGAACGCTCCTGTCCTTTCGACCCGAGTGGACACTTCCGGCTGTGCTTGCGTTGGCAATGGGGAGGCATCGAATGATAAAGTTATTTTTCCACCCCGTTGTCACACAACACCCGGAGCCCACGGGGTCCGGAAATGGAGACGTTGTCCATGTGCTGTCCGGACCGCCAGGTGTTGTGTCGATCGCTACGGCGTGCAAAGGCGGAAGCGGCGAGGAGTTATTGAAATTGATTTCATATGATTTGTTATTGTCACTGTGCTGGCCGGCTTTATTGGTTCGCCGGGCGAACGGTGGGGAAACGTTGAACAGGAAGCAGCGGACATGTGCGTTATGAACACGTTCACAAACGCTCTCCATCCGGTGCAGGTGCATCCATGTAGGCATGCTTGGACCGGGCAGCACATTCACGATCACATACCCTCTGTGGCCACCTGCTGAGAACATTGCTTTATTTCGTTTGATCGTCATTTTTCAACGTGGTTCAACCTTGCACTAAGTCTGCCTTCCGTTTATCTTTGCGAGCGGTAAATGGAGGCAATTTTCCACACCAGATTCCATTGTGAGAAGGTCGATTGCAAGCACCTTTGGGAAATATTCCTACGAACGTTTTACGACGGTCTCTCCTCCTTCATGTTTCTACAGTTGTTGTTCAGTTCGGCTTCTGAAAGCAGGGCAAGCAGATGTTCTAGACAAAGGAAACCTAAACCTAACGGGTCAAACAGGTGGCTTGGGCTGGAGGTAGAGCTTCATTGTCGATGATGTAAAAATAATAGAGCTGAAGCCTGCCACATGGTAGTAAATGTAAATTATGTTACCTCTCAGGTTAATTTTCCGCACTCATAATTTTGGAGTTCTGCTGAGTTGAGTTCTTCCCGTTGAGATTCTCAGCGTGTAATTAAGTCGCGTTGGTAGACCGTTGATGTAAACATTACATAGTGCGATGCACCCCTCGGTGAGGTATAAGTTAACTTTGTCATGCTCCGTGTCACGTTGCACATTTTCATGAACGATTCAACATCAAATGAAAATGTTCGTTGGACGACTCAACATCCAATGCTTTGCAGTAGAAATGCATCGTTCGGTATTCTACGTACACTGCTGGGGTACTTCAAAACAACATGTAAAACGCTGTATCGTACGAGCCGTAGTTTTTCAATTAGATACTTATTACAGAGGGTTTTTTTAAGAGAGAGGAAATCTTCGTAAACATCCGGTCCCCGCCTGTCATGGGTGCACGGATAGTGCCGGATTTTTACCGGCTAAAACCCCTCGACGTCTTTTGGCCCCTGGATCCTCGTTTGGATCTGGTCCGGATGGATATTACTACAAAAGAGGGGATTTGCCCGCAGCCCTATTGGGCTGTCCTTGCTGTACTCTGGTGCGTTGCTCGTCACCCAGCATATTTGTTTATAGAAAGACTATTAGGTACATGGTGTTATGCGCATGCCCTTTAATATGCGCTTCCGCGACTTTGCTCAGCCTGGCCAGCATAACTTGGCCTACACTCGGTAGCAGGAACTCTGTTGACGTAGGGTGTGGCCTCAGGTTCTTCACGTCCAGATACTCGCAGAAAAGTCCACCTCCCCATGCTGGCTATCGTACCACGGTTCCAGTTCCGGGATGATTTGATATGTCCACTTTACATATCGCGAAGCGTCCTGGTCCTCTCCGAGCGCAGTCCATGCAGCCTGTAGTATCCGCATGGAGGTGGATCTCTCCTGCTTTCTTATGGCACTTGGTTCAGTCTCCTCCCTCTGCTGACATTGATGGCATCGAAGGTCTTCGTTGATCAGCAGTCGTATCGGAATAACTCCCGCCACTACGCATGCCACTTCGTACCGTACAGTGCGGAAAGTACTTGCGACTCTAATTGCACTGAGCCGTTGAACCCGTTCGAACTCCCTTTTGTAGTACTGGCGTCCAGCCCCTTCTGTGGCAAATAATAGCACGCAGCAATAGCGCCAGCAAGCACTCGGCGTTTGCTGATCCGCGGGCCGCAGTGGTTTCGCATCAGGCCGGTGAGAGCATCATTGATCCTGCGGGCCTTCGCCGCGGCGTACTCGATGTGTGGTCGCCAGGACAACTTGTCGTGTAGCACTACTCCGAGGTATTTCAGGGTACGATCTGATGTTCTCTCAACCGATCCCACTGTCACTCGTACCGGAAGATGACGATCCCGCAAGCTGCTTACAGCCATCAATTCTGTCTTTTGATGGGCCAGTTCGAGTGTTCGAGACGTCAGCGATTGCTGGACAATGTTGATTGCTTCCTCAGCCCTTGTCGCTACTTCCCGCTTTGTAGGTGCCGTTAGGACGATATCATCAGCAAAGCCCACGATTCTGGTCCCGTACGGGAGAGGCTCTACAGAGTGTTTTTCTACACTGTAGTTTGATATCCTTTGATTATTGTTTGCTTCTAAAGCCACCGTTTCTAGCTTTATGAAGCACGCTTAACGATGTTTTGCATTTGCAACGACGGTTTTAAAGAAGCGTTTCATCAACCCTTGAATAGGACTGTTTGATTGTATTTTTAATTTACATTACGCAAAAAGCTACAGCGATATTTTAGCTTACTGTGCAAGGTTTTATTTTGAAACGTTAAGAGTATTTATATCTCATCTAAAAATATGCGTTACAAAAATCATGCATGATATGCGAGGCAACATTATGCCTCTATTTGATACATTTCAAACGAACGGCATTAATTTTATCGCCTCAGTTTTCGCCGTTTGATGGATTGTGCTTGCCTCCGGCATTCTCATTTTTCGCATCGTTTTGCTTTCTTCGATGCCGGAGCGTGGAAATAATATTTTACTACCATTTAAAGATGTGCCCGTACCATCCTCAGCTGGTGCAAAACATGAGTTCTTGGCATCGGCGATGATTTAATGCCGGCATCGGATGAAATATGCCCTTCGGACGGACGCACCGTGCGTGGATGATTCGTTCTTTCCCTTGGAAGTTTTTCCAGCCGTGGCCGAGAAAACTTACCTAGCATGAGTGTGTGCTAAGTCACACTCACGACCGTGTGTGTGTGTGTGTATTTATATATGGTAGTGTGTAGTACAAACCGTAAGCTCTTAAAACGCTTTCATGGCCCATAAATCGGAATTATATCTGTCAGCAGTGAAGATTGGGCAAAGCTAGCCACCGGTAGTGAGCAGTAATACGACGCACTATCCGCGTGTGGTGGGCAAAGAAGGGATGGGCAAATCGGAACACAACAGGGGCCAACCAAATCCGAACACTGAATCTCTCCAAATCGTGTCCCCCGCAGCAAACGGACTGAGTAACACGAATTCGACGTTTCGCCAACGCCGTGCTTGTCTCTCCATCGAATACGATTCGGTGATCGGCATGTGGAATGGTCAGGGCTGGGCGGAGGCGGTGGATGAAATTGTATTACTTCCACGCTGCGTGCAGCTTCCAGTGGCTCCTGGTGGGCCTCGTTTCGACCCTCCAATGACGAAACACCACGACGGCCGTTGACGCACGTAAAGCTAACTTCGTAATCCATCGCCTCTGTTGCGATGGGCTCCATTTTGGCTTCCACTGTCATCGGCCGGCAGGAGCATGATTCGTGTCCGGAAAAAGCAACCCAGCCACTCCAGCCCCATCATCCCCCTTAGTGGCCCTAGTATTTGATTCCGTCCTGTTCCTCTGTTGACAGTTCGTTGTCGCGCGCGTTGATGCGTTGTTGTTAGGGCTTGCGTATCATTCGATTATCATCTTGCTTCCTCTGCCTCACGTGACGAGTGCAAAATGAACTCCGATTGCCTAACGGGCCACAACAACGGGTCATTTATGGACACACCCACACACACACACATGCTCACTTCATGTAAGTAGTCCAGCAGCAAGCGTGTGTGGGCCAATAATGGACCTCAAACAGTGTTTGTCACATCCGTCCGGAAGGAAGTTTATCAGCAGCGGAGACAGGCCGCGCCTCGGTTTGAAGATGTAACCGGCTGGTCCAACACTGATTTGTGCCGACGACGACGACGACGACGATGGCCAGCAGCGCGTCGCGTGGTTGGTGAAGGTCCGAACCCAAAGTAATCAGCGAGCTCGTTTGGACGAATTTTGATCACTTTGCGGCTGTAGTAGGATGCGAGTGATGGACGGAGTTTACTATGTCGCAACCGTTCAATAGGTACGGTCGTGTAAGAGCAGGCCCAAAACAGCCAACGTTGAAAAGTGATTTTCCCGATTCGTGCGATAATAGACTATGACCTCGTATGGGCTCCGTGTTGTGTCCATGCCCACCATCAATATCGACTGCTAACATCGCTCGGCTTTGATCAAAGTGCAAACGGACCAAGACTAATGTTCCGTCTGTTTCGAAGGTTTTGTGTCGAAGATGTCTCAGGCAATGGCCTGTCGAGGTCGTTTCAGTTGACGGTCCGTCGTAATTGGTTCCCTTGCAAATTTCGAACTGAGCCTCGTTGGTTATTTCGTGACGAATATCTTCCTATGAAGCTTTGCCTAGTTGCTCAGTTCATGCTGCTGTTTGGACAGTCCCAAAATGGTACATCCCATAACGTCACGTACAGAACTTAGTGCTTCTCATTTAGATTGATCGTTTGAAGATAAATCAAAACAGAGAGGCTCTGTATTCGTTCTCTGGTAAACTTCAAAATGTTTCTTTGTAATAGGATGGATTTTATTAATAATGTATTCTGCGAATGATTGATATAAACATGAATTTCCGATTTTGAATTTATCGGTTTTTCCCGCAAAGATTCTTTGAAGCATCAAATGTCTTTATTATATATTTATTAAAATATAATTTTATTTGTTTTTCTTTTGTTTCACTAAACTTTTGTTTGCAATTTAATAAATTCCTTCAAATTGGGTTGTATATTAAATATTTCATCCTGAGTTGTTAAGTGGAAATTTTCACAAAAGTGTTGGCTATTTTAAAAAAAAAGAATGATGTTTTTTCCTTGAAACTAGAAACTATGGGCTATTAACGTTGTTTTCACGATATGCAAGACAACAAGCTTAAAAAGCATAATAGTGTTTAATGCTGTGAGAAAAATCGCTTCGTTGTTGTTACTAGAATGATTGTTTATTGTTTCAAATGGTTAATAACATAGTTTAAATAAGTGTATGCACAAATCACGTGACTACAATCTACTTTAGTCTATTGATAGGTTCGACGGTTGTTTATCGAACTATTTCCATAGAATAGTATTTATCATACGGCCGATGTATTTTTGAGGAAGCTATTCCAAGAATGTTTGTGGCCATCTGAATATTGTACGTTTGCTGTTCGAATTTTACCTAACGTTGCAAGAGGCAGTTTTCCGCCGATTGTGGAAAATAACTTCGATAGCATAACTTGTCTAATTATAGGTTTTCCGGGCAAACCCCAGAGCCCGAGCCAGATTGCAATGTACGACAATGGTGTGGTTTGTGGCAGTTCAATTGAAGTCTACACGGACGAACGAACTGAACCGACAATTACCGACGGCACTCCATGGAAACGTACACTCTTGCGAAATCCCGACAGTATACTGGACGTTTAAACGCTTGCGGAACGTAAGAGACATTTGTGGGGAGTTTCATGGTAAGGTCGGCCAGCAAAATTGCAAAACGAAACTCCTACCTTTCGCTGAAATCGACTTCACGCCGTCGGTTAGGAAGTCAATTAGGGAAACGCACCAGCCTTGCAAACGGCCGGTGCGGGTTTGCGGCGAAAGGGCGTTGGTTTTTCCAACTGCACCGAATGATAACGATAATTTCCCGAGCATATTACCGATCATTAACGGCACAACGTTCCACTCCAATGCCACCCTAAATTTGTCTTTGGTTCAGAACCCTAGTTCTGCTCCCCGGTCCAGCTTGAGAGTAACGGCGCCGCTCTTCCAATATTATTTCCATTCGATTTTATTGTAGTTCACACTCCCCCAAGCACTCACCCGGTATGTCCTCATCCCCACAAAGAGAACCACACAAAGTTGAAGTTCATTATATACCCCATGATGAGCTCGTCCAAGAAGTCGTTAGCAAACGGCCGGCAGCTGTCCTGCCGTCCAACTTTGCACCGATTATTGTCCCCAAAACCGAATGCCGAAGAATTACGCTTCATCAATAGCGGGCATTGTGGGGCACCAGAAGAGGTTTTGCCCGATCTCAACGAGCGGCAATTTCTAGTCACCGTCCTTGGGATCTTTCGAATGTGCCAACGGTCGGTAGCCGGAGCGTTGGTTGGTTGGATGTTTTGCACCGCACTGAAGGGAAAAGTGCCGGCAGCGTGCGCAAGAATAAACAGAACCAGGCGTGCACAAGAGACCCGGCTAGTGCACTTTGCATATGGGTTTGCGCTCGCATGGTCCACGGCAAAGGACGGCAGTCGTCCTATACCCTCTTATCAGGATCATCTGCATTTCCCCATCGTCCTACCACACGGTCATAAGGCGAAAGTTTTATCCCACTAATAGGGAACTAATTTGGATGAAGAAGTGCTAATTACCTTTCCTCGATAAATTTGATTGAATTATTCAACCATACTAATTCGATATAATTAGTGAGTCGTCGTACGGCGCCGACGGCACCGGGCCATGATTCCGTTGGTCAACATCCAGCCCCGGTTGGAAGGATGATTGGACCACCGACCAACCCACGAGCGAACCCTTTCCCCCTGTGCCAGTCCATCACGGGCGACTAATTACCCTTTTCAACGCACCCAACCACGGTAACCGGGAAATGCCACACCGTTGGGCGGCCGAAGGGTCGGATTACAGCAGTCGCCGTCGATGCATCGGGCCGCGTGGTTCTTGCGAGTGCGGGATTTTTGACGATTCACCGCGTGTCCTTGCCGATACTGGTGGAGTCATGAGCCAAATGAAACAAAAAGCTCACCTCATCCACGAACACATTGCGGTATTGAGAAGGACAAATAGACGACAATTTGGCACGAGCTCTGAGTAGCAGCGCATAGCATTATGGGTACTATTGTTACTGGTTCCGGTGAAGCGGGTTTGCAGCACGACTTTTGCCGGCATAATTACGTTAAACATTTACAAAGCGTATGCAAGACGCGATTTATTATTGCAGTCGGTCATGCATCGGTGCGGTTGCGGTTTAGAATTATTAAATGGTTCGGTGCGCAACCATCTTGTCTTGCTGTATTTTTATAACTCAACGTTCCTTTGTTGCAGTAGAAGTTGCGTTGTTCAGATTGCATTATTGTAATGTACACAAGTATAATTAACACTGTGGTAAACAGTCTAATTTCGTGTCAAATTAAATGAAGTGGTTTGGTTCTGGTTCGGGCATGACTTTCAGTAAATTGGACATCAATCTAATAATTTTTGGTTAAGGATTATTTTGAACATAGCAGTTTAGCGTAGCCCCGACGATGTTGAACAGCGTTTTCGGTTAGCGTTTCAGTCGGAAACCGTTCACTTCCTCTGCAAATGAGTTTCACTGAGTTCGTGATAATTTTCGTGGAAGTTTCCGTGGAACAAATTTCGTGGAAGGGATTGGCTCATTCATGAGGATCACTGGCAGACCTGGACATGTCCGAGAATCGTTCAATGACACAACCCCTGCTGGATGGTCTTTCTTTATTTAATCAGATGAGATTACATATTAATTAAAACATTCCGAACGCACCTTCCCATGGATTACTGTTTTCTGCTTTACGTGTCCTTCGTGTCCTTCCGGCTCACGTGGAACGATAGTTCGCTCGAAAACCTGGTCTGGATACCGAACCGGTAATGATGGTGCACGGGCTTGTTAAGGATAACGATATTTTAAACAAGCCAACATTTGCCTTAACGCTTATCCTCACGCCTACCATCGACAGTACGTCTGCTGCACGCTCAGCAGCATCGTCGTTGGCATCCGAAGGACTCGCCTCAGACACCGACCCTGTGCCATAAATCCTGCAGCGAAGCGAAACAAGTGTCTGTCGCAGGAGTTTCCCACCGTCACCCGGTGCATCCCGGTGTCCTGCCGCTGGTGCGAACGAATGAATTCGCAATTTTCACACCCTGCCCAAACATGGCCGGCTCCGCTTTCCGTCTTCTATTTGCCCACTTCTTGCTGAGGCTGGCCAACCCGACAGTGCAGAAATCGGAATCGGAGCGTAGAGCCTGAGAAACTGGCTGGTAGGTTCGTGAGAAAGTTTGTTTCACCGTGTGCTCGCCCCGGGGCCAAATAATATCCTTCCCTTTTCCACCACACAAACACGCACACATACCACTTCCGATGTGGCCCAGTTGCGCAAACACAGCCCGTACACAAAATGCACAGTGTCGTTGAAATGGCTTTAAATACCGACATTTTATGGTGCCATACTCTCCGCCGGTGGTTGCAGTTTAATGATGATGGCATTGATTACGCTGCTAGGCGGCGGAGTTCCTCCCGGAAACCTGGAAGGTTCCCTGCCGCGATGACGATGTTTCGAATAGTGTTTGCTTCATGCACGTTTTCAGCGACCATGAACTCCTAAAGCACGAGCTTTAATGAGCGTCACAGGGGTATTTTTTTTTTTGGAGGATTCTTATTTAATTTACGAAATTAACTATAGCAACAAGAATTCGTGAACTTTCACGTAAGCCGGGATGAGAAATTCCCCAAATCGAGCTGGATTTTGATTGTGGGTTAGGAAACAGCAGCATTTCGGGATGAGAAGGTGCAGAAAAAAGCAAAACGAAACCGACCTGTGCTCACGGCAGCGGAAAGATTAATGGGATGTTGTTAATTAAAATTGATCGATTGTCAATGGAAATTAACGTTCGCCCAGCCGCTTAGGCCGCCGGTTGAAAAGTTTATAAGATTAACGATACTACTGTCTTGGGCATTTTAGCTAAAGATCAGCCGTAGCTTCAAAAGCTCCACCGTATTTGCAAAACCTTTGTCCCATTCTCAACCCGTTGGACCTGTCAGGAAAATGAGTTGAAAATTCTTCGAATAGTTATTAAACGTTTTTGGTAGGCGCTAATGGTGCGTCATGTCAGGTGGGTGAACTTTACTTTACTCGCTTATGGTTATTACCAACGCTGGTGGAGGGAGAAAAAAACCGGTAGCTATCAGGAAAGTTCGAAAGCAGATTGATTATTTTATGCAAAACACTTTTCACCATCATTTCACTTTCATGCCATCAACTATTTTTGGAGAGCCATTTATAAGGCAGCTTCTAATCGACGCAAGTTTGACGGGAGGTTGGTCGGCCCGAAAACAGAACGATCCAACTACACTAATCACATCCAATATTCATGGGGAAAATCTCGTCGGACTCTATTGATAGGCGAGAGCCCTGTGGGAGGGCTTTAAGAGGGATTTGAGCATGCCCTCCTGCCACCCGCCCGATAAGCAAGACGGATAGAACGGTAGGTTACTTTAAACGGTAGTCCAGCATTTTCCGGCACCCCCAACGGCTTCCCGCTCCCCCACTCCGCTATGGTTCCTTCATATTAATGAGTCCATTTATAGTTGGATTCTTTCCTCCGTCCCCGCCCGGACCTTCTCTGCCCAGCGACGGCTATGGGCTTTGCTATCCGGCATCGACATCCTTCAGCGTGCTTCTGGGACTAATCAGTCCCATTCATCCGGTGCTAATAGCCTGAAGAGAAACGTTGAAGCACTGAGCGGAAGGTGGGCTGCTTTCAGCTACTAAGGCCTGACGGGCCACCCGGGCGTGGTGTAATGATTTTCCGGTGCAAAATGTCGAGCAGCCAAAGTGTCGACCATCGACGGGAGTGGAGTGTTTCCTGCACACACTCGGCAGGTAGCACGGGTGGAATGTTACCGTCGTCCAGAGAACCCGGAGAAGACAGTGTAACGATGGGTAAGCAAAAAACCCCCCGGACGCTTATTGTTCCACCGGGGAACAAAAGACCGACGGCTACAAAGTAGTGCCGGCCAGAGCCGGGCTTTATTGTGTCTAGAGTCGGAGTCTTGCTTCCGAGGAAAAACGCCACAAGAAAATAGCCCTACCGCTACGTTGCAGGACGGGCCCGGCATGCCAGCAACGAAGAGTAAAAAGGATACGCCTTTGTTTTCCTTGTCCAAACTCATTTTCCCTCCGAAAAGGACCTGGAGCAGGCTGGAGTGCCGATTCGGTACCGATGAAAAATGGAGCAAACAGCAGACGGGAGCAACAGGAGCCTGGCTTCTTGACTTCGAAACGCTTCCGCAAACCCGACTCCCTGGGAAGTCTCTTTTTATAGTTGTTTAGGTTAGGTTTCGTAGGTATTTTTCGTCCCAGAAGAAGGTGTTTTTATTCTCCTTTGGTCACCGGGAAAAGGCCGTACACCTGGAGATTTGCCTTTTTTTTATCTCTCCTCGGCACGGCAGTAAAGGAGATGTTTGCATTTTACTGGTCATCAGTATTTTTTACTATGTTTACAGAAGCCTACCAGGGGTTTGACCATAAGTTTGGCCTGTTATGCTGGTGGCGTCCTTTTTTCTCCTCTCTGGGATATCTTAATCAAAGAAATGGATTTTGAGCTCGACTCGCTTCCCAAAGTGTTTGCTAAAACGAGTATTGAGTCGTCTACCACCGCAAGATTTTCCGATTAAAAATATCCACTGCAAACATGTTTCGATCAATTTCAAAACAATGCACAATCGAAAAGCGGTTCAAAAGGCAATTAAAACTGGTATGCAATTGATAGTGCAACGCATTCGAGAGGAAATCGGAAATTTGCCGGATTGTTTCTTACCTAACACTTGTCTCTCGATTGTTTGGATAGCACTCGACGCATGCTGTACTAGACGCTTGAACTTACGCATTAACTTTGGCTTTTTTTGGAACATTTATACGATGGCGCATAATGTTGACAGTGCACTCAAAATGCAGTATCAAACTGGCAGGAATAGTTTTCCCTGGCGCGGGTTCCCATCCAGAGCCGGTCTCAATCTCTGAGTGCATCTGCAGCACGCGGTGTATTTGAAATTCGTTGCAATCGTCGAATCGTCGATGAAACCGATCGATTTCCTGCCGGCCGACGAAAGCATTCTTTTGCATCTCGCGCTCATGACTCAATTATAGTTTGCTCCGGCCAGTGCCAATCGTGCTCCGTGTTCTTCCTCTGCGTGGAGTTTTGGGGTGAAACGGTAGGAAAATGCGGCACAATCGAAGTGCGATGGTCGATATGTGTGTGTGTGTGTATGTTTGTTGCCAACCCGCCGACACGAGGCGAACAAATTAACAACCTTGTGGACCGACGGTGTTGCAGCGGGTTGAGTTTTGTCGACAGTTTGCCCACGTCGACTTTGTCGCATTTTGGCCAATTTTATGATTTCATGTTTTATCGCAACCGTTTGTACAATGTCGGGAGCTGCACGGTGGGAAAACTCTTGTGCTCCTGCTTGCGTATGTGCGCTATTATCTTTATTATTATGCATGCACCACGTGCAACAACGTAGGATCAATACGCGCGAGCTCGCGTATCCTTCGTGTTGGCCTGCTCGCCTGATGAGCCCGTCGAGGGTGGTGGGTGGTGTTGGATGGCGGTTGATTGTTTGATCCTTGCGCTGAAGCCGAAGCAAACGGCATCCAACCAGTCACGGCCTTTCGCCGGGGACGTCCCCGGGACGGTCCGGCTAAATGAGAACTGATGCAAGTTAAAATAAATTGACATTATTCATGAAATTATATGGATGGCTTGATGCGAGCGCACCTATGCGTACGTCCACGCGCTCACGTGCGCGCTTGGTCCGGGCGCCGGTAAGGACTGGAAATAAAAATCCAATAAAAGGCCGCGGCTGTTTGGGGCAGGAATTTGTGGCCGACGTTAATTTCCATTCGCCTTGCGGCACCAAACACGTTGCGGACGCGAGCGCAAATTAGCTCGCGGCCATTCGCGGATGGCTATTATTGGTGCGGAGGAAACATGAAGCGCTGAGCCGATGCTGAGCCGGGACTGCGCCTTCGGGCATTGCAGCGGAAACGGTGAGACATCGCATAAGCCGCTGCAGATCCCTGCGTTGAAGCGCGTCTCGAGCGAAGGAAGAGGGATTGATTAATTTTCGATATTAATACAACCCCGGCCAGATACACATTCCTAGCGCCGTACGGTGGCGTCCGCGTTGAGTGAAGCGGATCGGATGATACCGGCTTTGCTGGCGGCTTTCGGGCACGCTGATTTCGGCTTACGGATGAATAATTGCATTATAACTTTTCCCCTCCCCAGGCTGGCCCAGGTGAGCTCGGATGGAAGAAGTAATTTCATGCCGATTGATGTTCGCAATATGTAGGTTATGGATGCTTTCGTATCGATGAGACAGCTCAGTGGTTCGGATGGCAGAGATAGCAGTTCACAGAAGTTGTTCCAATCAAACGCACAAAGTTCAGGTACCATTCCGGGGTCCAATTGATCGATCTGGAACGTTTAATCCTCACTGATATGCAGCCCTGCGTTGTCCTACGCATTTGCACACATTCCTTCCATCGGTTCATCCTATCTATCGACCTCTTCCTCTTCCGTTGCTTCCTTCCCAAAGTTTCCCAATTAGTTGAGGAGCACGGTACAAAGTGTGTTGTGTGCCCCCACCTTCAAGAAACTGTGACGGATTTCACAGGAACTTCCCACCGTGCCAAACTTCCGTGTTCAGCCCAAAGGCACAGAGCACCTTTCAGGTACCACCATCAGCTTCCCGGCGGTACAGCCGGGTTCCGTGTAACTTCGCTTCATAAGAGCTTGTTCGGCGCGTGAATAATTGCGTACAAGCGACACGGTATCCCATTTCGGGGCAGATTTTCATCCGGTGAAATAACGATGACTATCTGCATGCTGGGAACGCCCCCGCCCCGAAGGTACCGCCCGTCTGAGCTTTGCTGTACGTTTTTGTGTTTGCTCGGTGCTCCATTTTGAGCCTTGTATTAAGTCGAATCGAAACAATCAAGCGGCACCGGTACGTGGATGGCATGAGATAAAACAAAGAAATTGAAACATTAGGATCAGTTCGGCTGAAAGGAAAACTTTGTCGACTCCATTAAGGACATCGTGTGCAAAATGGTTACACCGCATGAAGGTGTGCGCGTATGGGCGCAGGGCCGACAGCAACAACTACACGCAAACCGTACACAGCATTAACGGGGTGGAGGAAACATTCCGGTTCCGATGTGTGTTAGGACGGGTGGTACTAATCTTAAACACGATATCGTTTTCGGCGCTACACATTCTCAGCGCGATACTGTTGCTGCTGCTTTTGGGGCTGCTGCTGCTGCTGCTGATGATGATGATCATGATGATGGTGATGATCAGGATAATGTTATTTCTTTTCCTTTGCATTGTGGCATCGCTGGTTTCCTTTCGGTATGGGAAACCCTCCGGGTGCCGGTGGGCATAGGACATTATCTGGTCTTAACATCTACAAATGGAGCTTCGACCCGTCAGCATTCAGCATCCATTCAGCCGCCATGCCGATGCGATACTTAAGCTTGTCGTTGTGTATCTTCCCCGCAAAGAAGAAACAAAATAGAGAGAAACAAACAAGGTAGAGTTTCTTCGCACTCCTCCCAGGGCAAAAGGTATCCATGTAAAACTGTCTGAATTCAATTACCACTTTCTTGTACGACTTTGTTAGTGTAATATGCTACCCCCGGAGCGACGCTAGTGTGATGGGGTAGGGATTTTCCCGACGAAAGGATTCTGTACGCTTCCCGCAGGCTATCTTAGGAATCTACCCCCTTCTTCCCCACAAGTAGCCAACCTTGCTGTCGCTTTCGATCGTAACCTCCCGCCAAAGGCACATATCTCCCACCCCACCCTGGTCTACATATAGCCAACTCCAGGAGTGAGTTCGAGATAGGTGGAAAAAGGAGTATCAGCCCCATCCGTTTGAGCTGTTTGGTACAAATTTTGGCCCCATTTAATTGGCTCCGTTTCATCATCAGTTTCAGTCGGTCGGGAAGTGCTTCCAAACCCTTTACGAACATGTGTGCCTAGCAAATACACGTGTGCGTGTGCGGCTTTGCCTTTCGGTTGCCCCAGGATAGACCTTTTCTCAGGAAGCCCAAACCAACTGAAACGAAACCCACGACCACCGGAGGAGCGGAGCGCAAAGCCGAAAGATAGCACACATATCAAACCTTTCATCGGAACCGGGCCTAATAAATGAGAGCTCGCATCCGATATCCTAGCCCGCACAAACATCCGACCTCGGAATCTGTAAGGATTTTTTTGATACAGGGAAAAAAAAGTTGAAGGATATTTGAGAAAACTTTTCTGCTCCGGTTTCTCAGCTACCATCAACCAAACGATGGAAGAATGTTATCGTGAACTTGCTTGCGGCAAAGTCATACTGCCGAATCGAGAAAAGATGCCGGGTTTGTTGAACTGATGGATAAAGTATTTACGCAAATTTGGTACAAATAAACGAAGGAATATTACCGTTACCATTCCAATAGTCGTATGTATTCAAAGAATTTTATTTCGAAAGTGAAGAGTTTTTCAATGATTTACAGCGCTGGATTGTCTTGGAAAGGATTCAGTCTCGTTAGGGAAAGACCTACTCTTGGAAAAAAAAGACATGCGTGAGATATAATCAAATTAATTCAACCCATTAGTATTACATTTGGTTGCTCCGCAATCTGGTTAAAGATAATAATTATATACCGCTTCTCATTTTTCCCTAAAAGGTAATGGAAATTTCTTCATTTTCTTTTTACATATTTCTCTTGACCGAATAAATTGATGAATTTTATCATTCATTATCATTCTATTTTGAGTTAAACTATGCTAGAATTATATTCCAATATTTCGACCAGCACATTTACACAAATGTTTCATCATGCTAAGTGTATGTCTGTATTTTACGTACAAAATAAAGAGCGTCCCAATTAATCTTCGGTTTGTTGTATTGTCGCCTTTTGCTACCGGTTTGCGTAATGCTTTGTGCTACAAATCGGATTGTTCCGGAAGCATGATGTGTTTTTAAATGGTAAAAACAAACGTACACCGTACAAATACCGAACCGAAAATGGCATGGGGTGGGCAATGGGTTTACATTAATTTACTTGCTTTTTTGTTTACTTCGAATGGTTTTGTTCCTGCCCGTGTGAATGCTAAAAGCTATGGGAAATGATTAATTATTTGCCGAGTGTAACGCACAAAAGAATAGCGCAGATAAAACCTGGCCACTCGGTGGAACCTATTGCATCAGAGTGGTCATAAATTGTATCCGCTCAATGGAAAACCTCTCTCCAGCGATTAGATTGTGATAAAATGTCACAACTCACGGGGACAAACGGGGAAAGGGACTGTGCAGTAGGCATGTACCGGCAGGAGCCACGTCCGGCATACTTTACGGGCCGTACAATGAAACACAAAATAAGCTTCAAATGAAAACGAACGATGTGGATTAAAATGGGCTTGTAGGATGGATGCACGAATCATTTCCAATGCTGTCATTTCATTTCTGGTTTGTTTCTCTTTTTTTTATCCCTGCAGGTATGCAAGCGGCTCACAATCGCAACCCGAGAGCGTCCGGTAGGAGCAGTGTGTTTGTCGGTGCATTGATGTGAGTAGCCTAAATGCATGCGCCACTATGCTGGACTGCGGCATAGTGCTGTTGCTCTACAGAATGTATTTGCATCGGACCGATCTGACCGCCATCACCAATACCATTTACCGACCGGGCATGCATGTCACGCAACCTTCAGGACGTGTCGAGTATGGCCCGAAGTGGCAATTATGGGAAAACATTCATGTGTCTTTCGGTGCTGGGAAAGTGGCAATACAATAGCAATAATAATTTTCCCTTCCTCCCCCGCGTTCATCGGGTCATGGCAAACAGTGTATGATGTGTGGGCAAACTATTGTCCAGTACGGTATGAATATCAATAAAATTAATACTTAAAATAATTTATGCCGGCGACGGATGTGTGCTACACTCCGCGTGCACGCAAACTTGCACTGCAGGTTCTGGTTGCTGACACCATTAATGGTAAGCCTGGCAATCAAATACATTTCTTTATTTTTTGGAGTGGGTTTTAGATGATATGAAAAATATGTGTTGGTTTGAAAGTTGGAAAATGTTGCAGGCAACGGAATGCGTTCGAAAATGCACAGTCCCATTTAAAGAAAAAAGATGAGAAGTTGGACACACTTTTAGAAGGAAAAGATTTCATCTACAAGCAGATAGTTTCAAGGTGAAAAATAATTCTCGGCAATTAGTCTTGTGAGGAACTTAAACTATTTTAATTTCAATACTGCGTCACTCACTATCAAACTCATTTTCAATGGCATGTTGAGTCGAATTGAGCTTATCTACAACTGTGGGAGTGACTGTACTCGAGGTATTGTATCCTCTGCCGGATAATTCCAACGGAGGAACAAATGAAACATCTTCAAGGGTTTCCAATTATGATCAAACTGCAACTCGTAGCTGGTACTTCCAATTAGATCATCATGCTGTTGGTTTTTGCAATTAATTTAAATCAAATGAATTGTACTATTTTGCCTCTAGCATTATTTCTATTTGAAGGCAAACTTGTTCAGTTCAAATTAGCCCTAAGGAAAATGGTTCTAACCGTTTTGTTTTTTCGTCGACCTTTGGAATCGATTGAGCTAGTGTGTCTGCTTAATATGCTAAGATATGGATTGTTCTTCAAACTTCTCAAGAATACCGCCGTCACATTGTTTCGCATTTTGTTAAATCACTCCGAGGTACCATAGCACGAAAGTGTTCACCTAGGGGTAACAAATCGGGACATAAACAAAAACGCAGGCACTGTGAGGGGGAGAAAAAATTAAGCAAAGCCAACAATGAAGACATCGCCCGGGACCGACACAACACAAGCGGCACTAACGAGAGAAACTTACCGCATTGGAATAAATTCGCCACCATCCACAAGAAGCTGCAAGCCGTTTTGGCGTACAAACCCCGAAGCAAGCACTCACGGGTGACCGCAAACTGCAGTGTTTCAATCCTTAACCCGAATCCACCTTCCTTCAGCACCCCCTTTTTTGAACCCTCGCTGCCGAAAGACTTTGTGATGCCGGAGATGTTCGGAAGCAGGAAAATTCACGCTTGTTAAAACGAACGACAGTGGCACCGAGAACGGGCGGGCATAACAGGGATAACGTTGAAATTTGTTAATAAATGCAGCGACGTTGTCTTCTGGTGCCGATTTCGGTGCCGCCAGCGCAAAGCAGAGCAAGTGGCTGCACTGTTGCACATCGTTGCATCTGCAAGATACGGCGTCTTTGCGTAAGGAAAATATGAAAACCAACCGACAAGTAAGAAACAGTGGAAGCGGTAGCTAAGGCAAACGATAATGTTGTGCAAAAAAAAAAAAACAACGGACAAGATCTTGCAGACGAGACAAGTAAGAAGACGGTGACCAGATGTGCCCGGCCCAAGAATGGTCAGCAAAGTGCGCGAAGATGATCAGTAACGAGCAGCTGCCATAATCGTTAGGGCGCCTTCTGTGCCGTGGGCGCGTGCTGAAAACTGTTAGGAAAATACAAGAAAAAGCTGTGGCCAACAGCAAAAGCAAATTGCTTTCTTCCCTGCCGTGCGCAACTATGAGCACTGGTGGCTAACTGTTTATTTAAATACTTCATTCGCATCGATGCGTTCACCAGCAACGGAGTGGTAAGAGGAGTGTTTATGAAAAAAGATGAAAGTGGAAAAAACGGGTTTGACCTGTTTTTTGAGCAATCAAGAGGTTTTTAAGGGTGATTTCATAGTCGTTTGCAAGACGATTAACCTTAAAAGGGGTTTGAAAAAGGGGTAAGCAACTATTGATAGTTTGTGGAGAAAATTGAATGTCCATTTTGTTAAACAAGGTTTTGTTGAATTGTTATACGCGACTTAAAAATTCGTGCTGAATGTTATACCTTCTACCCAAGGCAATAAAACTGAATCAAATTTTTAATGATACAGTTGAATTCTTGTTTCCTTAAACAAACATGAAACAATACCATCAAAGATGCTTTTAAAGGTTGCTCGTAAACCACTCGAGAGAAGAAGGAAGGCGTGTTAAAGATCATGAGTGAGTGCAACGCCTGCTGTTCGCGTGGAAAAAAAGTTCTACCAAACATAAAACCATAAATTCCGCATTGTGCCATAAATTTTCGATATAACAACAACCAGAAAGTTACCGATGGGTGACGGGACGGAGAGGCAAGGTGCGAGAATTTTTCGCTCTTATTGCTTTGGGTCAGCCGATAGCCTGGTGTTTAGGACGGCTTTGCCAACCCTTTTGCCGGCGAGGCACGTTATGGCCAAGTGTTTGAAGCCAAATATATCATCGTGCGCACTTTTCGCACACAGTTTTTCCAGTGCCAACTTTTGAAACGAATGCACGGTGAAGGGTAGTGGGAACATAAAAATAAAATTAAACCGCACACGGGCCCCATTTGGGGCGGCATTCGCTGAAAGCCAATTGTTGATTGTAGTGGGAATGGGCGGTGTGAAAGAAAAAAAATGTACAAGTATGGAAAAGAGAAAGCATGATGCGGAAAGTAAGCCAAAGGATTAAAGTGCGTCTGTGGAAATATTTTCTAACATTTCAAATAAGTGATTTATAGTGCCATACAATTTGTGTCCCAATAATCTGCTGTTTAGATAAACTATTTCGATGAATACAAGTTTTACTCCATGCAATGGGGACTAATCTGGGTTGGAACTTTTACCACTACAAACGTTTGCAAACGACATCGCATCGTAAACATCTCATTTCTTACTTACATTTTTGTCACTTCCGGTGATGGAACCGGCACGAGCTCTAGATGTCCCCCGGGAAAACCATGTGCAATCACAGCGCAGTGAAAGTTTCCCTTGTTGTCTCAGCTGCAAGCGCAACAGTTTCCGTTTAATCACATATGTCTCTGCATACATCACGATAGCAACCATCGTCATCATCATTATCATCACCATCATCATCATCTTCGTCATCATCATCGTCGGTCTCATTGCAGTAACCATGGTTTGCTTCGTGCATGTTCCCGCTGGAACGCTTCGGTGTGCAATAATTTATTCAAAACGAGCATGTCATAATATTTAATCTCCGTATGTCTCCATTTGAATGATTGGTCCGGATTCGGTCCTGGCAGAGCGGATCAGAGCGGACTTGCGTCCGGCGGTCCAGCCCCATTCTTGCCGAACGAAAAGCGTGTAAAGGATGGATGCGAACCGTGCGCCCGTGTAAGGTATTGTTCCGGGGGAAAAATCGACTCCGTTCGCCACGACAAGAAGAACCGATTCTGCTAGCTGGTACGGAGCACTTTTACGCTCAGTTACAGCTGCCACAGGGTGGCAACCCGTGCCTCCGTGCTCACCTCGGAACGAGTGATCAAAACGAACGGCTGTGGGACGGCTTGCGCTGTGAAAACTTTGTCCGAAGCTCGAGCTCGGATTTAAATGATGCATCGCAAGTGCAGCGCTATAGCGCACCGCCTGAGGCCACTCGGTACGTACTCGGTCCGTCCTGCACTAGCACTAGATACCGTCCACCCGGTTCGGGCAGTTCCCGGATTCCTTTGCTGGGTCCGTTCGACAGCAGGATGGCATCCGTCCGTGCAGCGTTCGCTTGCTGTGGGGCGTTGTCACTTATTTTTGAAGTTCTCCAACCGTGCCAAGCTCGGGCAGTAGTCGGTCGTGCTGGTTTTTCCTGCTCGGCACGTCTACCAGCCTCGGACTCGGCAGTCCGCGTCAGTGTGCATTCTTTCCTTCATCCTCCACTCGGATACACACACAGCCCGAGAGGCTCCGGGCGCCGTCTTGCCGTTGTTTTGCGTCGATTGAAGCCGATGCCGGAGACTTCTGAAGTTCCGGAGTAGCGCGTAAGAATGTCTGCCCCCGGGGTCGGCCATGGATATAATCAAATGTCGACACGGGAGAGAACTTGACAGGCATAGTTGAACTTTCCTGCAGGCCGCTCGCCTGTCGACCAAGAATGTCTGCGTGTCACCGATGGGTGACGAGGTCCGGGAACCATCCAACCTGGGCCGGTTGTGGAGGCTTTTAAGTTTTTTTTCTCTACATTTTCCCGACCGAATGCAGGCTAGTTTGTGCGGTTCCGCAAACAGAAGAAGCTGACGAGGGACACTGCAGCAGGGCCAACGCTCATCGCCGGCACGCTGGAGGCACTTTCGAACAGTTTTCCCTCGGAACGATCCGATGCGACGGTGTTACTTCCACGTCGGTGGAGTTTATCGGGTCTCTTCTGTCTTTGGCCAGCGAAACGTGCTGCCTTTGGTCTGTGATCTGGCCGTTCTGGAAGAATCATGCCTGGCGGCTTCCGTTACTTGGGAATATCGTTCGGTAAATTAGTATGTCAGTTCCGACAGGACTTCCATGTCGCCGGTTCATTATCCTATCTTATCAAAAATAGCTTAAAAATCATCTTCAAGAATAGATGAATCCTGTGTACGAACTCAGGATTTTTTTTTGTCACATTTGTTTCGAGTTGGATGACTAAAAATTTTAAACCTATCATGAAAACACAGGATTGTTAAGGAACTAAGCTAATTTAACTTTGTAAAACCAGCCTTAGCGTGGTATTTAATAATAATTCAATTTTGTAAAAATACTCACGAGATTACTGACAGACAAATCGAAATCTGAGCGAATCCGTTAGCGTATAAAATAAAAATAAACACAGTACATGAATCACGTTAAATTATTCGAAACACAAATGTAACAACATATTTGCATGGATGGAAAAAAGAAGGATCGGAAAAAAGCAACAAAATTATAAAAAAACGATCCGATCAATAGCACCAACCTTCGTCGCCCATAGTTTAGTACATTTGTCAAACAACATTTTTGTAGCGGGAGCCACAAAACGAAGACATAAAGCGTGACCTCGCCCCCTTGAATCCGAGTGCCTAGATTTATTGTACGATTGAGACCACGGGAAACTCCCATGACGCGCGCGCGAGACGAAGGTGGATGTGGAATGCAAACGATGGATTTGATTTCTATTGAATTATTCCATCCATCATTGGAGCCCGGGTTCCATCAGGTGCTTCCCATTTGCGTGCCAGCCGTGCCCGGCCACGCCCAGCGGCCGTCACCCCGCTCGCTGTTTCCAGTTTAACACAGTATAAAAAATGAATATCCGTGCGAGTGCGCGCGAATGCGAACAATTTTAAATTCATGTCGCGCGCTCCGGCAACGATGTGGATCGCAAGATATGTCGACGATGATGATGATGATTCGCAAACAAATGGGTTGTTTTTGGAACAATCCCCTTGCTTTTTTTTCTTTCGTTTCCCTTGCAACCGGCAACCGTCGACACAATGAGACAGCAATAACGAGTTTCCCGGTAGTCAGTCATTCTCCACGACGGGAATGGTTTGCCACCGTTGACGAGGGCTGTCCTTGCGTTTTCCGCCACGGCTTAGGTGGGCGCGATGTGTCCGCCATCGATTTTATACAATTTGTGTGGGTGTATGTGAATCTCTCGTGCCAAACTGGTGGAAGCCAAAACCTAACCAAGGGTTAGTACACGAGAAGGAAGGGGAGAGCGGGAGTATCAAAAAATCATTTGTCAAAAAGGCCAGTACCAGTTGGTACGGAGGATGATTGAAATACGAACTGCAATCTAGCTTCAACTCTGGGCCCATTTGGCATTCCATAATGGTTCCCTGAAGGGGGCTTAACGAGGGGGCAAGGGGGTTGTTAGGATAATGGATGGGCGATCGGAGGAAACCGGAGGGTTAGAAAAATACACCCTGGGAGCGAGGAGTACCGAAAGCCGGGTTTGGGGCCTCATGAGCCTCAAACATTATGCTTCCCGTCATCGTTCTTCATTTTATGGCCATCAAATGCTCCAGTGCTACATCACTCGCCTCGGGTGGTGCTTGCTTGGGTCGGGAGGGGGAGGGATGGTACCGGTGGCTCTGCAGCCGGCAACACGAACACGCACGGAACCGGCTGGCTGAAGATGGGCAGTGGAAGTACAGTCAAAGTGGTGTGTGAATGCGAGTTTAATTCACGAAGGCCGTTTTTCACCCTCCCGAAAGGGATGGAAAGGGGAGCGCCCTCACGGGGTGGAAAATGAATCATATTCACTACCCCTCCCTCGTACCAACACACCCCGCCCCGCTGGCAACACTGCACCGCGGCTTGGCTGAACGGTGGTGAACCTCTCGGGCTGGCCAATATGTGGGACAGTTCCTTTCCCGAAGCCATCGGACACTCCGGTCCGCAAATGCAGTTTGCGCCGGTAAATGCATCATGCACTTGCCATAACTCAGCCACCGGGGCGATATGATGCATTGTCTTTTCCGCTCCATCAAGTTCCCCCCGGCCGGGCCTGCTTTAGGTTCACACAGGATGGCCTACGGCAGCACGTCGGACGGCACGTACCCGATGAAGCGTTCTGCTTCGGGCGTCGGTGTTCGGTTTTGTATTAGATAGAGATAAATTATAGCGCTGCGCTTTGAACGATACCTCTCCCTGTGTCCATGGGAAGGCTCCCGGGAAGCAGTAAATGTTTCCAACGGCGCAAGTCTAACTAGGAGTTCGCCACACGATCCAGATGGGTCCAGCATACGTGCGCTCGTATGAGTGATGAGCTGAGAACTTCTTCTTGGCCCGGTGTGTGACAACATGTTTATCCCAACACGCAAAGACAAACTGTAATGAAAACATTGTAACGAATCCAACCAGTTCGCTTTGCCCTGCTGCAATACACAGCAATGTTGCGGAGTAAGTGCCGTCAACCGTACGACTGCATCAAGGCTCCATTTGCTTTGCTCGTGATTGAGGAAGAAAAGAGCATTATTTGTGGACTGCATTGGTTGAACAGGAGCTCTGCAAACCACAAACCGCACACCAAGTTTGACTATAGGAAGATTATAGTCACTATCAATCACAACTGGCACTATGAAATAGAGTAGGTTGGGGTGAAAGAGCGCCCTACTTATGTTAAATAAAGATTAGAGAGTTACACTGTAATCGTTTTCGTAACGTTTTGATATATTTAAAACAATCAATATACTTTCCATGTACAAAGTTTTGACTGACATTTCCAGGAAATATGGAGATAGTGACCAGAGCAGAGTAATTAAAATGTGAAAAAAAGATTCTTTTAAACGATAAACTTTCTAAAAACAGTGTCTGAATCATTACCTATACAAATAAAAGTGTTTTACCTAGAACGACTATATGAAGCACAACATAACAAACTGGACAAATGAAATTAAAAACTAATAATTAATTACAAAATAATTTTTTTCGTATTCTAAAAGTTATATGCTATGATAAAACGAACCCAATTAAGTGTAACACATTTGACCTTTTTTCGTATGTTTTGTCAAATTAATTTCAACATTTTTTTGTTAGGAACCAAATAAAATTCAAATCATTGGAATAAAGTTTTATAAAGTATGATTTCTTCTAAATCTGTCAAGTCTGTCAAGTTGAGTAGTAGAGGAATTTCGTGCTCCGTTTGTAACAGCTTTTTACAGTATTTTTCATATTCTCCATCAGTCTATTGGATCGGTTTTGATTTTGTGAACAGTCGTTGTTGTACTTCGCGAACTTGCTCGGATGCGCCGATCGCGTTCAGTCGTTAATTTTGGCGAACTTTGCTGCTGTGAAATCGACTGTTTACCTATTTGGCGTCGCCTGACGCCGTCCTGTTGACCAGCAACCAGCTACTACTACACCAGCATCAAGTTCCCGCTCAACTATACCAGTGTATTGATTTCCAACAAACACATCAACACATCGTACTTCACAATCATCAGCTCGTACTTATCACCATGGATGCTGTTTGCCCTATTTGTAGCTCCGTCATTATTAAGGATCCGGTTGTTTGCTGCGGTAAATCGCTATTTATCAACTGTAATGCTATGTTCCACGCTGAATGTCTCAAATTAAACGGCACTTGCACGAAGGAATTGGCCCGTAATCGCGGTCTTAAGTGGATGTGTGAGAGTTGCCGCAATTACGAAAGTAACGATTTACAAGCACTGACTCAGCTACTTAAACAAATGAACGGAGATCTTCTTACGGAGCTGGATAAGAGATTCACACACACCAAGCCGTCTTGGTCATCTGTCCTCAACGCGGCGAAACCCCCGATTCCTGCTCACCCGCGCCCTCCTGCTGTGAAGCCAACTAAAACGTACATGGCGGAGAGCGGGCACGTCAAAGCAAAATACGTCACCAATATTGATCCACTAAGCAATACACAGGATTCCACATCGCCAGCACACTTCCCCATCCCGCGTCCCAAGACGCTTTTGCATGGCTCAGGGAGAGGGATTACAACAAATTCGCACGTCCGTTTTGTTCCACCACCGGGCAACTTAACCTGGCTTTTTATTACTCGCGTGCACCGAGATGTCACAGCCGATGATATGAAAAAATTTGTCGACGAGCACTTGGGGATCGAAGATACTATTGTTCATACTTTATATGCGCGTAACCGAGATTTATCGACGATGCGCCACATTTCCTTCAAGATTGGAGTGCCATCAATACTTCGAGAAAAGGCACTGTCTCCTTCCACGTGGCCTAGTGACTTTGTCTACCGTGAATTTGAGCAGAGAGAGCGACCGCAAAGCACTTTTCATCCTGCGAGCACACGTGATGTTAACCACTCCAGCCTACAAGAAGAACTGAACTCGAATAGTGCGATTATGCCAAGCACAACATCCTCGTCTGCTGATTCTCTTTCACCTTCTCTCCGACCACCGCCGTCTGTTTAGCAAGTGGAATGACCTCTCTATATTTTACCAAAACGTTCGTGGACTGCGATCAAAATGCTCAGCTGTGTATGCATACTCAACCACCTCTAACTACGATGTCATTGCACTCACCGAAACCTGGCTCGATGAGGCCATTCCGTCTGCTTTGCTGTTCGACGACAACTACACTATTTACAGACTAGATCGCAACGTCAAAAATAGTAACAAACTCAGGGGTGGTGGTGTTTTGATTGCTGTTGCATCTAAGCATCGATCATCGCTTTGTTCTTCACCAGATAATATAGAACAAATATGGGTGAACATATACTTGCGACGATCCACTGTTACTATCGGAACTGTATACCTCCCTCCAGATCAGAACAACAAACCTACAGTGATAGAGTCTTTAACAAACTCGTTAGACACAATAACTGGTAACAATAGACACAATAACCGGAACTCCAACATGTACGTTGTGCTTGGAGATTTCAACTTCCCCTCTCTATCGTGGGTTACCGATAATTACGGCTTGCCCCAGCTGAACTATACTGCATCACGTGTCACACCAGGATGCCAAGCAATAATAGACGCAACAAACTATGCAGGACTCAACCAGATAAATCAAATCCGCAATAGTAGCAACTGCATGCTGGATCTTGCTTTTGTGTGCAATAACGTGGTTAACTTTGGTTACTCACTGACCGAATCACCTTTTCCTGTAGTAGACGCTGATACCTACCATCCACCGCTTGAACTACTGCTACACTACCCATCGCCTGAAGCTGAGCCGCCAGTTCCCCCACGAATAGACACACATGACTATGCTCATCGATTTGATTTTAAAAAGACCAACTTCGCACGACTAAAGGAGCTTCTCGAGAGCACTGACTGGACCATGATTGAGTCAGTACCCGATGTAAACCTGGCTGTTGATAAATTTAATAACATATTGATGGGTTATCTCACACGCTGCTGTCCCCAACGAATCAGGAGGCGTGGTCCCCCGTGGTCAACGCGCCAGCTTCAGGAACTGAAACGTGTGAAAGCTTCTTGCTATCGTAGCTATAGAAAAAAAATGACTCACTATGCAAAAATGAGACACATTATGGCACATAACCAGTATCGACGACTGAACAAAATATTGCATGATCAGTATGTTAGAAGGATTCAGGAGAACCTGAGAAGTAACCCACGCCAATTCTGGAGCTATGTAAACTCGAGGCGCGTTAATACCCGAATACCTCAGCTCATAACGTACAATGGCTCAGTTTCCGCTAATGACCAAGAGTCCTGTAATCTCTTTGCAGACCGTTTTAGAAATCAGTTCTCAAGTGGAGTTAGTTACGACATGCCTCGTTTGAATGCCGCAGTTGCAAATGTTCCGCGTGAATTAGTCAACTTTACTCCATCTGATATTGATGTGTCAGTCGAATCGGTAAAAAAAGCGATTAATACGATAAAGCAATCATTGAGGCCAGGACCTGATGGTGTACCGTCAGCGATATTAAAAAAATGCAGTGCCTCTCTCGCAATGCCTCTGTCCAAGATATTTTCCATGTCGCTTGAACAGGGTACGTTCCCTTTTGCGTGGAAATTTTCTTGGATGTTTCCTATTCATAAGAAAGGCGACAAAAAGCATGCTGAGAACTACAGAGGCATAACTTCTCTGTGCGCCTGCTCAAAAGTATTCGAGGTGATTGTCCATCGTGATCTTCTGAATTGCTGCCGGGATGTCATCAGCAGGCGCCAACATGGTTTCTATCCGCGAAGATCTGTTACAACAAATCTACTTGAATTTGTCACCGTGTGCCATGAAACTTTCGCGTGCGGACTCCAACTGGATGCTGTATACACGGACCTAAAAGCGGCCTTTGACCGTGTGAATCATTCATTACTGCTGGCTAAACTGCAGAGGCTGGGTGTGTCACCATCGCTGGTTGAGTGGTTCAGCTCTTATCTCCACGATCGTCGCTACTCCGTGCAGATAGGTGATGTGTTCTCCAATGTGTTTGAAGGTACTTCTGGCGTACCACAAGGGAGCAATCTTGGTCCTCTGCTGTTTTCAATATTTTTTAATGACGTGACTACTGTGATTCCCGAAAAGGCTTGCTTAATGTATGCGGATGACCTAAGGATCTATCTGCCAATTGAGACTGAAATGGACTGCGATACTTTGCAAACATTCTGTGATAACTTTAGTGATTGGTGCCATCTAAACGACCTAAGTATTTCAACTGAAAAGTGTTGTGTGTTAACTTATCATAGAATAGACAAACCTGTCGTTCATAATTACAAAATCATGGGTACCGATATTGCTCGCGTAACCGAGGTCCGCGATCTCGGAGTTTACCTAGACAGTAAGTTAACGTTCAATGTGCACTACAAGAAAATAATAGATAAAGCTACGAGGTTGCTAGGATTTGTTTGCAAGCAGTGTCAGGAATTCACAGATCCTACATGTGTAAAAGCGTTATATGTCAGTCTGGTCCGCTCAATTTTAGAGTTCAATAGCGTCATTTGGTCTCCGTCTACCGATTATTGGACACATAGAATAGAGGCAGTTCAGCGTCGGCTTACTTGTGTCGCGTTACGACTTTTCTCTCGATCTGTATCGTTTCGACTTGACTATCGTACACGTTGCTTGTTATTAGGTTTACAATCCCTTGACCACAGGCGTAAAGTTGCGCAATGCGTATTCATTGGTAAACTTTTGACAGGAGAGATTGACGCCCCTGATTTGCTGGCTAGAATTAACATATATGCTCCTGCTAGAATTATAAGAAATAGACAATTTTTAGCACCTCAACTACGTAGGCGATTATACAGCCATAACGAACCTCTGTTAGTGATGATGCGAAACTTTAATAATTACTATGAGTACTTTGACTTTAACTCCTCTATGTTACGCTTTAAAAATGAATTGCTGCTTCTTTATGCTAGAGTTAGTCCTTAGTATTAAGCTCAGTGTCCAGGCCGTGATGTTGGCCACACACTTTATAAGGAAATAAATAAATAAATAAATAAATAAATAAATAAATTGTGTCGAAATGGGTTTTCTTAAGTATATGTCTAGTTGAATATAAAGTAAATATTATTGTTTCAGCTTACACTAAGTACCTTTTCCTCGTAGCTATTCCAACCGATAGGATCTTTATTGTTTCACCCTAGAATTTACTTTCAATGGCGTAGGCAAAAGTTGCTGCCTAAGGGCTGGGCGATACACACACACAATCTTTGATGCACGTCAATCCAAAAACATAAGTTCAGGGCCAAGTTGATACATTTCGTCCAGAACTTGCCTTCCGCGATTGTGTCTCGAAGTTGGCCGAAATTGGTTGTTGGCTGCAACTCACAAGCACCTAATTAGTGTCCATAGTTTCCAAGGTATTCGCGCGCTCTTCCTCTTCCACCTGCTCACCCGTTCCTCGAACAATACCGGCAGGCAATCAGGAAGTTTTAATTGGGCTGATTGAAATGCCGTCGCTTATGGCCATGCCGCGTGGCAGCGGCGGCCACCGATTAGCGGCTCGGCATGAGTCCCGCCCCATGTAGCCCATCGGGCCATCACTCAACATCGTGATGGCTGTTAATCCGATACGGCGAACGGGGGTTTCCTAGGCCGAGCGATCTGGATTGTTATTGCCATGCAAATGAGCACCTTTAATTTGGTGTAATAAATTTCCTTCACCACTCATAATTTAAGGGTCAGCAAAATGGTCCCCGTTTCCAATGCGCATAGCTTCCGCGTGGCCGCATGCTTTGCGCTCAATCTGACTTGTTGATCGGTGGTAGCAGGATTTATGGATGCTAATGAAACCGACCGACGATGATTGACCACCGAGTGGGACTGGTCGTGTGGCCAGGAAATTGGAACTAGGCTTTCAATATCCGCCCGGTTGGTTTACGGTAGTGCTTTTCTTCCGGTGCTGGACGATGAGTAATGGTATCGGAAAATGGACAAATGAAGTCCTAGCAGGGGTTGTTGGTTTGTTGTGCAGTTCGAGGGAAATGTTACGATCCTTTTCCCGAGCCTGTTCCAGGCCAAACAAAAAAGTTATGAAAATACAAATTGGTTCAATCAAAAACATTGTTGTAGGAAAATAGAGCAAATGTCGGAGAGCATTTGCCATGATTGAATGAATAAAAAGAAGATTAATATTGGCATTTTGTCAAATACGAAGTCCATATACAAACCATTATAAAAGTATAAACATGTACGTCGAAACGGGCAGAATGTGGAAACTGAACTGATCATCAGTGCGTTTGATGTGGTTAGCATTCTTTACGCAAAAAAAACGCACAAAACAATGTCATCCAGTCATTCCCACAAAGCGTGTTTCCTTCGCTAGCGACTCAAATTCTTCCGCGTGAAAGTTATTCCTGTGGCCTGCGAAAGATTTTCAAACGACTTCAAAGGACAGTATCGGGGCGCCCTTGCTACGTTCCAGTTCGGCCGTGTCGTACGTTTCAGAGCGGAGCAATTAAATTTCTTCTTCCCCCGGGGGAAAGATTTTTCTAGAAATAAAGTACGACCATTCTGGTGGCACTACGAAGATGAGGAGTGGGGCCTATTTTCACAACACGCAAATCCCACTGATGCCCTGGAGGATTTGACATTTTGCTGCACATGATTTCCATGCTGCGTTGATTCTGTATTTTTGTCTTTTAAAGTTATTTCCAGTACAAGAGGTAGGACGTGAAATTTTCTTAGGAAATTCTTTTCATCATACGCATCGTGTCGTGCGTTCTTCGCATGGAAAGGGACTGAAAAGAAAAAGTTAACCAACTTCAAAGAGACCAATTTTTCCCGCGCTTTGCTTTCGACTTGCGTTCTGAAGCAAGGTGGAATTAAGCATGATTTTTTGCCGGAAGAAAACAATCTATACCACACCACCCCTCCACACATTGTGACTTTCGGCGTGGCGTGTTGTTTCCACGACCCAACAAAAAAACCTCCCCTTGAAAGCTGCTCCGGCAACGATAGCACAAAATGGCGATGTGCCTCAAATCATAGCATAAATGGTGTAATTCTTCTCCGTTTAGCTGCCGGCTCGGACCAAGGGCCGGTGGGGGGGTGCCGTGTGGATATGGCGCGGTAAGAATACGAATGAGCGCCGACCGGCCCCGGGATGTAGGGAAATTCTTTAGCTGCTCGCGTCCTGTTCGGGGCTAAAATGGTTTCAAGCAAGCAACCGTACCATATGGCAGCCATCGTTAAGGCATTATTACTCTAATCGCCCGTAGCGTTCGACGTGTGTTCGACGGTTGTTTCTTGTGTTTGTGCGGTGTTCCGGTGTGTGTATTTTTCTGTTTTTCCTTTTTTCCATCATTCTCCTGCTGTTTGTCCAACGTTCCTGCCGGCTCGGGAAAGCGTCTGCTGTGGGAAAATTGAAAATATTGCCACCCCCGCCCGCTGCTCGCTAGAAGTCGACACGGACGTTCAGGAGCTTCACGGTGGCATTCAATAGAACCGGAAAGAATGAAAGATGACGGAGCAAGGGAAAAACGTCCAGCACAACTTTACAGCGACCAGCATCCTGTTTTGGGATTCGCTGCGCCGACAGCACACTCTCGTTTACATTTGCTGCCTCACACAGCACACAATTCACACACCCACACGGTACGAACACACCGGGTATCGTAACAGGAGAGCAACGTACGTAAGCCATGCTGCCCGGTCAAACACATAGCCATTATGGCCCTCGGGAGCTACGTGGTCGTGCCGGAGCTAGCCGCCCCAAGCGTGCCGACCTAGTGCTGCTGGTGGCACAATAAATCATTTTCGTAACGTTTCTTTCGCCATCGAGAAGGACGCCCCAGCAAAGGATCCCCGTTTCATACCGTTCTCCGTTTTTTCTTCACCTCCAGTTGCACTGATAATCCGCAGCAGTGGTCGCTCGGTTCTATCTGGCGAGTCCCCAGTGCGATCCGGCAACAAAACACAAGAAAGAAAACGGTTGGTAAAGGATAGGAAAATTGCACGCAAAGTCCAGTGAACGGTTCGTAAGAGAAGAGTCCGATGTAAGTCTCACCCTTTGGTTCTCGGAATGATGGCTGCATCGTACGTACGAGACCAAATACGCTGCATCCCAAGCCCCTGGCACGAATGGCGATACATTGGACCGGCAACGGAAAAACACCATCGATCGATGGTTGCTGAAACGTGGATGACAGGTTTCAAACATCAGTTACGATGCATTGCATATGGTTGCCAGGGGTGGGGGAGGCGGGGGGAGGGGGGTTAGAGGGGGAGGGGGGGAGGTTGCCGAAGGGTGAAGGTTTTGGTTTTGTACTTTCTTTTATACATCTCTCGACAGCTTGTCCTTTATTGGTTTAAGGATAACAACATGTGCCACCGGCCCAGTACGTCATCCCGCAGTGAATAATGAATGGGACGTTGTATTATCGGGAACGTATTCTCGACCTTACGATAAAAGGAAAGGGATACAAAAATAACACTTTTTTTTGTCCATGGTATCGAACTTTTCCTCTCCACTGTACGACCCCGCCAGCTTCGGAATCACATGAGATTACAGATATTTGTGTGTCTTGTTGCTTGTCCTCACAGGGAGCGAGTACTTGCCCAGTTTTTCATCGTTATCGGGCTAATCCATGACCTTTTTTTTCCTGAATCAGTAATCCCTCCGATGAGTATGGCGACCTTTTATCCCATGGGTCTTCGGGTGTTTCCACCCTTTGAGAAATATCATAATCGTACTTTTGCTCTCAAAGTCCAATGTTTGCCCGGTTTCGGTGCCAGAACGTGAGCGAATGTTGACTTCGTGCCGGACAGAGCAAGATCCCATGGCGTACGGGGGAACTAGAGGAGCGGAAAGCGGCACAAAAAGAATGTGAGAAAATATTTAATAACGTGAGCGACGTCCACAATCCCATCGAATGGGAGTTCGCGAGTTGGCTGGATTGGTTTGGAAAGCTGGTGATGATAAGTTTCAGCGAAGTATTCTGCATTATCCCATAGTTCCTCATCATTTTATTCCAATCGCGTTCTGCCGTCGGCATTGCGTGTCGTCCGTTGACAATGCTCGCACATAGCGATCGGTGCAATGTTCACGGGAGCTTCTTGCCCTAGCGATGATTCCACCCTTGCCTGGTCCGTGAATTCCTTCGAAAGTTCCAAGAGCCTGAGGGAGCTTTTTTGTTTTGCTGGAATGGAATTGGTTCAGAGATTACGGTGGAATGCACCAGGTTCCAGAACACTCTTTCTCCATCCATCTTGTCCGTATCTTTTATTATCATCTTGCGACACTGGCGATGTCACCGGTGCTGCACCAAGCCGGGACCATCGAGAATGTTCATTTTGCAGACACTGGTTACTCATTGCTCTCACGACTACCTGTGAAGCATTTTTTTTCATTTTTGTTCTTTTCGTACCAAATGCCATGCGATTCGGGCCGTTTCTTATGCGCTTCGGTTGCCAGATATCCATCGATCCTACCGTCTTTTGCAAATTCTTCTCCGTCAGTCTGAGAAGAAGCTGTAAGCCTGCTATTGGGATTCTCTACCGATGCAAGGAAAGTTTTTTACCCCGCCGGACGCATCGTTTCACTGCAGAGTTCGCTTCATATGCATGAAGTTCTTGGAGGAATATCTTGAGGTTTCTTTCCAACTGCGGGCCAGCAAAGTCAACTGAAGGCAGTTAAAACCATACAATAAAACAACAAAAAATTGCCGTCAACCCGGAAGCAAATGGCTCGGAAAGGTTTTCTTGCTTTCTTCTTCCGGGAGTTCAGCATGTTGGACTTTTGTCTGGCACATTTTTGCGCCAGTCATTCGATGACTTGAAGCAGCAGCCTTATCCGAGGTCTGGAAGCCAGTCTGGGTGCGTTCGTTCTCTGGTACGCTTGCTTTATCAATAAAATACAAAAAGAAAAATCGGTGCACCATGGAACGAGAAAACCAATTAATCACCGCTCGAGGGTGGCAATCTATCTGTTCTTCACTTCCTATTTGCAAGTTAATCGATTGCATGCTCGCCACTGCAGCCGCTGTCACCTGCGGCGTCTGGATCGAACGTAATTGACGCGATTCCCTCGGTCGGTGTCTGGTGCTTTGTGGGGTTTCCTTTCCTGCCAACTATATAGAAGGTGACTGTCAGGGGGGCAACAATTGATGAAAGGAACGAGATGATGAATGAAAACGTTAGCAGAAGGATATAATGCAACCGACCGGGGAAAACAGGGCTCCAACTTTACGGTTTATCGACACAGGATTATAGAATTTTCTCCTCCTCGCGCCCAGTGAACGGTGTTCGGAGGCGTAAACGTTATTTATCTCATTAAATTTTCACTTCGTGAGCAACGCATTCTTGTTTGCCGAGCATTAATCAATCGAGTGACGGTGCTTCTTTTCATGCGTATTCGATCACTTAGCAAATTAGCGATGAATAAATAAACGGCACATGCCTATCAATTGTTCAAGTCGTGCTCAACCGTAACAACGCTCATCGTAACATGATGAAAGTGGAACTATTTACCGAAGTATGATAATTTGAGTTGATTAATTGAAAAAATGTGACATTTTGCCTTTCCATTTCACCAGAAATGCATGTAACTATGGATTACTTTGTTGTATGCGTGGAAGATCGGTAACCCTTGGGTAACAGCTGAATTTTCGTATTGTTGACAATTTTGATAAGTCATCCGTTCACAAAACTGCATATAGTGTTTTTCAGAAGGCTGATCAATTTTATGCTTAGTCAAAAATCACGAAAAAACTATTAGATGAATTCAAATTTTATGAAAAACAAAATTTTGGAGCATGAAAAAAAATTATCATTCTTAAATAATTTGTTACTTAAAATTTATCACTTTTAACGATTTAGGTGCTTAAATTTAAAAGAAATAAATAATTACAATGTTTACAACACATGCTACTAAAGGGTGTCCCAGAAAGTATAAGCACGATTTCAAAATTATGTAAAAAATAAAACCTGTTCCAGAAACTGAATTTTTGTTTCATAAATTGTGTTTGGGTTCTGTTCTGGACTATTTGCGAAAGATAAAATTTTTAAAAATTTAATCGTATTCTAATGACCGCACTTTTGATCTGTCGCCTCCGATATGGCTCAGCACATACTTGTCGTGAACGGTTTTCGACACTTTTGAACGGTTTTACACTTTTTTTGAAAACTGTTGATGTTTTCCGTAGCTTTAACATGTTTTCTCAAGTGTGCCTTCGTTAGCGCCCAAAATATCTTTATTGGTCTGGTCTTGGCCGACTTTTCGTCGAACTGATGCATGGGGGTTGACCACACAGCAGCTTGTCGTACAGCTTCCGGGCCCGATGTTTAATGCATGCAGCCTAATTTGCAGTCCGTTTCGATTTCTTTTGAATTTTGTACGATTTTAAATTCAATCTTGCCTTATCTCATTGGACGTTACTTTTTAACGTACCCATTTGTTGAGCCACATCGCGAATGGAACTTTCCTATTTTTGCTTGAATGCTTTTGCTCTTTTCCGGTTCAACTGTTTGTCGATAGGACCAGGTTTTTGACCACTTTTAAGCGTATCCTCAAAGCTGGACTCCTCCCGAAACTTTTGGATGGCGGTTCGTACGGCCCCGATACTCACACCTACCAATTTCGCCAATTTCCTTAGCGAAATGTAAGGAGTCGAACACCATTTGTGCAGAACGCTTTTGCGCTTTTTGACGGAAATGCCTCGCATTTTAACAGAAACGGTTAAAAAACATAGTTTCGATGCATTATCCAGTAGGTTTGAATGCAAACAATCAAACACCCGAAGAATCAACTGTTTGGCGTCATCCGTTTTCCAGAAACGTAATTTAGAAATCGTGCTTATACTTTCTGGGACACCCTTTAGACACACTTTAACAGTAAAACATCCATAGTGGTTGTACTGTTAAATTATTTTTTCTCTTAAATTGTGCCTTTTGTCGTGTCCTGACACTGCCGAACTCGCCTTATCGTCAATTTTGTGCACCACACGTACGCACTTCAGAAAGCCGGAACGCGTCGCGTCGTGACGGGAAAAGACATTCCGAACGACGATCACGCCATCAATAAACCTTCCGGCTCCGGTGTGAGAGAAGAAAAATAGGACAGCAAAACATGATCGAAAGCGTTGACTTCCGCTGATAAGAATAATATCACTGGCAGCAAACACGTCAGAGGGTATGTGGAAGTAATAAAAAAAGGTCGCTTGAAGACACCATTTCATACCGTTCCGAGTGGCTCGAGGAGATTGTAGTTACCATGTGTGTGTATGTGCCTTCGCGGCCGATAAAGAGGTATACGTGTGCGTTTGTGGTTTCCACGGTCGGAAAAAAGATCCTCCGAAGTCTCTGTGTGAGTGTGTGTGTGTGTGTTCTTTTTCTATGACCCGTGACTCTCGGAAATGACAATACGTTAGGGTCCTTCATTACGATCGCTGAAGGATGACTTTCGTCGACGCAGGTGCCCTTCCATGACCTTCGGCTGCACGTGTCGTTTACGGTAGCGGGTACATCAACAGTGACAACAACCATTAATGGTTGCCTCCCGTTAGTACAGCTAGGACATTCACGTGAAAGGTGTTACACATCAGTGGCATGGATGTTAGTACACTTTTGGCGTGATTTGAAACGAACCTCCTACGTTCAGTCGCTTCAATGTTGAGCGCCACCGTTGGCAACGTGCCCTTGATTGAAGCACCGAAAGCACTCATTCAGAATGATAACAATAACAAAACTGGGGTGCAATTGCAACTAAAACTATCACAAGTGAGCAAACAAACAAACAAACACACATGGAAAAACATGAGCAAACGGGAGAACGGCTCTATTGTCGGTGGTGCCAATTTCAACAGCAAAATCTACCGACCCGATCCGTGCGGGAACGATGTTTGACAGAAGGTGTCAGATTTGTCAGCGTTCGGTGTCGAAAGCGCAAACTTTCTCGTGCAACACATTTGCTCCATGGTGTTTGCAAGCGGGCTAGAGTTTAGTGCACGCGATTTGTGAGGCAATGTGAATTAAACGCGTGGAAAAACTCACCATAAACGACGGATGCTTCGTACCAACAATCGTGTTGAATTGCGGAATGTTCTAGAGTAAAGTATTTTAATATTCGTTTTGTTGCCATACAGACTTCATTGCATTTTTTATTGTTTTTAAAAATTACTCGTATGGAAATATTTTCTACTCAAACATACGAACAGGTTTGTACGTAGAGTGTCATAACAACATGGTCGAACATGAGTAACAATCGAATGTCAATTAATGTAGGATGATTTATCCATTGAAATGCAAGCTGTCGCTTGGAAAGCTGGCCAGTGCGAGATGCAGTTTATTGTTTGACATCCAAAAGAGAAAGCTATAAAACAGAACAAAACCGCCATAAGAAAGAAATTTAAGGAAAAACAAAAGAACTAACAATTTGGGAATGGAATCCAACATCCTTCTGTTTAAAAGGATCGTTTGCTTTTGAATCAAGAGTGGCATAGTAAAATCGCTTCTTCTGGCATGCTGCGGAGGTGATGATAGTGAAAATGTTTGTTTCACGCTTCACTGGAGCATAACGGATGCCCGACCGAAGGCCGTCGGTTCACTGAACGTTGGGATAAGAGAGGCGATATTTTTCAGCTCATTGAAAAGCGATGTTTCTCTGGCTCGATCGGCCAAAGCTGTATTTCAGAGCCCATCAGCGAGACATTGTTTCTCGGGGAATCATTTCATTAGAAACTCTACCGCTTGCACTTGGCCGTTTGTAGTTAGAGTTTATTCTGAAACTGTGTGAGTAAAGTAGATTGCATAGGGAAGCAAATAGTTAAGATAGTCAAGTGACTTTTGCTGGGACTGGCAGAAACTGGGCGAAAACCAACCATCGGGATCGGCATGTGGAGCAAAACCTATCTTTCAGGCATGCACGAAGAACATGTGTAGCCTGCCTGAGCCCCTCCAGCCGCTTCCTTTTTTGTGGCCGACTTTGTCGAAACCATACTCCGAGCGAGGATGCTTCACGGCCCGACAAGCAGCGCGAAAACTATGGCAGGAATTCAATTAAAAAGTTCACAAATGAAGTTGAACTTCTAAGCAATCTGCGGGAGCTAACCGCGGAAAAACTGCGCAGCGGGTTCGGGTGGCGTAGAACGGCAGTGAAATGGGTCCCAATGCAGTCAAACTTGAAACGCAATTGCTCTTTGTGACTGTGAAAACAATTCACAACGTGATTTTCATGTTATTTTCAAGGGAAGCTAATTTCTTTGAACTATGCTGTACACGTGGGTTGGCCTTTTGTACATTCTTACATATATATGCTTTTTTGACGGGACTTTAAAAGTAAAAAAAAAGTGTAAACATGAGTTTGCATTAAGTACAGGATTATACCTATCAAAGTCGGACGGTTTGCGGTTAAGATCTCCTACAGTTCTTTCTTCATTCATCAAAGGCTCGAGTGTAAACGCTGCCAAAATTACATGAAAGAATTTTTAATTCACTTTACCTAAAACACTTAGAATCTCATCCGAGCGTTTGATGCACGCCTTGCACGAACTCCACACTGGGGCGGTTTGCTTCTTTCAACAAATCCATCCACCATCAAGAAAAAAACCTACGATTACGTCCAAATGTGGTCGAAAGTTTTCACAAAAACCACTCCTCCGATTGCCGCGGTTTCCAGTGACTGTACCAGCGATTTGAGGCTTTTAATTAAGCTTTCATTCAACTATCTCCTCGAGTTGGTGTTTGCAGCTTAGCGCAATCTGGAAGCCGCGCCTTAGCTACACATAACCTCCCAGAAAGGAGGATTTGTTCTTGTAGATTTTAATTATCATCTCCGAAGGATGGGGCGAACTCGTTACTGGCGAATTGCGGTGCTCCTGAAATGTGGACAGTTTTTTTCCCGCTCCTACTCCTGCTCATTACCCCTCCGGAAATAGGGCGCACTTCCTGTACGTGGAAGATTTTCCCTAACAGCTCATGCCATAACCAACACCGAGGCCTTAGGAGGGCGTCTAACAATGTGACGATTGCGGTTAACGACTAGCGGAGGGCGACACGAAAAGGGCCCAGTTTCTATGGATGTCGGAGGGGGAAGAGGGGGGGGGGGGAGAGACGCCAGTCGCTAGAAGCTTTCTGGGGAGTTTATTGGCTTTTACGTGCAGTAGGAAAAGTTTATGTGGCAATCAGGGGGGGTTCGCCTTTTCGCCTAGCACAAGCAGTAGTGTTGTAGCTGCCAATAATCCTCCCGCATCCGGCGGTTCGCAATGCCGGTGACATTTTATGCTCATTTTCCTTTTCCCTTTTGCATCGGAGACACCCCTATACTTTTCCACACAGCATTCGGGATGCGTCATTCACACTCGGGCGCGCGAAAAAGTGGTAACGTGCAGTAAATGGGTGAAATCAAAAATTAATTCCTTTCCTACGATGTACCGTGCGAAGTGAAGGAAAAAGGGTGGGCAGGGGGGAGGACAGGATTTTCCCCCCTCACGGGTGGCCATAGTCACCGCCGGCTGCCGAAAGTTGCGCTCTACTTTACGACGCTTCGCGCTGCTGGTGGCACCATAAAATGGCACCCGGGCCATTCGCAAGCCATTTGCCCGTTTCGCTCATTACGAGTTCCATTAGGGGTTAGCGGGGAGTGGGGGTAAAATTCCTTCCGATAGGAACCTAGCGCGCTCTCCCAAATCTCTCAGTCACTGTACAAGTGGTACGGGTTTATTTTACGTTTGCCTTCCGAGTGGTCTGCAATTCACGAACTTTTTTGTCTCGATCCCCTTTCCTCTGAATTGGGGGAAAAAGGAGCGGAATTTGATGGAGGGTAAAATAATATCGGATTCTGGTATTGTCTCAAGGAATGTTTTCATCTTCGGTGGCCCGGTCGTATAAATGGGATCGAGAGATGGCGCTTTATGACACTGGTTCCCCCTGCGAGATGGAGGCGCCTGGTGCTTCATGAATGGAGACGCCTGGTGGTTCATGAATGGAGGCGCCTGGTGGTTCATGAGAGCGGCTCGTACCGGTCAGACCGGGCCTGCGATGGACGATTTGAATTGAAACTGACGTTCGCTCGAGCATCATCTTGAGGACAGCTCGTGCTTCTCACACGTGGCAGTTCCCAAGACAGAGCGGTCGCCATCACTCGCTATTGCCAATGTGGTTACGCTGATTTGGGTCGAACATTGAGCTCTGTCAGAGGAAAGTTGATTTCGCCTCAGCCGCCCGTGGCGTCCTCGCCTCACTGACGGCTCCACCCGAGCCAACCAACTTGCAATGGAAAGCAATTTCCCGTAAACGACCCGAAATGCGTACGTTTTCTTTCATCATAGAGAAATTTCATGAATAATTCATGCAATTGACATATGCGTAGTTTAGGAGGGTTTCAGGACCCTGCTGGCGTTCGTATCGGTATCGTGCTCGTCGTCGGTCTCATTGTCCGATTTTCAATGTCCATCGGATCGTACATTCGGCATGAATCGGACCATGCGTATCGGGGGGAGGGGCATGACACAAAATAAAGCGAGCGAAAGAAGGAGAACCGAAAAAAGAGGCGGAATTCAACATTAGTTGTCTCGTTGATGGAAGAATAAATTGCTCTTCAACGTAACGTGATTAGGTCCCGGCAATTTAATTTCGTTTCATTGTGTGTTTTTAGGCCGTGCAGTTTCCTTTCGGTCGTTGGTCTGTTTCGAAGCATTCAGTGCGGCGTCGTTTCAAAATCAAATAAAAAAAGTCATCGCATCGCGGCACGTTGCTCCCTTGGGAACGGAACGGTCCAACCCTCCCCGCCAGGTCCGGTCAAAGGTTAGTGGCACAAAATGTGGAAAGAATCCATCTCATTTCGACGTAACGCAATGTTCACTTTAAGTTGGATTTTTGTTTTTATTGATATTCATCGTTCCACCCTCGGGCTCGGGCACTCGAGGATCAGTCACTCAAAATATGTTCCCATTTGCTTTTATTTTTGCTTTGGGTGGGGAAAATGAAAGAAAAACTTCCAGAAAACCTCCACCAACCGAATGGAATAGGTTTTTGCGCGAAATAAAGAAAAAGAAAGTAATCTTTTCCGTGCCATTTCCCAACTGCGTCGAGCACTATGGTTTTCCATTATCGAAGGAGAAAATTTAAACGCGAATTAAATTTTTCCTACGACAACGACAGCAATAACGAAACGAAGCTATGTGTTCCCGAAAATAAAACAGCCGTCACGCCAGCGTAGCTCGAGAGTGATCTGTTTTTTTTTTTCGGGCTGACACTGTGGGCTGGCTCGTGGGAAAGCGTTTTCGTTCGTGTCCCATTTTGCCACGGGTCGCTAGGTGGGATGAGCCTACGTCAAACAAAAACTAAAAAGGTCTAGTTTGCCCTGGTCCACTTCAAGCTGCCCGGTCCAACACCTGAAGCCTAAATACGCACACACTTTTTTTTAAACTCAAGCCGAGCCATCGGGAGTCAAACTGTCGTTGGCAATCGACCCTCTTTCGTCTGCCCCGGTAGCTTCCGGATAGCGTCACGTGCCATACCGTGCGAGATGGATGGTGCGGTATCAAACCGGTGACATTTTTATTTAGATCCGGAGATGGATTTTTCCCGGAGTTGGATTTTTCTGCTGGCCGGGTTCGTGATACCGTAAGCGCCACAGATCCAGGCCGAGCTTAGATTGAAATCGTGATGCCTTTATTCCGCCTCGAACAACCAGCGCTCGATTGCTTCCGCGGCAGGTAATCGATTTCTCGTTTTTATCTGGCATTTTTTCTGGACATTGCGATACGCAAAGAAAACTTCATCAAACGATTTTCAATGTGAACGTTTCTGCATGGCAGAGGAAAGTCGCCTCGATCAAGCGTTAAAAGCAGCCAAAAGATGGCTTTCGGGATGGATGTTGTGGAGCGACACAAACCATTCACCCAAGACTCGTAAGGACTCAGCTGCTTTTGCAAGGATGGCGTGCTGTAATCGAAGATTATCGTGGTGCGTTCGAAAGTCGGGAGTATTTCCAATCACCTCTCGATTTATACTCGATTCCGGTGCGGCTTTGAAGGGCTTTTTGACCGAGACCACACCACAGTCTACTTTCAGGCGCGTTCTTTTCCCGGTAGTGACGAATAAACTTAATTCAGTTTCTTCAATGGACAATTCAGGGAAACCTCGAACCATAAAGTCCACGTTCCACTCTCAAATCGTCACGTTGCTTTTAGAATGGGGAAGATTTGGAGTGCGTTTCATACCGCAGCGCTTATTCCTGGCGCAGCCCACTCAACCTGGCAATCAAATGAAGCGAAGCATTTCTTCCGGCGAAGAAAAGTGTATAAAAGAAATTTTCTTCATGCCAAAAGATGAAAGTAGACGACTGCTATGACAATGACGGGGCCGGTCGACCTCAAAGGGTTCTTGGGAGAAGTATGCCGTTTCGATATCTAGGTAATGCTTTGAAGTGCGCCTTGATTGAGTGCTCCGATAAAGCGGCAAAATCTAGATGTCTTGATTTTTTTCCCTACTTCACACAATAGAGCTTGTTTTCAACATTTCGAATTGACAAACAATCGCTTTCTGCTTTATATTCAACCGTCCATATTCTTGGTTCAACAGAAAACATATTTAGAGGCCTGAATATGTTCAACATAATAAACCGTGTAGTGATACAAAATCAAACATATAAACATCTCAAACACAATCCGATCCAGTTTCATCAAAACATTTTAAGATGTATAATCAGGTTGAAGAAACTATGCTGTAATTATTGATCGTATAAAATATCACAGGAAATAAATTACGTATGTAAAAGTTTATCTGCGTTTAATATAACATCGAATCAATTTTCTCTGCTCTTTTTCAGTTTTCCCTGGGATTTGATTCCTCATGCCGTTTACCTGGACGTATGTATTTCATTGATGCATCATTATGGTTATTTCATAGAATCAATTAATTTAAAAAAAATGTCATAACGCGTATTCTAGATTCGGACTAAACCAGACCTTACGGAAATACAAGCCGTAAAAGCGGAATTTGAAAGACCAGAAGAAATTCAGCAATTCAATGAGGGTATACTTAAAAGCAATAAAGAATCAATAAGGTTGATCATCTTATAAAATGCATAAATAACTAAATGCATCCAATCTCATTACGAAGACTTGAACAGTGACGCTACGGTCGGGATGCACTGTTGATTGTAAATTGATTTACATGTTTACCGTAGAAAATCCATTCTGCTATTGCTTTCCCAACCGAGTTGATTTTCTTTTCTTGCAAGATTGTTCTTTTGTCGGAACGATAAAAGCTAGAACTACATTTGTAATCCGAGTCCATGTGAAGTGGTTTGTCACAGTCGTGCCATTACAAGAGGCAGACGACTCCATTGAGAAGCCAAACCGTGGCACAAATCCACTGTAGGTGCATCCTGCTTTAGCTTTCTTTCCGGTTCTGTTCCCCGGATGGTTTAGGTTAGGTGTATCCATTAGAAATAGAGTGATTTCGAGAAGACCTCGAAGTCATGTGGGGGTGCGCCATAAAAAGCGCTCTCAATAAATATCAATTTGGTTCGGGAAATGTTGGAGGACTCCTTCGAGAAGTCAATCCGTGAGTGGTAGGATTTGTGTAAATGCTATCTTTTTTATTTTATTTTAAACCTCCCTCCATTTTAACATCCCTCCATGCGTGCTAGTCGCTGATGTCGTTCTTCATGGCGGTATTGTGGAAATTGCAGTAGAAAAAAAAATACTTACCCTCCGCATTAGCTTGCATCCAGAGCACATTTACGGGGAAAAGAGTGATAGAGAACAAGAAAGAGAATAACGCTAAAAGCGCCAACAATCACATATGGACAGTGAAAGTAGAAAAGGAAAAAAAACTCTGTGAGTAAATAAAATTTGTTTTCTACCATCCCACGTTCCAAACACTGAACAGCGCAGCGCAGGGTGAATGACATAAAAAGACCGAAAGTCATAAATTTCAATTTCCCTGCACAGCGCTTCCTAGGGTGGCTTTTGCGCTACAGGACAGTACAATACGGAAGCACATCCAGATCGGGCACAACTTCCGGTGGACTCCCGTTCCAACCCTTTTTCCCCACAAAACGACCTAAAGTCTCTGGCGCTGTGCGGAATCTCACCCCGGATGCAGGGCGGCTGTTGAGTTCTTGAATTTATTTCAGTTGCCCTAGCTGTTTAACTTTCTAATCTCGTCTGCCTACCGTGATGGTTTGGTTCGGGGCACAGTTTCCCGAGGTCAGCGCGGGATGAATGTGTCCATTCTTTCTTTTTCTGTCTCTGGCGCAATGTAAACCGGCAGACGTAAGTTTTATTTTGTCAAACAGAAATCGACCGAACTGATGGATTCAAGTTGGATTCCACTTGCATCTATCATGCTTATGCTCGTTAGGTTATCCGCCAGCATCAACTATCGCCCGTGCCTGGAAGGGGCAGCATTGAGGGGTCCTCTAACGTTAGCCACTGCTGGTAGCGACAACACCGACGACTCCGTGTGTGGAACACGATGACATAAGATCGGGAGCAATAAAGTGCACCGACAAACAGACGTGACATCCGCATGATATGTATTCGGGTTGCGCTAGGATGGGTTTCTATCGACTCAGTGGACACGCTTATTTGTTGAGGTTTGAACATATTTTATTTTATTTTGTACACGCAGTTGCAGAATGTCGTAAACGGTCTTCATTTCGTTACGGTTTGTAATGCGTCGCATCGAGGACGTAGAGAAATAAATTGTGGGGAATCATGGTGAATTGAATTTCTAGAATAGACGAATGTTTCCGGCGATCAGAGTTGGATAAGATGTTGCGTTTAGTTCACGTGGTTGTATGCATCTTCTCATGGGTCGATGGGAGCGAAATTTCGCAGAATCTCAATTACGACTGCATGGCGATTACCTACCCAACGTTGGTATGCGTCTGCATTTATTAAACATTCTTCCACAGGACCACTTTATCTGTGAACCTTTTTTCTGGTCCACGTTGAGAAAAGTTTACGCTTTCATCCTGAGGCAGTGCAAGTTTCAATAGAAAACCGTCGATTAGCGATTGACGATAACTGCTAGCGCAACGCTGGTAAAAGTTGTTTGCAGAAAAATACCTCGACGCATTCCTTTTATACTACTACTCGTCCCGAGCAACAACCGGAGAAGCTCTACCGGGCGCTTGAGTTTATGCTTTCGGTAACGGTCCGGGAAAAAAAAGTTCTCAGAACTTGAAAAAGTTTGTTCGGAACAGCCCGTTCCGTTTGTTCTTTTAGAAGCATGAAATGTGTTTGCCAAAGGCAAAGGAATCTTAATTTAGATTTAAATATGGTCTTCCGGAGTTGTTATTTGTCTCCTGGCCTAGTGGACAAAAAAGATAGGCTTCCTGGAAATTTCTATTCCGGCTTTGCCTCCGTATGGTGGTGCTTTGTAAAAATTTCTAAGAAGGATAACATTTTATATTTGTACCCCCTGTTTTCAATTACTAAAGCGATTGAAATTCCCTTTGGATATTGCTTTGAATCACGGTAAGGATTTCCTACGATGTGCAATCCAGAAGATTCTTCCGAAACACATTAAAATTAACTTATGGTTGAGATTATCCAGAATCCTTGAATTTCAATACTCTTCCAAGTATTTTTCATTATGATAATGGAAGTGATTGAGTTTTCGGTAAGTAGAAAAGCATGCTTCTGTTGGCCGTCGGTAAACTGCACTTACTATTTCAACATCCATTCACTCGAAACAATCAAGGGTCAAGCTTGGAAATGATTTCACTTAAACTGAACGTAACTTCCTCCTCCAGTTGGACAGTTATTCATTCAAAACTAAAACAAAACAGGACATTTGTGGAAACTTTTCTCTATAAATACTGCGCACAAAATGCTTGACGCTACGTTCAGATGAGGGGTTCGGTGTATGGGTTGGTTGGTGGTAGGCAAGAAAAGGTCACGCCCACGGGGCAGGACTGGGCCAACCGCAAAAGGGGAAAGTTCAACCGGTCACCCATTAACACCAAATAGCGTCCGATTCCCTCCAAACCGTCTGCAGTATCCCTCGGTCTCCATCTTGTATGAGTATGTGTGTAGATATTCGGGCAAGCCGGACCATTATCCTCGGGCGAAATTGGTCGTCACTGATCGACGGACCATTGCCATTATCGGGCCGTGGCTTTTCCGAAACGCTCGCTCGCCGGTGGAAACATGGTGTGACCCGGTGGATCTGAGAAGGGGGCCTATTAATAAACAGCTCTAACGCAGTTCAACTTCCAGCTCTCCCAGCCTGTTCAGAGCCGTGCATGGGTGTGTATGCGTATGGGGCGCCATCTGGTGGAACTGTTAATGCACTGTCGTTCGGGCTACCGGGGAGTCGGGGCGGGTTGTTTGGGAAAACTTTTGCGGGCACAAATGTCCCCACCACCACCTACACCATCACCTCGTCCGGCCTTTTCATAGCAACAAGGCACGCAACGGAGCGTTGCTGCAAGTGTGCCGGTCTAGAAAACCGATCCCCGGACCTGGGCGGAAGCAGTCACAGTTGTTGGGGCGTGAATTATTCTTCTTAAGTCAACTCATGCTGCAACAGGAATTGAGCTGGGGAGTGAACGAGGAGGTGCAAAGGGAAGTAAGGAGGGTGGGCGCTGCGGATACGGAAACCTAAAATGCGCCCAAAAAGCAAACGAGAAAGTGAGTGCTCGGTAGCTTTCCCCCGAAAGTAGCAACTTGTCTAAGCGTAGTTAGCAAAAGTTTAATATTTGATTTCCTCTGCCGGCGGGAACAGAACTCGCCAAGCGGTAACCACCTTCCACCATGGTTCCCTTCCACCCCTTGCCGTCCACTCTTCATGTGGCACACCGATTGTGTCGATTTCCCGGCACTTTTCCCGGTGCGTTTGTTGTTTGAGTTTTGTGTCATATTTGGTTGGGCCTGAAACTCTCTGGAGGCGGCCCATCCATCTGCGGATACAATAGCTTGTTGTCGTGTGGCGGGAGTCGATAGTCCGACACGGTCGGTTCGTACGCTCGTGCTGACGGATGGTTCGTCACGATCATCCTGAGTATTCCCCCCCAACAAAAAGCGGTCGTTTTGAGGCGTAGTGGCGTATGTGCTTTTCCGCAACTCGAGGAGCCTGGTTTCACTTAGTGCAAGCACGACTCACTCACGTGTGGTTAGCGACGGGTGGAAAGCGTTCGTGGCGAAAGTAAACGTTTGACCTACGCGAAAGTAGTTCCATGTTTCCCGCGCTAATCCCTCTTCGGCCCGCTTTGCCGCACCGCGCCGAGGCCGAAGGGAAATCCAAACAGCACGAACATCCGAAACTCTGCCCAATGGAAAGCAATTCATTTCCGTTTCCTAAGTGGAAACTAGGGAAATGTTTTGGCACTCACCAACCGGAGCGTGACCGGCCACGCTGCACGATCACTTACCCCGTGTTTTCCGTTTTTCCGTTTATCTCTACTTCGCTCACTCTACTATTCCATTCTTGCACGCCGGTTTTGTGAATCACTACCGTTGTACCCGGAACCATGTTTTTTCCTCCCAAAAAGCCTGGCACGGTTGACCGAAATCATATGTGGAGGCTCGAAATATCCACGTCTCGGCTATGATTCTGCCCTTCTGCCTTGCCGTATTTACCCGGGCCGGAAGGTGGAAAATTTTGCACGCTTCGCCTACATCCGGGAAACAGATACAGTTACACAAACGTTCAACCTGCAAGCCGCGAGCAAGCGTGCGTGTTTGCAGCGAATGGTCCTCGGTGCCTTCGGCCGGGCAAATAGAGAGTAAATGTTTACAATGCTCGTTGGGTTGTGGTTTTTCCCGCCACAAACGGGCGAGCTGCACTTTCCACGGGCCTCGATCTTTTGGCGCCGAGTTTGTGCCGCCAGTTCCCCCATGAAGCGTGAATTAAAACCCTCTCCGTTACATTTCACTCTGTTATGGAAAGAGGATGAGACCGTCGGTAAGTTACGGCCGCTCGTTAGGAAGTGTGACCGTGGATTGGTGATGATGACGGCTCAGGAGAGAACATCTTACCTGGTTGAGCAAACGGTGAACGTCGGCGAAAATAAACACTACGCTCAAACAACGGGCACCTATTTTTGCCGTTAAGCTTTCCTTGGGTAGAAAGTCACTGCACTGGAAACGGATTTTGACTTCACCCTAACGTTGCTATGTCGGAAAACTTAACGGTGCAACGGAGAATCCAAAGCAGTTGGTTGAAAATTGAAACATATTTCTCCATTTCTGTAGGTACGGTAGGATTTTTTACGGTGCATTGAGCGCTCGGTACTTTATGTTGGCCCTTTCTGCCAAGGTTTGTAAGCCGTCCGCTAAACGGTGTGATTTTTTCTCATCTTCCCACCCTGGGAAAGTTTCTTTTATCCAGCTTAAAAAATCACACCCTTCGGCCGTGCGTGAGCGTGTGAATGGAGGCGACGGGTGAACAACGGCCGAGAAAACAACATCCAAATCCTAACCGAGGCTACAAGATTACGGCCCCGCAGCTTACGGGGAGTTTTCCTTTCGGAGGAGATATGTTTCGCGTCGAATCTGATATGGTCTCTCTTGCAGTTTAGTTTTGGTAGCCAAAAAGAAATACCAAATGATAAATAATTCGTTTGGAAGTATGGTTTTGGCGAGGACTCTGATCTTTCCACCGGGCAGTGAAAACGCGTGAAGTGACTGCAGACACCAGCTCAGCTGAAGCTAAACTCAACGTACAATGTTTATGAACGAGTGAAACAGGAATATGATCATTAAATGGCCACACGGAGCTCCATTGAGTAATATAAATTGTTTCAATTTCGTTCATCCTACCCCATTCAACACTGCCCTCCCTTAGAGTGGACCCCGCTTGTGTGCGTGAAAGATAAGCTTCTTTTTGTTGGAAGAAAGCTGATGTTGATGTGCGCCGTTAGAGAGCAGCTGTACGTTATTTATATCCAACGATGTAGAGTCATAAAATATAACTGGATGATGAAAAACTGTTGAGTTCATAAAACTCTTCACCATCCCATTCAGAATGATTTGTTCGAAAGGGGGTTGGAGTGGTTTGGAGAACAGTCATATAGAACCGATTGAAATAAACGTTGGTTGTGGGTTTAACAGAGTTTTCTCAACAATCTCATATTTATATTATTGTACGAACCGATTCAGTGCAAAAACTTGTGCCACGGCGATATACATCAATTAAACATATTTTCGATGAACTTATAATTCGAAATGATGCGCATGGCTTGGCAATTAAAACCATGGCGTCCATGCGAAGGTTTTTTCAGATCTTTTGAATTAAACTCTAAATGGACATTCTGAAAACATTAAATTTATGTTTTTATTAAGGTATTACGGGCGTTGCCGTATTGTAAAATTTTTTAAAATTGGTAGTAAAAATATTGCTGATTGCGTTGAGCTGGTATTTAAATCATAAATGGTGTTTTCTAGAAAGCTCTTAATTTGAATATTTTTTAAGGCAAGTATATTTTATTAAACTGTGTGTGGGCATTATGGAAAAAAAATATAATTGATAGTAGAAACATCGCTCATTGCGTTAAGCTGGTATCAAAATAATATAGGGTGTTAAATTAGTTAAATAATTTAATTTAATAAAATAGCGTTCGTATTGAACTTTGAGTAGGCATTCTGAAAACATTATATAATTGGTAAGAAAAATATCGCAGATTCTGTTGAGCTGGTATTAAAATAATATGTGGTGCTTTTTAGAAAGCTCGTAATTTATATTATTTTTATTAAGCGTGCGTATTTTTTACTACACCATAAAGTTCTTTTTTCCTTGAAATAGTTTTCCCAACAAACAGCATAGATTGGTGATCCTCCAACTGTAAGGCTCATTTGCCGCAACAAATCGGGTCGCTCGCAAAGCGATGAAGACGCTCCATCATAGTTAATGATTCTGTTGATGATTGTTTCAATTATCCTTGGGCCACATTCGGTGCGCGAGTCCCGTATCACGATCGGGCCGATGCGCCGTTTTCCATCCCCTGTTTTGTGTTTCTTCATTCACGCGGTTTACCACGGCATCGGCTTGGCGGCATCCGGTGGCGCACGTTACACACAGGCGACGCTCGATTTCCGGATGTGTCGCTGGGCAATAATTTCATAGGCACGCCGTGCGCGCCTTTTCGAGCCCTTCGATTGCTGGAGGGTTTGGGAAGGTTAAGGGAAAAGCGGTGGAAAAAAATACATGCCGTTATGAATATTTATGCTCACCGTAACTTTTGCCCTCGATTTCTTGCTTCCACCACCTTTTTTTTTCTCTCTCTTGGAGCGAGTTTTCTTTTTCATCTTCTCCACTTCGCCTGGTCGCTGTTTCTTGCGGCGTATGTGTGTACTTCACTTTCAGCTCAAGGACTAGATGGTTTTCAAGAGATGGTCTTGCAAGGGCTCTTCAGCGTGCCGTTACGCGAGGAAATGACACGCTGGTTGAAAGAAATGGAATGTAAACCCATTGCCAGCCGCAAGCCGTAGCGGAATTCGATCAATTTTTCTTAAGAATTTTATCTTATTTCTTTTCGAACGATGCTTTTCCTTCTGGTATTCATACGTGTGTATGTGTGTGTGTGTGTGTCTCACTGTGCGTGAATTTCAAACCCTACCCCAACCCGAAGCACCGACGGTGTTCAATTTATTCATGACCGAATCCTTTCTTCTCATTAATTCAGCTCGTGTATCTTTCTTGCTTGTGCTTCCGCCAACAATCGCAGCCTCGTTTTACCTCCAACGCTGATGTAACGTTAGTAACCGGAACCGGAACTACACATACGAGACCTACCTGAATTCGGGGAACGCGTGAGGATGATCGTTATTTTTGGTTCCTCGTTTGGCTAAGGATGAACACATTTTTCTTCTTT